>NC_059128.1:250148326-250773326 GCF_020740605.2 Lemur catta | reverse complement strand
AGTTCTATCTATTTCTCCTTTGTCTGGATGCACAATGAATTATAGTATGTGTGTTAAGAGATGTGTTAGAGAAAAAATAATTTTCATGAGTTAAAAAATTTTAAAATGTTTTTAACTCAAAGTAAATTTTAAAATATCAATTCATCACAGTTCTCCTTTCACTCAATGTTCTGCTTAAAGAAAGTAGGCTGTATTTCAACAACCCGCTCTAAGTTCTTATATATAGCATAAAGAGCTGACTATTTCTGAAGTGTTTTCACAATAAATACCTAGCAAGAATAATTATCATTCAAGATCCTTAAAACAATAGTATGTGATTTGCCTTTTCCAGAGAAAAATATCAGCTCTTAGATTTGAGAGCAAAAGAAAAGTAACATAGTACCAATATCCTTGAATTCAGATACGTGTGAATAAAAAAATAAGAAAGCTATTTACACACTGCATCTGGACAAGTGCATATTTAGTTTATTTCTATTGAAGGTGTGTTATTAGATATTTAAAAGAAATATATGATTTTTCTTGCTCTGAATTTTTCTCAGAAGTCTTAGGTTATCACTTGTTATTTTAAGTCAAAGCATTTTCTCCAGACCTTAAAGGTCCAGAAATCATGTACTGAATCAAATAAACTGAAGCTTGTAAAGTGCCCTGTACAGATGACAAATGTGTTCGATGATTGTGATATTTTGCTCATTTTCAAAGCAAACATAGAAGCCCCTTGTCTTATATTAGGCAGATCAGTAAAGCACAGAATATGAACAAACCCTGCCTGCAGTTATATGACAGCTGAGAGATAAACATATGTCATTCTGAATGGAATGGTTACATAGGTGTTGTTTGGATTTGAAAATTTTTTAAAGTAATAAGTCAAAATGGAAAAAGAAAGTGTAATAAAATGTTAAGAGAGTTGCTTAGTTTGCTTAAGTTGAACTTGTTTCTATAAAATTATAGCATCTGTTTTATGGGATTAATTTACTTCATAGTTTTTTTTTTCCCCAACAAAATCACAGCCATAAAAACAACAAAGAAGTGCAGTTTTCACATCATCTGAGCATATATGACTTAAATAACTTTCAAAGTACATTTCAAAACATTTTAGAAAGTTTATTTAAATTGTGTGAAAAGCTTAAATATGTCCCCTCCTTTGCTTCATCTGTTCTTGGCAATATACCAACGTGGTCACACATCTATTCCTCTAGTCACTTAAAGGTTTCTTCTGCATACCTCTATTCAAGTTGTCTGTAAAAGAGGCCAAATACCTCTATCTTGGGGGAAAAATTGCTCTTTTAGTCATAGTTTGACATTTAAATATTATTCATTAATCTAATTTTAGGAATTTTTTTAAAAGAACAACAAATTTTTATTTTCTTATATTGTGAGAAATAACAATGTGTTCCCACGTGTTAATTTTAAAAACAGAAAAAATAAAATCCTGGAGTAATTTATTTAACTTATTAAAAAACTTTATTTTGAAGATTACTTTGTTGATTATTGCCCCCTTCTTGGTATGTAGGTAAGCAAAAATTTTCTCCTTGTAAATGGAACATTTCCAGGTGAAGAGACATTCCATTTATGATAGAATTATCTGCATATTATTTTCATTATAATTATTATAACATAACAAAGAATATTTAAGGAAAATTATATTTGAATTAATAGGAGCTATCAAGAGGCAGTGCTATGGAAATATATTGAAAATTAACATAAAAAAGAAGCAATATTGAAATTTTTAAATTTACCAAACAATAAAGTCATCATCTGAGTACACAAGAGAATTAATAAGAATAAATAGGAAAGTCAAGAACAGTAGCATTTGGACTTATTTATTCTGATACTAGACTATTTTTATATTTCTGTAACTTATATTAATTAGGAAATATTAGACAATCAAGGAGGATATAGAGGAAATGTTGGTTAGAAAAAACACATTAGGTATAGTCCTAGAATACTCAGGCAAGACAATTCTATCCAATAAACAGTCACAAGCCACTGTTTATTGTTGATTCTGCTTTTTTGTTGGATATGATAAAATGTATTTTTGCAAACAATGTTACTAACAGTCACAAATATAATCACTTTAATATCATTTTAATATATATTAACATCCAATGAAAACAGAATAGAGTAAATCAGCTTAGATTTAGTTCAAGAAGTTTTGTGGTTTTAAGGTTTATCCAAATAAATTTTTGGTGGTTACTATCTAAAATTGAGGGGACCTCTTTCCTGTATATGTAATTTCCTATTTTTCTACAATATGCTCAATTTTCTCCTATTGTTCTGACTTAACTACTAATTATATCCTTATAAAAATGTCCAATTAAAATAAAATAATATAAAACTCCATAAGGTACATATCACGGTTTGTTGAATTTTGTGTTTTTCATGTGGCACTGCACACACATTTTTCTTATGTAATTTCATTGGCGTTGTCTATAGAAGAACATTGGCTCATGTTAAAAACAGAGTTTTTGCACTGAAACAAGCACAGGTGTTAAGTTGCCAATTAAAGTGAAGTAAACTGACAAATGAAAAAATTTAATTATACTTTCTTCCTTTTGACATTGTGTCTTTTTATTCTACTGGAGTCCCAACGATGTCAATTTGGGCCCGCTGCTCTAAACGATTCACCCTCAGAGTTCCCTGAGGAGTCTGTGTTGCTCACTTCTCCTCAGGAATGTGGTTATTGCCTTGCATGTCTATTGGATTGCTGGTGTGACAAAATTAAACATTTAGATCTCTTGTCAGTCCAGAGGTTTGCACTTCTGGCAGAAATGAAAGAAAATGTCACCGGAGCATATACTTGTGTGAGGTATAATTTCCCCTAACTGGTAAAATAGAATGTAGAGTTTTATTTTTTATGGATACTACCACTTAAACTTACAAGTTTAATTTCAGGAAGAAATAAATCCTCACATGTAACAAAACAACAGTAAAATTGAAATGTTTATGGTCTAGAAATGCCATGAGTTAGACATTTTAGTGTTTTTAGGAATAGTAGTATTTGTTAACTTCATCAGAAAATCAACTTTCTTTTGTAAACTTTGGTGACATGGAGAAATTGAAGTTATTCTGAATTAAAGAAACAGAGTTGACTTAATTATGTAAAATTCATTTCTGTAACAATTTAAAAAGAAAAGTAGCAAATTAATTGGGCTTACTTTTAAGTTGAAATAAAAAGTTAACTTCCAATTCCTTAATTTTAAATTGTAGGAAAGAATCTAAACTTTTACATTCTAAAAATATCATAGCCAAATATATTTGTTTTGTAATGTGGTTCCAATTCATTTGCTTTATACCAATTATTATTTTACTTCAGTTTACACAAAAATAATTAGGCTTCATTTTAGTAGCAAATTTAGAGGTCACCCAAAACATGATTTCAAGCTCCTAAAACATAGAATGTTATATCTTGCATTTTTGTATCTATTTCAGAAAGTACAGTGTTTCGTAAATAGTGTTCACTCTGTAATCACTCGTATACAGCAATGTCTCAGGCATGAAGTTGATCTCTGAGTGACCTTGAGGTTTATATCCTTAAAAGGTAAGAAACAAAAAACAAGCATTAGACATGGCTGTATTACATAGACAAGAAAATGAAGTGACACATTAAGCCATCATTCCCATTGAGGACTATATTGACATATTGCATTATTTTAATCTTAATTAAAAATAATTGTGCTGCGTGTGTGCTTTCTTAGGCTTTAATTAACATAAGCTCTTCAAAACCAAAGTGGCAGCATAATAATGCATTCATAATTTATAGTATAAATGGTGGCCCTAGGGAAAGTGCATTGCTATAATTCCCTTGTAGGTCTCTGCTGATGTCACACTACTGATGAGAACGCCAATCAACCAGAGGATGAACAGGCAGAAAGAAAGCATTAGACATTTTTTTTTAAAGTATTAGATTTTCTTGTTTTACCATCATGCATATCAATTACTAGTCAATAGTGCAATTTTTTCTGACTCCTGTGTGTGTGTGTGTTTTTCTATGTGGCATATAGAGGCTTATTTCTCAATCAGGTAAATCTGCAGGTGACAGTCAATTGAATTTAAACACTATGGCCTTTAATTATAATCCCAACTAAATAGCCTGCAAGTAGTTAAAGAGAAATGGATAATGGCTGTGACAAAGCAGACAATGACAGTCACTTCAGAGTTACAACCAATGTCAATTTTCTTCTCTTCCATGAATATCTTTACTCAGTCCGTGCTTGATAATCTGCATTTTTGTAAGGGATCAGTGGGGCAGATAATTTAAAATAAACTACAACACCCTAAGTCACTGATATATAACCTTGAGATTTACAAAACTTGGGGAGGGGATAGATTCACATTCTTATTTCTTCATTATTTTACTGACTTATTCTAACCTGAGACTAAATACATTATTATAGGCCATCTATAAATAGAATAACAAATGTTAATCTGAACATTCCACTTGAAATACTTCATACAAAATATAACACATATTCTTTAAAAACAAAAGAACTTTAGAATTTGTTAGAATTTGTTTTCAGTTCCTAACAGATAAGCATTCTCAATAAAACACTGAAACCTGTATTGACTTTCACCAATTAGTAAAAGAATAATTCAGAGCTGCTTCTTGCAGGCTATTAAGAAATAGTTTATCTGTTTAGGAAATAGAGGGGTTTTTCCCCCCTCTTCTCTGTTTTAGTTTAAATAAATGTTGGAAAATGTCTACTACTTTAAGGGATTTCTTCACTTTTTCTATTAGTTTGTTCTAGAAAATAAAAAGGTTGTTTATTTTGTTTCTGGATTTCATTTCTCTACTACATGCTTACTTTAACAGATCATGCTCTGGCCAGAAATGTAGAAATCTTATTTGTCCTATATATAATATATACAAAAATTTAGAGAATTTTCTTTATGTATTTGTGAAAATCTAATAAATTATTATATAATGTCTGGAAAATCTTATATATTAATATGTAATCCAATCATTTCTTTATTAGCTAAAAAATTCATTTAATGATTATTTGCTTAAGACTCTCAATTTGACAATCAATGAAGTTAGTTTCACCAACGAATGTGTATTTGTGAGGCAGAGACTAGTTACCATAAATTATTTCATTAATACTAATGCAATTAGGAAGATAATTATAATTGTTATTATCATTATAAAATTTATAACTTGTTATTTAATTCTCTTCCCTATACTAATCTACTTTCTCTAAAAAGTATTTGCATTCTGAAATATTATGAATCAAAATCAAAATATGCTTTATTAAATAATAAAATGGTTTTGGATTGAGTATATTTTAGAAGTAATATCTGGCTATTTGAAAACCACTATACGCTAAGAGGAAGAAAAAAATCAAAAAGAAAATTGAAAGATTGAAAGGAGGCTTAGAAGTCACTGCATTTTGGGGAGAAATTCTTTCTGAACCATCTAAAACACATGTCATTTAACTCTTCTACTCATCTGTTGACAAACAGCTGACTATTCTGCCAAATTGCCCAACTTCTTATTGGACACTTCTAGACTTACAAATTCTCTCCAAAACTGAAGAAATAGCAACTTTTCATTAGCTTCTAGACATTTTTCCTGGTTATATCCCCTGAGGATGAAGGTGAAATATGCCCCCTGGATCTTCCTTAGAAAAGTTTCTCAAGTATTTGAGGATATTTTCATCTCCTTCTAAATATTCTCCTTTTTAAGGTAAATACCACTCTTATTTCCTGCCTTTATATATAAAGGTTTAATGTTTCAATACAGTTAGTGACTTAAGATACTTGACAGTCTCCCCTGATTATTGCTATCTGCATTCGAATCCTCCAATCTCCTTACACTATACATATTCATAAGTCTTTCTTTGAAACTTGGTTAACTGGACCCACTTTTAAATCAATTTTTCTTTATTCTGGCATTTTAAAAGAAAATTTAATGATCATGGCTTTTATGTCAAACACTGATTAAAATAAAACATAAAAATAAAAAAATAAGAAAATAAGAAAATAAAAACCTTACTTCAGATTTAAATTGATGTAATAATTCACTTTATTTTTTTCTGAATATTACAGTTTATGGCATTCTCTTTAAACATCAGCTTTGTGTACACCTAAACAAAAGGTGAAGGAATTTGTTAGGGGCATGTCTTATTCCTTGAATAATATAATATGCCACCAGGTAATGACTGATTATTTTCAGATTATCTGAAATCCATCATTGAAAAATTGTAAAATCTTGTCACCTGAAATATCTTTTATTGTAAGTTTTGTTTCTTAGTTTCTGCAAGACTTAGTAACCACATTAGTAATTTTTGCAACACCTTCTGATACAATAGAAAAGCAAAAAGTATTTGAAGTATATGAGGGGGTCTGATACCTGCCTAGAACTGAATTTATCCTTTCTAAAGTGATTTCCCCTACTATTTCTACCTTAAAATTCTGTTTGAGAAAATTGAAGTGAAATAGGAATTCAGCAATTAGGTCTTTTTTCTTTTATCTATTAATCCCACACCCTCTTTTGCAATCTGTGGGACCTCTAATATTTGTATTCATTTATTCATTGTATTGTGGGTGTTTTATGTATAGAAATTAAAAAAAAATTAAAAAATAAATAAGACTCATGGATGCTTCCCGTATCCATTAACCATTGTATATTCTTTTATGTAATTATATTTTATTTTTGTTTAAGGATATTTTTGTATCACAGAAGGATTTGCCCTCTTTTGAATTAATGCTCATTTGTTAGAGCTCCCTATATTATTTGAGTTAAATTCTTGTTTTATAATATTATTATTGTTTTATTTTTCTTTTTGTACTTCTTTCACTTTGTGTGAGTCAGAGGAAAGAAAGAGAAGATCCAGGTCTAAATATCCAACACCTTTATTATTTTAAGTCAAAAAGAGAATGTCTCCAGGGCATCTATTTTGGACATCAGAACAATCCATATTACCATAACCAGAAATCATGTAAAAACCTGTACATCCAGTGGAGAGAAGGGAATAAAACTATTTCCTTTTCATCAGAGCAACAAGCAAGCCCAAAAACACGAGTGTGAAGTACTCGAGCATGTATGAGGAAAATCAAAGCATCTTACTATTGCATAGTGTATGAAGAAGAATTGGTAGAAAATGAAGCTAAATTATTTAACTCTAATCTCTTCTCTTGTCTGGGAAAGTACTATATAGAGAATTCTAAAGGCTTATAAACTTTTATGTCTACGTATTGAAAAAAAGGAACTTTCATTCAGATAAAAAAATAATACAGAAAATCTGGTAACCCCACAATATGCTGAAATAAGAATTAAAAAAAGTCATTTAATTTTTGAAGATATAATAAAACATAAATAGGATTTTAAAAGCTATTGCAATTTTTAAAAGCCTTGTAACTTTCATCAGTTTATGATTATTTATTGAATTAGAAACATATTCTCAAAAATCCCACTCATATATTTTATCAAAGAACAAGCAGTATTTCCTAAAATGTCATACTTTTTTACATTACATCTTTTATTTTTCATAGAGATGGGACAGGAGGAAGGCCATAGGGTTGTAGGACAGATGAGAGAGCTGTCAAGATTATTGGCTTTTAAATATTATCTTTCCTAAGGCTGAGTTCAACTTTTAGGAAAAATTCACTATCTATCTATACGTATTTATGTGTGTGTTTGTATATATATATTTATATGTAAAGTCTATCCTCATTATTTACAGATTCTGTATTTGTAATATTGCCTACTGACAAAAATGTATTTGTAACCCCAAAATCAATACCTGGGGTACTTC
This sequence comes from Lemur catta, assembly GCF_020740605.2. Lineage (NCBI taxonomy): Eukaryota > Metazoa > Chordata > Mammalia > Primates > Lemuridae > Lemur > Lemur catta. Next base: position 250,765,575 of record NC_059128.1, on the reverse strand, counting down.
CATGATCGTTCACAGACATGAACAGAATGGCAAAAAATTTTAGTCTTCTGCAACACATTCCTGGCTAAGGTCAAACAAGGTGATACTCTGCCATTTGTTTCAGCTTTCATACTGTAAAAATATGTCCTTTTCATGGTCTATTTATTGTCAAATTTGGCGGGGTGGGTAGGTTATGTTTTTTTTTTTTTTGGTGATTTCACGGCTAAAAATGTTCCCCAAACATTATTCTGTCTAGTGTTCTTGCTTGCAAGAAGATTGTGATGTCCCTTATGGGGAAAAAAATCTGTTAGATAAGCATCCTTTTAGGAATGAGTTATAGGGCTGTTGGCCGAGAGTTGGCCGAGTGTTCAATATTAATGAATCAGTAATGTGGTAGGAAGAAATTCAAATGTACATGAGGCCACTCTGGAAAGTGCTAAAGTATAACAGCATCTATAGCACATGATGAAGCTATGGTAAATATGAAAAAACAGCTAAATTTGTGGACTCATGAGACTGCAACTGATTTAAAAAACCTTAGTAAACAGCATTGTGGTGAGATTGAAAGCCAAAGAAATGTCTGATCACGTTACTCAAAGTCAGAAAGGTGTTAAACCCTTCACAACTAGTGGTTTTATTATAAATAAATACTGCATATAATTATTTTCAAAATATACATATATTAAATAAGGTGGCTTTAAATAGAACCACACATAAAACAAGGTTATGTATTGATACTGACAAAAATGTTGTGACCAGAGGTTCACAGGAATTTAATTCTGAATTTTCCCAATGAGTAATGATTCAGTATTCATTAATTCAGTGTTCATGGTGACTTTATAAGGCATAATTACTGTGAATAATGAGAATTAACTGTATATAATAAATATTTTTACTCAGAGTCAATTTTATAGACTTTTTTGAGAGTCCAGCATGTCACTTTAAAAGATGTAATGATAACTGATGTTGAGAACTTAAAAATGTTTCCATGTATATTAGATTCAGACAACCAGATTTTTGTTGATTTTAGAATGTTGTTCCAAGACCAATAACATTGATATATGTATATTGAATACCAATTCTGAGTTCATAGTATCTTCAATGGTATATTTGGACTAAAATCATGACTTTTAAATATTTATACATTTTAATTGTATCACAAATTTTGGAATGTTCTTGTTGCTTCTTCCAATAGCAACAAAAACACTACCAGCAATCATAACAATGACAAAAAGTAAAGTTTACTGTTGCTCTTCAAGAATATCACATGATGGACAGACTGTCAAACGTAATTACAATTAATGATGAATCAGTCTCACATGAAATTTAAATTTTTCATTGAGTTCCACAATCTGACAATGTTTTGTTTTCCAGGCACCATAACTTTTGGTATTTGGCAAAAAAGTCAAGTGTTTAAGGATCTCCTACTGGTTAAGCTGCTTTAAAGCTCCCTTGGTAGATTTACTGTTTTGACACATAAATTGTCTCAATCTTAAACTTTGACATTGTCATTGGCAGCACTGGTAGCTTTGGCAATAAAACTTTATCTTGTCTGCATGTGAAAATTGACATTAATTTATTTTCCATATTTTATAGTAGTAAGCTATTTATATTGATCAATTAATATTAATATATTATCAACTAATCAATTAATAATTTAAATTAAAATTTTATACATTTTATGTATTTAGTTTAAATACTTCTATAAAAGGTAAATACATTTTTTACATTTGTTTAACTGTTTAACTTATCAGCATACACTGATTTGAGAAAATTATGGGCTAGTATTATTAACTGACAAAATTATTAGCTGATCTTAGAGTTATAGTGTAACACTGAATTATATATGAATAATATGTGTGTTGACTACATATTATTTTGTATATATACAAAATAGTATATATTCATCATGAAAAGCGAAGCACTTTTAATAGTATCAAAATCCCACATGTATTAGACAGTTAGAAAGGGTAAAATAACAGAGGGTAGAAAAAATAAAATAAGGACCCAGTTGGCTCCAAATGTTGCAAAGCTTATCCCTCTTTGTAACTCAAACTTCAAGAAATGTATAATCAAAAAATATATGAATATGTTTGCACATATACCCACACAATTTGCTAAAACCCTGACATTTAAATTTATTAAGATACTAAATATTAACTAATATTACCAGTTGTTTTTAGATTCTACGCATTTGTATATGATCTCACATTAGGTACTCTTGAACATTTTAAACATGTTCAGAGGGAATAAGTAGAAAAATATGTTTCATGGAGTTGGAAATCAACCAAAAATCTGAATTATACATATAGTTTCTTCAATTCAGTTTTACTTATTTTCAAGTCTTTATATCAAGCCTTAAAGGATTTAGTCATGGCAAATATAGAGGTTTTATGAAAATGTAGTGAATAGGATAATTTAATATATATTTTATTTGAAAAATCAGTATTAAATGTCAATTACTCAAAAAGTTTAAAGTCTCTTTTAAAAGATGGGACAAAAGATTGAGCAGAATAACAGTGATGCTTTAGATTCCATATGAATACCTATCTGATGCAAAGTAAATCATTTTATCTATGTTTCCATCCCCTGTTAAGTTGGAAAAACTAACATTTTTCGCAGAAATTTACCAAGCTTTCCTTGAGATGAAAATAATATTATGAATGCAGCAGGTACTCAGTAAATATTTTGAGATGAGAGAGTAAAGAATCATCAGGGCACTAAAGCTCTAAAAATTTTTTTAAATTTTATTTACTCTTAGCTTGAAAAAAATATATATGGTAGCAAACAACTTAAATTGAAATTACTCAAAGATAATAAAAATATATTTCATCATATGTTTATATTTTATATGTATTTATATTATTTTATTTAGCATAGCTATTAATATGTTACATTTATAAAATGCACACATATATACATATATCCTAATTTAATTACCTTGGAAGTGCTTTACTACAAATGAGAGTGTGTTCTTGGGTTTGATAATTAGTTAATGAAATAAAATGTGCATTATATGAGCATAATATCAATTTTTTAAAAAGGAAATTAAAACATTTATGGTATCTCCTTTCTTTTCCTTAAGCCAAACAAAATCTATTTCTAAGGTAGTACACAAAGATATTGTAAGATTGGCAAAAAGAAAAGCCTGATATATATATTTTTTTTTTAAGAGTTTAAACACTGGAAAATGTAGGGAGTATTTAAACACTGGAAAATGCAGGAAGTATTATAAAAGAATGAGAAAGCAGTAACTGAGACTTTAGAATTTGATAAAGTGCCCATCAGAATGAAACTTCATTGAAAGTAGTTTCAGGACAAGGCACACATGGAGTAAGTAATTGAGCAGATGAATTGAATGACAGGAAATATTATTGAGATATAACATGGTACACCTAGGTAGAATTTATTTAGTTGTTCTTCAGAAATCCTTAATCCACATAGCTTTCTTCTAACCACTATTTCTTGCCACCTTAGTGAATGGAGTTCAGAATCTTGTAGATTTCAGGTCTTGCAAAGGAAAACAAAATTGCTCAATTAGACTCTTGAGAAAGGCTTCATTTGTCACTGTGAATTACTTTGGTCATTGGTTACTCTTAAGGAGGAAAAAGGAAAGAGAACAAGGGAACATGCTCTGTGAGCAGGTCAGATTAAAGTAGCCAAAAGGGTTCATGGTGTCATACATATTGTAGAAAAAAAGAAAAAGAGAAAAAAGGAGCTTGGATAGCTGATAACTTAATTATCTGCCGCTATCAGTTTGGAAGGACTTTTAAACATGTCCAGAATGTCTACCGAATTTTCAACAAGAGTGACAGTAGATTTTTAAATAAGAATAAAAATGCAGCAGTCTTTCTAGAATAAAACTCTGACAGACTATGATGAATTACCTTATTATAGTTGCTCGCATGACAAATGTACTTGATCAGTGTTTCTTCCTGGGAATAGTTGAGCTTATCCAGAGGCAAAAGTTGAAAGGAAATGAGAGCTAACTAGTAATCCTAAGTGTAATACATCAGCATTTCTATAAAAGTATTCAAGAAAACCTTATCAATTACTGTTCATGTCAACAGAAAGTACTTCTATTCCCTCATGATATAACCTCTTTTTTTTTTTTGAAGATTTATTTAAGTGACTTTTTAACAAAAGGGATATAGATCATGGAGGATTTTTTTAATGTGTTATTTTACAAGTCCTGTAAGTTATCCATCTTTTAAAAAGATCCTCAGACTTTTTCCAAGCTTAAGTTTTAGATGAAACGGTAGCTAAACATATTTAACTATACCCCATAACATAAGCAGTTTTATATATTCAAATATTTAATATGAAAATGATAACTCGGGAAAATAGTGCAATTAAGAAAACTGAGTGGATTGTTAACATATCTAAATCTTTGAGTAAAAAATTTCTTACCAAGTTTATTTAAAAGAACAATCATTTTGATTTCTGGATTTTATTTTGTCATTTTATTTCTGGGTTTGCATAAGCTTGTTTCTGTTGGAAAATATGTTCAGGAAATCAAACACATTGCCAAAATAGTTGCATTGATTTTTATGCCACTATTTAAGGACGGGTTGTAAATATGTCACCTGAGTTTCACAATTTTGAATGAAGCACATGTAAAGCTAAGTTTTTTGGTCATTGCTTAGAAATTAATGGTAGAAGGTTAGGTTCTATTGTTTTGTATTTTTTCTTCATTTCATGTGAATGTAATACAACCTAGATGATTCTGACATCATTCTCTTATCCTTTATTTGAAGAAGTGCATTTCCTAAGCAGTTTGAGTATTTTTATTTTATTATTAGACAATGCATTAGCAGTCAAACACATAATTCTGCGGTGCCATCACCACCTTGTATATTTCTTCATACATCTATTTGGATAATTGGAGTTAACCAGATCAAACAATAAATATGTAAGTAGATTCTTAATATTCTGCCATTTCTGCCTTCAAAACTACTGTGATGTGTCTAGATGGTACATGATGTAGGGTTATCTAGCTATAAGACTATCACTACCACTCGATCAATGCTCATGCTCAATGAAGCTTAATTTTTGAAATTGTATGTATACAAGCAACACAATGAATGACTGTGCTCTGGAGTAAAAAAACACATAGTATTTTCTCTATTTCTCAAATTTTCCTAGAGTACAGTATGTTTACACATAATATGTTACATGTGAATAAGAAGTGTCCAGTATTTATCAAACTGTAAATTGTGACCCGTTCGTGAGTCATGTTATGTTTATATGTTTATGACTAGCATTTAAAAAAGAAGAGAATATGCATATGTTCATTTACACAGATGATTTCACAGGGTCCTATAACACAATGTGTTTCTGTACTGTGGGCTGCAGTCAAATACTGTGAAAGTCTAGGAGAGGAATCAATGATTAACACACTAATAGCAGGTAAAATAAACCCACATTTGAGACCTTAGGACAAGTTCTACTCTCGGCTGTTCATGAGAACCACCTGAGGAGGTTTTGAAACATACAGAAGAATGGTCTCTAATCATACCAGTTAAATCCCAAACACATTGATGTGTTTTGTTTTTGTTTTAGAGGTTTCCAGGTAGTTAGAATATGTAGCCAAGTTATAGAACCTCTGCCGTAAAGTAGTCATCATAGTGACTTTATTATTTTTTTCTTCCATGTTGTGATTTTTGACAGTTTATATCATGCTGTTTGAGAATATTTAGACATCAACAACTATAGTTTAATAAATGAAAAGGGACACTGCACCCAGTGTAAAAATTGATTAAAGGATTTTTATATATTATATTCTATGCTTATACAACTCTTTATTTGTGTATCATTCAATGAAATGAGTATCATAGATACACACAGTACCATTAATAGATAAAGAATATAAGGATTGGAAACATTAAGAATGTAGTAATTGATTTTCCATCCTCTTGCAGTTAATTCTATGTTAGCTCAAAATCTTTGGCATTTTTGTTTTTGCTTTTTGTTTCTTGGGTTTCTTGGTATATTAAGTTTATAATTTCATCTTTTTATTTCCAGTAAAGGTCACCTTTTCTTTCATATCATGTATCCACAATGCTTATAGTCTCTTCTTCCTCTTTTACGGCCAAATCAATCCATTTTTTTTCCACTTGAGAAAATTGATAATTTTTTATTACAATACAAAAAAAAAATTCTAGCATCAGCACAGTGGTGTGCAGAGGACTAACTATTCCTCTTGCATTTTTCCCTCACCATTGTTATTTGGGTCCTATTATTTTGTACATCAGGTATCTAAAGTTTGGAGAAAAGAGCAGCATATGCTAAGTGAACAAGTAGATTTGGGCTTCAGTGTTTCTTTAGCTTTGTGCTGTTTGTCATGTTCTGCTTAATTTAGCTGCTCTTTAGCTTGTAACTCTCAAAGTCAGTGGAAAGTCAAATTTAGAGAAGATCTAAATGATATAAACAAGTTTGACCAGCTCCAATGATGTGAATAAGTTTGACATCTATTTAGAATGTATGAGTAGGACCATGATATGCAACACTAACTTCCCAGCCTTATTTTTGATTGTTTTCAATAACAGAAGGTCAAAATTCAGCAGCATATGTTAAAATATAAAATGAGCACAGCATAAATTTAAAAAGAAATAATTTCAAAGTTTGTATTTTAATTTGACAAAAGTCTTCTGATATTTCTTTTTTAAGAGCCAGGGTCTCACTATGTTGCCCAGGCTGGACTTGAACTCCTGAGCTCAAGTGATCCTTTTGTCTCACCCTTCCAAGTAGCTGGGACTACAGATGCATGTCACTGTGCCCAGCTTCTAATATTTAATCTGTAGTCTGCTTGGGCTTTGTGTTTTTGGATTTATATTAACTATTTTTTAACTGATATATACTTCATGAAAGATGAAATATTGGCATGGTGGTTTCAATAAATATTGTACTCCAATTCATATCTTTTATTAACAGTAAAATTATCATTACAGAATTAACTACTAAAATATAATGTTTTGCCTAACATTTTTAATGTAACAGACCCAAGCATGCATATGTTAACATTTAAGCTCTTTAAAGCATTTTGTCACATAATAATTTATCCAAAACAGTATTTTTAAGTATGAAAAACATTAATTATGCTAGTAAGATAAAGGTGCAAAGGTAACCTAGGGGATTTATTTCCAAGCTTATATTTGGATTAAGCTATACAGGTATTGTTGCAAACTTATTTATTTCTGTGAAAAAGATTCATATCTACTTCTTTTTAAACAGAAAATGATAGATAATATCCTTGTTATGGTGAATTCATTATAGTCAAACATTATTTAAAAATCCATATGATTTGTTGTTTTACATGTTTAGCTCCTTCAACAGACAATCATCTCTTTCAAGGAATGTAATCTTAGCCAAGGTATTTGTCTTCATAGCTCTAAGGCCTCCTATGGTGTTTAAATGAATGAGTGAAAGAAAGAAGAATTTAGTCCTCCATGTTCCCCAGCAGTATTATATTGATGGATTTTTACATATCAATAGCTTCTCATGATCTCAAAAATGTATCAAAGAAAGTTAATAAGTATATCTGTCTCTCAGGGATAATTCAACCAATTTTATACGTATGGCACCATCCAGGTATGCAATTATCAATAAAATTTTCTAGCATTTTTTTAAAGCGCAGTTTCTGTTTACCTGAGTGAGAAGAGTTATAGCTGTCTGCTGAATCTGAATTTTGTTCTAGATATGCATTTTTGTATATTTTTATAGGGTAGTGAGTCTCATTATCAATAGTAATGATTTCTCAACCTGTCCTAGTGTGGAAGATCTTTGGAGATTATCTATTCCAACTGCCTTCAATATATAGATCAGGAAATAAAGCACAAAGAGGTAAAATCCTGGTGGTGTCTTCCTGGTCACTTCGGAAATAGGCTTCTATGAACACATAGTTGTTTTCTTGTATTGTACCCTGTGGCTATTTATGACATATTATTTTACTTGATACCCATAATATCATGAATTGTTAAATTAAATACTATTAGACATTTTTTTTCTCAAAATTGCCAATACCAGTGGTCAGCAAACTATGGCCCTTTATAGAAACAGTTTGCTGATCTCTGTTTCATACTATGTTCTAAATAATGTGTATTCTATGAAGGGAACATTTAGCAAATTTTGTGCAAAAACAGAATATACTTTAAAAAGACAAACCAACTTATAACTTCCAGCTACTTGGAAGGTGGACCTGAGAGAGAGGTTACGGTGACAGTAAAAACCTAAATTAGGGTGAAAATGATGGGCTCTGGAATGAAATAATTCAAAAGGGAAAATAAAATAAGGAGAACTACTTTGGCTTAGCGTCTACTCTGAGCCAAGTTCGGTGGGAATCAGGTAAATGCACAATGAAAAATTCCTTGGTCATGTTTTAAATTTAATAAGCGATGACTGAAGTCAAGTCTAGTAATTTAGAACCTGAGAGATTTTAATACTTGAGTGCAAAATAGAAAAAGAGTTGCTGAGCAGAGTGAATTCTCTGAATCTCTGAATGGAAATGAAGAACGTGATCCTGAAAGGATATCAGTGTGTGTGTGTGTGTGTGTGTGTGTGTTTGTGTGTGTGTTGGGTAGTGTATGTGCATGTTTACCGGAAAGAGTGGCTAGTGATCAATGTCCAAAGTGAAGCCCAATTATTTTTATTTAAATTTTTGCATTAAACTTATTTCACAAGAATTCTATAAACATATTAAATCATATTTTAATTGATATTTTCATAAAGATTGGGTTTCTTTTGAAAGAGAGAAAAAGGAATGGTGATCTCTAAAGTAAAGTGAGAAGACCACTGGACTAGATAGACATCAAAAGCTGTGTGACTCTAACCAAATCACTCCTGTATAGACTTTACTGTTTCGTATTTAAAATGTGAGGGCTGAATTAGAACATATCTGAAGTTCCTACCAGTCTTAAATGTTTGTATTCAAGTATCCAAAACCTGAGAGGTGGGAAAGGTGGTTATAAATAAACTCTAATAAGGGAAAGTGGAAGTTTCTGTGAACTATTGACACAAGGTTGCCACAAAAGCCAGGCAGCACATCATGTTGGAAGCACAATGTTTAATGGTATCACTATCACCATCATGGTCCAAATAATATTTCAATTTATATTCTGGGAGGCTCCTATGGTCTGGTTTGGGAACTGATTTACTGTTTAGCTTTCTCCAGTGACTGCATTTCAAAAAACAGGTATAGACACAATTAGATGCCATGTTTAACAGATTCAACTTATATTAATTATTTTCAGGTTTTAAATATTATACCTCATAACTATCATATGAATCTAATTATGGTTTTATCCATGAGAGCAGTGATAGTCTGCACTACATTAAAAGTGAGGGTTTGCTAGCAACATCAGATTTTACAGAAAAGCATTGTGGAATGTATAAGAATAATAATTAGTTACATCAAAATTGGATTAAAACCAGTCTGTAAATAGGCTACTGATTTCAGACAACAACCTCATACAGTTAAAATCATACTGTTCCTTAAACACAGTCTAGGCAGTCAGGCAATATATTAAAATTAAAATACTTTATTGATGTGATGCAGCACTCCAAAAAATATATACTATTTAGCTTATTATAAAATAATGGGAGAATCTTATTCTATTAAAATCTCACATAGTGCCGATCTTCCTATAATTATGGTAATAATTTAGAATATGCCTTCTCACAAGAATCTAGGACAGTCTACAAATAATAAACAAAAAATAAAGCAATCTGGGCTCACTGCCCAGATTATCTCAAATATGTATAATGGAGCAAAGAAAGGAAATAAATACTCATAAGCAGGACTCACTCCATGGAGGGGGGGAAAAATGGAACAGTAATTGGTCAAAACCATAGTAGAAAATAATTATAGGGTGCTCATGAATCTCCTTTATAAAGAGCAATGTGAATCTAAGAATCTTTTTTGTTTTTTCATCTCTAGAATTCTTCAGAAACAAAGGAAACAAAGGAAACTATCTGCACTTTCACCATTTTACATGTAGGAGAAATGACAACCCAAGGAAACTGCAACTTACCTAAAATGTGCAAATCTGCCTTAACCATGTTAATTGGAAAATCAACATATTCCAATTAAAATTTCTACCTCTCAAAACAGACATTATGCAAAATGAATTACATTTTTATTGGTAAATAGCAACCTAGAATTCTTGTTTTACATGCCTAAAATTGCCAAAAATTGCTCCCTAATATCTTATTGATGTGGCATTGCAGTTTATTGAACCATAAAACACTGTTGCTTTGTTTTCCAGTTTTAATTTTAAAAAAATAAATGAAATTTTGCTTTTATGTGCTTTACCAAGTAAAAACTAAATAATCAACCAATCAAACAAACCAATACACCCTGTGTATTCAATATTCAACTCTCCTGGATTTTATTGGACAATTGCTTGACTACTAATTTTTGGTTTTTCTATGTGATTAGTTCAATTATTCTTTCATTACAGAAAAAGCATCATGGAATGTATGAGAATAATAATTAATTACATCAAAAATGAATTAAAACCAATCTATAAATAGGCTTCTGATTTCAGACAACAGTCTGACACAGTTAAAATCATACTGTTTCTTGAACACAGTCTAGGAAGTCAGGCAATATTAAAATTAAAATACTCTATTGATTCAGCACTTCAAAAATATATACTATTTAGCTTATTATAAAATAATGGGAGAAGCTTATTATATTAAATCTATTTATTTATTCCATAAAATCTATTTATTTGTTTCATAGAAACATAATTAAGTTTCTACAAATATCCAATACTGTACTAGATATTGTAGTCAAAAAGGTAAATATGATTTCTGACCTCAACGTGGTTAAACATAGTGAACATAAAAATAAATAATCTAACGAGGGCTCATAAAGTCTTGTCTCAAACATCCAATATAAAATACAGTTCCTAAGGAATTTGCAAGAGTAAGCAGCTAATAATTTCACAAATTTAATTATATTAAAATTCTAAATGTATATTTGAAAATTATGACTCCAATAAGTTACCATACTGATATTTCACACATTAGACCTTTTGAATGCCTAACTTCTTAATTCAGATGATAGATAAAAACTAGCCCTGCTTAAAACCATGTCTCATTCATAGGAACAGACCAAAGTGCCCTATAGATTTTTACTCTTTTATCAAACTTTGAGATGGGTAGGAATACAAGAAAATATCCCCCTTTTTTTGTTTTGAGACAGAGTCTTACTCTGTTGCCCGGGCTAGAGAGCTGTGCTGTCTGTCTAGCCCACAGCAACCTCAGACTCCTGGGCTCAAGCAATCCTACTTCCTCTACCTCATGAGTGGAGAAGCTGGGACTACAGGCATGTGCCACCATGCCCAGCTAATTTTTTCTATGTATTTTTAGTTGTCCAGCTAATTCTTTCTATATATTTTTAGTTGTCTAGCTATTTCTTTCTATCTTTAGTAGAGACAGGGTCTCGCTCTTGCTCAGGCTAGCTGGTCTCGAACTCCTGAGCTCAAGCAATCCTCCCACCTTGACCTCCCTGAGTGCTAGGATTACAGGATTGAGCCACCTCGACTAACCAAAAATATCCACTTTTAATGATGACAAATGTTCTCTGAAAACAGAGGACACATTATTATTTAGCTTTACCTCTCAGTTTATTAATATAAAGTAGAAAAAAGTGGCATTTCTAGTTTTATCATTGACCTATACTTTTGCTTGTGATTCACGAACAGTATAATTTTTCAGACACTTTGTTATTTCCCCTGCATTATTATTACTGAACCTGATTTTAGACAGACATACATTCTAAAATTTCCCAAGCTGTTAAATGTGGATAGTATGATTGATACTGTAGTAAAACAAGTAACAGTGCATTTGTAGTAAGGATGCTTCTAAAGTCTTTTGGGAAGTATTACAATCCCACCAAACCTTTTGTTGATATGTTTTTATTTGATGCATTGTATGCCAGTGGCAGAAAAGAACTGACAAAAATAGATGTCTTCAACTCAATAAAAATGTACTTGCTACCAAGGCATTTGTAAAGGCTCTTTGACTATGCAGTTTTGGAAACAACATTCTATTTGATTTGTCACAACATAAAGATCTCTGGGGTGCAAAGGAAAATAGAGGTTGGAATGCGAGTTGTGACTGTTATCCACCATGTCTTATTTGTCCACTAAAAAGTTCAAAATAATATAACTTTAAAACTAACAGCATGTTTTTTTCTTTCTGTTTTAGGTAAGCACATTAATCATTCCTGTATAATCAGAGTACGTCAAGGTAAAACAAGAAAAATGGTGTAATTATACCTCATAGAAATGCTCAATATGTAAATACATATGAAGATTTTAAAAAATCGTTTAAAATAAAAAATCTTTTGAGACTAATGACTGAAAATGTAGGAAATATCAATGTTCATTTTTTGTTTGTTCTATGGTGATGTTAGTTCTATAAACCTAATATCTCAATCTCTGTTAGCATACTGAGTTTTAAAAATATTTATTAACTTCTAATGTTATTAGGGTATATCTCACTTCTTAAAGTATAAAATGCAAATTAGAGTAAATTTCAAATGCAGAACTATTTTGTTATCAATATGCCAATTAATATTTTTGCAGCACACATTGGATTTAAAAAAAATATATAACAAAGTAATAGTTTTCAAATCCTAAAAAATACTTCTTATACATATTATGTTTGAAAGATAGTTTGTAAACATACATACAAGATAGAAAAAATTGAGTGATATTAATCAATATTATTTTCCATTCTGAAGATTAATGGTCATATATAAGGAATAAACATCCCTGAAAAATTAATTCATCATTTTTCTAGGAGATGTATGGCCTGTAAAATTATTAATACTGCTTTTTGTAAAATCATATCATAGTTCAACATGCTATTTTTGTATTTACAACTTTGAGACCAAATTTAAGCACACTTATGTGGGGAGACACGTTCCAACACTTTCTAGAAATATGTGTAATATTTAAATTAATTTATTCTAGGAAATATTTGCTCCACATCCAAAATAGAACAGTGCTTATAATTTCTTCATACTAGCTTCCTTCTTTGACTTTTAATTTGGAAGCCAGGTGAATTCAATTTTGTAAAAGCATATCCTGTGCAGTAAAGGCAGGTATTTTTAGGCATGCCACACCAAAATTAGTTTCTTTTGGAACAAAAACAATAAACTGATGTTTAAGGGACCAACATGGCTTTAGAATTTAGTACTTTTGCACCCTGTAGTGCTGGATGGGGAGGTAAAGACTCATTATCTCAAAAAAGGACAAAGTATTTTTAATTAGAAGAGCCATCATTATTTATTTATAATGGTTTGAAAGTAAATAATGTTCTAATTGATACAGCAAGGCTGTTCTTTTTCCTCCAAATGAACACTCGAACCATATCTTTTGCAAGTAGAGTAGCTAAATTTTACTTTCATTTTTAAATAATTATGCTGAAAGATATTTATTTTTCTGAATAAGATAATTTGATACTGATTTTAAGTAAAATATATTATATCAATATACATGTAATACAACTAAGCTTTTAGAAGAGTGCATTGAGGAGAGGGGAGAAGGCTAGTTTGCCTATTGTTTTACTACTTTTTTTTGTTATTTTTTTTTTAACCTTTGTTTCCCTTTTTTTAATATGAGTTATTGGGACTCTGTTAAATGAAGTGGTTTTTATTTTAATTAAAAACTAATATCTAATGGATAAAATTAAGCCCTCTTTCTTTTAGCATAGATAAATGCCCACAATGTGAGCAAGTATGAGAAACATTCTAAATGCTTTGGAATTGTGTGTTTCTCTGGAAAGGTCCAGTAATATCTATTTGGGTCAGTTTTAAGATATATTTGAAATCATACATTTAACTCTAAAAATTACTTTTCTTCATATCAAAATGTATCTGTTAAGAAGAAAAATGTTCATAATTGTTTAAATGAGACTGCTCTTTATAATGAAAATAAAATATAGATAATATAAAAAATAAACATTTAAAAACGACTTTATGAACTCATAATAAAATATTTTGAACTTGTGTCTCATAGTAAGAAACCTGAAATTCAAGTGAAAAATCTGTTATTTTTTGATTAAACAAATCTTAAGCAGAAAAAAAATGGGTTTTAAAGCCTTGTGGATGAATAATGTTTTAAAAATCTATTAACATAGTTATGTTTAACTGTAGAATTAGAAATATAATTTCATCTTCCTTTGGTGACTGTAAATCATGCCATGTATCAGGTCCATTGCAGTAAATGATATTAAAAAAAAAAACCATGAAAGTGAAAGATGTATGTATCTGTGTTTTTGCCAAAACAAATAAAAATGTAAACAAAAGGAAAGGATCTCAACAACAGCAAAATATACTTAACTATGTTATATATCAGATTAGTTTATTGTCATTCTCCTCTAAATGAAAAACAAGAACAAACTTTTTGGCATTGATTGTTAGTTGGATTCCAACTAATTGACGCTTTACTTAATGTAAGCATTCCAGACTGACTACATGATGTATTTTCTTTGTCCATTTGAGGCTATACTTTGAATGTGAACACCCAACAATGACATTATGAGTGTGAGATTGATAGTTATTTGATTTAGCAACATCTGTTGTTGTTTAATGTACTCCAAGCAGATGTTCTTTCTTGAAATTCAACATGTGATTTGATTTACTTTCATGATATATAACCTTAGCAGAAGAATACTACTGCTATTTGGGCATAGAAAGTAGAATTAACAGTTATATGTGTCCTTGGTCAAACAAATGTCTGTAGACTGGGTCAAACATCATTAACTTTTATAAGGATGGCAATGGGTAAACTCTCTGAATCACTTACTCCATAAACTGACAGAGTTCTTTCATGTTTCAGGGCATCTAGAGTCATTGTTTTTAATTAGCAATTCTTTCTTTTTAATGCTCTTGGAGAATTAATGAAAACCCAAGAATGTATATTATCAGAATGATGGTCTTTTCTATGTTTGTCATAGTATGTCAAACCTGTCAAATTAAACAAAGAGTTGCAATGAGAAAAATACCCAGAGACCGACACTACTGTTTATTTGATTCTCTATTCACATTTTGTAATATGCTGCAACACATTGAAAACTAACATAATTGCAACTGATCACACTGTTTCATGGTTTATATGAAGACACACGGGGATTTAGGATAAATATGAGTGATCATGCTGAGAATTAGAGAATTCTGATCAAGGTTTTACTAGGCAGAAAAATATCTTTAAAAACTAAGCAAAAGTGTGTTTGTCCTAGGAAGGATATGAAAATTATATAGTATCATATTAGAGATTATGTGTATTATAATTCTGAAAGACCTTGATGTCCTATAATGGAATATGCACTTGATTCTCCTTTTCTAAGAAAGTCTCTTGTTCAGTGTTAACAATCCAATGATATCTTGTGACCTTTTCTATGCAAATATGAACAATTTGAGCTATCACAATCTCTCATGCATTGCTCCTTAAAGGGACATTCTTAATTGCTTTTATAGGCTCAATTTTATTTTAACCTCCATTACCTATAATATCTTCTTTGAAGCTTGAAATTAACTTTTCTTTCTCCACCATTTTATCCTTTCCTATTTTGGTAAGCAATGATTTTACTTTTCTACTTTTTTACTTTTCTAGTTCTAGGAGGTTTCATCCAGCATAGACATGATTAATTCAATATGATAAAGTACATCTTTATTACATTATTCTATTAATCATATTCACTGAAAGAGAAGCATGTCTTTCTTGTCTATGGAGATTATTCAAAGATGCATTGTTCTTTTGCTTATAGAAGCAAAACTAATGACATTATAATAGTAGAATCTAGACTCTCTATAGATATTTACTTGTCAATGGAACTTTTTTGTACCACCTCACCTAATTTATTAATTGCATCCATTCGTGATTAACAGAGAGGTATCTGTTAAGACACTAGCCAAGAAATCCAAGTTTTAACCTTAGTCTAATCAGAATGATACTCCAAACAGTAAAGATAACCAGCCCCATCCAGGATACAATTTGAGAGAGAGAGAATGAGATCAGTTAACAAAGCCAACATTACCTTTTGGATTTTCTTTATCTACCTCAGTGTTTCTTTGAGACAGGCTAAATATGCCATCCCTTCCTTAAAGTTAATTGTATTGTTCTTTAAATATGTTCCTATCACCACTGAGTTATGAGGCAATGACAGTGCATATTTCCTTATTCTAAAAATAAAATAAAGCAATTTAGCCTTTGTTTGTGTTCATGTAATTAGAAAATGGTGGCAGCTCTAATTTTTGAATGGCACAAACTTGTCATTCTCATTATGGAAAGGAAATCAAAGGTAATTGTAAAAATAAATGATTAGGTGTATGATAGTTTCAAACAAGCAGTGGATGTGCATTTAGAAAAAAAGTTTTAATAATATCCACGATCATCCCAGCTTCCATGCCACAGTTGGTAAATGTTTGAGGCCATTATGTGAATAAGGAATTCATGGCCAAATTTGTCCCACGACATTGAAAATTCCCTGAATGGAGATCTTGTGTTCCATTTTCCTTATGATCTCCCTTTACTTAGTGTAGTGCTTGGCATATTTTTAGGCAATTATGAACACCTATGTTATTGCTATCGATATATTCATTTGCTAAATTATCTTATAGATAAAAGCTCTATATTGGCTGCATGCCAGATTTTATACAATGTAAACATAATGGAATTACAAAAATTATTTATTAAAAATCATCTATTTTAAGCTCTTTCTGAAATGAAATAAGGACATGTATTAATAAGTAGGTAGGTAAGTAGATAGGTAGGTAGATAAATAAATGGAAAATCATGACTTCTTTTAAAAATAATTGTTCAATATCACAGTCTTTTTATTACCAGAGATTTTAGAAATACAGCCATTAGGATCATAGTTTTTAAAATAGACAGTATATATTTAGTGTAGCTTTTTTTTTCTCTTCCAGAATCTATGCCATGCTTTTCAGATATAAAAGGGAGATGACATGTACCTGTTCTCAATAAAGTCACAATCTAATTATAGGCCTTTTATTTATAAAAAGAGATATAAGACAAATGGTCCAACTGGGGCAAATAAATTCTAAATGAAAAAAAATAGTTTATTTTTAAAATGATACTTCCCAAATTGTGCCTTTGAACTACCTCTTTTAATAGTTAGCATTGACAACTGAACAAATGCAAGAGTACATTAATAAATTAAATTTGAATTATTTGTTTCACACCATTTATGGTTTTTATTTTATCCAAACTCATTCTTCTTCCTTTATTTCTCTAACTGGTATTGTGGAATTCCTGTTTCTATTATTCCTTTAAAGTTTTTGTCATTATCATTTGTGCATAATTCTCTAACAACATATTAGTATATAGTAAAAACACTACTCTAGTTATTCTAAGCTCAAAAGAATAAACTTAGATATCTCCTATAGGATCACACATATGGATATATAATTACCTAGTCTCTTAGCTCAAGGAAAAGAAAATTATGATTGTGTGATGGTCATTTTTTTTAAAAAATGTATGTACATTTGAATTTCAATTTTACTCCTTTTTATGTATAAAATAGTTTTTTAAAAGCTTACTATAACACTCTTGATGCTACTGCTTCTTGTGGTTAGCTTTAACACTTAAAAGCTTTGGAGTTTGTTCAAGTAATCTATTTTTTTTTTAGAACAACGATTATGAAAATACCAAGAAATTATTTTAAATTCATCCATATTTCTACCAACACTACGAAAACAATCCAGGCTTTTTTAGCAAATGCCTCAAAGGTCTCCCAGCTTTTCCTCATTATCAAATTCAAAGTTACTTCCATATTTTTGTTTGTTGCAGCAGGTCCACACTTCTAGGCACCCACATCTATATTCCTTTTCTGTGGCTGCTGTATGTAACAAATTATTACAAACTTGTTTTAAAGCAATAAAAACGTGTTCTTCCATAGTTCTGCAGGTCAGACTTCTGAAATTAGTATCACTGGGCAAGAGTCGGTGTCTGCAGAGTCCTTCTCCCTCTGGAAGTTCCAGGGATGAAGCTGTTCCTTGCCCTTGCAACTTCTGGCGGCTGTTGGCATTCGGTGGCTATGGCTGCATCACTGAAGTCTCTGCCTCCAGGGTCACATCGCCGCCTCCTCTTCTTGTCTTTCTTTTCCTGACTATCATAAGGGCACTGTGATGGCATTTAAGGCCTGCACAAATAATCCAGTATAATTTCTCCGTCTCAAGATTCTTAATTCAGTCATCTCAGCAATGACTTTTTTTCTTATAAAGTAACATTTATGGGGCTTAGTATTTTCAGGGGACATTTTTCAGTCTACTAACAGGGCCATCGTAAAACTCTGCCTACCATATTCCTGTAACTAAGAAAGCTGTATTATATTTCTCTGAGTACATCAGGACTAGTCATATTTGTTTTATTAGTTCCCAATAATCATGGAATATAATATAATGTAAAAATATTTTAATCTTATAAGTTTATACAACAGTCTAGATTAGGCACAACAGACACATTTCATCCTTTTTCATCTCCATTCCAATTAAGTCGTAGTAGCTCTATGATGAACAGATTTCAAGTCCACACCCAACCTTAATTGGGAATGGTGGTGGTGAAGGGGAGTAGCACAAGGACCCTCTATTTCCCTTTCATAGTCAACTAGAGTAATAAAGGATATTTGATGATCATTACAAAAATAAGGAATACAAAATAAATGTGTATTAGAGCAATGTCTTTCCCTTGATGTTAATACTGGATTTTTTTCTTTATAATGTTATTGAATCCTTCTATAAAATCATATTGGATTTTGTTACCAGCTAATTATTGACTAAATTATATTTTTATGGCAATTTCAAATCAATGCTTTTATTGTATAATCTGGTTCTTCCACTAACTATATCTGTGGCTTAGTTTATTTTGTTTATATTGGAATAATACCTGCTTCACACAGTCATTGTAAATATCTAATGTTATATGACCTACATTTTATTAATGTGGTCAAGCATTTCTTTCGCCATTTTAGCCTGCTTCATTATGATATTACTAAGCTTGACAATAAATCGCTACGTGTTTTGGGAAGTTGTAGTCCCATGAAGAGCTTGGACTATAAGATTATGATTAAAATCCAATATAAACACAAAAGCAACATGAGTTACAGAGTTAAAGTAAACTTACAGCTACCTTGATTTTTCATTTGGAGGAAACAGTACATATTTTGGCAAAGTTCTTGGCACTATTTTAAATATATGAAGAGAAATTAGAGAAACCAATTCTGTACAGGTTGTTTATGCCCTTTGAATATGGAAAGAGATTGTATAATGAAAGAAGGTTCTACTTCACTAAGTAAAAGAATGCAAAATATATTGCAAAACAGAGTGTGTATTTTTATTAGCAATTAATATTAATTTTCTCAATCAGCTGCACTAAAATCTATCAACAGTACTATTGTCCCTAGAGACTTACATGAAATATCCATATGTTTATTCATTTTAATTGCTTATGCACGATATGCTTAGTTAGTGTGTATGATTAATTAAAGGACATTGTTACTGATATAAACTTCAACTCTTCTATTTAGAACTCAGAGTAAGCAATATTATCTGTGAATTTTTTATAGATATAGTTTTCAAAGACTTTCATTAAAAAAAACTGTTTAAAAATACGAGTTTAGAGATTATTGCGTATTGTTTACTGAGAGTTGTCATATATATATAATATTCATTACATTTAGTATTTAAATACCACAAATGTAAATAAAATACATTTTATCACTTATTGATCAAAATATTTTAATTTCTGCATGTATATATCTAAATATATTAATAATTTTAGTCTATGTGTACAACATAATTTTGAATTTTTATAGCCAAAAGTAAGAAAGAAAATAGTGTTTTTAAGCACTTACGTTGTGCCATATATTGAGATATAGAGACTTTATTTGCATTGTTTCAATGAATTCTTACAATTATCTTGTTAGGTAGAAAAGATAATCCCAGTTTTATACTTGAGTCACAGTTGTAAAAAGCTGACTATTTGGATATTTACATAGCTCCATCTTTTATTAGACACTTACCAGCCATCTCTAGCCTAGATCAGAGAGGAAAAAGTAATACAAATTAGTTTGGTTGTGTTAAAATCATTTAAATGAATACATTAATAAAAATCGGTTAATTTGGGTAAATTTACACTGGAAAGTTTTAGATATACTGGCTGATAAATGCATGTTTTTGTTTTTCTTTTTAAATAATTTATTTTACTTCCTAATAATTGTAGATTGAGAGGTGGACTGCATTATTTTCCATTTTGGAAAAGTTTTTAGTATGGCCTATTAACATACTAAACTGTGATAGTTAAGTCAGTTTGGGCATTTCCAGGGTTCAGTGGGAATTTGTGCTCTTCCATAAAAATAAAAGGTCATAAAACATAGCTTACCTTCAAAAAGGTTTATCACCACCAAGGTAAATGACACACTACCTGATTTCCCATGTTAAATCATAAAATTATTCAGTGATCTACTTTTCTTAGTCAATTCACCTTTAGCAAAGTAAAAAAAAGCAATTGTCTAGAAAAAGCCAATGTAAATTCACTCTTTCTTAAAGTATCTTAAAATAAAAATAAAGTGGCTATTTTAGGAAAGATTTCTGTATGTTTGCATTCTATGCTCAGTTTTAGATGTACCAGGGTTATATATTTTATTAATTTTTCCTCAATTTTAGGCAAATCTATTATATACCTGAATAAATGGCCTCTTTTTGAGGATTTAGCCTTTTTCCCCAAAAGATTTATGTATCTATATATGAAAGCTTCATGTGTCTTAGCTAACTATATTCACATTTTTACTTAGTGCTATCAGCTACTTATGGCTATATGCTTATTGATGTCTTTTGCATTTAAGTGGGGTGATTTGGGTCACACTTTTAAGTTTGCATCTTTGTTTACTGAAACAAAGTATTGCTTAGGGTTTGTTTGCTTTAATAGTTGTAAGCATGTGACTCTTTCTGAAAGGATTCCTTTCTGTACAGGAATATTTTGAAAATGTAACATAATTAAAGATTAATAAAAATAAGCAAAATGGATTTTTAAAGCTCTTTAATTATTATTTAAAGCACAGTGAGTATTGAAGATAACAAATCTTCTGCTGAAAATTTAAAACTCTGTAGCTAATTTACATATTCGGCGAGTTCATTGAATTCATTCACATTTGACAGGTGAGGGAATTGTGGCAGAGAATTTAAGAGATTTATGGAAGGTCACTCGGAAAATCAGTGAAAGAGCAGGAAATGACATAGAACACTCTGTCTTTTTGTGTATTCTCCATGTGTGGTGATACTCAGTAGCTGAAATGAATACTGCACCAAACAATTCTTACTGATGGGAATCTGAGCTCTCTCTCAGAAGTGAGTGCCCAGAAATGGTAAAAGTCACTGTTCTAGGGCATTTCGGCTAGCAAGTGGTCTTCACAGCACTCTGAGTGAATGCTTGTGGATTTGGGAAAATAACCCTCTTTTGTCAAAAACAATATTTCTTTTTGTCTTCTTTGTACTTCTGTAGATTTCTTATCTGTTTCACCCTACTAATCTCCTCTCAATCTATTCTGGTCATTCATTCAGGTTTTAGTTTCTGTTCCATGATGAACAGTATATATTGGTATATTATGCCCTCCTGTGCCTGTTTCTCTTCCCTGTAGCTTTTTCTCTTTCATCTTGCCCAATTTTATATTAATATACATAACAATAATTTGATAATCTGAAAATATTTCAATTTTTTTTCTTTTTCTGATAGTAATTAATCTTCTTTTTTGTTATATTTGAATCCAGTTAATTAAATCCAGTAATTTCTACAAATGACATTTGTAGAAATGCTTCATGCAAACCATGCCACAGAGTAGATGTAAGGTAAATGATAATTTCTGCTATTGCTTCATAGCACAGAGGTAATTCCATTAAATAATCATCAAAATCTTAATATTGTATCCACAATGTGATATTACAACTATAAATATTTTTAAACTCCATATAGCAATTCATTGTAATTATTGCAATCCTAAATAAGGCTGTACAGAATACTTCCAGGGAATAAGGTTTATAGACATATAAATTGACTGCCATTTGATCCTGTTCTACTTCTCTGTTCATTCTATCAAGAAATCAAGAAGATTGTGAAGTTACTGCCTAATGTAGGACTAATGGACAAACACACGTATTAATTTCTCAAATCTAAAAAGGGAAGGGAGCAAATGTTAAGAAATCCAAACAAAAGAATTTGGGTTTAGGGAATGACAGAGAGACACGGGTGATAGCCTTTGGATCCTGAGAATCTGGAATTCTTGAAGAAAGAGAAGGTAGACCTTAGGTAAGGCCACACACAGAGATTTAATATAAGAAATCAAAGAACCAAAATGCAATACTATAACCTAGATAGCACCCCAAGAAACAGGATTATATTATTTGTAGCCTACTTTTCCCAGAAAAGCAAGGAAACCTGAGGAAAGAGCAGAAAACACCTTTTCTGACCAGACCCTCACTCATTCACTAGATTAAATTTTTATTAACATGCATGTACCCACTACAAGCTGTAATCTACTTGAGGGTAGCACAGGCCTAAGGAGAGATCCCCATACATCCTGATTTATTTCCCACTCTTGAAACAGAGTGTCTTGGAAATTGAAAGCCTCCAACGTACAGTAACTTAATGAATGACAAAACATATTTTCACTTCAAATTCAATCATAGATAGAAGAAGTCAGGCAGCATCAGAAGAAATTTGAGTCAGGTGTGTCTAGATTTGATTCCCAAAGTCATCACTTGTGCTTGAGCTAGGGCAAGGTACATGAACTATGTATCTCTTTACTTGTAAAATGGGGTTAATAAACATACCTCAGGGCAATCTGAACATGGAAATATAATTATATACTATAGATAAAGGGCTTAAGTATATTTTAAGTACTCAATAAAGTAGTAACGGGAAATGTTTGGATGTGTACTCTGGCAGGTACACGAACATCCATATTTTCATTGGCAAGAGAAAAAGGCCTCCTTTTCTAAAATATTTATCCGTCTAACTGCTTGCTTATCTGATTTTTTTTCTATAGCTTCAATTGCAACAATCCTCAGTAAAAGAAAAAACATATCAAAAGGAATGAGTACTGGTCACTATATAAAAAACTGATTTTATTTTCTTCTCTTTTACTAGAGAGGACGTGTTAGAGCATAGGAAGGCACTGGGTCTGTAATGGAAAAGATAGGACCATATATAAGAAAAATGGACTAGATGGATAAAGTAGAGTTTTTTAAATTTATTTTTAGATAAACAGAAAATGAGAAGAGGCACATATGTACACCTTAGTCCGACAAGAAAATTACACTGAATATTTATTTGGTTGGTCAAATCATAAATAAATTTAATGTATTGTTAACTATTTAGGGACAGATAAAATTTTGGAAGGCTATTCATTTATGAATGCCAAGATGTAGACACATATCAGTATTGTTAGGAAATAATCAAACACTGTGAAGATCACCCTCATGGAACTCTACCTATAATCAAACTAGAAAGT
Organism: Lemur catta; assembly: GCF_020740605.2. Taxonomy (NCBI): domain Eukaryota; kingdom Metazoa; phylum Chordata; class Mammalia; order Primates; family Lemuridae; genus Lemur; species Lemur catta. The sequence goes on along the minus strand of NC_059128.1, from coordinate 250,742,058 downwards.
TTTTTACCTTTGTGAGTTATCATCCAAAATAAATTGAATAGAGGGTTATGGATTTTATACGTTTTCCCAAAGAGATAGCTTTTTGTTTCATTGATTTTCTTTTTTTATTGTTTTTCTGTTTTCTATTTTAATAATTTCCACTTTGGTCTTTATTATTTCCTTTTTTCTGTTTAATTTTTGTGTAATTTTTTTCTTTTTAGTTGTAGTTTCTTAAGGTGAAACCTGATGCTACTAATAAGAGAACTTTTTTCTGTTCTCTTATATACTTAGTACTATAAATTTTTTCCTAAGTACTGGCATTTCATTCATTGTAATATAATTGTTTTTCATTTTCATTCAGGTATTTAGAAGTGTGTTATTTTGTTTCCAATATTTGGACATTACCAAGAAAGCATTCTGTTACTGATTTCTGATTTAATTCCATTGTTCAAAAGATACATTTTTGATGACTTGAATTCTTTTAAATTCATTAAAAGTTATTATATGGCCTACTATATGTTCCATCTTGGTAAAATGTTATGTGCCCACTTGGGAAGAATGTTTAATTTACTGTTGTTGGGTAGAATGATCCTAAAATGTCAAATAGGTTAAGTTGGTTGATAGGGTTGTTTCAATTTGCTATATATTTACTGATATTATGTTAACTTGATCAATCAATTATCAACAAATGGATTTTAAAATCTCAGACTATGATTATGGATTTTTCTATTTCTCATTGCATTTCCATCAATTTTTGCTTCATGTATTTGAACCTGTGCTATTACGTACAAAAATGTTCAGTATTTTTATATCTTCCTCGTGAACTGATACCTTTATTAAGAAATTATATTTTTCATTAATGGTAAATTTATTTTTCTGAAATTTACTTTGATATTAATATAAGTACTTCATGTTTATGTCTCTCTTTTTAAATGAAGTTTTAAATTTTTAAATAGGAGTAGATTTACAGAAAAATCATAAAGCTAGTATGGAGAATCCTCATGTACTCCACACCCAATTTTCCCTTTTATTTACAGTTACTATTAGTATGTTATATATCTTGCAATTAATAACCCATAATGCTAGGTTATTATTGACAAAAGCCCATGCTTTGTTCAGATCCTTAGTTTTAAATTAATGTCATTTCCTGTTCCATTCTGCCAAACAGGATACTAATATTACATTTAATAGTGATGTGTCCTTGGGTTCTTCTTGGCTGAGGCACTTTTTAGCTTTCTTTTATTCATGGTGGTGTGCTGTGTCTTATGTCATCCCTTTACTTTTAACCTATTTGTGTCTTTTTTTTTTTTTTTTTTTTTGAGACAGGGTCCCTCTCTGACATCCAGGCTAGAATGCATTGGCGTCATCACAGCTCACTGTAACCTCAAACTCTTGGGCTCAAGTGATCCTCATGTCTCAGCCTCCTAAGTAGCTGGGACTGCAGGTGTGCACCATGATGCCCAGATAATTTTTTATTTTAATTTTTTTGTAGAAATGTGGTCTCACTATGGTGCCCTGGCTGGCCTCTAACTCTTGGCCTTAAGTGACCCTCCCACCTTGGCCTCTTAAAGTAATAGGATTACAGGTGTAAGCCACCACGCCTTACCCTATTTGTGTCTTTATATTTGAAGTATCTTTGTAATAGGCAGGATGTAGTAAGGCTTTCTTTTATATTCAGACTGACATTATTTATCTTTTATTAATAATTTGGGGTAATCTTTGCCTTTTAATCTTTTCCTGTCTAATGTGATTTTTTAGTTGGTTAAGTTTATCATCTTCCAATTTTTTTCTATTAGTTTAATTTGTTCTTTATTTCCAGTTTCTTTTTTTTTCTTCTTTCTTTGGATTTAATATTGTTACAATTCATCTTTTTCACTTTTCTGGGCTGATTATTTATTGCTCTTTTTAATTACTTTAGTAGTTGGCTTTAGGGTTTATAGTTTACATCTTTAACTTATCACATTGTATTGTTAAGTGACATTATGCCAATTTCACATAGAGAAAAGGAACTTTACAAATTTATATTTCTACTTCTTTCCTGACCTTTGTGTTAATAATGCCATATGTTCATTTTGCCTTTACAAATTGATAAACCTTATACTGTATTGTTATTATTTTTTTCAAAACTTAGTTATCCTTTCTCTCTGGCACTCAGTTCTGAGAACTGTAGTCACCTTGGGAATCAGCCAGGCTTTTCCTGGATGTCCTATTCTTCTAGTAGAACCTGGAAACTCTCTCAATACAGTAAACTGGAGTATTTTAAGACTCACCTCATTCATCTTTGGTCTTTCAGGGTTCACTCTGCTTTATTCCCTGATAAATAGTATTTTGCAAGCTGCATTTGTTTGTTTCAGTGGGACAGTAAATCTGGTCCCTTTTATTCCACTTGGCCTTCTGAAATAAATTGAGTAGATTAGTTGTCTATGTAAATAGTGATTTTTTGTAAGAGCTCTGACAGGAATTTGGAACCTCATGGGAAGACATCAAATAAACACACACAGTCATTTAGCTCCTCAAATCCCAAGTGTCCTTGTAATAGGAATTATGGAAGTGGATTTAAAACAAAGCAAAACAAAAACTTAATGCTATGTAAGGATAAGATGCAATAGGAAGAACAATGAACTTCGTGTCAGATGGCCTGGATTAAAATCCAACCATGTATCTCTGTGACACTGAACAAATAATGTAGCCTATTTAAGACTCATTTTCTTCATATGAAAAAATGAATTAATAATTTCAAGCTTACAAGATTATTTTGAAGACCAAACATGAAGCACACTATGTGGCTCTCACTAAGTCCACTAAAATGCTTATTTTACTCTCCATTAAAATGAGTTGGATTCCATATCAACTTGCATAAACTGGAATGTCCAATACGTGCAAGACATCATCATGTGTTATAATTTAACCTCCCAAAACTGTAAAAATACACTAATATCTCCATTTTATAGGTAAGGAACAGTTTCAGTATTTCCATAAAATAGATGGATCATGGCTGAATTTACAAAGTAAGTAAGAATTTTTTGTAGGATTGGAACACAATTCAGTTTTGATCAATTCTATTTTCTACTTCTTTCTGCAGAGGTTAAACCTTCTTTTCATAAAGGAATTTCTATGAATATTTTAATTTTAGAGATATGGACCTAAGACCAGGATTTTCATATACTCTGCATTGACATTTGTTATTTTATGCACTAAATATATCTAAAATTCTATAGAATCTGTAGTTATGTACTGCTACTCTACAACTCTACCCCATAAATATTCAAAATTCTTGCAAGTAAATGGAATTAATTTATATGCAAAACTTCTATAGGAAACTATTATTATATTCTTTGAAAATTTGTTTTTGGTTATGGCACTCTCAAAATACTTTTAATTATAGCCTAAAAAAATATAGAAATGTACACCCATGAGGTAACAGCTACTGCTTCTTTTAGTTTGTGATTCAGCATGTTTTGGTTATTCTTTATGACATAACAAATTTTTGTCATGCTCAATGCAAATTGACAATGTCAAAAAAGCAGCATTTCAGAAGCCTGGCAAATGTCATAACCACTCTCAAATCACATGCTGCTATTTTATGGTAGTATTTTAAAATGTTTTGCATTAACACCACTCTGAATCATTATACCAAGGATTACATTTTTCCCTAAATAGTAGTATTTTATGGCCTTTCAGTGTGACCTTTTAGTTTTGTCTATTTTGAGTTGATCTCTCTTTCTCTCAGATACTGTTAGGTAAAAATATTTTAATGGCTCATTTTTTATATTTGATCTTTGAAACTGGATTTCTCAGTCTGACTCTGTGTCTTCTGTGTGCACTTAGAGGCACACACCACTTTTGCCACAATCTTACAAGCACAGAAAATCCACCTTTGAGTCAACTTTCGAGTTTATACCTTTTCCCATTGACCAAGCTCTCAGGGATCTGTCTTGTTACTTTTTCATGTTTCCCTTCTCAGGAACCTCTACTATCACCTTCTTGTTGTAATTATCACAGATGCCTTCAGGGCCACACATCAGTTTGCTGCTCTGCTTGCCCATGCAGTTTTCCAAGGAGAAAATTCTAGGATAGCTTAGTTCTAGAAAATCAGTGGGGAAGCATCAGCATACTCACATGCACACACACACATATAAAATCTTATTTCTTTCTCTTTGTAGCTTAGTTATAATGAGCTCAGAATCTGGAGTAAGATTCCTGGGTTCAAATCCCAGCTCCTTTAATAAATAATTGTATTACATTCCACAAATGGCTTAACCTCTGTGTGTTGCAATCTTCTTACCAATAAAATATGGGCAGTTAATGTACTTACCTGTGAATGTTGTTACACTTAGAAGAGGGCCTGCATGAAATATTTATCGTGTAAATGTTAGCTATGACCACTGCTACAGCTGATGCCGATACTATTACTATTGCAATGACTATTACTGCTATAGTATAAAAATAAGGATTCATTTGGGCAAAAGCATACCAGAAGCAAAATGTTGATTTTGGTGACTCCATTTCATGTACCTCTCCTACACTGACCCCAGATTTAGAATAAAACCACTAATGTTATTTCCTTCCTCCTTATCATGAAGTCTTCTCTCAGAGAAAACAATGGAAACAAAAATTTATTTGACAACAACTATAAATAATATCTACATTAAAAACTTCCATGCCATTTTAATAGGAAGAGGATTGAATCAGGGAAATAGGTTTATTAAATAACTTTAAGAGTCATGAAACTTTACATGCATCCCTTTATTTAATCATCTAACCACCCTGTCAGGAAAGGATTATTGTAACATTTTGTATGTGAAAAAAATCAAAGTTTAGAAAAAACAGAATTGTGTTCAAGGTTTGATATAAAATAAGATTTGGTGTTCAGTATCAAGCCCAGTTTTTCCTGGCTCCTGAGATAAAGGGATGAAATCTGAAGTCTAAACCTGAAATTTCTGTTTGAGTCACAATCTGTACCTGGCTGAATGGAAAGGTGTTTTGAGCACCCAGCAATTGGGTCTTTACTAAGTACACCTGCAATTTCTGCTTTAAGTTGACAACCGTATGCTTTGAGGGCTTTCAGAAGCTTGAGGAAATAATTAAACAGTTGGTAGGGTGTTATTTGCATACATGGACCACTTTTACTGGGCCAGAGCAGAGAGAGCTGCCAGTCTTGTCTTACATCCATTGATTCCTCCAGCATATGTAAGACCCTATTGCTCTTTCAGTTTAATATTCACTGTATATGACATCCTAATTGCTAGAACATTTATACTTTAAAACCTTAAGTTTTATGACCTCCATTCCTCTTGGCTTTCTGTTTCAAAATCATTGATGATGTTTACACATTGCAATAAAATTAAAACATGGTCTACCTTGTCTCTGACCTGCTATTGTGATCATTGCAGCACCATGTAGAACCCCCCACTCCCCTCATTCACTGCTTTCTCTATGCACTGACCTCCCCTCAGCACTGGGAATCTATTTCCAATCTCAAGGCTTCCAGGCATGTGTTACTCCTTCTACCTATGACACTCAAGCTCATTCTCCTGGTTAATTCATCTTCAGGTGCCTGCTCCAATGTTATTTCCTAGAGATCTTCTCTCTGAATTTCATCCTATAACTTAAGTTCCTCCCTTATTCTTTCTTTTAACTCCCTGCTTTTCTCCTTCACAGCACTTATATGTGTAATAATTTTTATCCTATCTATTAACTCTGTTGTGGAAGGGCCCATGTCTTTCTTCTTTACCACCACAATCTTAATATCTAGCAGAGTATGAGACACAGAAGGCACCTAATAAATAATTATTACTAAGTGAAAACATGAATAAAAGGAAAGATACCACCTTAACCATTAAATTATGTGTGTTTCAAAATCAAATTGAGATATGTTAAGAAAACAAAAACAAAAAACAAAACTCATTGCCACATGACCTTAGAAGAGTTCCTTAATATTCTGGAAACTCAAGTTCTTTGTCTCTAACATGGGTATAAAAATATCCTCTTCATCTAACATTTTGAAAATTAAATATACCAAAGCTTCTATTCAGTATGTATTGGTTACCTTCTCTTTCCATTCATGATTTAATACTGATTTTTACATATGAACTTTATTCACTGGACATTATTTTGCTAAAATCATAATTGCCTTGCAAGAGCAGCTCTTTTGTTTTCTTCTGATTGATCATTGTTTTGATTCATTTCTTTTTTTTCCTCACAAGCTCATAACTAAATGTGTTGTTAATTTCTTGATTTCAGTAAGTTAGAAAATGATTATAATAGTTTTCAATGACCTCTAGAGATGAAAGACATAAAGAGGCTCCTTTGGGTTTTTGTGGTGGTTGTTTCTGTTTAAGCAGCTTATTTTTTTTTGGCAGTATGAACTCTGATAAACTATTCAGAGATAGTGTTTGTGGTCTGAGGATGATTTACCACTTGAAAAGCAAATGTAAAGACATAAATGGAAGAGATTAAGGGATTGTAAAATAATGCATATTAGTGTCAAATTTTATTCAGAGGAATATTTTTACTTTAAGTGACTGTGAACAGTTGCAAGAGTATGTCTACCATTCTTCCTACTCTGTTTTTTTGCAACTCTCTGCTTTCCAGTCTCTGTTTCTTAGTCTTTTCCTCTTAGATGTTATATACAATTATAAAGGTATCTAGGAAAACACGTACAATTTTTCAGAAAGTAATTTTCCCCAAAATCAAAAAGTATATCCATGATCTATAAAGAGAGGAAATAAAAGAGAGGTCAGAAAAAATGTGTAAGAAATGAAACTAAGTAGGCAGTCTCCATAAATCAGTCCTCCAATTGTTTGTGATTGTTGCCATTCCAAGGTTTATGAATGGTACATAATTATGTCTTAATATTTTATAAATAACAAAAATAAAAATAGGTGGTGATGTAGACAGTGTTTTAATGTTAATACTGAGGTAACTATAGGCTCTATTTTCCTTGCTCAAACTGAAAAATAACTCAAAATTCTTGTAACTGTTCGCCTGAAATTTATAAATTTGAGAAAAGGACTATTTTTATAAGCAAATGTGGGGCATCTCTGTTCCCAACAGCAAAATTTTCACATTTGTTCTTTCTTTAAATTGTTAAGCACATTGCACAGACTATTTGCATTTTAAATATCCCAGTAGAGTAAATCACTATTTGTGAGCTATAGCCCTTCCCTAGCTCACTCCACCTCACTACGGTTATTGAACATTCAAAAATATTTACCTATGTAAAGAATACCTTCTGTTCTTAAAAATGGAAGCATCAGTGTTTGGTGGCAAATGACAGGAGAAAGTGGATTTCATTGGCTTTTCCAGCAGTACTGCAGCCTTAAAAAAAAAATCTCACTGAACCAATTCTTTGCACATTGGCCATATCTCAATGAGTCACCTCATTCCGGTAACTTAGTCTTCGTAATTTTCTTTATAAGCAAATTATATATTTCCTGTTCTGTGATGTCAAAAAAAGAATAGAGGTATTCTTTTCTGATGCAGAAATCTGTAGCACAGCAGGTAAGATTGATTGATAAATGATTTATATGTGAAACTTACATGCATACTTAAAAGTACCCAACATTAATACCTAATTGAAAAATAATTTTTTAAATATTTCTGAGGAAGTGAATGTATGGTTACTACCGAAGACCAATTTTCTGAGATTATTTCCTAAATTTTTTGAGATTATTTCCTAAAAACTCATATCCTAAATTTTTTTCAAAGAATATCACGGTGACTGTTATAAGGGGTTTTCTCCTAAAAGAAGTAAATCCCTGTAAATCTAGACAAAAACAGGATGAATCATGCATTAAGGAATTATTATAGTGGAAATTTATTTGCTATCATCAAGGGCCAGCTTAGAGACCAAACAACAAGCAGAAGGTGAGTTTGATCTTTAGCCAGATCAGACACCATGTACCATGGAGGCCATCTGGATGCCGGAAGTTAGTTTAAATTCTGGTCAATGCTTTTTTTTTAATTGGGAATGAGTCTTTAAATCCTAGAACAAGAGCAAATCTGTCTACAGTCAGGCTTGTTACCGTTGTAAAATATTCTAAGCCTATCATTTAGAAATGCCACTGTTGAGGAAGCTAAGATGCAAAATGACATATTACAGTTCAACTCTAGCAAATCTGAAATCTCCATATTTACTCAGATGTGTAGCATATGTTGATTTTTTTCTTTTTGTAGTTTTTAGGAAAAACTTCACTCTCCACTCAGGAAAATACTGAATTTATTCTGTTTAAACAGCATTTGTTGAAATTTGCAGTACCTGATTTCTTTAAAGCAATTCATCTCTTGGAATGTTAATGTTTTCCACAACTCTTGTCATTTACTTATTACTATCATATAAAAGCCATCCAAAACTGTACTGCTCAATAAAATAGCCACTGACCACAGGTAACTGTATAAATTTGCATTTAACTTAGTTGAAATAAAATATATTAAAAATTCAGTTTCTTAATCATATTAGCCATATATTCTAGTCCTCATTAGTTACAAATAGATATAAACTCTTGTCATCATCAGAGAGAGTTCTGTAGGAGAACATTATTTTAGACTAGGTGTTGGTAAACTAAGGCCCATTGGTCAAATCAGGCCCATTGATTATTGTGAGTAAAGAATTATTGCAACACAGCTATGCCCTTTTGTTTAAGTGCTATCTATGACTACTTTACAAAGGCAGGATTGAGACTGAGTTCTTGAAGCAGATAATTGTATCTCCCATAAAACCTGAAATATTATATTTACTATCTGGCCCTTTGCAAAAAACATCTCCTGGCCCTTGATCTAGACCATTGTCTAAAGTGCATTTTTAAGAGCTACTGAAGTGAGTAGCTATTGACCTTTGTTTCCCATTCTTTTAATTTTTATGTAATTTATGCTTTGAGCAAATTTGTTTCAAGGTCCCTATCTTCTCTCTTGAGCTCTCCTTGCAGTGCGATAGCCTTAAGTGCTTTTTCAGATCCAGGTAAGAAAATGGTTGCAATGAATGACTACTTTTGTTGTTTATGTCAAATTGAGGTCATAAATTCTTCAGATATAGGGAATGGTGAGTACTGCAGTGGCTGGCCCTGGCATTACAACTACAAAATGTATCATAAATCAGTTTGGAGTTGGGAATAGTTACAGGCTCTTTATTCATGTCTGTTTTATAATACGTAACAAATGCAGTTCACGATGTTCCTCAGTAATTTGAAGTTCATTTTGTATTTACAGACTCGATTGCACTTTATATGCAAATGATTCATTATACTTTAGAAAAGCAGTATGTTAATTTGATTAATTTCTTACCTTATTTAAATCTTATGGAATGTCACCTGCCATTCAATCTACACACCAGTTATAACAAAACAACAAACATTGCAAAGAACTGAAGCATTAAATTTCTCCTAATCAGAAAACAGATATGACAGGATTCACTTTATGCTCATATGAATACTGAATATGTTGGAGATTTGGAACTCTCTGCACCAACTCCTACATGGGTCCTAAATAACAAACTCTTTATAATAAAATTGCCCATCTAAAATAAACTCTGGAAATATTGATTTCATTTTCTATGTAGTTTACAGTAGTTTGTGAGTTAGGCGATTTCTGTTTGCAAGGCTGAGGTACAATATAAATAAAACATTTCTTTGCAAGTATCTTTTGTGGCAACTCCTTGTACCTAACATGATGCCATCCCCTTTGAAGGAGTTTGTTTCCTCTTGTCATTGCCTCTGGTCATGGGGAATGATAAGAATAATTATGTTGTCTACCCCTGTGATACTTGGTGCTGTGTGTCTCCCTGGTAGGATGCCATATTTCTTCTTTTCAAAGCAGCTTCCGTTCCTTCTGTCCACTGACTCTCAGGGTTAGGAAGAAGGGAAATGTACAGCATTACACTGCAGGTGAGAATTTATTTCTGGAAGCCCTGAAGGGAAAAAAGCAAGGTTAGGTGAAAAAAAAAAAAATCCTCAAGAAGAGTATCCCTGTAGGATCAGGTGGTTATCACACATTTACGCTGAATATAGAAAGAATAATATTTTAGGGCTGTGAACTTTTGTCCTCATGTGGTCTCTGTGATGTAACAGGATGGTTTATTAAAGAGAGGAGAACTTGGGGACCCTTGTTTGTCCCAGCAACATCTTGGAAACTTGTAGCACATGAGAAAGTAAATAGTGGTAGGAGAGGCTCAGACCAGCAAGAGGGTATTCAGAGAAAAAGAAAGATATAAAAAGAAAGCAAAGACATTTTGTGTTTAAGAGAGCAACTGATAGAAGGGAAACCCTAATTTGAAGAAATATGATAAGAATGTGAGACAAGTTGAAGAGAAGATTGGTAAAATAAAGGATAATTCCAATTGTGAGAAAGAATAACACACATCAGAGATTCATTAGGAAAGGGAAATTCAAAAAGAACTCTGAATAGACCAATAAAAAAAGAAAGTGTAATAAATCAAGGTTAATTGGCTTAATAATGGCTTAGCAGTTAAATATTCATTTTATTTTGAAATTGATATTTATGTTAAAGATTGGCCTTTTTTAAATTTTTTGGTACTTTCAACTGTTGTATTGTTTTCTTTTTTCTTTTTATTTTTAAATAAAGAGTGATATTTGTTCTTTCCAGGTTTTGAAAAGAATGCTTCTTATTAAATATTTCTCATTGATTACATCAATTTTTACATAAGAAACTCATTCTGAGGTTATTCTGACTTGCATTTTCTTTTCATTGGATTTTTTTTTTTTTTTTTTTTTTTTTTTTTTTTTTTTTTTGAGACAGAGTGTCACTTTGTTGCCCGGGCTAGAGTGAGTGCCGTGGCATCAGCCTAGCTCACAGCAACCTCAGACTCCTGGGCTTAAGCGATCCTACTGCCTCAGCCTCCCTAGTAGCTGGGACTACAGGCATGAGCCACCATGCCCGGCTAATTTTTTTTTTGTATATATATTTTTTTTTAGTTGGCCAGATAATTTCTTTCTATTTTTAGTAGAGACGGGGTCTCACTCTTGCTCAGGCTGGTCTCGAACTCCTGACCTCGAGCGATCCACCCGCCTCGGCCTCCCAGAGCTAGGATTACAGGAGTGAGCCACCGCGCCCGGCCTGGATTTTTTTTTTTTAACGAGGAACCTTTGTAGCTTTTTCACTGTGAAACTCTGTAGTGACCTTGAGTAAACCAGGAGTGTGTAGGAAGACATCTGGTAATTAAGAGATTTGTTGTTTGCAAACAGAAATAGAGAAAGATTTAGTAAATATGAGAGATATGTATAGCCAGATTAGTAGAATGTTATTAATGATTTTAGACTATGGTATATATTTTAATTGATGTTTATAAATAGCTTTGCTCCCTGTGGTTTTCTAATATAACATTTACCAAACTTCTTTTTTGATGGAATTTACATATGGCACATCAGGATGATTAAAAGCCAGCAGTCTTTTCACAGCATGGCAAAAAAATAGGATTTGATTTATCTTCATGGCTCACCTACCACTTGCTGTGACTGTACTTTTGAAATTTTAATATTCTCATTTCTCACAAGGAGTTTGTTATGTAAAATATTATGTAAATAACTTTTTACATTTCTAAGAAGTGATTCTTAAATCTTTATTTAATAAAATAATTGTGTGATGCAAGAAAATGTATGCTTAGTTCTCAGAATCTGTAATGTTTTCTCAAGAGATAATATGTGTTTTAAGTTAAGCAGAATTATATCTCTTTTAACACATTAGAATGTTGACATCACTAATACCATGACTTTTTAAACAAATTTTTTAAAAATGTTAAAGTATTCAGTGTATGTAGAATTATCTACCTTGGCATATATTAATGCTAAAACACTTTTTAAGATTAGGAGATTAGCAGAAATGAATTTTTTATTCTGGCAGCAAATGCAATTCTGAATTCTATGTTAAATTGATGCAATGTATAGAATAGAATATGTTAAAATATTATATGGCTATAAAGGCTGATTGGTGAAAGCAATTAGGTAAAATAGAGTACAAATTTGCTTAATAATTTTATCCCTGATCCCATAAAAAAGGGTACTAGTTACTGTGAAATAAGAGCTAATTGTGTATCAGAAATTTAGCAGCATCATATTACTTCAGCTTTATCATAACCTTGATTTATAAGTAACACTGATATTTTACAATTGAGATAAATTTAGACTTAGGTGCCAGTAATCACAGGTAGCAAATGGCAATGTCAAGATTTGAGCCCAGATATATCTATAACAAAAGCTTGATTCAAACCAGAGTCTATAGCGGTTTATATAAAAATTGTATTGTCCTCACCTTTATTAATGAAAACCAAGATATGCAAAATTTGTGTTAATATTGCTATTTTTAATGGCCCCTCTCATAGATCTTCCTTGGGTGTGGTGTTCTGAGATGAATATTTGACATATTGAAGAGAAGGTGTAGGAAATGATTCCTTCAAATGCCATGAGACACCATTCTGACAAGAACTCAGACCCACATAGTCCCTTGAATAGTGCCATGTTTCATTTATGGTGTCTAACCCACTTTTATAACCACGGTTCCTCTTTTTAGATCCCCTCAGTTTGCCAACAACTCCATGAATCGAGAGTCTCATTAGATCCATGATATAGGTAGAGACACTAAGGCTCCAGGGTACATGGTTATGAAGTGACTGTGCTGAGAGACAGGTTCAGGTCTTGAAAGTAGCTGTTCCCTTTATGTTTCAGCACAGCTACTTTCATGAATGAAGGAAGAAAGAGCCTGTTTTGTCTGTATTTGTTTTAATGCTTAAAAAAGTTACTGAGAAGTTTGAGATGCTGGGAAGGATTTCAAAGTTAAAAGCCAAAGGTGGACGTCAGGGTCAGATGACAGAAACTCTATTGTATGAAATTTTTATCAAGAAAACTATTGTCAGGAAGTCGTTGATGAAATTTCTACTCTGCTTATAATAAAATCATAGTGTTAAAATCGCTCCACATTCGCGGCTTCTGTGGGAGATTTGATGCTGTTGGATGTTCTTGGGTTTCTGCCATTTCAGTCTGATGTGGGAAGTGAGAGAGGTGATGGCTGGGATACAGGAATGAGTGCCTAATCAGCTACTCTGACCTTTAAGGACTATAATGTCGTGAGTTGAATACATTATATTGCAGAGCTATATATAACATTGTGTGGGGGAGGCAGAAGAATTTGAAATGTATGCCTTTTAAGACTGAATATATTTGTGAGTAGGAAAAGCTTCCTAATATGACACTCAGATTATGAGTTGTTTTGCCTTCTCTTACATAAAGAAGTATGAATTTAATATTTCTATGATGGAAGCACAAACATAACCTCCTTGGTTTAAATGACACTTAAAGAGTTTTTATAATGACAATTGTTTATATCTACATTTTTATTTTTTTTTTATTTTATTTTTTTTTTTTTGAGACAGAGTGTCACTTTGTTGCCCGGGCTAGAGTGAGTGCCGTGGCATCAGCCTAGCTCACAGCAACCTCAGACTCCTGGGCTTAAGCGATCCTACTGCCTCAGCCTCCCTAGTAGCTGGGACTACAGGCATGAGCCACCATGCCCGGCTAATTTTTTTGTATATATATTTTTAGTTGGCCAGATAATTTCTTTCTATTTTTAGTAGAGACGGGGTCTCACTCTTGCTCAGGCTGGTCTCGAACTCCTGACCTCGAGCGATCCACCCGCCTCGGCCTCCCAGAGCTAGGATTACAGGAGTGAGCCACCGCGCCCGGCCTATATCTACATTTTTAAAAAAAGCTATATGAGATTCTTTCAATGCTTACCATGTGGTTTCACAGCTTTGCTAAATAAGTTGACATATAAGAATGCAATATATCAATGTAACTAAGACCAATCGTATGAACACATAGATCAAGATATCTTAAAAGTTCCAAGCGCCCTAATTTTACCAGTAAAATAGAATATTTTAAGATGATACTAAATTTAAAAAATGACTTCCTATTTTTAATTATTCCTATTAAATATTTGCAGAACATGGAAAACACTTGAAGTTTTCAGAATCTTCTTGATTCTCCTTTTAACTTCCCCAGTACTCATAAGACCCCATGTACAGGAATTCCTTTGCTAACCTATCCCTCCCTTCCCCACTCATTGCCTTACTGATATTATATATGCTCCAGCTCTGTCATTCCTTATTCCCTTTCATTTTAATATATTTGTCTTTAGATGTATCTGTTAGAGTGTGGACAGGTAATTTAATCAAATCTTTATAAATAGTTCATGTTCATGTCAATGACATACATTTTTATCATAATATTGCTCCATTCATTAGTTTTTCTCCCCTGGGGTAGATATGAAATAGATTAGGTAAGAGAGGAAATCAATTAAACATGACCCATGTTTTTGGCTTGAGCAACAGGGTAAATGCAAGTCCCATTTGCCAAAATAGAGGAAAATGGACAAAGTGAAGCTGAATAAATGGGCACTGGCAAAATTGGATAAAAATCAAGATTTCAACTTTTGAAATACTGAGTTTGAATTGCCTCTGTGACTGCAATGTAGAAATAGAAATGTCATGTAGAAAGTTCAATATATAAATCTACAGTTAAAAAAGAAATATGATTAAAGATAATGTCTGATTTGTGGAATAGATATGATTATTTCAGGAGAGAATAAAAGAAAGACCGGGGCCTGGGAGAACACCCTCAGAATTTTCATTTTGATAAATCTATCCTCCTATTAAGTGTGGTTTTAATGGAGTTCTTACTTTCAAATTGCATATTATCATATTGTTTACGTCATGAAAGCCAAATGAAATCTCATAGAATTATATTCATTTTCATCAAAATCTATAGGATAAAGGTGGCTGTAACCATACTAAGGTACAACCTGTAGTAAATAAGGTGTCTCCAAGTCTCTTTTAATTACCAAGGACAAACACACTAGAGCCTCTTAACAGTACTCTACTTGCCAAGCACTTCGATTTTTTCAAGTTCTGGGCAGGCTTTTGTTGAACCCAAGAATCAGTAGAGAATCCTACAATATCTCATTGACATCTCTAAGAACAGATTCTTGTCATGTTAGATTTGAAACTACTTACAACATATTGACTATAAAATGAGTTAAAGATGACAAATATGCTCATCCTTCCTGCCACCCTCAACTTTCATGTCAGTGAAAGTGTGATCAACATTTACAGCACAGTATTTTTTCAGTCTCTACCTGGTTTCAGAGTCCTACTCTATACTCTGTACATCACACAGAGAAGGCTGTTCCAAACTTTTAAGTGTAAAGATTAATCCCATTCATCATTCCCACTAAGGTTTTTATTGTAATAATTATCAAACATTTGTCAAATGTCTAATTTATATAAAGCTTTTATTGTGGTAGATATTTTATTAGTCTAGTAGGGCTGCCATTACAACATACCACATTCTGTTATTCTGTTCAAATAACAGAAATTTATTTTTCACAGTTCTGGAGGCTGGAAGTACAAGACCAAGGTGTTAGCAGGTTTGGTTTCTGCTGAGGCTTCTCTTCTGGTCTTTCAGGCTCTTCTCACTGCGTCCCCACATTGAACTTCCTCTGTGTGTATCAGTCCTGGTGTCTCTTCTGCTTCTTAAAAAGACACCAGTTTTTTGGATCAGGGCTCTACCCTTATGACTTTACTTAACCTTGATTACCTCTGTCTTTGAATACAGTCACCTTGGGAGTTAAGGTTTCAACATATGAATTTGGGGGGAAGGGAGACAAATTTCAGTCCATAATCTGATAAAATTATTAATAAAATATAATATTGCCCTCAACTGTCAGATAATTTGGCAGAATTATATGTATTTGTGTCTTTATCAAAATTCTATGTGTATATGAATTTATATATGCATCATATTTAAACACAGATCATGTATATATGTATACATCACATATAGATCATATATGTGAACACATACATGTATAGACACATGTATACAGCATTTATGTGTACACACACATATATATTACTAGTATATTCACAAAAATTATAGAAGGTAGAATGTGGTACTTTTTTATGATAACTATATAGTATTACCAGAATTTAGACCACTAATAGGTAGAGAAATGAGAGTAGGTACCAGATGAACATTTTGAAAGGCAAGATAATGGGGGGGGATTATGTATTAAAAACCGAATAGACATGGTACTGCACGATAGTAGAGGCCAGCCTCCAGAGGCAGACTGAATAGGTTCAAACCTTGGCTCCCCTCACTGTATAACCTAGAGAAAGTTAATTCTTCCTCTACACGATTAGAATTAAAAAACAAATAGCAGCAGCAACAACAACAGTGAACAAATCTTGAATTGTTGAGAGAATTAAAGTACATATGTATGTAAGGTGTTATGTCATAGGCTGGCACACAATAAGAGGCCCCCAAATATCCTTTACTATTACCTGCAGGTTTGAGTAGAAATAAAAAGCAGGCAGAAAAGTACAAGGACAACATGAGTATACACTATTTTCTTAATAATTAAAAAAATCAACTTCTCTAAATCTTCTCCCATGGAAGTGTAGTAATTGCTTTTTACTGAGGTATAATCTATCACCTCCCAGAGTGACTAATTGCTTGCTCCTTCCAATGGGTTGATTGTATTATGGCAGCCTGTAAATGTCACTACTCTTAGAAAGCCTTAAGATGCCCTGTGACATGTCTTCCACATTTTAGAGCTGTCTCTCACCCATTGAGCCACAAATAGTGAACCTTTCCCCACCTCTACACGTAGCAGATCACCAAGGCCAACTCTCTCCATCCCCTAAAGCAGCACAAGGAGAACAGAGACAGTTTACTGCCAAAATGTCTGATTCCTACCCTGAGGAGTGGGTCTCATTCCCCTAAAAGAAGTTTACCTTAATTAACGTTGATATAATTTATTGAGAAAAACCTTTATTATGTTCCAGACATTGTCATAGATACTATAAGAGCTCTTTCAGAATAAAATTAATTCTTTAGAACATTACTGTTTCATTAGCCTTTCAGCTTTTCATATCATAGTATAATTTGTACATTATATTTATCAAGATTTTTATGAATCCTCAATATTTATATAGCCACACCACTGTTAAAATCAGAGTCATAAGAGTGTTCTTATTACAGAATAAAAATCTCATTCTAAATAATATTTTGAATAGCCTATGCCCTAGCTCTCTTGTTAAGCTTATATTTAAATATGTTGACACAGCTATTAGAAGAATTAGCTGCATGTTCTCCAGCTAATGCAAAGAGAAAGAAAAATATTCTCCCTATTGCTGACATGACTATTATTTCTAAGAAGGAATGGTCTTGAAAGCATTTGAACCTGTTAGCTAATTATTATAATGGGATAAAAAGCTTAGAATCAAATTATTAAACCTAATATCAAGAGTGCCAAATATTCTACATTTAAGACAGTGATACTTTATGATTTTATCTGTTGATTCAGATTATTCAACTATTTAAGAGTATACTGCATAACTAACTCATGCTGGAGGACCAATCAGGACAGAGTTCTCAAAATCATATGGTCTATAGTGGAAAACTATAATTTTTAACATAAAATGTTCTCAGTATGTTATATGGCAGAAAAACTAGAGAACTCAGGAACTTATACACATTTTTCTACATAAACTGTATTAGTTCTTCAGAAAATCCGTTCTCCTGAAAGGCAGTATATGTCCTGGTTCTCCACTTAGACAAAAATAGGGCAGATTCCGAAATGTATATAACAACAGGTATGCCACCTCCTACACTAAGAACTCTGTCTTAGTTCAGTTTGTGCTGCCATAACAAAATATTACAGACTGAGTGAGTTATAATAAATAGAAATTTATTGGCTCACAGTTCTGGAGGCTGGAAAGCCAAGATCAAGATGCCAGTATCCAGTGAGGGCCTTCTTGTGACAACATACGGTGGAAGGTGGAAGGGCAAGAGTGAACTCACACCTATGGCCACTGTATACAATGGCATTTATGTATTCATGAGGGTGGAGCCATCATGACTTAGACATATCCCATTAGGTCTTGCCTCCCAACAGTGTCACACTGGGGAATAAGTTTCCAACACATATATTCTGGAAGATATATTCAAACCATAGCAATCTTCTTTGGCCAGATGCATAGACTATCAAAACATACATACACTCAAACTTTATTGAATCCCAATGTGCTGATAGCATCTACTCCTCTGCTCTAAATTAATCCTCTTCTTTTTTTTAATTATTATAACTAATGTTTATTTTTCAAATTAGAAATCAACTTTAACATTTGTGAATGTAAAAAGAGAAAAATTGAAATATAAAAGTAATTAAAATTATAACACAACATATAAGAAAAAATAATGTTGAGGGAGACAGGCAAGAAATTGCATGCTTGTTTTGAGACTGGCTGTGTTCTGGTTAAATGCACAGGAGAGACCAATTCAGAGTGGGGCCAGTGTGCAAATGCAAAGTGCAAGAAGGTACTGAAGGAGACACATGGAGACAGTTTAATAAACTTATGAATTCATAATTATGAGAGAAAACAAAAGAGGAAAACATTGCTAGTTTAGAGGACTATGTAAGAAAACATATAGAAGCCCAAGCAAAAGATCAAAGAGAGATGCACCAAAATGAGCCAGTTGATATGATAACTTCATTATCAGAGTGGAATTCCTGGACTGGACATAACAGACAAAGGACCACTTTTTTGGGCTTGCATATCTCATGCCTAAAGGCAAATTTGTTAATGATATGCTATATACATCAAAAAAAGAGAGAAAGAAGGAGACAAAGGAAGGAAGGAAGGAAGGAAGGAAGGAAGGAAGGAAGGAAGGAAGGAAGGAAGGAAGGAAGGAAGGAAGGGAGGGAGGGAAAGAACAGGTCTTGAGCTGGTGCTTTGTGATCAATTATGCTTATACACTCTTAAATCTACATTATTTTTTAAGTCATCTGCCTCCCACCCAGGCCTGCTCCTTGTCCAAGCCTCTGGATTGTGACCTCTCCTTGCACTTTATGTTCCTGTAACTCTTAGCAGCTTCATGAGATACAATATGTCTTTACCTCCAGAAGTCCCAACTGAAGAAAACATGGGAATGTGCTCTTGGGTGGACTAGTAAGGGACAATAATTTTTATGAAGTTTCACTTAGTCATGCCAATAATAAACACCACATTTTTGGTTTCCTGAACCTATGACTACAGGAGACATTAAATGAAACATGACTATTGTAATTAAACATATGACTACAGGAAAATTAAACAAATGTTCTTGAGTGCCTACTATGTGTAGGTATAAAAAAAGATTATAATGACCATTTATCAGGTATCTACTATGTCCTAGGCATGGTGTTAATTGTATTTCATACATAATCTTTTTCAGTTTTTACACTAGGAGAATCTGTATGATTTCAAAGTACATGTTATTAACTTGTAAACTCTATACCTCTTCCTTCAAACTTACTTGTAACCTGAAGGTCAATATATCTGTCCAATTCATTGTCTGGGAGTTCAATCTCATATTACTTAATGCTGTACAACTTGTAAGGTCTTTTTTTGTTTGTTTGTTTGTGTTTGAGACACCCAATATCAGCAGAATAGCCTTGGGTAGACTCATCTCTACTGCATATCCCAAACATAGGAAAATTGTGGCTTAGGATCAATATTATAAGAGCTGCTGCTTTCCAAGGTATACTTTCTTTCTCCTCCACTCTCTTAAAAAAAATAAAAAGCTGAAAGCTGACTTTTTATATGTCATGTTGGATGAATAAGAGCCATATTATTATATTTCAGTCTACCAGACATCTAAATCTTGGAATGAGAATGCATATATAAGAACACCTTCTAATTTCCATCCAATTTCTTTTCCATCCAGTTTCCCAGTGCAAGAACACATGGGAAATCCACACTTCTTAGGCAAAGTATTTATTTTCTTTTAATTAAATAGCACATACTATAGACTGTAGTAATGTGATTACCTAAAATATACCTGACCATGTCAGCTCATCATACAGGAATAACTCTTATAAACATCCTAAATTGCACTGTTTCATTGCCTTTATGCTCTAGTCCCTGGCGTATAGATTTTTACATACCTAAGAAGGTGATCTGATAAGGGTGTTCTTCAAAGTTCTAGCATCATGCTGAGCAAATCTTGGGTAGGCCTGTTGTTTGTCAATCTTGACATCTCTTTCATTTTTTAAGGCAATTAATCACCTGCAGAGATACTAAAGTTTGCCTGGGATTTTTACATTTCCAGTTGCTTCTTTGATAGCATCATCCAGATTTTATTAAATGAGAATTCAAATAAACAATTAAAACAGCTAATCATGCCATCTCCCTCTCTTCCCCCTTGATAACAGATGCAGGAGGCTTTTCTGCCTTCCATCTTCTTTACTTCCAGCCCCTTGTTCTTTTCTGTGCAAAGCTGATCAGAATTAAAATATCCTAAATATAGATAACATAACATTTGTTAACATTAGAATGTGTTTACAGGAATTAAAAACCACACTATGGCTGGGCGCGGTGGCTCATGCCTGTAATCCTAGCACTCTGGGAGGCTGAGGCCGGTGGATTGCTCGAGGTCAGGAGTTCGAGACCAGCCTGAGCAGGAGCGAGACCCCCGTCTCTACTAAAAATAGAAAGAAGTTATCTGGCCAACTAAAAATCTATATAGAAAAAATTAGCCAGGCATAGTGGCGCATGCCGGTAGTCCCAGGTACTCAGGAGGCTGAGGCAGTAGGATCCCTTAAGCCGAAGAGTCTGAGGTTGCCGTGAGCTAGGCTGATGCCACGGCACTCATTCTAGCCTGGGCAACAAAGCGAGACTCTGTCTCAAAGAAGAAGAAGAGAAAAAAAAACACACTGCTAACATTAAATTATACACAGAGAATATTAATTGGATAAAAAGACCAAAAAAAGGTAGAAGAGGTGGTAAACTGACTCACAGACATCAGTATACTAACCTGAGGACTGCTTTGATGAGGTCATTTCGCTGATAATGTCTGACTTCTTTATAGGGGAGTATGGATCTTACATTCAAATGTTAAAAACTGAGTCAAACCAGGCGCGGTGGCTCACGCCTGTAATCCTAGCCCTCTGGGAGGCCGAGGCGGGTGGATCGCTCGAGGTCAGGAGTTCGAGACCAGCCTGAGTGAGACCCCGTCTCTACTAAAAATAGAAATAAATTATATGGACAACTAAAAATATATGTATATAGAAAAAATTAGCCGGGCATGGTGGCGCATGCCTGTAGTCCCAGCTACTCGGGAGGCTGAGGCAGGAGGATCGCTTAAGCCCAGGAGTTTGAGGTTGCTGTGAGCTAGGCTGACGCCATGGCACTCACTCTTAGCCCAGGCGACAAAGTGACACTCTGTCTCAAAAAAAAAAAACAAAAAAACTTAGTCAAATGAGGCCAAAGAAGGTAGATGGTGTATTAAATAACTCCAGGAGTAGTAAATGGGAAAAAACAATATTTTGAGACTTATGAGCCAAGAATCTAGACATATTTAGCAGACAGAAATCTGTCAAACACCATCTTTTTCTACACAATGTTTTATATTTGATATTGTCTATATAAAGTATTTGTTCTTTTTTATTTTGTAAGCCTTTGGTGGTTGAAATTTTAAAAAATCATTTTTCTTATCACTTTTTAATGTCTAGAAGTTCAAGTGCCAAAATGTATTTTGTGGAATATATACTATTTTGATGAACATATATGCATCAAAATTATTTAAATGAGATGAATTAAGTATTTCTTATATTGAGGTAAAATTTCATTTGAAAGCTGCATTTTTTCAAGCTGGAAATAGCAGATCTGCAACATAATATTCAACAAATGGATAGTTCTTTGTAAATATTTGTTCAGTGCTAAGCACTTGGAAATTTTGGCATGGTGATTTCACAAAATTCAAGCTGCTATTTATGATTGTTTGAATTATACAGTGCAATGGATGGCAGCAATTAACCAAGAAAATATGAAGTGAATTATTCAAATAATTAAATCAGAGGCTAAGCTGTAATTACATATCGAAAATCCACTTGCAACATTTAATAATTCATCAAGACTTGCTTTATTATTTTTTTCATAGAAAGAGTTTTGAGTTCATGGGAAAAAAGCTGACCTAGCTTTTTTCTAACTAACCCACTTGGTATTTGATTCCAGTACAGATTCTTTGGCTTCAAATAGGAAGGGAATTTGTGATTGCTTATGTCCTTTTCAGCTCAAAAAGTGTTATGAGTCTTTGTATTGAAGCTCCATTTTGTTCACCATGCAATGTGTTATTTGGACTTAAGAACGGGATCATTGTTGCCCATTATGATTAAGACAATCAGTTTTTGGATAAACATTAAGTACTTTGGCAAAAGATTTTAGCATGGAGACCACAAGTCATCTTCACATACATAGAGTGGCTTTTAGAACATTTTGGCCAAGGTAGGTAAGCTAAGAGATTCCCAAGATCATTCAGAGGTAGACCCCAGGATAGTTGAAACTTACATGAACAATAGCTGCACAATATAGAAATTAACAGAAAATAGGCTTATGCTTTATGAACCTGATTTCAGTTATCAGTTCTCAGTTGTAAACCAGCCTCTGCCACTTACTAGTTGTGTTAGTTAGGGCTGGTTATTTAACTTCTCAAGAGTTAGTTTTTCTATGAAATGGGAATAGTTCCTACTTCATAGAGTGCCAGAATGACTAATAAAATAATGCTCTTTTTAGCGGACTTAAAATGCTCATCAGACAACACATGCTCAATAGTTGAATTCATTATTTCCGTAGAATGTATTGGTTGTGAAAGCAAAATAGGATAAGAGATGGGGAACACATGACATGGATAAATTAATTTACATCCTCTCCCATCATATCCCCTAAACAACTGCTTTGCCAAGAAGACAATCCCTGGAGTTTCTAGATTGTTTCCCCCAGTGAATTGGCTCATTTCCATTTGTTTGCATTTTGTGCCTTCACAAATATTCAAGAGTAAACCCTTACAGTGTGGTAGGTGTGAGCTTGCTTGAGCTTTATGAATCCTTTTTAAGTTAGACCAAACAGCTTATCTTTGTTCCACAGAATAGCATACAGTATATAGAGTGTCGACTCTTACAGAGAAAGCGTCTAATTCTGCTTGGGAAGATTAAGACACTGCTGAAAAATGAACCCTTTGTCTAAACCACAGACCGGGGATTACACAGGCCTAGAAAACTACTTCTTCCTACTGCCTTTGCTGTCACTCTGAGGCCTGCCCGAAGGGCACTGCCACTCACTTACTGTCCAGCACCTCTCTGGTCTCAGGAGTGGTGCTGCAACACGACTGATAATTTTCTACTATTGAGAATGGAAATGGACTGTCCCACAGCACCATTCTCTTTGTCTTGTGGGAAAACCTACCAGGAGAGGCCCCTATTATTTATCTATGGCCAATAGAGAGTGAGTGCAAAGGGTTGCAGAATTCATTTGAGACCCTTTCTATAGTTTTTTTTTTTTTTTTTCCTTTAGATTTCAAAAGGATCATAATAAAGATTTCTAAGATTTTTGGAGGGGACTTAAATCTAAGGCAACAACTATTCCTGCTCCCTTGGAACACTGTAGACAGTATGTTGTGTGAGACTGCAGGCCTCAGACCTTCTCTCTGGCACTATTAAAATAAACATGGACTGCCTTGTTAAATCGCAAGTGATTTAGATTTCAAGTTGCTGACAGCTTGCTTGGAACTCTTATTTAATCCTCACATTTATCCAAAAGCTCTACTTATTTCACCCTCTTTCATTGGGTTTGAGTGATTTCATGTTATGACCTCAGAGATAACATGCCATAGTCTAAGATGTTTAGCTAATATGAAACTGTTTTAGCCTGTGGCTTTGCCTAAGGATAAATGTGTGCCACCCTGGCCAACATGAAGGAGAAATTTGCAGTAGTAAGAACTCGATGGTCTAATTAATTATTTAGAGGTTTCAAGGGGAAAAAGAAGTCTAGAGTCCCAGAGTTCCCATTTGCAATGCATTAAACAATCGGAATAATAATAAGAAAAAGCAGAGAGAGACTGTCCTGGCTGTCTGGAATGTGTGGGATGTAATTTGAGGGCCAAAATTAGAAATAACCTAGGATCTTAAAGACAATTTTGAGGCTGAAGGTTACAGGAAGGCAAATCCTTCTAGAATTGTAATACTGTTTCTTTCCTCCTTTTGTCTTTATTTTTGTATCTTGAAATGTCTGCAGAGCTTTACTTCCTTGCTTCCTAAATTGCCTTCATATATTAGAAGTCTTTGGCTGAACATATAATTAAAGAGTCCAAATGTGAACACCGAGGAGAAAGGTGTCTAATAAAGTAAGTGGCAAATGTGAATTTATTAAAAGTAGGTCATGTCATACATTGTAATAGCCTTCTTTGGCATATCTCCTAACTTAGGGGATAAAAGTAATGAAAGGATACCGCATGCTTAGGTTTGAGAAAGACATTTATTATAGTGCTACATAATGAATGCCTATAGATTAATTGGATAAACACCTATAAGCAAACCTGGTCATATTAAGTCGAGTAAGCATAATCAATAAATGTAAGACCTGCAAGCGGAGAGCTGCAGGAAGAGTCTCAAGGGGTCAGTATCAGCACGTGTTATGTATTTTGTTAATAATATGCTCACATCTGTGGAATACAGTTTCTGATACCAGAATCAAATTAGCCAGGAAACACACAGAAGGGCACAGCAACCGGCAGAGTTTACAGTCGTGGGATGAAAGTCATAATGAACATAAACTAATATGAAGATAAAGAACACATGAAAGGCAACTGTAACAGGAGAACTCAATCTAAAAACACTAAATTGGAAACAAATGCATGTTACAC
Organism: Lemur catta; assembly: GCF_020740605.2. Taxonomy (NCBI): domain Eukaryota; kingdom Metazoa; phylum Chordata; class Mammalia; order Primates; family Lemuridae; genus Lemur; species Lemur catta. The sequence goes on along the minus strand of NC_059128.1, from coordinate 250,717,336 downwards.
CCAGGTGTTGGTAGTTAATTTTGAACTGTTCTTCTACTTAAAAACAATTGCATATATAAGAGGAATAACAAGAAGTATAGATACCTATCCATAATCACCTAACAGAGTTTGCCATATACTTTAGAGTAAGTGAATGATCAGTAGATTAACATTAAGGTATGAGAAAAAGTGCTTGGTGAAAGAGAAAACAGAAATGGCTAATATACACTTTAATGTTCATACTCTGTATTTATTGAAGATATGCCTTTATGAAATGAGTCAAAATGACAATTATAATGGTAAATGCATACATGATTTACTGTATGCCAGGTATAGTACTTTAAGTGACTTAGTAGGCAAATATTATCATAGCCTTTTACTGATGAGGTTGGGAGTAGTAGCCCAAGGTCACATGCTTGTTATGGTACAATTAGGATTTCAACCCAAGCAGTCTGCCTCAGCATTTGTGCTCTGATTTATTACTTTGTACTAAACTATCCAATATTTCTGAGGTTGAAAGGATGTAGGCTACACTGTGTATTTTAGATTCACAGAAATGGACATGAACTGGTTCTGATCTAGTTAAGTAAAAACTTGCTTAAATTGATATGGGAGAGAGAGTCACAAGTTTATGTCCACTGTCCACTGATGGAGATCACTGGTTCTCAATGTGTGGCTCCCACCACAGCAGCACAGCTGTACCTGGATTCCTGCAAGTGCATATTCTCAGGTCCCAACTCAAATCTAATTGAGTCAGAAATTTGTTGGTGGGGTCCTTGCAATCTGTGTTTTAACAGTTTCTCTGGGTGATTCTGGTGCACTCTCAAGTGTGGGAATCACTGACGTAGATAGGGCACAAGCACTTTCCAGGTAAATTAGATCATCACTAATCAAACTTATTCTTTATATTTTCTAAATTTATATGTGGGATTTTAAATGCAGCTAATTGTTGATGTATCCACAAATCCTCTTCCCACCAAAAACGTTTCTATTACTCTGAAACAAAAGACAAAGTCTCTTAACCTGATCTAAATGCATTGCTTTCTCACTCCCCTACCTGTCTCTCCAGGCTCATCCTAAACTAGACTTACCTTTGCATACTGTATTCCAGCCACAGGCCATTCAATTCCCTGTGGCCGTATCATTTCACTCCACAGGTCTTTTGTACCTTTCCCAAAGCTGATGATAATTTTTTTGACCTTCTCTACTAAACTCCAATTCAGGCTTAGACTTGAGTTTAGTTATCATCTCCTTACAAATCCGTCATCCATCACCATGATTAGCAAATCCTTGTTATTCAATCTTATAGAGACAAGCATCTCTTCCCTGAAGCCTGTATTACAGTTACACTTTTATAATTAGAGGTACGATTAATATCTGCCCCCCCTCTAACTTGACTATAATCTTCATTTGTTCAGACACTGTAAGAGAGTGGCCTTCAATCATATGGTGACTCACTGAATGAATGCATGAATGCATTTCTTCCATTTTATTTATTTAAAGTTCCAAGCATGGCATGATTTCTCATGAATTAGAAATTGGTATCTTTGTCTTTTCAGGAATCAGTTAAAGAATTGTCTATCTAAAGAATGTTTTCCTATATTTTATAATATATATTATAAACATAATTGTCTACCTAAAGAATGCTTTCCTTTCTTTAAAAATATGTATATGTTATATATAATTGAAAGTATCACCCACAGTGTTGTGCAGCTTTCCTAATGTCAGTACCAACACAATGCAGTGATTTCTGGAGTACTTTGTTGAAAATCTAATGTACACTCTGTATATTCTGTCTTCTAAAAAATTTTCTACTTCTCGTATAATTTCATAGAAATCACATATTCTAGATAATTGTATCCTATGAAAATCCCATTTTGTCCTATTTTGAATTATGTTTTACTTGTAGTTATTTAGGCAAAGGTGATAATTCCTAAATTAATTAAATTAAAATGTTTTATTGATTATATACATGAAATTTGTTTTACACATTAAAGTTTTCATATTTGTATTATCTTTCTTAAATTTGAAAGACAGATACAATATAATTACCATTCTAATATTTCATCATGGATTTCATTTTTTCATTCTAACAGACAAGCAGTGGGGCAAGCTGTGAAAACGGGGTGTGGCTACATCAATATCATTTATGGAATTCCAAAACTTTAGAGTTACAAAAGACTTTAGACATCAACTATCCAAACATTTTATTTAAGGGTGATGGAACTGAAGCCTAAATGTGATAATTGACTCATTAAAGATCAAACAATTAGGAAGCGGAACTAAAATTAGAGCTCAGGTCTACGACATTTGACTATGACATTTAAAAATAAATTGGAGACAGGTGTGCTTTATCAAATACCAGAATTCATAAAACTTACAACAATTAAATCACTCTGAAAGCCTTAAAAAAAAACTTAAGCGATGCAGGGAAATATCACTGGAAAGGGACTCTACAACTCTACAATTATGTGTTTCCTTTTTTTTTTTTTTTGAGACAGAGTCTCAATCTATTGCCTGGGCTAGAGTGCCCTAGCATCAGCCTAGCTCACAGCAACCTCAAACTCCTGGGCTCAAACGATGCTCCTGCCTCCCAAGTAGCTGGGACTACAGGCATGCACCACCATCCCCAGATAATTTTTTCTATATATTTTTAGTTGTCCAGCTAATTTCTTTCTATTTTTAGTAGAGATGTGGTCTCCTCTTGCTCAGGCCGGTCTCGAACTCTTGAGCTCAAACGATCCTCCCGCCTAGACCTCCCAGAGTGCCAGCATTACGGGTGTGAGCCACCGCACCTGGCCAATTATGTGTTTCTTTAAGAATTCATCCTTGGCTTATATATTTGTTCAAAGATTTTAAGTTCTTGACTACATATGTCAAGGTGCATGTGATCAATGTTTTATTTTTAAAAATCTAATTTCTTATTTTCTTATAATTAAGGTTATTATTCACAAGAGTAATTAAATAAATAAATAATACCAGAGAGAGTTAACTAAGTGACTAACTGATCAAGAGGAAAAAGAAGACGTTGTGTTCATCTAAACCAGGAGTTGAAATTAGGACTAAGAGTTAATGATGATAATGATAATTATATCTATTTGGCAAGCATCTACCACGTTTCAGGTGCTTTAGATAATTCATTGTGTTTTATTCCCTTGAAAAGAAGGAGATATTATTATTATTAATTATATACAGGAAGCAACGGAGCTTTTAGAAGCATAACTTTCCCATGCGCGTATGATTGTTAAGTTCTACAGGCCTTGCTAATTTTGAGAAAAGCCCCTTTCAGCCACGGTACTACACTGTCATTTGGGACAATTACTTAATTTGCCCTCAATTTTTTTATAAAACTTTAGAATTATACATTCTCCTTAATGTATATTTGCAAAACATGTAAAGAACTCCTAACTATAATTTTTCCTCCAGAGCAGTGGTCCTCAGGCTTTGGTGTACATAAGAATCCCTGGAGAACATTCTGAAAATGCCTCCCGCTGAGCACTTACTGCTAGAGGTTTGAATTCAGGAAATCTGGTGTGGATACCAGTAATCTGACTTTTCATATGTACATCCAGGTGTAAATGTGATCCCAGTCTTGTAGCAACTAAGAAAACTATTAGGACATTAATAAAAGTATTACAAAAAAGATCCACTTTGACTTCATATTAATACTCCAGGAGCAAGCATCCATAAACCTTATCCTCAACAGGTGCATCATGTAACAGATTATTCTCACAGCTGTTTCAGAAAGGCTCCAGAGTATTTGTTCTGAGTCAAAAGGAAAGTTACGGTATATGTTGGAATAAAATCCCAATGTGGTAAATAAATAGTAAATTGATCCACTGATTATAATTCAAAATTAATATCATCTGTGTTATAAGGTGTTCTTGAATTAGCGAGCACAGTAAAAGAGAAGATAAAGGAAACCAAAATTGAAAGAGCTTTTTTTGTTCTGGTTTGAAAGAGCTCTATCTATTCTTTAAAAGTCAGTGTTACATATAGATGTACAGGACAAAAAATTGTCATACTTTTGCTAAAATGTGCATCTAAGTAAAAAAGCATACATAAGAATTTCCATTTAATTTGCTTTCACATTTATGTTAGTTTATTTTAACTCTACTTGTCTTTAAACACACTATTTCTTACCACCGTGTTAGTCATTGTGAAATCTGGTCATCTGTTAAAAAAAAATCTAAATCTAATTGTGCCACTGTGTTTTTACATGTGAAGTAAAATATGAAATTAGGACAAGTCATTCTAGTATAACTACACCAATTGGGTGAATATTTTATATACAAATAAGGCTTTATAAGTGGCTTATAGAATAATTAGCATGTGTGAACATGGTCTAAGGTAATTGTGTATTTGTTGCTTTCCAACAATTTAAAATAATCCACGTTGTTTCGATTGCAAGCAAGGTAAGAATTTTTCCACAAGATTTTAGATGCTATTATTCTTGATTTAAAATAACTAGTCTAGTCAGGCTGCTGACAAAAATAGTGACAGGGAAAGGAAGGTGGGTGTATAGTAGTATGTATCTTTCAATGTGATTCTGTTGATTTAATTTAAATATACTTTATATAACCAAAAGTAATTATATTGTGAGGTGATATGCATGAAAGCAAGGTGAAAATATATCTATCTTAAAATTTGGTGTTATTTTGATTTGTATCCTAAGTCTAAATTATACCTTAAATTGTTATTCAATATGTTTGCTAGAAAAATAATAGTAAATTATATGAGACATAAAAATGCCTTATAATTTTCTTTTGAATACAGTCTTAGTTGTCATTTGTTACAAGAGATATTTTAAATCAATTTTCTAAAGTTTACATATAGGACAGGGTTCATGCATTGTCATTTCAATTAATTATTTGCTAAACAAAAAATGCATACATTACACATACATATCTATATGAATGTATGTGTATACACACATTTATATACCCAGTTTATAGATCAGATTTTAATTTTAATTTTAGAAACTGGAATAGATTTTAAATATATTTATTTATTTATTTATTTATTTTTATTTTTTATTTTTTTTTGAGACAGAGTCTCACTTTGTTGCCCGGGCTAGAGTGAGTGCCGTGGCATCAGCCTAGCTCACAGCAACCTCAGACTCCTGGGCTTAAGCGATCCTACTGCCTCAGCCTCCCGAGTAGCTGGGACTACAGGCATGAGCTACCATGCCCGGCTAATTTTTTTTTTTGTATATATATTTTTAGTTGGCCAGATAATTTCTTTCTATTTTTAGTAGAGACGGGGTCTCACTCTTGCTCAGGCTGGCCTCGAACTCCTGACCTCGAGCGATCCACCCGCCTCGGCCTCCCAGAGCTATTAAATATATTTAACTAAACCCTAGAATCAGCTGTGAAATGTAACCAATATGTATTATCTGTATATTTATATATATATGAATATAGACATATATATGAATTTATTTACGCACAGTTGGCTCAAACAACAGGAGGGTTAGAGAACCAATCCCCCCCCACACAGTCAAATATTCACGTATAACTTTTGACTCCCCCCCAAACTTAACTACTAATAGCCTATTGGTGACTGGAAGCCTTACCAATAGGTATGTTATATATATTATATACCCTTAGTGATATACTCTATCACTAAGAAAATTATAAGGAAGAGAAAATATATTTATTAAGTGGAAGTGGATCATTTTAAAGGTCTTTATCCTCATCACCCTCACACCGAGTAAGCTGAGAAGGACAAGCAGAGGAGTGGTTGATCTTTCTGTCTCAGGGGTGGCAGAAGCAGAAGCAAATCCATGTTTAAGTGGATCTATACCATTCAAACTTATGTTATTCATGGTCAGCTATACTTCAAAAATATGGTGCCCAAAACTATCCTGTAACCTTTAAATGTTTATAGATTTACATTAAATAATGTTACTAGTCAGAATATCTTAAAGTAATTAGAAGAGCTATGGAATATTAATAAATTGTGGAATTTCATGCAATTTACAATGGCAGCAATCATTATTTAAACCTTCAAACTTACCTCAAAACATTTTAATCTTCATCAACTCAGTTGAGAGGGAGCACATATTGCTCTAGGTCAGCATAGAAACAATTTGTCTCACAATTGCAGCTCTTTGAATAACTTTATATTCTCTCATTAAGAACAGCAGTACAGGAAATCATTTACTGATCATTTTACGGTGCACATAATATCCTGTGCATGCTAAGGCAACTATATGGTGATTTACAAATCAGGACAGGCATCAGAATTACCGAACTTAGAAAATAATTCACAGTGTCAATGTGAATAAATTTTTAGATTTTGACAATATATTTAGTCTAATAAAATAAGGTTCTTTTCTCATGAACAAATTTGAAAGGTATTCAAGCAGGACTCCTAAACCATTTGCTCTGAATTATTGGCTTTATTATTTCAATACCATTTTCATGTCATTTGTGGTAACCTTGTGACTGCATAACAAAAACAAAAAGGGATCAGTGAGGGGCATGATGGAAAGTTATAAACCAACAAGTATATTTCTTTTCTTTTCAGAGAGGTTAAGGGAATATTATGGTAAATCACATTTATCTTAATACCTCAAGGTTTTCTCTAATGAGCTGAGGTAATAAATAAAAATAAATAAAAACAAAAATTTGGGTTAAAAACAACATACAAATGTGTACCCACGTATATGTATATAGAAATAGCTATAGAAATATTGAATTGTAGCTGAGATTAAAATTATATTTTCTACTTGTGAATTTTAGAAGATAGAGAAATCAGAGAACAAAGGAAGAATGCAAATAAAATAAACAACTATTTTGAAATAATGGAATCAATTTTTCAAAATAATAGAAAAGTTTAAGTTTGTACTTACCCTGTTGATTTTATTTTAAATGTTCTTTCCATTTCTGAGTAGGAGTTTCTTAGCAAAACCAAAAATAATTAAATATATATATTTTTTTACTAGTGTAAAACACAGTTTGTGATTCTGTTTAATAATTAAATAGAACATACATCCCCTTCTATGTTTTTCATGAGAGATATAAGATCATCCATACTACTAAAGGATCCTGTTGTAATTATAGTTTTGTACTGTTGTGATGAGTATACACAAAATTATTAATTTGGTTGTGGGAAAGTGAATCCTGGTTACAGAAAAAATAAAGCCACAAATAAACAAATGCTCATTCTACTACTTTCAAGTACAATATTTTGAGAACATTTAATTTATTAGTGAGTTCATTTCTCATCCTGTTTCCCATGCGCCATGGCCACAAGATTTGATTCTTCATAAGACATTATTTCCCTATTATTATGATGACAATAGGAGGTGTTACTGAAAGTAGTTTCATGTTTAATGCCATAGACATAAATCTATGCTTGTAAATAGAAAGCCTGCCTTTAGACAAAGGATTTGAAGACTAAGAAAAAGGAGCCGATAACAGAATTTTCAGGTACTTCTATTTACTTATCTGCTCACAAAACCTGTCTTAATTATACTTTAAGAATGCAGATCACAAACACTCCCTTGGTGGGCGTGAGTCTGTGTGTGTGTGTGTGTGTGTGTAGGGGAGGAATTATGTTTTCTTTGTTTCTCAATCTCACAGCATTTTTAACAGTAATTTTAATATGATATTCATTAAATAGAATCAAATTATTACAAATTATTATAAGACATATAAATTTATCTGGAGTAAGAAGCTTGGCACTATTGCTTTGAACCTAAATTTTATACCTTAAACTAAAGATGGTCTAATTTTATGGTTTGCAGCAAACACTGGCTAAGACAAGTACCTCTATTTGGGAAACAGAAAAGAAGTAGTAATAATGATGTTGATTGTATAATATAAAATCTAGAATAAATGATCAAAATGTCTTTCAAAATCAAACCAGTATAGCTAATATGATACTATTTTTTTTACTAGCACACATTGTAAAACAAATGAGTTAATACAGAACTTTGTAGAATTAAATTTATAATTCTGATAATTCTGTCAATTTTCCAAAGTAGCATCTTCTAGGGTATCTTCTATGTAAATGTGGAATATTATACTCTTGCGGCTACTTGGCAATATTAACTTCTGTTTTTATCACCCAACTTCAGTATCTGTTTCTTCTACTTTTCAGTTTGAAGAAGTGTTGACTGAAAAGCTATCCCAATATTTAGTATGTATGAGGTCCCATGCTGGGTCCAGAAGGCATCTTAACCCCATCCATATGTTTAAAGTATCTACTTCATTTGGAAGTCTTACAGGCACCAAAACAATCATGGAGAGAAGTGGTCTTTAAATTTTAATTTTATCAAAATAAACCAGATCTCTTGTGTATAAAACCTTTGCCAAAACTGGATTTTCTTCAACAGACAGCAAGCCAAACCCATTTGCAAAGGCCAAGGAAAAGACTAAGTATGCATTTGATTATATGACAGTTAGATTGAATTATTTTTGTTTTGGCTATGCTATTTTTGTTGATATGTGCACTTTTTAGACTATTTTTAAATACCTTTCAAATAGCTTGAGGCTGCTTTCTGAGAACTTTTAGATTTTATAATCTATTTATCTGTTATATTGTTATATATTGCATATTATAAATTCATGAACATATCTGGAATAAACACACTAAATATAAGCATATATGTGTGTTTTATCTAAATTCTAACTAGTAATTGTTTTGGTCTTAATATATGTAGGAATTAATTTTATACAATTTTATGTATAAGAAAAGTATCTTTTGATAAACTTCGACAAACAGAAGATCTACAAGATTCGTGTGCATTTTCCTATTCAATATCTTTTTTTTTTTTTTTTTTTTTGAGACAGAGTCTCACTTTGTTGCCCGGGCTAGAGTGAGTGCCGTGGCATCAGCCTAGCTCACAGCAACCTCAGACTCCCGGGCTTAAGTGATCCTACTGCCTCAGCCTCCCGAGTAGCTGGGACTACAGGCATGAGCCACCATGCCCAGCTAATTTTTTTGTATATATATTTTTAGTTGGCCAGATAATTTCTTTCTATTTTTGGTAGAGACGGGGTCTCACTCTTGCTCAGGCTGGTCTCGAACTCCTGACCTTGAGCGATCCACCCGCCTCGGCCTCCCAGAGCTAGGATTACAGGCGTGAGCCACCGCGCCCGGCCTCAATATCTTAATGGAAATGGCTTGGCTATCTTCTTAGGTTTCCATTTTACCAGAATGTAGTCTATATTTTATTAAGACATGGACAGTAGTTTTATTAAGCTTCTAAATTAATACATAGTAACAAACTCATAAACCACAACTCGTTGCCAGGGGACTGAGTTTGGTGAGGAATTATAAAGTAAATGTGTTTTTAGCTGAGTTTCTTTTCTTTAAAGGGGGGCATTAAGCATTCAGAACACATACACAACTTTTTAAAATTCTCTTTTTATTGCCTAAGACATGATTTTTCAACAAGTCAAATTTCTTCTCTGTTGAGTTTGAAAAACAAGCCAAGATTTATTGGAAAGTGGGGAGAGGGAAACTTCATCAGTGATGACTGGTTTTTGAATGATGGTAATTTAAATAGGAAATTCAAGGAAAAAAGGCATTGTTGGATTAGAGTTTCCCATCTGAGAGAAATTTTGCCTCAAACACCTTTTAATAAGTCTTCCTGAAGAAATAAATATAAACAAGCTCATCTTCATGGCTAAAGTGGCTCAGAATGGGAAGAAGCTGTTTGAGTCATAGTTCCAATTTGAAGAATTAATTCACCCCTCTCCTAGTCCTGAAATGAATAAAAGTGATTGTTTATGGATTAGGAAAATGTAGAAGAAAGATTATAGAAAAAAATATGCCCGTGAATGTCTTCACTCTTTCCACAAAGCTTTCCTACATGCCTGAGGTTGCTTTCAATGCTAAGCTGGTGAACCATGAGGGGATTATAGTTTTATCAACAGCCTGATTCTGCACCAGCAGCAGGTGCACCGGCTTGATGACCTGCAAGGCCACTGGAGCCACAGAACCTGAGTTTCTGGCGGTAGTCACTTTGTGTTAACACCGTTATTGATGGTAGTCCAAGCAAGATAGGAATTGCCAAGGAATGAGCTGAAGTACTAGATGTTGCTTTAAAAACATAGAGGAAAAAGAGACTGAATGAAAAAAAAAAAGAAAGAAAGAAAACAGATTCAGGCGCTTGGCTTATTTTTTATATTGCTACTGCCAAATACAGCCAACGCGTGGCCATGGGAGTTGGCGCGGCTGGAGAGGCAGACACGCTGCATGGAGGAAGTTGGAAGAGCTGAAAAGTCAACGCTGAAACTGAAAGCAAAGATTGCCAAGTCAAATGCTAAGTTGTGCAAGTACAGGATGTTTTCCTTTCCATTTTTCACAATGAGGCATATCTTTTACTCCCTCCTGTTTTGATCAAAGACCAATGTTCTCAACTTTCAGTCACCAAATTGCTGTGGTTTCGTTACTTATTTATACAATGATTATAAATAAATAGGGTCATCAAAATAGCTTTACTTATAAAATAAACTTTAAAACACATGGTAAATAGTGAAATAGTCACATGTGAACCCAGCTCTAAAAATCAAACGTAAATGTTTTGCCATATTTTCTTTAGATTTTTAAAAATGCAATAAATTTAGTAATATCTCTGCCATATAGATCTTTGAATTTTAATGCATTATTATGTGCCCATGATAATATGGAGAACTTATTTCAAAATTTGTATTAACCATTTTGTTCACTGTTTTATGCCCATTGCCTAGAGCAGTAGCTGCTGCATAGAAGATTCTCAGAAAAGGGAATCAAAATTTTTGACTCAATAAGTGCTAAGATACTGATATGTCATTCCTTTGCAGTTTTATTTTTTACTTACTATTATATTTTTGATATTTATTCATGTTAAGGCTTTTCAGACGCTAGATAGTACTTGTGTGTGACTATGACTATGTCATATTTTATTTTTTAAATCACCCAAATGTCCACTAAGGATGTTTCATATTTTTTAACTCTTACAAACAATACCCAATGCACTTTTAAAAAGATACCAAACTAAGTTTGTCATCATTACCTTGATACCATGTTAAGGCAGAGTGTTTGATGTTCAATTAGAGGATTTTAGATTCCATGGAATACACGGTATTACTTTATTTTTATCATTATCACCAATAATGTCGTCTTATTATAGATTGAGAAAGGATTTCTCAGGTTAGAGAACCCCACTTTAATTTAACAAAAATTAAATTCAGAGGAGGTATAACTTCTGTCTCCCAGGAGAGCACATATTTTCTATGATTAGATCCCCCATAAAATAGGACCTTGACATATATAATGTTGCCCAGGAGTTCAAAACAAAAGGGTGAAAAGTTTGTGAGTGCCTTCTACGTACCAGTTGCTGCTCTAGATATTGAGGATATAGCAATGAACAAAGCATCTGTTCATATATTCATTCATTCATTCATTCAATAAAACTATATTATTCCTGTCTTTTTTTGGACAAGCATTGTGTTGAGTGCTGAAACTTTAAAGGCCAATAATATCAGCCACTTAAGGTTTATATAACTTAAGACTCTACTCAAATTTACCAAATATTTTGGTTTCATTTATGTAAGAATTGCTAGTTCCCTTTCTCTTAATTTCTTAGGAAAGTATATTTCTCTTCACATTATATAGCCTGATCTAAAATATACACATATCATCTTTTTCCTCTATTCACCTTTTTTTCACCCCTGGGACTAAAGGGGAAACAAATGTCTTAGACAGTCAATAAAATGTGTTACTATATTTTGTTCCTGTTATACTATATAACCCTTGTCTTAATTCACTTCCCTAACCCATTTTAGAGATTTGTCCACATGTAAATATGGGAAGTATCTATTTTATTCATCACTGAAAATTTATCTAGTGTGCAGAAACATCTAATTTGTGACTTAATAACATTTATTCCAGGAAAATTATTGTACAAGAAGGGCAATAATGTCCTTACATTTTCTAATCAGTTTTCTTGAAATGTGATCACAGCACCATACTGTAACATTTGGCTTCTGTCATCTTGCTCAAATTATAAATTGAAACTGATGCTACAATATCACAAGGGAAAATAAAATTCCCTTTATTAGAAAATTATTAGACAATATAACTGTACCAGAATGTAAACTCACTTAACAAATGCATTTAATAAATTGTTAAAAACACTACATTCTGTTGGGTTTAGGAGAAGGACATAGTCACACAAAATTCATTCAAGAGGTAGCAAATCTGACAGACTCTCTGCAGTAAAAATCACTTTGGTAATAAGATTTTTCAGGAATTGAGTGAGTAAAGTGGGAATTTGATATGAAATCACTTACCTACCTACCTATACCACTATTTTGTATCTTTTATGACTTAGAAAGTGATTCCACATATTGCAGGGAATTTGTCTGTGTGTATGTGTGTGTATGCGAGACAATTTAGTTAAAATAGGAGACCAAAACTGAATTAATCAATGGATATTTCTCGATTATAAGGAAGAAAAAAATACAAGAAAAAGAGCATTGGTGTTTCCTAAGGGTGTGAAATTGTGCATTCCGTAGATATTTATTTGTATATAATACTTTTAGAATTGAGCCATGTCTTTGAAAACTACATCTAGTTAAAATTAATTCAAAAGATGTGAATACTTTAAAGCTTGGCATAACAAATCAGTCAAGTAAAACTGCATAGGACTGTATCAGGGCTAATTTTTCTCATTGCTAAAAATATATGTGTGATCTTTTGTTCTTGAATAGCAGGGTATTGGGTGTTTTGAGATAAGAGAAATGCCAACTAGTTTTGTTTCTCCTTAAAAGTGCAAGCAAAGTTATAATTTGTTTTGAAAAAATTAAAGTGGGCTATATTATAAATAAGTACTATTTTCAATTCTGTTGATACCTATATACAGGCCAAAACGACCCCTTGAACAAAAGCCCATGTCTGAACAGGGCCACTAGAAGTCATTAATGGCAATTCTTATTTTCCTGGAAACTAAAAAAAAGCGAGAAGGATTTCAAGACTGTGAGTCAAGCTTTTTGTTTACATATGACTAGGACGTTACAAAGGCCAGAGGTAGCACTGCACCTAAGATGGAAATACATAGGGTTTTCCAGATTTGCACCACAGTGACTAACAAGGGGAAAGGAAGCAAGTGGCTAAAATTTTCCATATAAATGATTGATCCCAAAGCAGTTTCATGTGTATGTGTAGTAACTGCAGGGACCTCTCTGACTACCATAAACATTTCTAGACCAACAGAAAGTAGATCTTAAGTGAATCACAGCTGCTTGACATTGATTCAAGCCTGTAATTTGACTCAAGAATATTTTGACAATGCCCTCCACTGAATAACTTTAGCAACATTTAAAAATTTTGTTTGTTTTGCATTTCCTCTAAAATTTAAATAATTTTAGGACTATGTTGTTTATTCCTGTTCATCTTGCTTATCTTGGTTCTAAAAACATAGTTGTTAAAAACTATTAGTTCACATACAAATAGTTTAGAAGTCATGCTTCATTCTCTCTTCCCGCCCCCTCCTCTGCATTTTTAAAATTGTGGTAAAATGTACATAATATAAAATTTACCATTTTAAGCATTTTTAGTACAATTTCGTGGCATTAAGTAATATTGCATATTGTAACACAATATATTCTCTCTTAAAACAGCTGGACTTTAATGATAGTAACTGCAGGGCAGAAATCTGAGAGATGAGATAGGCCTCAAGAAGGTAAGTCTTAGGTAAGAGTCTAGCGTGAATAGTCTATGGTCCATCATATCAAAAGAGTGGAGTTAACTGAGATGGCTAGCATCCCTAACATTCCACAAATCTGTCTCTATTTATACTCCTAGGGTCTATTGCTTGATTTTAAAGTCTTATAAAATCTTTCTTCTATACTTTTAACTGTACAATGCTAGTAAGACATGATAAATTTATGCTCAGGGCATCAAATCATGTATTTATATGTGTATTTCTCATGTGTGACCACTAAAAATTATTTTAACATGCATACTTGTTCATTTGTTTTTCTATAAACCAGGAAAATATATTGATGAATTATATTTTTTAAATCTAGAATTAAATATGTAAAGATTATAAATTATAAGAAGGGAGGGGCAAAGTATACAAAAGGTGTCCTGATCTAACACTTCATGATTAAAATGTGAAAACTATCTTAGGATATTAAAAAAAAACTCATTTTCTAAATGTTGACTTAGATATTTGTGAACTGTATCTAGAATAGGTATTTCATTTAAGAGTACAGAGATTTAATCTAAAAAAAAAAAGAAGTTAAACATTCTGCAGAGACACAAGGTATATAGCTCAGAGATTCATATATGCGTAGATCTAATTAATGCCAATTGGAGATACATCTGGCACCTTTAAGATCTGAACAAGGACTCACTAGCCATCATGAACAAAAACAATTAGCGGGGTTATGTTGTTCTTAATTGCAGATTGTTTCATGCCAATTTATTCATACCTCATAGAGTTTTTCTGTTTATGCTCACTGAATAGCATTGTTTATATCTGCTCATAGAGTTGTTTGGCTTTATAACTCGTGCATGTATCTGCCAACCTGTTAGTCTCAAAGGAAAAAAAAAACATTGAAATATAATTTGAAGAGCATTTTAGACTATTTGCATTAACTGTAAGAAGAGTTTAGAGTATTTTAAGAGACTGACATTTAGAGTGTATAATCTTTGATGTAAAAAGTTTCATCTTTGTCTCCTGAGGCTTCTGTTTATATATGAAGAAAACTGCAATGTGACATTTGCTAATAGTGTCTGCTGAAGAAATGCTACATCTTCAAGATACTTCCGAGACTTATAAATTATGACAATTATTACTTATAAAAATGCAATAAATAAAATCACTTTAGAGCACAAAACGATTTATTTTAAGTAAACTCATTACGTTCTATGTATGGCAACCTTTTCACCATAAAAATAATATACCTAGATTTTAAAAATCTTCATCTCTCCTTGTGAATTATATTTCTAGTGTCTCTAAAGAGAAAAACATGCAGGCTTACCTTACCACTTACTAGGAGTGTAAACTTTAAGGAGACAATCCTCTGTCAATCTTTCCTCAGCTCTAAGATAGATAGGAATAATAAAAGGTACATATCTTTTGAAAACTCAATGAGATTTTTGTACTGGAAAGATTTCAGTAGAGTATTACAGAAAATTAAATACTAATTTTAAAAAGTTTAGAATTATTTTTACATCTAAATAACTCCTGAACCCTTCCATCTTTATATATTTTTTTAACTTACACTTTTTTTTGTTTAGGTACTCCAACTTGTTTATAAGTAAGTACTTGATCATCCTCTAGAATGTATAATATGGAAGATGTCTCGAAAGGAAATACTGGCAGGCTATAATAAACTACCCCTCTCCAAGTCTCACTAGAGTTGTAAAATGACATTTAAATACTAGTTAGGTATCCATGCTTTTATAAAAACATTGCTGAATACTTTATTTTGTTAACTAATCAAAGTATTGTTTGATAAAGTATTACAAACTTTAATTCTGCAAATGGCTAACAAATCCTTAAGTATACGTAGCAAAAATTTGTTTTGCTTATAATTCCAAGGATTTTAAATAAATTCTACATGTGATCTCATGAAAAAAATTGTCAGTAATAAGAGTTCAAGAGATGATTCATTTTATCCAGATGTCTCAAAGCTAACTGATGAATTATCAGACTTAGAAATTGAGAACCAATTTAAGACCTATCAGAGTCTCTAGAAGTGAGTTTTAAGTGATTAAAAAGTTTCCACTCCCCTTATTGCTCTCTAAAAATAGTTTGTCCATTAAATGTATACCTGGTCTTACCCTGATAACTTTCTCTATTTTACATCTCACAGACAATCAAAAGGCAAGTAAAAAATGAATCATTTAGTGAAGTAAAATGTAGGTAATGAGAGACATTTCAAAATAGTAACTTCATAAATGGAAGATTATAGAAGAATAATTTAACCTCAAAATCATGACATTTCAGTGGAAAATTTGGTTTGAGTTTTTAACTGAGCAATTATTTCCTATATTTCGGGTTGAGTGTGACCTTATCTCCCCTGTTTTTATCAACTTGATACCACTAATGCTTAAACAATACAGTACTGTCTAGAAAACAATAGAAATTTTTTAGTAAGCCAAACTGTTTCACAGTGAGATGCTACTTTAAGTTATTTTTATATGTAGTAATTGAGAATACATGGAATTTTATTATAAAATTCTTTATAGAAGTGTTCTAATGCTAACAGAGGACAAGCAACCTACAGATACATTACTCAAGTTGTCTAAGGCTTCAAACAAATAAAATGCTTTGTTGAGAACTCGAGAGCTATTTGTGCTTCTGCTTTTACATGAGGCAGAGACCAGTAAAAAAAAATAAATAAATAAAATAAAAATAAAACCTCTCAACAAGTGGAGATTCAACATGCATGATAGGCTGACCTAACTGCAGTCAAAGCACTGGGAGAATCAGGTTTGAAAATATCTCACCATTGTAACTCAAAATTTGGAAACTCTACTCAGTATATTAGAATCTGAGTGTGTTGAATTTGTTTTAGTTAGTTGAGACAGGAGTTACAAACCTTTGGTACTTTTAAGCAATCTATGCAGCATCATTTGATAACCAAGTTAATTGAAATTGAAAATCACAATGATGCCAAGAATGCTGACTGGTTTCTTTTCTATTGGGAAGAACAGACAAAATTAATCTCTGTCCTCAGTTTCAGGAGCATGTGTGGTTTTCACAAACAACTTTGGTCTACATAATGAACGCTGCGACTTTTTTAGTGACTCTGTTTCCCTCTTTGAATTTTCTTCTTTGAATAGAAAGCTTATAACCTGATAGGCTTACCATCTTTAAATTATTAAATGTACACCCCTTGTAGGCAAGTAAAACTGAGTTTGAATCCAAAATGTGTTATATAGTCCCCTGCTGAGCCTTAATTTCTTTATTGTATTAATATAATAGAGAAAATGACTATTTAACAGGATAGTATTTGCAAATAAATGGGCTGAGAGTTTTCAAACACAAAAAATAGTGTCTGGTACTTAGAATGTTGAAACATATTATCATGACTGTGTGCAAACTTCATCAGGCTGCTGCATGGTTGTACACATTATAAACAGCACCCCCTGTAGGCGAGCAATGTACAATGTGACAACCATAACATTTTTGGACAAGTATTAATATTTTTTTCCTTTAACATATTTTTGTCACTTCTATTTAATGTATCTAAACTTGCTATATTGAATGCAGTTGATACCCATCTGAAATTATTTTTGTAATAGAGCAAAAATAAAATTTAAAAATTAGAATAAAGAGATGATTTTTCATTACAACTGGATTATATAACCTTCTTAGAAAAGAAACACTCACTTTTTTGTTTAATTTCTCTTTTCTCCATCCTGGTAGTTAATGGGTAAATGTTTCTTAGTATGTATTGTTTTGGAGGATGTATTAGAGTTCTCCAGAGAGACAGACAAATACAAGATAGGTAGATAGGTAGGGAGAGAGAGAGAGAGAGAAGAATTGTTAAGGGAGTTGGTTCACGCAATTATGGACCTTGAAAAGTCTCATGAAAGGCAGTCTGCAGGATCGAGAACCAAGGAGGCTGATAGCATGGTTCAGTCCAAGTCCAAAGACGTTAGAACCAAGAAAGCTGATGGGAGTAACTCTCAGTCTGAAGCCAAAGGCCTGAGAAACTGAGGAGCCCCAGGAATAAATCTTGGAGTACAAAGGCCAAAGAACCTGGAGTTCTAATGTCCAAGGGCAGAAGAAGAGTGTCCCAGCGCAAGAAGACAGAGGAATTTCACCTTTCCTTTGCCTTTTTGTTCTATGTGGGTCCTCAACCATTTGGATGGTACCTACCCCCATTGCATTACTTAGACCATTCAAATGGCAGTCTCTTTCCAAAACACCCTCACAGATATACTCAGAAATAGTACTTTACCTGCTATATGCATATGCTTTAATTCCATCAAGTTGACACATAAAATTAGCCATCACAGAGGGCAAGGGGGGAAGGCTGTAAGTAGAAGCTGTGTGCTTAGAATTCACTGGTAATGAGAGAGACTATAGTACAAACAATCACAACTCACTCTGTTCAGTGGTACAGAAGTGATGCAAAAAATAAACTTCAGTTTAACAAGTATGAAGCATAGATTACAGCATAGAGGCAGGGATAGAATGCAGAGCAAGAAAAGGGTGATAAGGAATATTGTCTGAAGGCAATATTCTGAATGTTCTTACATATTAATTGGGATATGTTGTACTCCTTTCTGTAGGCACTTTGAAGTCATAGTTTTTTTTTTAAACAAACTTTTAAATTTGACATAATTATGAATTCACATGCAGTTTTAAGAAATAATTCAGAAACACTATGTACCCTTTGATCAGTTTTTCTTTATGGTAACGTCTTTCAAAACTATGTTACAATATTGACATGGACACAGACGTGGATATTGACAGAACAGTTCTGTCACCAGAAGGATCCCTAGTGCTGTCTTTATAGCCACACTTACCTCCCTCCACCCTTATTCCTGATCCCTGGCTTTCACTAATAAATATTATATAAATGAAATCGTGCTGTATATACATTTTAGAATTTTTTTTCATTCAGCCTAATTCCCTTGAGATCCATACAGATTTTTGCATGTATTAGTAGTTTGGTTCTTTTTATTACTGACTAGTATTCCATGATAAGAATATCTTACAGTGTTTTTAATCATGTAGCTATTGAAGGATATCCGTGTTGTTTCCAGTTTGGGACTATTATGGATAAAGATGCTATGAATATTTGTGCACAGGTTTTTGTATATGCATCTTTTTATTTCTCTGGAATAAATTCCTAACAGTGAAATTGCTCAGATGAATTGTAGCTGTATGAAGTTTTGTAGGAAACTACCAAACTATTTCACAAACTGGCTGCATCAGTCCTGCCAGCAATATATGACTGAGCCAGTGTCTGTATCTTTGCCAGGATTTAATGTTGTCATTATTTTTTATTTTGGCCATTCTGATAGTTGTGTAGTGCCACCATAGGTTTTTAATAGTAGATGATTTGGTTGGATCAATATTTTAGAAGAAACTTCCCGATGACAACACAATAGAAGATGGAATGAAATGCGGAGAAACTTGAGTCAGTAATGTTATTTAGAAACATGTTTCAGTGATTTAGTTTAGAGAGAAAGACCTGATCAGGCACAGGATAATTGAGGATTAGAAGGAATTGCTAGTAGTGTCTTAAAGTCTTGTAAAGACTTTATTCTTAAAGACTTGTAAAGACATTATTCAACATTTCTAGATGATTCTAGATTGGTAAAGTAGAACTGGCTGATTGATGCAAATTCAAAGGACATTTCCTTTAATCTCCAGGTGCAAATTTTCATTATATATGGAAACACAGCTAATTCTGAATGACTCAGACATGTATCTGTTATTCAGAGCACAGCTACATAACACAAATGCTTAGTGGTCATCCCTTAAAATAGACTGTTTTTATGAATGTATTTTAAAGAGTTGAAAGATTAATCTGAAAACTCAGGATAGTCATTGAAAAAATAAAAACGACTCCTGAAATATTTATTCTGTCTATATATTTATTTAATTCTCTGCCTATCCATCTACTATCACCCAATTCATTTTTATTCACTTTTGGGGAATTTTTAAAATGGTTTCAATAGAAGCATAAATAAACATGGGTTAATAGTTATACATAAAAACAGAGGCAAACAGAAAGAGCAGCCAATATTACGGAGGAAATAGCTTATGAAATCCAAGTATGAAGTTTATATAACCTTAAAAAGAATCAAAAAGGAATAAGATCATTCTTTAAAAGCTGAACTAATAGATTCAACCAATGCTAACTATAGTACCTGTATTTAATTTCAGTCTTATATACACACAGAACAATTAATGTCTATATTGTAGCATAAAAGTTCTCCACGTTATTATGATTTTTAGGCATGTTTTGTGAGTACAAAAATAGGTAGTAGTTTTAAAACCCTATTTTGAGACTTAAATTAGAGTATTGAAAAATACATAACCTAACACAGTGATTGGATATAGCCTACATTATTAGAGATGGTTGTCTTATTATCTAAGGGAAAAATATAGAATTCTAGGTTCTTCCATTACAGATATAATCTATTGCCACAAATCTAAAAATCAATAAAACTTGTTTTGGGAGAGTAAACCATTACTTGATAATTTATCATCTACACCATCTTCCACTGAAAGTATTACAAAGATTGTATGTGAATCTAATCATGTGTGGAGTGCTATTGAAAAGTAAAAGTTGCTGCTCAAAAAAGGGAAACTCGAGGTTTTTAAAGAACTACCTGAGAACTTTTTCTTTCATTATAGGAATAACTAAATATTAGCAGCATGATCATTGTTATTCTTATCCTTGTTAAATATGCAAAACTGATAGTGAAATGTGGGCTCATAAATGGAGCTGCTGATAGGTTGATCTATTTTCTCGAATTCCCATCTTTTATGCCTAGTCTGTGGCTCTCCGAATTTGTTACTCCCTTTACTCCTGTTTGTACCATCCTGAAGTAATGATGCCATATAAAGACCTTCATTTGGTATAAAATTCTAATAATTCTATCTATGAATCTACAAAGGAAGAACATTAAACTAATAAATTATCTATATGAATGTACTTTCAAGGTGTTAATAATTTATGTAGGTATTCTCATTTTAAATAATTCCTTTCCTCAAAATGCCTTTTTTCAGTTGAGTTCTAAAACTTAGTGAAATAGAATTATGGCCTTAGATTCTTACACTTGGGAAATCTACAATATAATTCTTCAAATGATTTTCTTTTCTGCTGAAATTTTGCAGGCCACTCATTTATGAAAGTGTTAGCCTTGTGTATATGTGTGTGTATTTAAACATTAGAGAAAAAAAACATTAGAGAAAAAATAACAGGTTGTTTTTTTAAAATAGTTATATCTTTCAGTTATTACTGATTATTATACATACATGTTTCTATGTTCTATATTTATGGATAAATCTCTGTAGCATATTGAATTCCTGCATCATTTTCCAGGCTAAAATTTTTTCTCATGCTTTGTTGGGAATTCAAGTTCATATGTTATTTTTCCAAAATATGTTTGGATTGAAATTCTTATCTCTAGTTGTTGATAGATTATATCATTTGTTAAATGAGTTTGGGGCATCAGTTGGCAAGTCAATGACTATTTTACAAGGGAGGTCTGTTTTCCAGATGGTGTTGAACTTGTATCATACAGAAATCAGCCATACTTGGATTCATAGTTATGAATGACATGATCCCAAGGCACAGAAGTTTAGTCATAGTATGCAATGAGCTCTAACATTGCCTATGTTGAAAATATGGCCAACTTCACAGGCTGTGTTATTTGTACAACTAATAACAAGCCAATTTACTAGAACTCTACTTCAAAACTTTGTGTGAATTTTCATGATACAGAGCTTTATATAAAGATGTATGAATTAAAGTAGTTTTTAAAATTCGGCATACAAACATACATACATTTAAATGCAAATATGTATTAGTCAGGGTTCTCTAGACAAATTTAAGCAATAAGATAGATATGGATATGGATAGATACATGAGAGGGGATTTACTAGGGGAATTGGATCACATGATCTTGGAGGCTGAGAAGTCTTATGACAGGCTGTCTGCAAGCTCTGGAGACCCTGCAATTCTGGTGGTGTGGCTCATTGCAAGTCCAAAGGACTCAGACCAAGGGAAGCCAGTGATGTACCTTTTAGTCCTGGAGTCCAAAGGCCAGAGAAACTGAAGTTGTTGTCTAAGGACAGGAGAGGAAGACTGTATCCCATCTCCTGCAGATAGATCAACATCCTCACATTTTCTCTGCTTTTATTCTATCCAGATCCCCAGGATATCGGATGGTGCCTGACCACATTGAAAGCAGAACTTTCCCCCTTGTCCACTCAGACTCACATGCTAATCTCCTCTGGAAACAACCTCACAACACACCTCAAAATAATACTTTACTAAGTTTCTAAGTATTTCTTAATCCAAACAAGCTGTCACCTAAAATTTACTATTGCAATGTATATAATATTCTAATTGAGTATTCATAAAATGCAGTCATTTTAGTTAATAAAATATTTTAATAGAAAACATCTCATTGCCAGAAATGGGAAAGTTATTGTCTTTAGATTTTAAAAAAATTAGCTTATTTCAGCATTCAAATACCAATAACAATATAATGTATAAAAATGTGTGCTTTTAATGACTCTATTTCTATTGTTTATAACCAGTATATTATAAAAGACACTGGATTAGAAATCTCTTGTGTTCCAATCGTCCAATCCATTGTGACCTTGCCTAAGTATCAATATGTGATTTTAGGATGATAATTTTTCTTTTACACATTATTGGTCATAAAATGAAGTGGTTGTGTGAAGATCCAGCTCTAAGATATCTATGATACAACTGTGACATTCACAATGGCTTGCTAACACCCTACAAGTTGATCTAATCTTGTTCTCTGCTTTACCTTTTTCAGAATGTTTGTGACTATTAATGTCTACTCTTTTTAACGTGCTGGACTTTATGACATGTCTATCACAGTGACCAGTCCCCACTATCCCTACAACATCACTGATACCACTTGAGAGTCTATTATAGTAATCCACATATGAAGTATGGCCCGTTTTAAAATTCAGCTTCTGCTATTCTTAGCTGTCCACAATGCTGATTGGTTATTTCAGGTTATGCCTCAGTATATGGAACAATTCACTTTATCTCTCTACGTATCCCTCCACCTCATCATTTCACTTAGTTCCCTCAGCTATGAGGGATAAGACTTTGCTCAGTTGAAAAGTTAAAATTCAAGCAACAACCATATTTATGGTCTTCACTCCAGGCAAGAGTTTTGAGCTTAGACACCCCTATGCTTCTCATCAGTGTTGACTAGAATTTTCATCTTGGTGCTCACTGCTGTCACTCAATGCCTAATCATAAACGAAGGATGGGTTTGCTTTAGCAACATAGCTTATCTCCATGTCTAATTAGTGCATCCGTGGCTGGGGTGCTGCTAAGGTAGCAAAAATTTGGCTTCTAGCTTTGTGCTGCTAATTAGAGGATTTTAGTTTGCAAGTATGCTTTGCCTGTAGCAACTTGGTGTTTTCTCTTCATTTTAGGTCCACTTACTGTCAGTCCAGTGCAGTATTCCAACTGTGTAAAATGATACATAGTCACAAGAATGTCTTCCTGTTATGTCTCTAGGGCAGGCTCATATGCAAAATGTGTTCCCTGGCTGAGTCACATACAAACCCACAATCTGTTCAGCTTCCCATGGCACCTCTAACCTTCAAAGACTTAGTGATTTCATCTCTTTTAGAAGCATAGAAATATTCAAATGGGTAAAACAAAAATTCTAACTTGGTAAAATGTGTAATAGAATTATGTACTCAATGTGAAATCCTGTATTGCATGATTTGTTTCTTTAGCTATGCATCTAGAGTAGATGTCTCTTATTTTTGTTATGAGAAGTCCCGATTATGAATTGAGGAGTTTCTCTTCTACCTCATTGCAGGTGGCCCTGACGGAATAGTCTGTTGGTGTACCTTGCACACTTTCTGGTCACAGGAGAAAACACCTACTATTGACTTACCCAATCCCAGAACTACCCCCTTTCTCCAAATGGAGGCCCATTACCCAAGTTAGATTACAGTCCCTCACGGAAAGTAGATAGGTGCTAGGGGAGTGAGAATGACTTTCTTCTTTTTAAAATTGCCTTCTGTAAGGATATTTAAAGGTTTAAGAGTCAGTGACACTTCTTTCCCTGCTAGTGCGAGCCTGACTATGAAATTAAGGTAGTGCTGAAGGAAGAGATATGGATGTCTGGATTCAGCTTCCTCTTAAATGAGACTACTGTAATTTCCATGTACATGTACCCATCGATTCCTTTTTTCCTTAATCTATTTTTAATTATAATTCTTCAACCAAGAGATTTTAACTTACAAAAAATACTCTTTTAAAATGATTGATAATAGGTTGATATCTAATGGTATGGTAAAATTTTATGTAAGATAAAAGAGATAGTATTGGATATGTCATCTGACATGGTGTAAATAAGTTATATTGAGTACCTGGGATTGCATATTTGATAACATTGTTAGGAAAATAACTGTATAGAACATGGCTTAATGATTATGTGTGCAGGATAGGTTCCTTCCCAGAAAACATGACTGGAGATGACATTTGCATGATAGTATGATGTTAAACTATTGAGTGAGGAAAAGGAAGAGGGACTGTGAGCAGACATATATAACAGATCGATTTTAAAAATAACGTGTGAATGTGTAAAATGAGAATTTTCAAGCAACTGCAAATTACTCAGCATAGAGTGAGTATGGACTGAAGATGACACCCAAAATGTAGACAAGAGTCAAAATGCAAAGAGTGCTGAACATTTCTAACCTCTTTGAAGCTTAGTTCCCTCATTCATAACATAGAAATGATAATTGTATTTTTCCTATGGAGTTTTGTGAGTTTTAATACAATCAGTGGAATGTTCCTAGCTAAAAAGATTGCCCAGTAAATGGTTTTGCATTATTACACAGATAATGGATCATATGAAACCTCCTAGTACAACTCTAAGATTGTCAACTTTATTTTAAGTATAATTTGTATGTTATAAAAAGTAGTTATGTAAGCATTAAATTTATGTCTTTTCAATAACGTTGTTTTCCTAGAAAAAAATCGTCTCTTCTTGCAAAAATCGACACTTGCCTGCAGAGACAGGCAAGGCTGTCATCTAGTGGCAGTACCTAAGAATTTCAGACATATGGTCCTCGAAGCTGAGAAAGCGTTCAAATTCAAGTCACACACAAAGACCTCATTTGAGAACAAAGAATGTCTGACAAATGCTGGATATATCAAATCTGTATTCCTGTTATGTAGTTTATGACAAAATCCTGAATCTAACAATTTTTTTAAAAACAGATGAGTTAAAGCAGTGCTTCCCCAAAGCATTCTTAAAAATGGTGAGATTCCATGGCAATGTTTACACACATACATACAAACACAATACATACCCATATGTAAATGCTAGTAGGAAGTAACCAGATTTTCTCTCTTGGAAGTAATGTCTTCTTTTAAAAAATTATAGTGATAGTACATTATGACTCTTTTCATTTATTCATTTGAATTTAAAGTTCTAACTTTTCAAATTGAGGAGTCCACAGTCCTTTTACAATTCTCACATTTTCTTCCAAAATTATACTTTTCTCCCCTATGATTTTTCAGTTAAAAAACCTGATTTAAAGCATCACTTATTCTTAAAACTATTCTTCCAGCTTTCAGACAGCTATTATCCTAGACTCTACCATCCTCACTTCTACTCTCTCTTCACGTAAAAAGTAGCCCTCATTGTGTTTTATAATAGCCCTTTAGTGTTCACCAAGAGCCAGTAAGACGATGTAGCAACAAATACAATGTTAATGGAGACAAAAATCTTATTGTCAGTTGATCAAAATGACCATTGTGACAAAATTCTCCTAGATGTCAAATCCAGGAAAAAACATTTGTCTCTACCAAAGAACTAGCAACCTTCCTATATAGATAATGAAGTTTATATACCCCATCTGAGTGTTTTGTCAGTTGTTTCTCTATTTTATTTCTACAAGGGATTTTCCAATTTACATTGTAGATTCACCATTCATAAATTACTTGCAATTTTGAGTTCCTTTTAGCTGAATTTAAAGGATGGTATGGTTTGAATGTGTCCTGTAAAGTCTGTGTTGGGAAGTTAATTCCCAATGCAACAGCGTTGAGAAATGGAACCTTTAAGAGGTGATTAGGTTTTGTGGGCTCTGTCCTCGTGAGTGGATTAATGTTGTTATCAATCGAATGTGTCAGTTATGGAGACAGTGGGCTCTTTATAAAAGCAAATTCTGCTCTCTCGTTGTTCTCTTGCTCTCTTGCCTGTGCTCTCTTGCCCTTCCTCCTTCTGTCATGGGATGATGCTGCAAGATGTGGGTCCCTCAATCCTGGCCTTGCCAGTCCCCAGAACTGTAGGAAATAGGTTTCTTTTCTTTATAAATTACCAAGTCTCTGATATTCTGTTACAGCAATATAAAATGAAATAAAAAAAGGACAGCAGTTTGTCTTTTAATTTTTCAATTATTAAAACATATACTTTAAATGCCTTAAATTTAGCCTTGTAATTTATGAAGTCTACATTTGTTGGTGCTTTGGTTTATTTTTTTTTTAAATAAAGTTTCTTAAGTACCTTGTAACTATTCTTTTATAAACAGTTCTGTCTAAAATCAGAAAAAGAGAGGACATTTCTAAGAAAACAATGTATACTCTGTTTAGAAAGCACATATTATGTTCATTCTCCAAAAATAAGTCTTCTGTTTCACTAAAAAAAATGTCCTCTAACATTATAAGAGTTATATAAACCTTTTCTATTAATCTCTCCTCATTTTTCTTTTTTTCTTTTTTTCTCATTTTTCTTTTTATAGCTCTCATGTGCTGGCGGGGAGGAAGCCTGCATTGTCAGATGTACTGATGATTATGTAGTAGTTTCAAAACAAAACTAAAAGCACTGAAGAGTATGTTCTAAAAGGTGAATCAGAAGACACACCACTCTTCCCAACCCTTTACCATAGCAACAAATAGATTGTTTATTGTATCATTTTGAGATCAGGCATTGGATTTTTCTTTAAAATAGGATTTCATACTGATATGAGAGAGATGTTTTGTAATGGGAGTTAAATGAGGTTAAAAACAGGGCAAAGGCCACACAATTTTTTTATAATACTCTAAATAGATCAAGACTCTAGAGTTCTTTTGTTTAACAGCCCTTCCAGAAGGTAAATTTATATGCAGTTCAGGCACTTGAAACTATAATTTATTCGTCAGCATCACTTTCTCTAGCTGTTCTTCATGAAATAGCATCATGATACTTTGCAATGGGATGTGATTATGCAACCTGATATTACTTGTGTGCACTGATAAAGGAGGAAGTGATGATTGTATTCTTATTCTTTTGCGTACTATGAATTTAAATTTCAATTAAATCAGATTAGATATTCTGTTCTATGCCATCTTTATTTAACATTAGTGGTGATTAGTTTCTAATTTCTGTTGCCATTGATATCAGCTTTATACCCTCCCATCTGTGATTATAAAGTCGAGGCATTCACACATTTCCATTAATTTATTTGTATTTTGAATTTAAAAGGTTTCAAAACTCTTAAAATTTAACTAAGTGTGAAATGTTTCAAATTAAGCACCACAGTTTTATAAGCATAAGATAACAATCTGGGTTGTTGAAGTCTATAGCTGTTAAAAGTTGAACTTAATTTCAAGTTGTATTTTATTTTCTCCTTGAAAATGAATAAGTAAATAACCAAACAAAAGATTTTCTAGGTACCTTTAGATCCAGTGTATTTTCAAAAAAACTAATTTGCAAACTGTTTACATAAGTAGATTTGAGCAAATAAATTTGAATCATGAACTTAATTTCTAATTTTAAAAATCCAATTCTCTAAAAATATACCACCCTACAAACCTTCATTCTTCCTCATTTTGTCTTTTTTGTTGTGTTTTTCTTTCCAGCCTATTGAATCCCAGGCATCCATTGACTCTAGAACTCTTTCCTTAATTCTCTTCCTCCTTTGCTCAGATTCATTTGGTCCCACTGTCACTGCCTTAGTTTGGGACCTTTTTCTCCCTTGTATGCTTAGAACAGCGTCCTAGCTGGTCTTTCTGACCAGCAATTTCATTCTCTAAAATGTAAATGTAGTTAATTCATTCCATGGCTCCCCATTGCTTAATGATACAGTCAAGTTTGTTAACATGGAATGAAATAGCTATTGATTTATTCTGGGTAATTAAAACTTACTTGTGATTTTCAGAATAAAATGGTAAAATTAAATTCCTAAAAGTTACTAAAATTATTAAAGTGATAATGAAATGTCAGTGTCCTAATGAAACATATATAAAATAATGAATGGCATTGTGTAATAAAATAAGGGCTCAATATATATCTCTTATTTATATAAATATACACATAGACACACATATATGTGTATGTGTATATACATGTGTGTATGTGCTTGTTTGTGCATGTTTGTGTATACATGTATGTCACGCAGTATGTGTATGTATTTACATATTCATATGGGAGGAAATCATCAATCAGATTACTTGGTCTACAAGTAACTTAAATAAGTAAATATTTCCACTCAGCTAAATCATTGTCAATAGCTCTGACATCAAAATTTTGAGGATGTCAAGGAATAAATTTCATAATCTTTTCAGTTTATATCAGTTATTTGAAATTCAGATCATTCATATTATTTAAAACAGTAAACTTTGAAATTTATGTTTATGAACCTATTTAATCATTTCAATTGTTTACTATAATGCTATCAACCTAGAATTTAGATGTGGTTCATCCCATTTTATATGTAGGAGAACAGTATCTCCAATACAATGTAACAAATTGTCTTATATTATTCACACTTAATAGCTCCTTTGTTCCATTTAAGAAAAAA
Source organism: Lemur catta (assembly GCF_020740605.2). Lineage (NCBI taxonomy): Eukaryota > Metazoa > Chordata > Mammalia > Primates > Lemuridae > Lemur > Lemur catta. The sequence goes on along the minus strand of NC_059128.1, from coordinate 250,688,853 downwards.
ACAAGAAGAAGCAATAACCTTTCTGACACATCTTAGTTTGTGAAAAATTGTGGGTGGTGGTTTAAAAGGTGGTTAGAAAATTATCCCCTAAAGACATTTTGGGTTAAACAACTTTCAGAATAAGATTAGAACTAACCCAAAGGTATTGGAATGAAAGGGTGATGCGGGTGGTAAAGGTGGCTTGTGGCTAAAAACTAATTAGCATTGCATAAATTACTAATCAAATTTCCTTTTTCAAATATAGATATGATTTATTCCAGGGAGGGTCTTGCTGTAATTGACCTAAATATTGACCTATTTTTGCTATCTTTCCTGGTATCAAATAAAAGACTTTTGATAAATGGGAATTCATCAAGTGACTTTCCTAATATTATTTCATTAACAATTTCATATTTTTGTTAAAACTATAATGCAGAATGAAATCCAATTACAAAAATCTTGCAAAATGCTGTCTAAATTTTTTATTGTAATAGTCTTTTGTTTGTATCATATTTCACTTGTGAGAATTAAGTTAGTACATATAAACCAGTTTAAAATAGGGTTTGGTAAATGCTAAAGTGCTTAGAATATCTTAGCTAATATATTTGCTGTTATATGTAAATTTCGTTCCAATATATAAAGATCTAGATTTCTATACACACATTTAAAAATGTAGAAGTTTATTTGAAGTCCAGTATGGCTTTCAGTTCAGTATTTTGTTTTTACTTGTTTAAACTACTGGACATAAATTATCATTACTGGAATGTTTCCATAAACTATTTTGTAAATGATTTCTTTACACACTATTTTTAGAAACATATCTATATTTCTACAATGATTTTAATCACACAAAATTACGTTGCATATAAATCTGTTTTAGTAGTAATTCATATTTATGTTTGAATATTCTTTTAAAACTTTTTCAGTACATTCTTTCATTCATTAAACTAACCAACAAACAATAGGAATATCACATATTGAACATAAGACCTATGCATAAATATTTATAACATCTCTTTTGGGAAAGAAGTGAATATCTAAACAATGAGACCTATATGAGTAAAAACAATCATTCTCTTTTGTTATAAATGCTAAATAAAAAAACTTGTAAGAATTTGAACATATTCTTGAAAAAGTCAAGGATGTCTTCAAATAAAAGTAAAGGTCTCTGAGGGTAAACAGGAACGTATGAAGCAGGAGAATGAAACAATCTGTGAGGGAAAAAGCATGTGTTAAGATATCTAATCATTTTAAAAAGTATGATGCTTTTCTGTGTTTACAATAATTATAAACAATCCTTAGTTAAGCTATCTTTAATTTAAGAAGGTATTGGAATTGAACCCTGTAACACTTGAGAGCTTGCCTAATAATCCCTGGAGCTGAATAAACTTGCTTATGCAAGGAAAACTGGGCTATCATGTCTTTATCTCCCAGTGACATGATAATTACTTGGGTAATATCTTGACAAGAATAGAGCCAAATAATGATAATAACATTATCAGGCATCACAACTGCTTAGTGAGCTTTCTGAGTATTTAGGCTTCAAATAAAGGTAAATGGAAGGTTTTAGGTATACAGTCTTGTTATAATGAATGTTTAACCATGGTATTTAATTTAAAGTTGTTATAAAAGAGTTAGTAATATTTGGGGGGAAATAAAACCCAATAAAATAGAATAAAACATGAAAAGTAACAATGATCCGGACATCATAATTAAGTGAATCAAACAAATAAATCCAAAAATTGTTCCAGCAGATAACTTATTAATTGGTCTGCTTGATAAACAAAAGGATTTTAAGATTCTTTTTTTTTTGCCAGCATAGTATATGAACACTGTCTTAGTCAGCACAGGCAGCAATAACACAATGTAATATATTGGATGGCTAAAACAACAGAAATGTATTTTCTCACAATTCTGGAGGCTTAAAGTCCTAGATCAGGGTGCCAGCCGGGTCAGGTTTTGGTGAAGGCTCTCTTCCTGGCTTGCAAACAGCTACCTTCTAGTTATATTCTTACATGGCAGTTAGAGAGAGAGAGCAAACTCTCTGGTTTCTCTTCTCATGAGGGCACTAATCCCATCATGAGGACCCTGCTCTTGTGATCTCACCTAAACCTAACTATCTCCCAAAGTCCCCATTGCCAAATAGCATCATACTGGGAGATGGGCATCAACATATAAATTGAGGGGTGGGGAACATGATTCAGACCATAGAAAGTACTAAAAGTAGGGTTATCTACTATTTATCTTGTGAAGTATCTGTACAAATGTTGGGCAGCTAATAGAGTGAATTAGATGGTTAGTGGGATCCTTGTTTCACCACATCCTTGCTGGTGACCTTTGGAAAGTCATTTACTTACATTCTCTGAAAAATAGTTTCCTCATTTGTAAAATAAGGATAATAATAATAATATCTATCTTAAAAAGGTGTTTAGGGCTGAAAGAGATAAATTACTTAAGTGTTTAGGACCGTGCCTGGTACATAAAAGTGCTGAATAAATGTTTGTGGTTTTTTTTTTTAAATATTTACTATATGCTAGGAATGAAGTTAAAATGGATTCCTGAACTTGATGACAATTGGCAGTCTCTGAGACCTGCATGTCTACAGCACAGCAGAAGTAGCTGTTATAAGAACTCTAAAGAGTCTGAGATTTGTATGCCTTTGTAGATTTGGGGCTCTGTTGAATTAATGAAGTCTTCATTTACTCATTTAGTCAGTCAGTTTGCATAAATAATTTTTGAGAGCCAGGGTTGAATGTTTTGCTAGGTTTTCATTGATGTTAAAATATAATCACATATGTCAGCTATCAAAGGCTAATTTAACCAGATTCACACTGTTGTGCAGAATTGAAATTCTCAAGTTAAAGATTTCCTTTCTGGAAATGACTCTGCTACTAAAGTAATAGTGGTCAAAGGAGGAAGAAAGTTAAAGGAATACTTTTTCATATCTCAAATGATTATCATTTTAAAAACAATAATGTCAATGTGAAAAGCTTTGGAAATACAGTGGAAATTGAGCAAAAGGTGTTATTAATATTTTAGACTCATTCTAGATGATAGAAACTAAACTTTTAAACACTTCATTAGGATTATAGAAGATGTTAATTTTTTAATAAATTATTATTGTTAAATGTGGTACTAAATGAGACAGAAAATACACTTTTAAATTACCCATAAAATAAAAACCAAACCTCTTGAAAAGGCTAATAGATTTATGAAGGGTACGATTTCTGATCATTTCCATATATTAAGAATCACTTCAAATAAATATGTTTAAATGAGAAACATTAGTATTAAATTCTAATTTTATTCAAAATGAACTACTCACAGATGGGTATAATTTCTATCAGAATCAAAAGTAAGAAATACTATAATTTTGAAATATAATTATATTTGAAGATTCCAGATATAGAAAAATTTCCAACATAATGGTTACCACTCATACTTTTAAATGTATGTATTTATTTAGATTATTTAGCCTATTCATGAGGAGACCTATAGTATCACACAAATAATTTCTACCCTTTCTACAATTTGGCATATTGTAAAAATTATGCAAAAGTATTATTTTTAATTTGTATAATTGATGAGCTATTTTTGTTTAGGATAAATTTAGCTTAATGGTCATCTAGCTTTTTTATATACATGCAAACACAAAATATGTTTGTACTTCAGCCGTAATATTTAAGGGCCTCACGTTTTACATAAAAAATAAGAAAAATTCAGGTGTCAGGAAAGCAGTCTGTGGAATACTGATAATATTCCACTGGGAACATTCTGTATATTTCAGTTTGTAGGAAATTAATCCCTCCACCTTAATTACATCTAGTTGGGTTCATTTTTATACTAAGATATAAAGTTCAAATTTAAATACAAATAATATGCAAATAATATTATGCTGCCTGTTTATCTACAGTAATGCAAAGGAATTCCAAGACTTAACTACTTAGCTTTATTTGTTTATAAATATATGTTATGGTACTTGCCATCAAAAGGAGATAATTGGATTTCCCAGCTTTTCTAAAGATGTGACATTTAAGTTGCCTGCACCAATGTACTGTTTCTGATGGTATTTGTGTGAAAAGGTAATATCTCTTTTTTGTCCCAGATATTCACATGGCGAAAATTTGTTTAAAAAAAAGGCCAGCAAAGAAAAACAATGTGGTGTTGGAACATGGAACATGCATTGTTCTTGATGAAGGAAGCACAATATTTTAATTTTTATGGATTCTGAGAGTCTGGTTCTGCTTGTAGCATCTGTAAGTTGCTACCCAGACAGCTTTTATATAATTACCCCCAGGAACCTGTGGTTTATTCCATTATTCCTAAAATTCAAAGCTTGTGCTACTTCTAAGCTAACTCATGTGGCAGCTCTAAAGATTTTATCAACTAAATTAAATCTCTCAGAGAATACACTTGAGGAAAGATTTGTCAGATCAAAGGTACAGTAGTCTCCCCTTATCCATGGTTTCATTTTCCATGGTTTCAGTTAACCATGGTCGATCATGGTCCAAATATATTAAATGGACTATTCCAGAAATAAACAATACAATAAACAATTTATAAGTTTTTAATTGTGCACCATTCTGAGTAGCTTAATGAAATCTCACGCCAACCTGCTCTGTTCTGCCAGGGTTGTGAATCATCTTTTTGTCCAGTTTATGCAGGCTGTGTAGGTTCCCCACCCCTTGGTCACTCAATAACTCCAGATCGATTGCCCTGGTATCTCAGTGCTTGTGTTCATGTTACCCTTATTTTACTTAGCAATGGTTCCAAAGCGCAAGCGTAGTGATGCTGGCAATTTGAATATGCCAAAGAGAAGCTTTAAAGTGCTTCCTTTTAAGTGAAAAGGTGAAACTTCTCGACTTAATAAGAAAAAATATATATATATGCTGAAGTTGATAAGATCCATGGTCAGAATGAATCTTCTATCCACAAAATTGTGTAGTAGGAAAAAGACATTCATTCTGGTTCTGCCATTGTAGTTCAAACTTTATCATAGATATGTATATCCAGGACAAAGCATAATGCATAGGCTTTGGTACTATCTGTGATTTTTGGCATCCACTGAGGGTCTTGAAATGTATGCTTAGAGGATTATAACAAAATTTATAACGTAGAATGTCTGTGTTCAGAATGCAACAAATATCAAAGATGTTACCAGAGAAGAAAAATAAGAGATTTGGAGTTTGGAGACAAGAGGTTGGTCCCCAACCCTGTTAATTACCATGTTAAGTAAGTCACTTAACCCAGCCGAGCCTTGTTCTCTTATAATAGAGGAGAAAACACATGCCTCATTTATTCCACAGGGCTGTTGTAAAGATCAGATGCGGTAAGATAGGTGTGAAAGCTCTTAGTAAAACTTTACCTATATGAACATCAATGTTATCATTTGTTTCATAGATAGGATACTGCTTAATGAATCTCATCTAAAATAAAGTTAAACTCAGCTGTACTTCTTCTGGGGAATTTATTCTAAAATCTAGTGTGTCATTTTGTTTACTGGGGAGTCACCACTAATTAAAATGTGGTTGATGTTCATGCTGTTCACATTTGTCCAGTTTTTTACCCATCATCTACTGATAGTAATTCATGAACATTTAAAATGTGCGGCAACAGTCTGCTACAGCCTGGCCTATCTCACATCCTCCTAGCTCATGCTGGGCTTTCACAATGAAGCCTGCTGAGACAAAACAGTTTCACAGTCTTCTTAGGGTGAATTACTTTCCATTTACCCAGGATAAACCAAATTCTAAGCAATTCATAGTAAAAGCCTAGTTTATAAAAAACACAAAAAGTCAGAAAAACAACAGAATAAAGCAAACGGATTTTCTTTGCAAAATCAAATGTATGTATTTTTCTTAATGAAAATGAGAATGAAACAAGGTAAAAGGATAATTATATATGTAACATTTCACAATAAAATTGCTATTCCCATTTAGGAAAGAAGCTTTGAAAAATAGGTACAATTACAAATATTTCCATCTTTCCAGTAGCAGAGAGTAAAATGTATTAGTGGAAGGACAAATATCAATTAAAATATAGGCAAACATGGTTATTTAAAACTCATATGTTAGTAAAGCCAAAGGTAGTACAGGCATATTGCCCAATTTGGCCACACAACTTTAATAAATAACATCTTGAAAATCCAATGCTAAGAATCACTTCCAAAAAACTTTATTATATTACAAAAATAAAAGTTATCCAAGATATTATTGCAACTGAGCATCCTGAAATAGTCTCCATATCGTGGTGAGTAGGTCTACTGTTTTCCCCGTGGGTCAGGACTTAAATCATGAGAATGATTTAATCATTCATGAGACTGGCCCAATGAGGGGGTAGCAAGCTTGCCACATGGACGCCCATATATGAAAGGCAAAATGAAGAATGAATAGCACATGGGATTCATTTTGATAAAGTGATTTTGGTATCATACAAATGAAGATTCCTTCTTATGTCCACCAGTCTTGCTGAGATTTAGCTTTCTGATCTGTAAAAAGGGTATAATTCACCTACTTCATTGGGAATCTGTAAGGACTGAAAAGATTTTGTAGATAAGATAACGCCTGGCAGAAAATGAATGATCAGTAGAAACTATCTGGTGGTTATCACTGGGAAAAGATAGAAAGTTAGACATAAACCAAGCTCAGAATATCAAAAATACAGTGACCGCTGGCACACATTACTAATCTATCATGAAATACTGGGCAAACAAGGAAAAGCTTATTTGCTCACAAGTCATGCGTACTTCTATGAATTAAAGACTCCAGACAGGTGACACCTCATCCTTATTATAAATAATGTGTTTTAGGTAAAGAATTTCAATCTCATATTCTTAGGAAAATCACCTTGATACAGCCTGCCAATGAATATATATATTCATATCAAAGTGAGCTGTCAATACCAGACTTTCTGGTGAGTCACACTAAATAGTCAATTCCTATGATAGTAGGGTATGCACAGACTTTGCCTTATTCTGGCTGGCCAGGTGCAGTGGCTCACGCCTGTAATCCTAGCACTCTGGGAGGCCGAGGCCGAGGCCGATGGATTGTTTGAGCTCAGGGGTTCGAGACCAGGCTGAGCAAGAGAGATACCCCGTCTCTACTAAAAATAGAAAGAAATTATATGGACAGCTAAAAATATATACATACAAAATTAGTCGGGCATGGTGGTGCATGCCTGTAGTCCCAGCTACTCAGGACACTGAGGCAAGAGGATTACTTGAGCCCAGGAGTTTGAGGTTGCTGTGAGCTAGGGTGACACCACACACCACAGCACTCTAGCCCAGCAACAGAGTGAGACTCTGCTTCAAAAAAAAAAAAAAAGAATTTGCCTCATTCTTGCCTTAATCTGGTACCAAATGGCTGCCCCTACTCCATGGGCTTACTTAACATTCATGAAATGCTTCTTCTGGGAGATACTCATAATGATGACAAGAAATAGTTTGTTTGTAAGATTATATGAATGGATCTCAGTTCAACGACAAAATCTTAAAAATGGGTAATTTGTAAAACCCAGTGCTGAGTCATTTCACAATGTAATGTGTCACAGGAAATGATGCAGCCATAATCTACCACAATTGCCCCAAAATATTATTAAAAAACACATATTCAGGTACAAGCTTAGGTTAAACATCTGACCACTGTCGATGGTACATGTAAAAAATATAAATTTTACTCTAAAACTCTGATGTTTTAATTTCAGTAGAGCTGAAAGGTGACCTGTGTGTGTGGTTAAGGATGCAGAGATAATGTCTCAAAAGCATGCCTGCCAGTTGATTGGAGGAAAAACGCTCGCCCCACATTGACAGTTAAGTTTATGATACCAGTGTTGCAAAAGGGAGGAATGCAAGCAAGCAGCCATAAGAGCCAGCAGATCTGCATTAACATTTTATACGTAGAGTTTAATAATGTATTCTTCATGCTAAATAACTTTCTGAAACTTATTTCATCTGATTTGAGATGTGATTTGAGAACTGCCAATATGTAAGGCAATCTGCTGCAAAATTGTCTGTTTTCATCTAAATACCTCTGCATCATCTTTAGCTCTGCTGTGTACCGATTTTTTTTTTTTTATGCAGCCCTACTCAGCAAATCAGAGAGCTTAAATTTATGTTTCTAGTAGCAACTGTTTGCTAGAGGGATTATTTTAGCTATATTTTGAGGTCAGTAAGTAAAGGTAAATGTCAGCATTAGGGCAGATACTAGAGTATGTGCAAGTAGTAACCTGCCCAGAGAACCAATTAGATTAGACTGTAAAAACTGGACACTGAGTGGGAGGGAACTGCTGACAAGGTGGAATTTCCAGAGTCTTGGGAACACCTGTTCATTCCAGTCACCGCTGGCTGATGCGTTAAATACCTTGCTGGCAAAAGTTCATCCTTTCAGATCTATGTTCCTAAAATGGCTATCCTTACTATAACAGAAAAACCACAGGGAGGGTCAAGGCTATAAATTATATCAGATTCATACAATTTAGTATGAATGGGTTCACTAGAGACAGTCCTGAGAGAAGATTTTGATAAAGGAAGTGGTGAGGGGTTACTCTAAAGGAGAGAAGTGTGTGTGTGTCTCTCTCTCTCTCTCTCTCTCTCTCTGTGTGTGTGTGTGTGTGTGTGTGTGTGTGTGTGTGTGTGTGTGAGAGAGAGAGAGAGAGAGAGAGAGAGAGAGAAGGGAGGAGTGGCACAATGTAATAATGAACATTTCATTTTACCACTTCACTGTTTTGCTTGACTGACTGCCCAGAAGTGAGAGTTGCAACTTTGTTTGGGAACTCCCATGTGTTTTTAGTTCCCCTGCCATAATATTTGAGTTTCTGACTCTAAAATATAAATTAATTAGGCACAATGGTTTTGAGTTGATTCATTTCACTCTGGAAAGAAGTTGTGGTATAATAGAAAGTTCAAAAAAGTAAGAATCAGCTCCAGTATTGACTAGCTGCAAGACTCGTAGCCCTAACTAGCCCACGGTCATGCTCTGGTGCCTGACACCCAAATATCACAATTGTTCTGCCATAGGTACCAGGTTGCATGCTTCACCAGTACCCCATATGCTGGTCTACCACCGTTCTTATCCTCGACTTAATGTGGTATAAAAATAGAATAACATTTGAACATACAGATTGGAAATTTAGAGACAAGCACAAAGAACTAATTATAACATAGATATATACATGCAATTTTCTTTTTGCTACTGTTATGAAAAAATGTTTTTAATTATTTTGAAATTCTACTACTTTATAATAAAAATAGAAACAATAATAATTGCTAGGAATTTCCTGATCAAATTACATAAAACTTGGTGGACTTCAGTTTGAGAATTTATAAAATGACACTGAACATAAAGAAGGAGTGAGAACAAATTTACTGAAAATACGTCAAGAAGGAGTAAGTACAATGTAGACAGGGAAATAAACTTACTAGATTTAAGGGAAAATGACAATGGGTTAGCTTGAGACCACATAGAGAACTAGGAAATACAAGTATTTCCAAGACTAAGGATAAGCAAAGAGAAACATTATATGAAGTGAATCATAAGAGACAGTTTCATGAAAGGTATATTTAAGAACAGGCTCATGGAATATATTTTGTTTAAATGTGAGAAATTTGACATGAAACCATTAGCTTGCTGGTCCTTGACAGTTCCCATGTAGAGAAATTTTTCTGTAAAGTTTACCAGATCCAGTTTAAAACATTTTTAGAACAAGGAAAGAGCTAGCCAGAGGAATGGAAAATCATCTAGGGAAATATGCTATGCTAGTTACATCTATACAGAAGTAGCCTTTGACATAGCACCAAAGATCGTACTAAGGTACAGAAAATAGTTTGTCATAAATACCAAGGAGTGAAGTCTCGAGGCAAAAAGTGTGGAGGCTATAAGAAGGCAAATGGTTTATGTTGCTTGACCACAATGAACACATTGCCTAAATAATTCAAACTCTCAGATTGAAAGCAAAAAAACCACCAGGACAGGTAAATGGGCTAGAAAAATAAATACATGGCATGGTACAGTGAATTCAAAGAAGACTTGAAAGAAAGACTCTTACAAATAAAGCATAATTTTATTTACCCAGTACTATAACAATAAAACAATTAGCTATACAAATTCCATTTAAGTAAGGACAAATATTTTTAGAACTGTTATGAAATGAAAAATAAACTTGTAGGGACAAGAATTATAGGAAAGGCATGGAAAAATAATAGGTGAAAAGGATCTGAAACATAGGTGATAAGGAATTATTTGCTAAGCACAAAAGGTATAAACTTTATGAAACAGAAATTGGTCTGCTGACAAAGACAGCATCCTAGAGGAAAACCAAAGCAATTGATCTTCAACAAAAATAAAGTTAATTGAAACATCTTCATACTATCAGGAAAAATAATTAGGGAAAAATTTTAGGTTACACCATACCCAATATTTTAAGAAAATAAATATCAAATCAAAATATTTGGAATTTCAAATTTTCTTTTGCTTGTTTTATTTTTGGTTAACTGGTATTTTGGAGCTCTTTAGTTCGGATGATTCTGGTTTGCAGTACATTTTGTAAGGAAAATAATAATTTGGTGTGAAGTGATATCACTGTTTTTGCCTAGCAATACTTCAGTGCATGTCTCTTTCCTGAAAACCAACATTTTGATGTGAGACACTTGACACTGCTTTCCTATTTTAGAGGTTTTAAGCCTGTTATTCATCTGAGCAGTTAGATATTTTGTCTTGCCTTTAATTTCAAGGAAACTGAACCTTTACGGATGCTAAAATTCTGTGCACTCCACAAATCTGTGAAAATTAAAAAGAATTGAAGATGATCCATTTTCTTAGAGTATGTACTTTTGGAAGTCTGGACAAGTAGGAGTATATTTAAAATGCAAATATTATACTTGAGATGCTAAAATAATTTACATTCTGAGACTGCAGTTTAACTATAATTGCATTACATTAAAACACAGTTGGGTTTATCGTGTGATATAAATTTGGTTTATTTTTTACAGATTTATGGTGACTAGAATTTTGTTTTGATCTTGTAGTATATACGGAAATTTCACAGCCATGTCTTATAATTTGTGAAGCTTTAGCAGCAACATTTGTAAACACAAGGGGATGTTTTCACTTTTTAGTAGGGGAAGAGCAGATGGTTGGGATTAAGGGAATCACTCCTTCGTGTTTAATAATGCAGCAGGGAAGGCAGTGGCAAGCTAACTTTTCACCAAGAGAGAATAATTTTCCAGAGCATCAGCTGGATCTTTGCTAGCTAGAATAGAGCCCCTTCAGATGTGTACCATCTGCGTGGGAGTAAGTCACAGCAAAAGATCTAATAATACTTGTAAAATACACTTTGTTCCCATTGAGTGCTATAGGAAGAAAATAATCTCTGTATATGGTAGAAAGGACTGATGAGGAGAAATATGCATGTAAGTGACTTGCTGTTCAATAAGACAATAGAAAGGACATAGGCCAAGCAATTAAATACACCAGAAAACCAAATATAAAAATTAGATAACTTTTTGGATCCATTAAAACATAAAAGACTGAATTTTAAAAAATGATAATTTTTAAGAAATATTATTTAAATATAATTTAACATATTAATTTAATAGTCATCCAGAAAGTTATTGCAAGGAGCAAATTTATAATGTGATTAATATGATAAATTAACTATAGATTGGGTATAATGGGATAGAAAACAGAATATTAATAAAATATATTATCATCTAATGTAAACAGAAGATGAGAGAAAAATCAGAGAGAGATAACAGATTTCTAATGATACAGATTTTCATTGTAATTGATCATTATTATAGATAATTTGATGTACTGAAGATCTAGCGACTCTCAACACATGCAGTTTCACGTCCACTGCTAAGAAAAATGCAGACCAGTTGACCCTTAATGGTCATCTCAGTTCAGCTGTTTTACATCAAGCTCTACAGGAGCTATTTTCAAACTACCAATAATGTGAATAGAAGGGGAAAAAACACACACACTAACCACAGAATCAGTCACTGAACAGAAATTTGGCCTGCAGGAATCACAGGTTGGAGGATGGAATTTAACTGTTTTTCATGGCTTTGGGTCAACAATACTTTTATATCCAGGCCTTTATATAAAAAAGAATAAGTATATGTAGTGGTGCCTAGGATAGTCTCATAGCCATGGACTTAGGCAAGACTATAACTGGACAAACAGCCTTAATAAGAATGTTATGAGTCCTAGATTTAAAAGGGCCTTCATAGAACTTGTATTCTGTCTGTCTCCAAGTGCTTCACCAGTGGCCAATGTCACATGGTGCGTTAGTTTCAGTTAGTATGTTTTTACAATTTGTTCCTCCATTAATACATATCCCAAGCTTAGCTTTTTAAAAATGAGATTTCATTTTTTTGCAACTCCAGACAATAGAAAACAAAGAAAAAGAAAATCAGGACATTTTTTGAATACCAATTCTGCCAATTAAATTTATAGATCCTTAGTGTTTTTTATCTATAAAATGAACAGAGTGGATTACTAATATATCAATCATTGCAAAATTTATATAGCTGTGTTCTTGGCCTTTGTGAGGGATTTCTATAGAATATTAGAGCGTTTATTTCCAACTTATGTATGGATCAAACAATTGTTACAAGTGATTTGCAAATATAAATATGTGATAGGCATTATCTATACACAGAATAAACAGATAGACATATATAAGATCATGGGTGCTGCTGTGATTAATAAAATAAAAATTACTACTTTTTATAAAGTATCTGATATAAAACTAAGTAAATGTGGTTGTCAAATTTTGTATGTTCAAATGGGAATTTTAAACTTTAGAAGACTTTGAGTTTCTATATTACGGAGTACTAAGCAGGAGGAAATCATATGAGGAAATTTATGTTATCTGTTAACTGGGTCAAGGACTCTTTCCAAATACTTGAAATAATTCTCGTCACCACTTTCCTCATATGAACAGAGGGAGGCACAACTGCAGAAACACAATAGAGATTGACTTCTGTTAATCATTAGACAAATTAATATAGGTTAATTGAAGATTAACATTGGAGTTATATCAGCTGACTATAGTGATGGGGAAAAATATTAAGGGAGATTATAACGAAATATCCTAAGGATATATTTTGTATCATGGCTGTTGCTGGTTATATATTTGCTCATGTAAATTCTCAAAAACAGTAATTATCATATCAGACTCTTCAGCCCTATTCTTTAAAATATATAATCTTTGAAATATTTTCATTATTAACCTTAGAATAGTTCAAAAGTAATTAGCAATATTCAACATAACAAACGGACAGATTCCTAAAGATCCTCCATATACCTGGGTCAAAGGCTAAAGAGTCTCATGAAGTTAGGATATAACAACTTTCATCTTTAAAATAATTAGAATTAATGAAATAGAAATGTCCCAAGCCTTATTTAACTAAAATGATTTATTTTAATGAAAATATAAAAAGAGATGTGAATTTAATGGCTATTTTAAATACAATTATATTTTTCATGTTTTGGGGTAGGGACAGCGTGGAATTGTTGCTTTGTTGTCCCAAAAGTGGCTGGCAGGGATGTGAATGACTATAATTAAGAATGTTTTAGAGAGTTAGAAAGAAATCAATAGAATCAACTCTGCCTGTGTGTATGTGCATGTGTGTGTTATCAAAGTTAAAAAAATGAAAAAGGCAATTCATTTTCATTTAAGCTTTCATTTAAATTAGATAGGGATATGAGAAACAAATATGTGACTGGAAATGCAAAAATGTGGAGAGTATAGAATGACGCAGAAACCATTTTGTTATTAGTGATATTTTTTGTTTTCATAAGCATACTATATTAAAAAATGTTCTGCTTATAAAATGCTGTGACAAAGAGCCTAGCCTCTAAATTCTGTTGTATTTGAAATATTATAACCTGAGGCTATTGGTTCATACATTAGCTATGCTTAAAGTATGCTTGTTACTACTTGGCACCGTCAGTTTTAATGCAGCTTTTGTTGGCTTTAAACACTGAAACAAATAGAAAACAATCAGGCTCTAGTGGCTTGGAAACCTGGAGAGCAGCCCGGCTTTCATTTATTAGGACTCTGGGAAAATAAATTTAAAAGGGGAAAATTTTCAAATCTGCTTTCGAGTTACATTAAACAAGTACTTCTCCCAAGGATCTCCAAGCCCTTTTTACATGCATTTATTCTGCTGGTTGATAATATAAATTGAAGTAGGAACTAATGCATTTCAGGACTGAAGTGTCTATTCAAATCATTCTTGGGGCTGAATAGAGTACCAGTAGTTATGGATGAAATCACAGGGTGTTATCTATTAAAGTAGCAGCTGCAGCTGGGTATGGAGGTGCCCTAATGAAATCTTTAGAAATCTTCGTATTATTTAATATAGTAGTATATTCACTGGACTACTTTGTCCAACTGAAAATTATTTTGAAAATTCTAATATTATCTAATTAAGCATGTAGTTAAAGTAACAACATATACAAACAACTTAAAGAATTATGCTTGAATGCTATATTATTTCCACAGTTCTGTCAATATTTGTTATATAGTCAGCTTATCATTTTGTGTGTAGTCTTGGTGACTAGTTCCTGAAGAAATTAGTCACACTTGGTAAGGTAGTTGTACAGGATAAGCTACTATGCACAGTATTACACAGTATTCCTGTAAGGTGGGTGCAAAGTATGAGAATTGTCCTGTTATAAACCCTTCAGGTCCTGGGTTATAATTGTCCAATGTAATATAAATCTGGTAAAGGAAATAGAACCTCATACAGTTCCTGAATCTTCTCTGCAATGAGGAGGGATTATGTAGTCTAAATTGAACTAAAAAAGTAACAGTTAAGCCCAGGATGTTGTTATTTCCTCTTTTAATAAAATTATTAAACAGGTGTATATCTTTATTGATGAGATTTTAAAGTATTACATTTATTTTCTTTTGGTCCAGGAGGCTCTGGTAGATGAAAAAAAAATCCATCTCTGTGAGAATTATTAAAACAAATATTGAATAATAAAACTAATTTTATCACGTGTATTTTGTATTTCCAGAGCTAGACTTGGTTCTTGAAAGCACTATACCAAGTAGCTCTTGCATTTTTTTCTTCACCCTAAAGTAAATTTTGCTGTTATTTAAATTAGTTGCTATATCATTTCTTGGGGTATAATTATTTTATATTTTTGCTTTTGGCATATTTATTTATCTAAAACTACATATTGTGTATTCTAGGCCCATGCTTATAGCTGTGATTTTTTTGTCTTCCTGTTGATTTATTTCTATGTTTTATTTTATTACTTTATGCTATTTTTTTGCCCATCAAGGCCCAAGTTAGAGTAACTCATTAGAGGTCTCTTTTTTCTGTTACCCCGGGAAAAGTGTAATGGCATCATCATAGCTCACTGCAACCTCAAACTCCTGGACTCAAGCTATCCTCCAGCCTCAGCCTCCCAAGTAGCTGGGACTATAGGCACGTGCCACTACGTCTCGCTAATTTTTCTATTTTTGTAGAGACAGGGGAGGGGGGAGGGGGGCAGTGGGGAGAGGAAGGTGCATCCCACTCTTACTCAGGCTGGTCTTGAACTCCCGGTCTCAAGCAATCCTCCTGCCACAGCCTCCCAGAGTGCTAGGATTACAGGCTTGAGCCACCATGCCCAAGCCATTTAAGGTCTCTTATGAATCATATTACCCATCTTGATCTGAGTTTATCTCTAAAGGAAAAAATGAGTAATACACAAAAGCAGGTGTAAAATATTCTTAGTTAAATTTAGACCATAAATGAGAAATTTTTTATTTTGTTGTTAAATGTTTGAATGAGAATGCTTTTAAAGAAAGACATTTATAGAAAATAAGTTGTAGTCACAAAAGCATGACTAAAGGCTTACGCTTTACAAAATATTAACAGCTTTATTTGGGTATAATTGATATAAAAAACTGCACATATTTAACTTATACAAATTGATGAGTTTGGACATATGTATTCACCCATGAAACTATCACCACAATTAAAGTATTAAACATATCTATCATTCTCAAAAGTTTCTTCATATCCTCCCCATTTAAATTTTAAGTACACAAGGTAGTGTTGTTAACTATAGGCACTATGTTGTACAGCAAATCTCTAGAAGTTATTCATTTTGCATAAATGAAATGTTATGCCAATTAAATAAAAATTTTCCATTCAAAGGGCATATACTTCTGAACACTGTCGTCTTAAGAAAGATGCTAGAAAGCGGAACCACTGAAATATAATCAGAAAAGGACTATTTCATTTCTGAAGTCCCAGTACCTAGCTTTGAGTAGGCACTTAATGAATATTTGTAGAATTAATAAATACATAAATAAATGTATCAACAAGATCTTATTTGAGTTTCATTTAAAAAATTGCAATGTAGTAGTTCAGTTAACAGACTTTGAGACTCCTTTCTCAGCCCATATTCCATCCCTGCTTTTTTGAGAACTATTCCTTGACCACCAGGGTTAAGTCCGACAGGATGATATTTTTTTTCCATAAATATGCCTTCCTGGCCATAGCTAACTGACGTAGGTTTAGCTTCTGACGCAAATTGACCCATTCCACTCTCATCTCAGAAATACTTCTTAGAAATGTTACAGTGTGGCTAAAATGGTTAGATGTAAAATTAGAAATAGCGGAACAGCCATATTCTTTCCTGTGAATTGAGAACACCTATCTACTAAGGAAAGAAAAAGAAGGAGTCCTGTGGCCCTCCAGGTCCTGACTCCAGACTCCTCCCCTCTCATGTGAAGTTTAATTACATTCATAGGGCATTTATATCCCTATAACATATCCTGCTGTTTCCCCTCACCTTAGGCCATTGTGGTTTGCCTTAATTGAAACCAAGCTTGTTTTGACTAATACAATGGGAAAGGAATATTTTTTTTCCATGTACATTTAGCAGCTAAGGAGACTAAGACATAAAAAGGTTAAGGTTTGTGCAGGCAAAAAAAATGACAAAGACAGTATTAAAGCTATATGTTTTGATCAATGTTTTTTATATTATATAGTAAGTCTTTGGACAAAAATAATGAAAAGTTAATAGAGAGAATCAATTAAAAATATATCAATAAACATTTTGTCCAGTTCCAGTGAAGAGAAGAATATTGAGGAATTATTCTATTTGGATGTGATAAGAGGTCAAAAGATTATCTGGACAATTTAAAAAAAAACCACGTACTAAAGGAAAAAGGCCAATCTTGTGTCTAGGTTTGAAGATAAAGTGAAAATTAATTGTAACTATTATATCTGAAAAAATATGGTGTTAAAAATATCTGTTAATAGAACTACATCATCCAATACAGACTGTATTGGATGCCATTAACCACAGGTGTATATTTAAATTTAAATTAATTAAAATTAAATAAAATTATATGTTCAGTTTTTCACTTGGAATGAGCACATTTTAAATGCTCAGTAATTTCATGTTGTTTGTGATGACATTGGACAAGGCAAATTATAGAACATTTTCATCATTTCAGAAAGTTCTATTGGACAGGGGTGATCTAGAAAAGTGTGATTATTTAATAGAAGAATTCATCCCCAAACTATGATTTCTGCTTATGAAGCATAAACTAGTCAAGATAATAAAATTATCTAAAATTTAATAAATATGCTTTAGTGGAGGAGCTGAATTTTCTGTGTTGTACAGTTGTATGTAGAGATATTTATTATAATATATCCATTCTGTTTCTTTTATGTTCACTTTGATTCATATATCTATTAAATATATTATTAATATAAAAACTCAAATAGACCAGAGCTCTAAATCTTTCGTTTGTATATTAATTATGGTCTTCTATTGCCCAGGATTTCAGTGGTATGCTAGATATTGTTGTGTTTCTTGGAAAAAGGAAAAAAAAAAAATTTATGTGACATTTCTAAAAATAGCACAAAATTGTCAAGAGAGTAAAAATTTCTCTACAAGAGATGTAATTCAATATAGGAAACTTATAAAACTCTTTAATCCATATGGTACTTGGAAGTTTACATACAATCTTAAATTCATCTTGAAGTAGTACTATGAAATAATGCAAAGTAACTTTGCCTTGATGTACTTTTCTATAGGTATATATATTAAATGCTATTTATTAATACGAATATATATATAATGTACATATATATCTTTGAAAATCACATTTGTATTCTGCATCCTGCCTGTATGCCTTATCTATCTAACACTGATATTTTAGTTTCCAACTCTCCAGAGATTGCATGATAGTGGAAAACAAATTATCAAAGCAATTAAAATGTTTTCATACCTACAGGAGCTAGAAATCTGTGCTTTTAAAATTAATTATTAGTTTCAATTCCTGAAATGTAGACAAGGCTACAGGTACTCAATCAAGCTGTTAGAATGTGCTATTTTGAGTCAAAATGGAAGACATTTTTGTCAAAAGCATATCTTAATATCTAAAGCTATCAGAAATATTTATTGAACTTCAATAAAAATAAATACGTAAAAGCAGCAAAGTTCACTAGAGGGATTCTCCCTCTTTGATAAAACGGTACAAATCTAATCACTATTTGCTTAAAAACTTAAATGCTGGTACTTTTTATAATGTATTAAAATAGTCCTTAAGTCCATCTAACTTTTTATGTACTTTGGAAAAATATGTCTAAATATTGACAAACTTTAAACATTTACTTTAAATTACTTATAGATGGGGGAATTCTTAATGAATTAAAATTACAGAATCTTTTGTATCACCATTTTAATAATTTCCATTTAACTTTAGATTACATCCTGGATCTAGCAGTTTCCTTCCTAAGCTTGTTTACCCAGGTGCCTTGGGAGACTCATTTTAGAAGACTTAAGACTTTTACTATGGTAAACATTTATACATGTTACTCTTTCTCCCACCCCCTAGAAATTGTGCTAATAATAATTTTTATAAAGCACCAGATCCTCATTTTAAAAGAGGCTTTATAAAGGTGCAGTCTGAACTTGACTTTAGCATTTAGGCTGGGCTTTAATTTTGTTTTTATAAACTGTTATATATTAATACCTTCCCATCAAGCCAAACACCAGATTAGAGACCTAGAAACTTTAAGTAACCCTGAAACTCACCTGAAGGTTAATACTCTTTTTTAGGCTTTTCCAGAGTAGTAAAATCTCTAGAATTTCTAGAATTAACAGTATTTAGAATTTTTTTAGGCAACATTACTTCGACAATTTGTGTAAGTTAATAGTTTTATCCACATATTACTGTTGTCAGATCTGTTTCAATATCACCAAGATTGAGGAAAATTCCATTTGTTTTAACAATAATTTACTTTGAAAAAAGAGCGCAAAGGTACAGTGAAAACGCCACTGCTCTGGTAATTAGAAGACTTAAAAGCTAGCACTTGTGTCTATTTAATTGGTTGTTTTTAAAGAAATATTTACTGACATCCACTATATGTCAGACTTACTGTTCTAGGTGTTGATGATGCAGCAGAAAAAATTAATTTAAAAATCCTGGCATTCAATTAATTTACATCCTAATGATTATTCTTGTAGAAATTGCTTAACTTCCATATTTGTATAATGAATGCATTTACATACATACATATACTAAAATATATAGAGAGATACATATACATAGATATATATTTTAATCAAAGGCTTTATCAATATATATGTTGAGGACCTCTATAATAATATAAGAAAATGCCCATATTATTTGTTGGTTTTTACTAAACAAATCATTCCTAGTGCTTAAGAGTCATATTGAACTTTCTATTTCAAATGCTCAATTGCAGAAAGGAAAACTACTGTCTCAGGTTTGCTGTTGTGTAACCTACAATAACATTGACCTTTCTTTATTGTCATATTGCATTTAGGGCAGATACCTGATTTGTTATCCACCTAAAGATTCCTTTTGGCAATGTGACCTATTCATTTTCTTTTATCCTTTGAGTCCCTACCTTTTAGAGTGATTTGATATAAAAATTATATTTGTTACAGAGCAAAAGGTTAGCAATTACTTGGACTAGAGGCCACTATTAGGACTTGGCTATTTTTTAAAGGCTAAGTTATAACATTGTATTACAATTGGAATTACAGTCTTTTTACCTGGAATGGATCTTAAAGATCATCTAGTACTATCCTATCATTTTACAGTGTTTAATCATCTAACACAAGGTCACATAGATGGCTGGTAGCAGAGCTGGAACTCCGCCCAAAATCCAAAGCTCTTTCTACATTCTTCTTGTGCATAAAAATCCTCATTTATATGCATTAACATTATTCTTCCTTTCTTCTTTCTTCCTACTCCTAAAGTTTACAATAAAAATGTGCTGTTTTGGCATGGCTTGAGCTGGTGTATTCTAACCATGTAAATACCCACAATTATCTTCTGTCAAAATTATACCCCCTAAAAATCACATGCTTTAAAAACCTTAACTTAGGAATACAATTATTATCAGATATAAGACTATAGGGATCCCAATTGATTTTAGATGAACAAGAGTCTGGTAAAAGTAAGTTGTGTTTTAAAGAACAGCAAAAATGACCACAAAACTTAGGAATTATTTTAGGAAATTTATAGTTGACATTCTCAGATACCACTGTTTGATTCTAATGTACACTAAGAATTAGCTGAATTTAAAAAATTATTTTTAAATGTGCCTATGAATTATATACATAATCAATTTAATTTTAAGCCTTAAAAATTTCAAGGGTAATTTTAAAGGTTTGACCTTTCATTAGATAGGATGAGATAAAAACAGAAAATTTAAAAGTAGAAAATATTTAAGTTTTGTACAATTCTATAGGAAAGTAAAGATTATTTGATAAAATATTTCAACTGTGAAACACAAATTATTGCTTGGTACAATGCTATCTATAATATCTTTTGCTATTTTAAGTATCTTAATATGTTTGAATGCCAGTATGTAGCCTACCTCTCCACAACAATCAGAATTTTAGACATAGAAAGAAATTTGACAGTAATAGATTAACTTAGGCATTTTCAGATGAACTAGCTAAGGCCCTAAGGAATTAAGTGAAGTACTATAGCTCTGTAAATTGCATTAAGGTAGGGAATCTGTCTTGTTCCTCAGTGTCTTGCATGCCTGAATACGAGTAAATGCTCATTAAGTATTTGTAGTATGATATAATGCATTAGTAAATGAATGACACCTAGTGCTAAGATGTCTAAAATTAATGAAATAAAGTATTTGATATGCTTCAAAAGGGACATGATAGCTAGAATGCATATGCTTTTTATCTGACTGTGGTTCTTAGAACCTTGAACATGAAATATGCATTCAAAAGGAGTTGATCAAGAATCAGGATGGGTTGATGACGTGCCACAGCACCCGATTGTCTTGACGAACTCGTACAAGGACTCCCAAGGAAGGACTGTAACCATGGGTGCAAAAGCGAGATACCCGCTTCCGAGTCCCTTCACCCTGCTATCCCCTTAGGAAGATCAAAGTGCCTTTTAGCCCGAATATGGTCCTAAGTGACTTCGTCACACCTTCATGAGGTCACAAGCAGTCACTAGCTCAGAGAGGTGAGGCGAGTTCTGAGTGAAAGAAACCCGGCGGGACTGTGTCTTGCATGTTCCTAACACGGAAGATTTTGTACCTACCTTCATGTCCGAAATGGCTGCATCCCGTTGTCTCTGCTGCTCAGAATTTTTCCAGAGACAGAACCTTGCCTGTTTCCTCACAAACCCACACTATGGCAGCCTGATTAATGCAGATGGCCATGGAGAAGTGTGGACCGATTTCAATGATATGTCCAAGTTTTTTCAGTATGGATGGAGATGCACCACTAATGAGAATTCCTACTCTAACCGTACCCTGATGGGCAACTGGAACCAAGAAAGATATGACCTAAGGAATATTGTGCAGCCCAAACCCTTGCCTTCCCAGTTTGGGCACTACTTTGAAACAACATGTGATGCAAGCTACAACAAAATGCCACTTTCGACCCATAGGTTTAAGCGAGAACCTCACTGGTTCCCAGGACATCAACCTGAACTGGATCCTCCTCGATGCAAATGCACAGAAAAGCATATGAGTAGCTATTCAAAACCTCAAATTGGGCATCACCCTGCATGTGTATGGGATCCTAATATTGACCAGTTTCAGGGTCCAGGATTCTAAGACAGAAAAAGAAGCTTAATATTTCCAGAGTAGACTGTATTAGGAAGTTATTCTAAGCATAACTAAAAATTTAGCTCACTGTAACTCTATTTCACTCTTTGAATAAATAAAGCAAAAAACACAGAAAAAAAAATCAGGATGCTAAAACAAGACAGTTTTCTAAACTCTTTGTTATTCACAGTATGTTTTTCTTTAAAGTATTGTTAATTCTCAGAACACCACACATACCCAAACAAAAATATAGTGCAAACATGACTTTTGAGCCTGTAATCTCAGAAACTCGGGAGGCTGAGACGAGAGGATCATTTGAGTCCAGGAGTTTAAAACCAGCCCGGGAAACATAGCGAGACCTTGTCTCAAAAACATCAACAGCAAAAACAAAGGCTTTTGAATCAGTATGAATTATTTTGAAAATATCTATCCACCTGAGTCATGCTGTATTCTACTAACATGGATTATTTGGGTCAACTCTATGCAATTGTAACAATCTTGTCAAACTAATTTAATTTACTTCTAAGACAGAATGGAAGGATAGTTAGACAGGGATGTGGATAGGAATTATAATAATATCCCTTGACTTTGAATTCAATTCTATAGATATGATCACTGAAATCAGAGAACATGAAGATATGAAGATAGAAACAGAGATAAATCCCCTAGAAATCATTGCCTCCATATTTGTATATACATATACATATGTCTATATTTATATGTACATCTCTCTCTATCTACATATCACTATCTATCTTGCCACATTGAGTGGAGAAACTAATCCATAGTCTATGCATGTGTGTGCACATAGTATGGTACCTAGCACAGTATGTAATACACACACATATATGGCATTTGCTCCCAAGTGGGATATGTTAAAGATGAGACTTTGTGATATTTTTCTATAGTGAATGTTAGGAAATATAATTTTTGAAATCTTACCATACATGCTATGTTAATTATGGATGCATTTATTTTCTCTTTTGCTGGAGGAGAGTTTTCATCAGAAGGGAATTTATATTAAATATGTTGAAAATAACCTTTTCTATTGCAATCACAATACATTAACTCAATTAAACTACAGTTTTTCAAAATATGACATTTCTTTATTCCATGGAATTTTCTTATCATTTGAATACTTCCAATTTTAGATCTACTCACATATTCCATTTAAAATCATCATATTTGCAAACAACAAAATCTTTATTCATTTTTTTCTTCTTTCAGCTAATTTATATTAACTTTTAAAACCTCTAGTTCCAGGTCAATGAGTATTCTGTTTGTTTATTTTTTTTCCTATAGCATGTCCCTATGCTAATTCTTTCAGAATTCTTTCTTTGTATTCATTTATTATGCATTTGCAAGAAGAATTTTCATGAGGCTGTTGTTTATATTACTTCATATTCTCCCTTTAATTGTGTCAACTTTTCCATTTCTGTTTTCTTTAGTTGTTATCCTCACATCTTCCATTTATGTATTTAAATTTATTTAATCAGAAGTGAGACTTAAAACTGATGCAACGTCAGCTGAAATCTTAAGAGCATCCAGAAGAAATTCAAAGCAAATCAAATTAAAACTGTCAGCAGGAAACAACTTCAAACATCGTTCTGTTCAATGGCTACTATTGTAATTTAAACTTTCACTTAGAATTAAAAGCAATTATGAATAAAGGCATTCAATTTTGAATTTTTATTCAAATGTAGCAATGTAAGTCTGTTAATACTAAGCAGGTAAATTTGAGTGTACAGTTGGGGATTTAAATAAAATGTGGTTATATAAAACCCCTTTAATTTATGTTCCAAAGCTCCCTGTTGTTAGAACCTGTTTCAAAACTTAATTATCTTGATGACTACTATAAAATTCTGTGACAAATTACCCTAGGAAATATAAGAACATGATTTAGGACAAAATGGTTTTAAATTAGCTGACTTTTGCTCAGTGGAATTCTATCAAGCAACCTTTATTTGGTAACTGAATATTGATGGAGAGAGAAATGGAAAAGATTACAGGAATCTTCACCCATTCTTGCAAAGTAAGTTGTAATCTCTACATTCCATATCTAATAACAAAACATAGAGCATCATCTGAAACCTTGAGACATTGACTTTTTCTAGATTTGCTATTTTCCGTAGAAGTTTAGGTTATTTGTTCATTAAAGACTAAAAAGAGCCTGAGTCTCTCTTAGCTTGGTTGCTGAGCATGTGGTTTAAAATAGGATATATGTAACAGAATGCTCATACTTGTACTTGATTCTCATGAAGCAAATTAATCTAAGTTCAATAGCAGAATTCTGAGAAATACTCTGGTGAAAGTGTCAACTCACAGGACTCTATCAGCCTTCTTGGATGATTCCCTCAGGAACTTGCTTGCCATCACTATACTAAACATTTTTTTTTTTTTTTAAACCGGGGAAACAAAGGAGCTGTGCACTACCATTAGCCACTAACCTCTTTTCACTGGCTTAGCACCTGTCTCCCAGGCAGATCAGTTTTAGTTTTATTAGTACGTTCTGTGTTTCCTCTGTCCTTGGTTGCAATGTCTTTTCATTTCTCCTTGAGTTGTTGAATTTCAAGCAGTATACTTAAATATATGTTTTAAAACTTCCCTGCATATTTGCAAATGTGGGTCTTCTAAATTATTCAATACAACTGCAAATAGACTCGACTCTAAAGACTGTCCTCTCATCAAGAAAACAATTTCTACTAACTTTTTTTGCTAACTTACTAATCCTCATTTTTAATAGGAAAAAAAGTCCTTTAAAGTATTTTGAAGTTATCATTGGGTTTGTTTTTCTCTTTTTCTCTTTGCATTTGTCATGAAAAGATTGAGATGTAGAAAATATTTTCCTGAACCAGTTTTTTATCTCCATTAAAAAATTAGAATCTTACTATAAATACTCCAGATATGTTGTTTTACTTTTGCTTCTATAATCTCCTTTCCGTCATTCATCTAATCATTACACGTAGAAGAGAAAGGACAATGTATTCCTTGTATACACCTAATTTACTTAACGTTTTATATGTATTACAAGCTTTTAAATGTATCATTTTATTTAATCTTAATGCCTACACACAGGGAGATAGGCAGAGCAGATGACAATACTTACACTAGAGGGACTGTGCTCAGAGAGATCAGTAACATGGCTATCTCAACGATGCTGAGGCATGATCTCATCTGATCACACATCTAGTGCCCTTTCCCACTACCTTGTAGTGTATCTTCCACCTAATCCTTTTATTCTTTGACTCATTCAGGGGCATTCCTAAGGACTTCTGCTAGCAATTGTGCCTTATGAACCATACATCAAGACATACTATATTAGCTCATTCATATGAATTATGTGTGTACATGTTTGTAATACCTGGTAGCTTACATAAATTTTGAATCTTACAATTGCTACACAATAATGAACTCAGTGTCATTGAACAAAAACTCAGATGAATGTCTGATGATTTATACTTTCAGAAAGTTTACTGGATGTTTTACCAACTCCTTGGATCAATCTCATATGGTAAAGATCAATGCTAGCATCTTTTTGTGGTGATGTTAATTAATTTCTACCTAGATTCTACAATTCTTATATATCCTCCCAAAGTAATCCATCATCATGCTAAGGCACAAGGAATTCAATCCATCACTGCTGGATTCTGATAGAGGGCTTAAGGGGAATGCAAGTCATCTTCCCAACAGTAATCAAACAGCTGTGATACATGCCACTTCACACTTATATCATCATATAATAGATGGCTTTCTTCTTCATGGAAGCTTGCCTTAAAATTTTCAGACAGATGGACTCTGATGCAAAGGTTCCCTTTTTGTGGAATTTAAGGCTGTGAACTAGTTATTGACAAATACTACATCATCAGTTCCAGTTGAAGACACAACCTAATAAGTAGAACATTGGCACTAATCCTTATTTAATCAGCCTTAAAATGGTAATTTCAAATTGATGAGGGCACAGGGAATAGATTTTGTACTCATAAAGTGCTTCTAAAAATACCAGTAATATGTGTATACAACCCAAGGATGAAATTAAAGAGCCCCCAGCTCGTCTAAGCAGAATAAACTATAAAGAGCATGACAAAAGTACAACTGAAGGACCTCATACAAAACTCAGAGAGGCAAATTCCTTCTGCTATTTTCAGTAACACATGTTCATGTTTATATTCTCAAAACTTAATCCATGGAACAAATATCCATAGGATTAAAAGAGAAGGATTTTTAGAATGTGAGTGTAAGTGCTATAAAGAACTTCTGTCATTTCTGTGGATGGTATAATCAGAGAGTAATAAGATTTAATATTGAAAAGAATTTTGGAGCTCATAGGATCCAATCCCATCATTTGATAAATAAGCAGGGTAAATGGGTGAAGGTTAGAATCTAGACAATCCTCCAGTGTTTTCTATGTTCCTGTGCTACCTTCGCAAACACAGGCCCATGAAGAAAGAGTTGGCAAGGAGCTGTGCCATGAGGAACCACAGCTCTACCCCTTTATGAGAATGCTTCGGAACCCTTAAGTGTGGGTAAAGCTGTAATGCAGATAAATTTGTCTTTTTACTTATCCTTCTGATTTCTCTGCCTCCTCCATGACCAGCCCTCCAGGACATGTCATTCTTACTCCACTTACCTCCTTGCTAAATCTGATTTTAGTAAAGGATCTACGTACAATAACGTATGTCACCTCATGCGTTAATAGAAAAAACTTTGCAGAATAAAGAACCTCTAAGATAAAGTATCATGACCCCAGGATGAATCTACTTGTGAATTTTTAATAGTTAAAAAGGATTTGGACAAGAAAGTTCTTGAGGCAGACATGCCTCCCTTCCTGTGCTTCAAACAAATTCCCAGGGTAGTTTCTACTTAGGCACAATTGGAAATTTGGCTTTAATAATAATACCAGCAGCAACAAATAAAATTAATATAGACTGAGCATATCTGCATGGTACTGAGGGCATTATAGACATCAACCCTTTCTTTGCATAACTTTTTCTGCACCTATTTAATCTATTAGGAAAGTGTGGAGACATTAAATAACTCACTGAGTGTTTTAAAGCTAGTGAATAGGTTTTGGACTCTCATCTGTGTGGTGTAAAAGTCTTCACCCAATGATCTTTAATGGACTATTTACTACCCGACACTGTTTTTCATATGCTAGAATTCTCTAGGTCACACTTGCTTCCTGTCTTCATATTTCCCAAAAAATGGAAGCTAATAATTGCACAGCAAAATCTTAGTACCCACAGCTTTGTTTCTATAGAATCATGATTTTAATATTTCTCAATTTTGAAGTAATATTAATATATGATAAACACATATGCATATTAGAGTATTGATATGTTTATGAAAATTCTGTAGCCAAGGCATCACACCCAAATCTGAGATAAGAAAACCACTCTTTCATTTTTTATTATAATAAAAACATAAAGTTATAATTATATAATATAATGACATTTTAATAACTAACATATCTATGTAGAATGGATACATATATTTTATAATACTTTAGCATACCTCCTTTCTGCTAGCCATTGCCTTAAACAATATAAGGTATATAAAAATAAACAATGAAAGTCTACTGAAGATTTCTAGAGCTGAAAGAGGATAGAATATCTACATTTCTAGAAACAGCTTGGGGCAAAATATCTTGAAGATATTGCTACAGGCAATCATAGGAACGGGACACTCATTTCTCACTGGTGTGATTAAAGAAAACTTCATTACAACGTTCATATCTGAGCTTACGTACCTTAATGTATGAGTAGGCTTTTGAAGAATTGAGGTGGAAGAACTAAATTTCAAGCAAAGCAAAGTAACGAAGCAAGTGAAAGGAAATATGAAACATCCTGGTTTTACTGAGTGTCTTTGTGGAATAGTATATGTTTGAGCTAGAAAGAATGATTGGATCTGCATTATGGGAAGTGAGGCATTTTGAAGATATTTAAGCTTGGGGGTAGTATTTTCAAATTATTAGTAGTGGGAAAGTTTGATGACTGAATAGAAAAGAGATTAGAGATAGAGAAGCTAAATAGAAGGCTACGATAGCAAACAACATAATAATTATCATTATTGACTTTCTACTGTGTAATAGCTCCTTTACACATATTATTTCAGTTATTTCTATGACATACCTAAAACCGGATGCCAACTTTTTATACAGGTAAAATCATTAAAATTTGAAGAGTTAGATGGCTTGCCCAAGATAGCAAGACTTTTAAAAGAAGAGAATATTTTTCAAGAGGTTTAACAAGATAAAGTCTGAGTAACATTTGATAATTAAGTGGTCATTGGCAAGCAGTTTCTTCTCAGGGGTGAAGGCTAAAGACGGATAACAAAGAATGCAAGAATGAGATTATAATTTCATAAATGGATAAATAAATAAAATGTATGATGACAGGGTCATATAATAAGGGATTCTTGTGTGTTCGTGAAGACATTATGAAAATGGATGACTTTGTGACAATTGCCTAATTTGTCAGTAGTCTATCTATTGTCAAACTGTGTGAGCATATGATGAGTCCACTCACATATTAACTGTTTGATTTTAGTTTGCTGTTTTCTTTGGCACTAATTGATAAAGCTTACTTGAAAAAATAAGATTTAAATTTTTGAATATATGTGTACTCATATGTTGCAAAGTAATATATTTTCAACCAACATCTCAGGCTTGAAGGGATATTCTCTTGAATAGGGCTACCTATTAATTAAATCACTGCTAGGTAGATTTCATGTAAATTATTGCTCTCTGTCAGCTCTGAATTTTTTAGCTCATTGGTGTTAAATTTAGTAACCAAAATGCAAGAGACTTGATTTTTTTTTTCGCATTTTATTTACCTTTGTGGGACATTTTAAAAACAATAATGTCTGGCTTTTAAAATTCCAGTGTGATAAATAAATCAGTTACACTTACCGAATTTTGTTAATTCAAGACAGATATTGTAAAATCCATGGGATAAAGAATCCAAACCTACTAGATATGTCAGCTTAAAAAGTCAAGGTAATTCAGTTGTACATTATTATTTAAGAGACTTCAAGGCTTATTTTATGCTGATAAATTAATTATACACCGTAGAATATTCTCTAGGATAATGGAAGCTCTATCTTAACACTAAGATTTCTCTTGTCCTATTGTTTTGTTAGTAGTTAAATTTAACTTGACGTTACTTTAGGGTAATAATCTAGTAAATAAAAAGGACCCAAATTAGAGGAAAATAACTAGTAGAAGCATATATTTAAAAGCTTTCTTGATTTGCTTTTTCTCAGCATGCTTGAGTTTGAAAATAAGTAAAATTCAAGTCAAATTAAATCCGTATTTCCAAACTACCTATATAAATTATAATTAAAAATATTTACATCTGTTTTTTGTTTCAAATAAGTTTTTTGTTTTCATTGTCACTATTTTCCCCAATTTTTTTTCCATTTCCAATGACTCTCTTTCAGATGTCACTTTCCATCTCCACTCAAGCAGAATGCCTCATTTGTTACCAACTTGTGAGAGAAGCTGTATTCTGTTTTACCAGACACAGGAATTGCTCCAGATTCTTGTCAGTATAAAGGATGATCCCCTAACATTTTTTTATAATATAGCAAATCTCTTTCAGTTGCTATAGTCTGAGAGACATTAGAGACATGACATGCTCCTGACTAGTCCATGTTAAGTGTCCGATAAATATTATTGAACATATATTGACTATAAAATAATGTGGTAGTATATTGAACTTTATATCTTCAGTTGAAACATCATACTTTGTTCTCATCCTTAAGCAGAAAAAATAGTATGTGATAGACTGAGGCCATAACTCCTGGCATTTTGGGTTGAATTTATGTTCCTCATTTTATAGCTTTATTTCTCCTTGTAGTATTACTGGTGATGATTCCCAATGCCTATAGAACCTAGCACAGTGATGGATATAGCACCTCAAAAATGTGTCAACTCTTCAAATCAAATAGCCTACAGTATAAAGCCCAGAATTTGAATACTCACACTAGCTGTCCAATTACTTTTAAAGCTAAAATAGCTTGTTTGGTATACAGAGTGGAGAGGTATAAACCTATTTTATAATCAAGTGTACTTGATGATTGTATCTACACCTCCAAAGTGTTGTTAATGTTCAATCAGTATTGCTAGTACAAACTGAAATTTTAAGTTCATAATTATAATATGTTTTGATTTTTAAAAGATGATCGTAGTAACAAAGGCTTCATTTTTCAGAAGAAGAATCAAAAGAATAAAACCAGTAATCATAAATAAAGAAGCGATGTACTTTTTGTGTGTGTGTCACCAAAGGGCTGCTGCATGTAAGAAAAAGCTCCACAATAGATCTATGTTAACTGAATAATATTTTTCCTGTATTTATAAGACATGTTTAATCCCCAAAACATGATGGAATTATTTCACTGTGATAGAAATGCTTTGTATATATCATTTAGAAATCATTGATAGTTTTAATCAGGACTCAAAGCAGGACCTCTGATGGACCAAAAAGATCCATCTATTTTGTAGGTATCTGTTTGTCTCTAACATAACATCTGAATTTTAAAAGACTAAAAACTGTCTGAAACAATTTTTCTGTAGAAGGTCTTTAAATATAGTCAAGTGGTAGTGGTCCCTATGATGTAGCTATTTGAATTCAAAGTATTTAAATAAATTTTCAATACTTATGCTTTTTAATATAATTAATGAAATGTTTCTTCTGCTATTTTTGTTTAAATTATTCTTTAGAACAATTTATGGTGTCATAGAATAGTTGATATAAAATAGTTGAAAGTAATAGAGACGCTAGACAGTTGATTAAAAGAAAGCAAACCAGGATAATGAGTCAAAAGGATCAATACTCAAAATCAATAGACAAAATAATAACAATAGCAACTATTTTGAGTACTTACAATGTACCAAGCACTCTAATGTTTTATGTGTATTAGAATATATTGGATGGAAACTGAGGTGTACATGTAGACATATATTACACAATCATTACCATCTAGTAAGAAATAGATTTGAAATTAAACTCAATCTTTCTCTACTGAATGTGTTCTTAATGGTAACCAGTAATATATTGTTAAATATACCTTTGGATTGTTTTTAAAAATCATAATTTAGAAGAATCAAGGTGACACATTACAAATGCCAACATAATTAATGTTTTTAAATACTTTGAAAATTATTATGTATAACTTTTTATGTGGTTTTTACCAGAGTGATTTAATATAGACTGTTTCATTTTATTTTTGTGTCACACATCCTCACAAGTGTTGAAACTTCAGAGAATATCATATACTCCTTTCTCTGGATGTCAGAATGTAACATGAGTGGATTATAGAAAAATTGACTATAACCAACCATTACTCACTGTGGGATGTGAGACACTGCTGACCATGTAGGTCTGAAGGTTCAATCGCTGGCATGTGAAAATAGTATAATATGAGAAATAGAGGGAAGAAAGATTATTAGTAATCAAAATAAATAATATCAGGGAATTAAGGAAAATCTCATAAATAATGAATGCATTTCATGATTTGAATATAGCAAAAAATCTTTTTTTTCAGTTAAATGTTACAGTGTTTGAGCATTACTTTTCATGAGTAATACAAGATTGTTTTTCAGTAAAACCATGCATTTGTCTCCATGATGATAATAATGGTGATGATATTACCAATATGTTTCCATTAACCATAATATCACTATTTTGGCAATCTTTCAGTATATTGACAATAATTTATTAATAACATACCTCAGCAAATCACAAAAAGGTATTTCAATTTATTAAAGATTGGGTACCTATCTTAGAATGTGAAAAGGGATATATAAATAGGTAAAGTCATGCAGGCCTCAAGTAGCACTGAAGATAAAAAGTATAGGGAAAGATCTACAAACCAAATCTAATAAACTCTTAAATATACTGCAATAATTTAAAAAGTGTTACTGAACAAACCATTTGAGATCAATTAATTCTATCTGAGAGTGAAGAGTTGTAGGAGAAATTTTACTTAGAATCTGAACTATACCATGGAAGATGAGTAGATGAGTGTAAGTTCACCAGGGGAAAAAGGTATCCCAGAAAGAACAAAAGATATGAGATAAAGTGCATGGCCAGTTCATCATCTTCCTTAAAGAATGGAAGGATTTGGGCTGAGGCAGGAGGGTCGCTTGAGCCCAGGAGTTTGAGGTTGGTTACTGTGAGCTAGGCTGACGCCACGGCACTCTACTCAGGGCAACAGAGCGAGACCCTGTCAAAAAGAAAAAAAAAAAAAAAAAAACGAAAGATTTGGTAATGCCCTGGGAGCACACACAAATTGGAGTCTTGAACCTGGAAGAAAATGTGTGTGGTGAGGGAACACATGCTTTAAATTGGGGAGCAGGTAGACGTGGCAATTTTATTTCAATGAAGCCAAACTATATGTTTAAGGTAAGAAAACAGGATTTAGAGTGAAGGTACACAGTAGAGAAGAGGCCTAAGTTTGAAGCTACCAGAAGCTAAAATTAACTTTTCCAGGAAGAAGAAATAGGTTTTAAACCTAGTCAGTCACAAACAACCAGGACAAAAACGGAAGGTGGACAGACCATTTAGTCATAGTTTAGAAGCTGCATATCCATAGAAATTATTAAATCTACCAAAGAAATTAAGATTGATTCACATGCTGCATTTCAAGAATTTATAAAGGTGAATATTGATAATATTAAAACACCAATATTAGTTTAACATTATTTCTTATTTTATGAAAAATATTTCTTCTTTGCTGCAAGAAATAATAATTATAACTGTAACAACAAAAACGATAGCAACTAAGATTTGGTGATTTCTAACTAAGCTCATAGACTGATTTCCATGTATTGCAAAAGTTGACACATTTACTAAACTATCGTGCCTGGATTTCTAATCCCATTTCCTTGCAAAATAAGGATTTCAAATAATATACAACAATTGCATTCACATTTTATTGTTAAAGCTATTTACTGATACTGCTACTAATAATAATGAAAATTTGAACAGTGATGCTCTAGTACAGTAAGTAACATTTGTACATTTGTAAATCTTTGATATATACCTTAGCTGTTATCTAACTGCAGAACTGAAAAATAAACCAGTCGAGTATGTTAGGTTTATAAAATGTGCTAGCAGATTTCAGATTTAAATATTATGATGTCAAATTTTAAAACTTTTGAAAAAAAATATTATCCATGGTAATCTGAAAGGAATTTATTATAATTTGATTTAACTTAGTAAAATAATAGGTTTGTCATTAGGGGCATTTACCGAAGCTATAAAATCATAACAAAAGTTTTTAAAAATATTTGTGTTGGCAGTAAATTTTTATTACTACCTTGATAGTTAAATCTCAGTGAGTATATTAATCACATGTTGATGTGTATTTACCATAAAATAACTGACGTATTAAATTGAAATCAAGTCATTTTTTAAGATTCTTAATTTGTACCATGTCCAGTCATCCTGTTGATTATATGTTTAAGTACAGTCTTAATTGATCTTGGAGTCTTTTGCTATAAATTACAGAGAGAGAATGACAGATTTCACAGGTTGGTTGTGGCTTAATGACAAATTTCACAGTTTGAATAGAAAAAGGATATAAACACAGAGGCATAAAGTAGTTACATGGATTCATGATGCGAAAAGTTCTTTTCTAATGTATGCAGACACATTGATAAATCGAATGTGAGAATACAAAGAAAATGTTAAACAGTGAGAAAAATCAAAGAATGTGCTATCAACTGCATCTATCAAAACTTTTGTTTTCAAGGAAAGAAAGACATATATAGGATTCAATGTTTAAAAAATCCACGACATATTAACCTAATAAATAAAAGCATACAGCTTTAACAAATGAAATATTAAGTAAAAAATTGGTATTGCTTATATGCATTATAGTAAATATTTCTTACATATGTGGAATTTTCCATTCATTATGCCTTTGATTAAGCGTAGCCTCCCATCTTTCCATATAGGACTGAAGTCCTATATCAGGTTCATAAGCATCTGGCCATTAAAGAAAAGTCTTGAGTGAAGGTCAAGTTTATAAGATTTAATGATCAAGATACCAGTGTTCCAGATACAGAATTTTGATTCTTTCTCTTTTAGACTGAGAGTGACACATTATAATAATATTTAATATATTTTTAATTTTTTTTCATTTCAGCATATTGCATGGGTACAAATGTTTAGGTTACGTATATTGCCTTTGCTCCACTAGAGTCAGAGCTTCAAGTATATCCATCCCTCAGACAGTGCGCACTGAACCCATTAGGTGTGAATATACCCTCCCCTCCTCTCCTCCACTACCTGCCCGACACCCGATGAATGTTACTACTATACATGCACATAAGGGTTGATCAGTTAATACCAATTTGATGGAAAATACATATGGTGCTTGTTTTTTCATTCTTGAGATACTTAGTAGAATGGGCTCCAGCTCTAACCAGGATAATACAAGAGGTGCTGGACCACCACTGCTTTTAGTGGTTGAGTAGAACTCCACGGTATACATATACCACATTTTATTAATTCACTCATATCTTGATGAGCACTTGAGTTGTTTCCACATCTTTGCAATTGTGAATTGTGCTGCTATAAACATTCTAGTACAAATATCTTTTTTATAGAATGTCTTTTTTTCCTTTGTGTAGATGCCCAGTAATGGAATTACTGGATCAATCTCATTACTTGTTTAGCTCTTTGAGGTATCTCCATATTACTTTCCACAGAGGTTGTACAAGTTTGCAATCCCACCAACAGTGTATGAATGTTCCTATCTCTCTGCATCCACACCAACATTTATTGTTTTGGGACTTTTTAATAAAAGCCATTCTCACTGGAGTTAAGTGATATCTCATTGTGGTTTTGATTTGCATTTCCCTGATGATTAGAGATGTTGAGCATTTTTTCATATGTTTGTTGGCCATTGGTCTGTCTTCTTTTACAAAGTTTCTGTTCATGTCCTTTGTCCACTTTTTAATGAGGTTGTTTAATTTTTTCTTTCTGATTTTCCTGAGTTCTATATAGATTCTAAATTTAATTTTATACCTAGGTTTGTGGATCTTTAAAATTAATAAGCAAACATTGAATGATAGCTGTTTCAAAACTAGAGAATATAAGAAGAAAATTTGGATGATTAAGAAAGAATTGTATTAATAGAATACAGTTTTTATTAATGTTAGAGTATTAATTACATAGTAGTTAAGTTGTTAGACTCTGGAGTCAGACATCCCAAGGTTCAAATACTTCCAAGCAATGGAACTATAGACAAGCTACATAAGTTCACTAAGACTTAGTTTTTCTGTCTCTAAAATGCAATAGTAGTTTTGTAAGGATTAGCTGAGCACATAGTAAATAGATATTCATTAAATTAACATATATTTCTTACTAGTAGTAGCAAAGTTTGTAGTCATGTAGCTGAGGCATGTATTTGCAAGAAGGTTCATTGCAAAATTATTTATATTAACCAAATATTGAAAACAACTGATATACAAATATAATAATTCACAGACAATAAAAAGATGAGTAAATCTAAGTGTATTGTAAGGATATATGTTCATCACATACCATTTGATAAAGGCACAGATTTAACGGTGTGTGTTTTATGGTTCAGTTTTAATAGAAGTATAATTATGCATTAAAATTTGTCTAAAAATAACCACAAATCCTCTTTAAGTGGCATTATAGAGGGTCTTATTTTACTTTATATATCCCCTTATCCTGAACTTTTATAGTTAATATGGCTTTGTAGTGAATATATAGTAGTTAATATAAATAAGTTTCATCTGTAGAGAAAATTATGATATTTCAGTTAAAAAATAATGTAATAGGTTGAAAAGCAATTTAAATAGTTCTTAAGAGGTCCAAGTTAGTCTGCAATATAAATAAAGCTAAAGAGAAAAAAAAATGTTTTGCTTATATTGTACCCCCCTTTATTTTAAAATTCCTTCTTTGTACATTTGTGTACTCTTTTCTTCATCAATTTCAGTGCCTATTAATGCCAGCAATTTTCAGGGATTGTGGGATACATTAGTGACTTGCTCATTATTCTTTGCTTTTGGCCTGAGTCTGTATAATGCCAGGTAGTAAGAACATACCAAACTACGTAAAACATAGTCCAGTCTATGAGTATGTAAAGTATGCAGATGTTGAAAATTTTTGTGGATTTGTGGCTACGTGGACATTTAACTTTTTGTTTTGTTTTTCTGTTATTGTGTTGGCCTCATTCAGACAAGGCCTAACAGGCCCTTTTATATATTTGTGAACTTAGTGTCTTTTCACATAAGTGTTAATATGACTAGCTTCATTTTAAAATATAGTCATAGCCACTTGTAGCCTTTGACATAATTGTCTTTTAGCTAAATGAAGTGTGCAGCATTGCTTTAAGCACTTACTAGTAAAATGTAAATTTGAATGTATACTTGCATATCCAATTAACTGTTGATATGTGGACATCTTTTATGATAATTCTTACATTCTTTATTTACTTCTAATTTCATATTTGTTATTTATTTGCTTCTTTGATCTAATGTCTTTGTGCCTCTTGATATTCTCCTTAACTACCACTTGGAGAAAGGGGGTGGGGGGAGGGGGCAGAGGGGGTGAGAGAGAAAGAGAGAGAGAGAGAGAAAGAAACACATAGTCTTCGATTCCCTAAGGCCAATATTTCCTAAAAAAAACTCTCTATATTTCAGTGAACTGTTATGACTTTGGAAACCTTTCTAATCTTTCTAGCCACTTATCTTCCATATTATTAAATTTGAATTATCCTCAATATCCAAAACGGGTTTAGAATAGGAATTATTCATTCAAACCAAAACAAAATAATCTTGATGGTCAAAATGGATCAAATTGATTCTAGATATTGTAAATACTTATTGACTGTATTTCTTTTCCCGAACCACTTAAATTTCTTTCCTTCCTTTATTTATTTATTTATTTATTTTGAGGGCAGAAAAAACCCAAAAGTGATGGCACTTTTCCAGGCTAAGATATTTCCTTTAAGTCATGGAATTTCATTTCCAACACCAAATAACATGATGTTACCCCATGGATTTGGAATCCTCATAGATTCCAAAAAGTCCTTAATATTCACAGTTAGTCACATGCTGGGAAGATTGACCTCACGAAATTCATGCATTTGTAGAGCTCAAAATATGAGTTGGTTGCTCTCTATTTCATTTTAGATGATGTAAAAAGAGGCAGTAGTCTGAATAACAGTTTCAAGAAAATCATTGACTCGGGAGATTTCAAGAAATCCACTAATAAATTATAATATGTTGAAGGAAAGAGCCCTGAGCTTCCATTCTGGGGAAGACAGTCTAATACTAGTGTTGATGAGTACTACAGTGATGAATCAGGTGTAGTACTAGACTGTGAAGTTATGCTGAATGGGAAGAGTCTTGAGTTAACCTATGATTTGTCAGGCATTTATTACTGAACTAATCCTTAAAAACTGACAAAATTTGAAATTTAGTAATTGCTTAGTAATAATATACACCAAGAGCTGATATACTAGATCAGTACCAGAATAAAAGGAGTTTACAAGAACAAATTTCTCCCTTTTAAGTTAAGTTTATCAATATAGTCACATACTTCATATCCAAATTACCCAATTTCATTCTAAGTTCAAAGGAAAATCTTAAGCATTGTAAAAAAAATATAACTTACATAGATATAAATAATATGCAAAAAAGCACTGAAAGCTCATTTTCACATTAAGTAAAGCTATGCCAAAATGAGTAACCTCCACAAAAATATTTCCTTATGTTTAAATTGAATGGTGATAATTATGAAATTTGACTTTGAATTTGATCCTTTATAATATATTCTTACTGTCAGGTGATTTTTACATTTTTAATCCCTAGATAATTGATATTATTATTCCTGCTCTATAGATGTGGATACAAAGTATAGCATATAATAAGTGAGAGAACTATGTGTGACCCAAAACCTGGTAGGTATTCTTACTAAACCACACTGCTCAAAATAACATAATTGAATTATTTATACTCTAATAAATGTTATAACAAGTTTGTATATCTGTCATTATAGTAAGACTTTTTATAACACAATACAATTAAAATATAATTTTTTAGTTATGATTAAATGCAAAAATATAATAGGGGTGATGACTACGACACTGGGTGCTAAGAGAGGAAACTGTTATTCTATTCATTATATGAAAGATTGAGTTATATAAATAGAATAAAGTGGAGATACTAATGACAAACTTTGGCTACAAAAACAAAGTCCAGATATATTTAACTTGGCAATTGAAACTGAAATAACCTATTGTAATATGAAAAAAAGTGATAAAATAAATGGTCTAAAAGAGAGATATTGAAATGCATTAGAATATTACATATTATAATGAAAGTAGGGGAAAGTTATTTTTTTTAAATAACGGAAGAAAGATTCTCTGCTTTCAACTCTGTTCATCTTCATTGTACAAAGTTGTTTCAATGATGACTGTATCAAGCAAGTTCTTGATATTTTAAACATAGTCATTGTTTTCTTTAGATAGGAAGCATCTTTAAAAATTAGAAATTATTTTATAATAAATAGCATAAAATAGCTTAAATTTAAAAATGTAAAATTTAAAAAAATCTCTGTTAAATAATTCACATAGCTGAATGAATACAAACAATTTGACATTTTTTATAGTCTGAAAACTTGAATTTTGAGATTTCCTGGAGCCAGAGTTACTAATCAAAAGTACCCTTTTTCTCCCATTAAAAGATATTTGGAATTACAATATATGAATAGGATGAAATGGAATAAATAGCCCAAGATGAAATAATGGAGAGGTATCAGACTGGTCTTCACAGCCTGCGTTATTCAAAGTTACAATGTAGCTAAGAGTATTGAAGTGCTTAATAACAAAATAGTAACAAAAATGTAAAAAATTCTTTTTTGTTTATATATATGGATAAATATATAGTCATTTTTGTACGTTTTCTTAATAACTATTTTTTGTACTGTTGCTTAAATACCTTTGTAACTTTCATTCTTTGTTGTACTCAGTTGATTTACAAAAGATAAGCACAGTCCAAAGGTATGGCTTACCTACTTAGCTCTTTACCTAAATATATACTTGTGAGTCTATTTACATAGATAGGTAGACACACACATAGACACACACAGATACATGGATATTGAATATAGTTACTAATAATCCTTTCTAGACTTATATATATAAATTATTTATACTTTTATTATCTATTTTATCATAAATTAAAATTCTATTCAACAAAATTTGTTAGGATAGTGATTATTTGGTATTTCCATATATTATTGTATACTTATTGCCAATATTCAAGGAAGAATAATCCAGGAATTTAAATAATTCATTTTTTTGTGAAAGAGGATATTCTCATTTCCAACTATTTCTTCACCCTATAAATAATCTCTCAAATTATTTACTACATGTGAAAATTTCAATTAGTGAGTATATTTTAGTAGATTGGAATGTAATATGCCACCAGGACATTTATTTTTTATATAACTTTGTTTCTGAAGTTTTATAAATCTCTCAGTGTGAAGAATTCTGTAATAATAGCTCTATTTTCTTCCAGACCTTAATGGAAAGCTGCACATTGGCACTCTGTAAATATCAGTTTGCACAGCTGGGGTAATAAAATACAGACTCAAATGTGTACATAAACACATATATGTGTATTCTAGTATTTCCCTATAATTTAATAGTTAATTTTTATTGTGCTTTCCAGATCACACGGTAAAGAAAGCTGCCTTTTTAAATAGTTCTTAACACATGTTAATTCTGAAATGATTTCAGTGAAAATAGTAAGATACTTTTTAACAAGAATGTTTAAGTACATGAAATATAGAAATATAAATTTTAAAAAATATTTTCATAAATAACACTTTCAAGATTTGTCTAATTAGTTTTCATGTAAGTTCATTGAATACGGAGTAGATAGAGCATAGAAAACAGGGAAAACTGAAAAAAAAGTATATTGATTAAGAAGTAGCACTTACCTAATGGGCAAAGGAATTGAAATACCTGAGTTCTTTGACTTTAGAATTTTACAGATTTTTCACCATCTGATTCTAGGAATAAAATTCATACATCCATATTTCTAGTTATTATGGAGAACAATAATAAGAATTCCTCTCAAAAAAAAAATAACACACATTTAATAAAACCTCAGAAAACAAAACAGCAAACGCCACCCAGCTTTGTTCTTGTTTCTCTTTGGAAATAGGTTCTTTCAAGAGAATTCTATTTGGGCCAATTGTTTTTTCTTTTAATTTCTTTTAACAGATTAAGACTTTTTTGTTATAAAAGTAACTGCAAAATACAGCATTCTATATTTTCCATGTAATTTTGCCAGGTTATTTTTCTTTCTTTATCCTCAAAATAAAGATTCAGGTAGAAAAGCGCACTTTCAGTGCAAGTGGGAGAGTATTGGTATCCTCTAACACTGTGATCCCCAGCCCCCAGACTGTGGACCTGTAGGGAGGGGTCTGTGGCCTGTTAGAATCCTGGCAAGGCAGCAGGAGGTGAGCGGCAGGTGAGCAAGTGCACCTTCATTTGTATTTATAGCTGCTTTCCATCACTTCCATCACCACATAAGCTCTGCCTCCTGTCAAATCAGCGGTGGCATTAGATTCTGATAGGAACACGAACCCTACTGTAAACTGCGCAAGCCAAGGATCTAGGTTGCAGGCTCGTTATGAAAATCTAACGATTGATGATCTGAGGTGGAGCTGGGGCAGTGATGCTAAGGCTAGGGAGTGGCTGCAAATACAGATTATCATTAGCAGAGAGGTTTGTTTGCACAATATATGTAATGCACTTGAATCATCCTGAAACCTTTCCCCCAACCCCTAGTCTGCGGAAAAATTGTCTTCCATGAAAGTGGTCCCTAGTGTCAAAAATGTTGGGGACCACTGCTCTAACACAGCTAATTACTCTTGTATTCAGACGTGCCTTTTTATTGTGGATTGAAACTATCTGTTGTCATTTCTGTGTGGTATAAATCCTAGCCACTCATTAACTTATACCTGTTAGTGTTTAACACAATGATTAGGAGCATGCAATCCAGCAATTATAACTGAGTTCTAACCCATTTATAAATTGTTAATTTTCAGTAATTTACTTAACTTCTCTCTGTTTTAACTTCCTGCTTGGTAAGATGATGATAGTAATGGTAACGTATAACAGCCTGGCACATTGTAAGTGCTCAAGAAGGTTAGCAATTATTATTTTCTCACACATATATCTGCATCTTATTCAAGGAATATTAATAATAACTGAACAAAAATAAATCAAATACCAGAATACAGGCATCATGCTAAATTGCAAATGGGAGGAAAAACAAAACATAAGTTAGGCCTTTAAAAAATTTTGGATATATCAGGGAAATAAAATACCACCCCAAAATTAAAACACAATTATGAATTGTGTACCAGAGTTATATATGCAGGGCACAGTGGGGATATAGACAAGAGTATTACAAATTTGGATCACTATCATTGTAAGCTGTTACTCAGATACCATAAGGATTGATGGTCAGTGGATGAAAACATAAGCATCATTTCAGACAGCATGTTTCTTAAAATTAGAGAAAAAAAGCAATTGATCACCAATGCCTAGATTTATAGATATTATCTCACTGGAAAGTGATTTTCTTAAAATAAAAGTGCTATGGGAGTTTGAACTGTCGAAAAGGAAGAAAAAGCAAGAGAAAGGGAATGAGGACAGAATGGAGGAAGGAAGGAATAAATAATCATTTTAAACCAACTATAGTGTTGTCCTCCTTTTCCCCATATTCTTGTCATTTCACTCATGAAGTCCTCTGGTCTGTGGAGGTCACTGCATATCAGTTAGATACACCACCTTCCACTTGCTATTATATGTCTTTTGACTGTAAGCTCTCTGAGGGAAGAACCTGGCTTATCTGAATCTGATCCATCAGTGTTATTTCAAGAGTCAGTAC
Organism: Lemur catta; assembly: GCF_020740605.2. Lineage (NCBI taxonomy): Eukaryota > Metazoa > Chordata > Mammalia > Primates > Lemuridae > Lemur > Lemur catta. The sequence continues at coordinate 250,646,845 of NC_059128.1, read as the reverse complement.
CAAAGGACTTGTGAGAATTAAGACATCCTGAGGATCACCATTATGCCTTTCCTCTGCCTTTTTAGAAATTTTTTCTTTTATACTCAAGAGGAGACTTAAAATTCTTTCCACCCTTAAGAAAGAAAGGTTTAGATACTGTGTTTGTGTATCTTATCTTTAGAGAAGTCTACCGCATCACCACTCTCTCGTCAATGCACCTCAGATAGTAACTTAAAATCAACATTGCTTATGTAAGAGCCAAGATAACTTGTAACTAAATCTCCCAAATCCCAGACTGTCAAAAGTTCTAAAGAGACAAACATAAACCAACCCATCAACTGATAAAAATCATTTGACAATCTATTATACAAAACCAAATACAAAGTGTGATTAACTGTCTTTTCATGAAAGTGATAGTTATGCTAAAACGTGTGAACAGACACCATGAATACGATGCCAAAGCTTTAAGCTATTGGCAAGCAGCATTGACTCATGCCCAATAGCCCAATATTGTCTCTTTTGTCAAGTCTCTGGGTACCAGAGTGATGAATTCACATGGAATGAAACTAAAGCAAAAAAGATATTACAATAAACAGCTAGAAATATTTGTCATGTCCTGTTTTGAAACAACGTAAATAAAATAGTCAATTTAATCAAATAAACAAATAGCTTTATTGTTTGACTTGTATTTCACCACAGAAATGGGAATTATAAAATTTAACATAAAAATAAAAGAATTTTTTTATATAAAATTTTTTACAGCAACCAATAAACACACAAATATACACCCATGTATAAAAATAGGTAGGTAGATTGATTGATAGTTACAGATAATGTTGGAACCATCCTAAAGAAAATAACTTAAATTTTATGATAATTTCTTTAGGTAGTATCCATAATTTCAGTTAGAAAACTGTGAGTGGTGATATTTTATTTTGCTACTGTCGTCCATTCTCTTCATGACAAACAGCATTTTTGTAAAAGCATTAAATATAACAAAATATTATGTATTAAAAAGGAATTTTAATTTTAATTTTTAGACATCTGTGCAATCCTCAAAACATTTTATAAACAATGATTTGTTGTTTTCTGGATTGTGACACAAAGTAATAGTCCTGGGGTATTACTACAATTAAAGTTTTTTTTTTTTTTATTTCAGCTCTTCATGGGGGTACAAAAGCTCAGGTTATATACATTGTCCTTGTCCCGCCCATCCCCCTGAGTCAGAGCCTCAAGCATGTCCATTCTCCAGACAGTGCGCCTGGCACTCACCATGTAGTCATACCTCCATCCCCTCCCCCCCCACCTCCCCGAGTCAGCACCTTCAAGCATGACCATTCCCCAGATGGTGGGCAACGCACTCATCATGTAGGCATACACCCATCCCCTCCTCCCACCCACCCACCCCCGTCTCAGTCTGATATCCAATTGGTATCCTTCCCCGATGAAAATCATGAAATTTGTCTAGCCCTACCTTTTCCTGATGCTGCCGTTTTTAAGCAACAGCACTGATAGTTTCTGACTCTAGTCAAATATCTCTAAAATTTGGAATAATATCACTTCATATGGGAGGCCATTTTTTGAGTTAGTTTTAGTTATTTAAAAAGTTGTTTTGAGATGAAATTCATTACCCAGTGACTTCCATTTTTAATTAAGATGTCTTTGATTTTTGTTATTTGTTTAAAAAGAAAGTAAAGCTCAAAGGGCATTGTTTTAAGATAATATTCTACAGCAATGAGAGACATCCTCTAACAATGGAGCTATAGTCATATAGTAGTACATAAATTGATCCCTGTTCTTACAAAGATATACAATGTTTTTTTAGCTATATTGTAATGAAATGGGAAACATGCCTAGTATCTATCATATTAAAACAGCAAAAATTATGTTTTACAATCAGGTATGTATAAAGCAACATAGGCATAAGATAATGAATTGTGCTTCAGAGATGTGTTATATAAAACAGTGTATAGATGCTGCTTTCAAATTCTATGAGTTGTTTTTAAATAAAAGACAGTAATGTCTGTTTATAAATGAAACATTTTTAAAGAAATAAAGAGAGAATAATCCTATGGAGGCATTATATGCTAATAATTTATAAGCATTCTACCTGTTAAAAGCAATAACTAAGTTTAAAAATTTGAATTAAATTCTTATATTTATTTTGCCTAGTACATATAATAGAAAATAATTTATAGTTGAAATGTACTATGTCTTTATACATCCTTAGTTCAATGCAATTATTCTACTCTGAACAGTGAAATCTGGTAATAAAATAGACTTAAGTTCATTCTGGACAGAGGTTCATTCCAGACAGAGACTCATTACTACTAAGTTGTATTGCTTCAACTTTTTATTTTTCTTTTCCTTGGAAATATGAGAAAATCCTACGATTTGGATAATGAATACAGGGTTTTCAGAGTTTTTTTAATCCATCAAAATGCTTTTGACACAGCAAGCAATCACAAAACCAGCACTGGCCTGAGCATGATGACAAGTTGTCAGACTGATGTGCAGTACCTACCTTGGCATTTTCATGTTTTGTAGATAACAAGGTGAAAAGTGAGTAAACACTACACAACAAGAGCACAAAAGAATTCCCCATTTGCATTCCATTGCTTACATCTTCTCAAAGGTGCTATTTTAGTTTTACAAAATGGGAATATATATTTAAGTTTAAAACTGTCAAATGAATACGTGAATACACATAAAACTGTAAGCTTAGAAAATAAGAAATTCAAACAATTGCTTACCTTATGTGGGGTTTATTTTCATATGGTTACCTATGGGTAGAAATTATCAATCATTACAAATACATTGCATAGATAGATTCCTCTACAACCACCACAAATAGTGGTTTGGGGATTTTTTTGAAAGACAGAATGGCAGAACAATAGTTTAAAATACAAGCAAGATAGCATCATTCTGTCTTTAAATAGAAAGCTTCTATCTAATGTTTTCTTATGAGGTATAAAATTCTAGATATAATTCTAATGTTGTTTTCTGCACCAAACTAATTTTTCAAATTAATTTTTAAAAATAAATTTTGAAATTAAATAAATGTAAATCTAAGATACATTCCAAGAATAGAATGTGAAAAGAATCTATTTATCTTTATTAACATGTGATAGCAGTTTAGTTCATTTAGACTTGCTTGTACCCTGTGTTTGTTTTCTCCTGCCTGATTTTCATTTTTTCTACATAGAGTTATCATGTGCAATTCTAAATGTTCTTTTAGCAGATTATTTTAGTTGACACTTCCTATGAAGACTTACTATAACCATCTTTTTTGCTTCAACAATAATGTGTTATAAATAACTCCAAATCTCAGGGGCCTGCAACAACTTACTCGTTTCTCACTCATGTGTCCTCAAATGTTCTGTAATTCTTCTGGACTTAGCTGGGATGGGCTTCAGGGTATGGTTTGGGGTCAGGTTTTCCTGTGTGTCTCTCATTCTTGGGTCCAGTCTGAAGGGACAGCAGACAACAGGAGCAAGCTGTTTTCATTGGTGAATGGTAGGAGTGGAAGAGGTGAAGACAAATCATATAAGCCCATCTAAAGTTTCTGGCATGACAATATACCTTATGTCTGCCCACCTTTCAGTAGTTAAAGCAAATCATTAGGCCATGCCCAAAACCAGTGGGTCAGTAAATATGCTCCACAGACAATGAAGCCATGGCATGGAAGGGAAGGAAGAACTGTGGACAAAATATCATTTACTACAACTAGTAAGAAGGCATTATATTTATTTTTAATGCATGTGTTAGCTTCACAGAACTTCTCCTGTTAAACTTTTAGCACCATTACTCATATCCTAAATGTCTTGATGGCTTAATCTGATGGCATTGGCTATTAACCTTGTTGATATGGCAGGCATATGCTATTTTAGGTTTATAGGGCTAGTTAAATCATTTTTTAAGAAAATCTTATATGAATTTTCACTTTAAATATGTTTGCTAAAGATCCTTGATTTTTTTCATTTAATAAAAGGTATTATTTTGAATAATATAAGGGTCAAAAATGATACTAGCATGTTTTCTCTTTCCAGATATAAAAGAAACAGACTGTAGGAGCAGAAACTTAATGATGCAGGCATACAATATAAGTATGATATCCCTGGGCTGAGGATAAACAAAAAGTAGTTAGCTGAATGAAATACGACAGGTTGAGATCAGAGAGCAGTTGGTATGGTTGGAGAGACACAATATTCCCCGTATTGAGTTCCTTGTTTTGTAGGAACTTGTTCTGTCTGTCCCTAAACTTCAGGCAATTTTGAAACATAACATCAAAATTTTAAATCAGATAACATTAATCATCTAGTAACCTTAATTTAAGAGACATTTCCATTCCTAGTTCTCTTTTGAAGTGTTATTTCAAGAGTATTTTATTTTGTTAGTTGTTCAGAGATATAATTGTTGGAGGTTTCTTAGTAGTCTCCTTTTTATTCTAAGACAAGTAACTACGGAATCATTGTGGATCATTTAGAAGTACACTCTTTACTAGAGAAAAATAGAGTTAACTATATTGTTTTATTTTGACACTGGTTTTTCTTGCTACTTATAATAGTGCCTTTGATTGTGTAATTTACAGTTGGAAATGTTGGCTTAAGGTCAACAACTTTAAAACCAAAATATCCATATTTTGTACAAGTCTTTAATATTAATTGACATATTTTAAAATACTAAACAGAAGGGTAATTATTCATATAGCTATATAGAGATTTATTTTGTAACAGATGTTCATGGAAGTTAAATTGCTAAGCAACTTTTTTTTAATATAGACAATACTTTAATACAATATTTTAAGCTTGAATTGAAGAATTTTTGTCAAAAGATGTTATTTTTAAATATTCACATTCTTAATGTTATCATTAAATCAAGCCAGACTATTTGACAGTTGTTGACATGATACGTACTGTTTTTGCTACTCTTAGAATGCTCTTATAGAAACTCATCTTTACCTTTACCTTGTATCCCTGCCTTCTTTGGAGGGACCCGTCAAGGATAGATCATACAAACTAGTCTTTACTTAAATTTATTTTAGAGATTTATAGAAGGTATAATCTACTACTTTATTCATATTGTTTCCACCTTTGAAGATCAGCTGGAGAAATGTTTCTGTCTTATGAACAATATTTATTTTGATGCCACATAGTAAAGTGAAGGCAAGAATATGAGTATCATGAGAATCAGATGTGGATTGAAATACCAGCTTAATATGGGACAACTTTCTATCCTATCTAAGCTTCAGTTTCCTCCTCTTTAAAATAGATGTATTACTCTCCTCGAGATTCATATGAAGAATAAATCAGAAAACACAGACCATGTGAAATAGCTAATATCACCTCTGTAGCCCCTAAAATTGCTCAATGAACAGTTCTGATGATGATGATGTTAATTATAGTGATAATAATGATGATGATATGATGCATGATATACCTTTTAACATTTTTGCTAACTGGAAACTTATACTCAAATTCTTAATCCAACTTCTGTAATGTGGCATGACTTTAGCATTCATTTCTGGTTATTATTTCCTTTAGTATTATTGTACTAAATCTTTATTTTTGTTTTGCCAATTTTTTTTGGTCTTATATTACATTTATTTTTACACATTGCCTGAAATAAGGATACATGGATATAAGTAAATAAATATTACATGATGATATTTACAATAAATAAATTCACTCAAAGGAATAAATTGTTTTTATTGCATTTATTATAGTATAGATCTCTTGAAAAAAAGCACCTATGTACCCTTTCGACGTGTATAGATGAGCAGTCTAAATGCATACTTCAGCAAGAATGTCACTTTTCTGGACTTATTAAAGTACATAATATTGGTCAGCAATGTTTAAAAGAACATGAAAATGAAGACTTAGGGATTAGGGGAAGGCGCTTGTAATTTTTAACTTTATATAAATAATATACTTTTATCCTATACTGAGTTTTACAAGCTGTTTATAATGTAGTTTGGTACTGTGATAGATATCTGCATAAAGTCGCTTCCTGTTTTGCTTTAATTAAAAACAAAACTCTCATTTTAAAACTGTTTTTTTGTATTGCTCTTAGCATTTATATTTAACATCTTATATATTAACAGATACTTTGATTCTGATTTTGCATCTATCTACCAAACTTGATTGTCAATCATAGTGGAAAATTGTACATAAAGGAAAATTTTTTGAAATTATATAATACTATTTTTAAATCAAAGGCAAAATTATAATTCTAAATATATGCATATTATTGTGGTTTAAAAAGAATAAATCTTTGCCAGATCTATAACAGATATTTAGAAATTAGCAATATATTGGTAATTGCTTTGGAACAAAAACTGAATAGTGGAGTATTATTTTATGCAGTGTAATTTTTGGAGATTTCAAATTGCTGTATGCTTTCTAACTAGATTTAACTAAATTGAAAGGTCTTAAATGATATCAAAGTGACAGCTCACCTTATGACAATAATTACAAGCATCCTATTTAATATTAATATTGCTTATCTATCAGCTTGCTGGTAGTCATCACTGATGTCCCTTCAGTAGCAGGTACTATTGAAAATGTTGAATTAAACAGTTTAATTTACAATGAAATGAAATGAATCTCAGTAGAATAAATCAAATGTCTCACTCATGACGGGTAATTATCTTTTTTTTTCTGAAAAAAAAAGACATCCATGACTGAGTTATGTCTTCTTGTACTTAGAAAGTAATGAAAGCTATTTCTGGGTGGATATTTATATCTCATCATTTAATTTTTAATATTTTGTTATAATTATACCCTATTTTCTAAAAATGTTGTCAATAAAACAGCAATTACCTTGTCAGTTACTGTTTATAGCAGAAAGTGTTCTTATGCAGTTGAAAAATATCAATTATTAACTTAAAATCTGTAAATTGCAAGAACTATAATTATTACTATGAATATCTTTTTTGTCTAACCTTTAGCATTGCAAATTCTATTGTTAATGATCCCACATTTTTTCCCCTTTCTTTTTTTAAAAGCTGTTAGATATACATGAAAGAGAAGTTGAAATCGCCTGCTGGCATAGTAAGTCTGTGCATAGCTTGGCTTCAATCACTGAGGGCAGAAATCAAACCCATTACCCTAGATGAATATTTAACTGTCATAGTTAAAGGTCCTGTTCCTTCAAATAGTTTTCAGAGTCTGTAGAGTCAAACTGGATAACTTTTCTTTGAACAGTGTGTAGGGATTTTAGTTAAATTGCTTTCATTAACATTAGTAAGAGGCTCCAAGAAAAGCCTGTGTAGCACTTTAAAATAGTAGCAATAATGTAAACTTCCATTAAAATGTTTTTAGTAAATATCCCTTCATTATTTTGTTTGTGTTTGGAAACTTCGTGTCTAGTTCTTGTAGTCAACATTCAGAAGGTCATGAAAATGACCTTCCTATTAATGAATATAACTCAGTCCCAAATAATGAAGCATTCTTCCAGATTCTGGCTTTGTAACATTTCAACCTTCCTGCAGAGATGCACTAAGGACCACTAATTTGAAAAGCTCCTGATTGTTTTTCCTTTAAGATTCTGACTATGTCTGTGTGTGTGCAGATATGTATACATCATGTATGTGTATATTCGTGTGTACACACACACACAGAGAAGAACTATCTATAGATGTATAAAAGTGATATTTTCCACAGTGATTGTTAAATATTCATATAAGGGAATTAAAAAAGGCTATTTGAATCAAAATGAGTATTCTATATTGTGAGACTATGAAATGACCAACTATATAGCTATGGCATAAGAGATATAATTTCCCCAGAGATGCTCAAATGAAGATAATTATGGCTTTTTTGTGCACTAAAATTCTAACATTCTGTTACTTTAAATTGGATGTACAAAAAAGAAAGGGATAAAAATTCAACAACAAAACAAAGCAAAACAGAAACTCCAGAAAGAAATATATACCAAAGAAAACGTCAGCCCTCCAACAATTCATTTCTCATTTTAGTTGCAAATGAATTTTAAAAGTTTTTATTGAAGTAAGGTTGTTAGAGAATTGGACAATTGCGAGCAATCAAATCTGGTACAGGTACAGCAAAATGATTGCATGTTGGTATGACTCTTACTGGATTCCTTGGATTTCACATCCTGATGAGGTTCTCTGCTCTATTTCAAAATAAACCACTTGCAAACACTTCCCCAAGCACTAGGGTTGTTTGAGTGTTGGGCTGAACAGTATGAATCGGTAGTAATAAAAGCATCAGCAGGATTCATCTGCAGCCTCCTACCGGGAGACTCTTTACCTTAGCAGCTCAAATTATATTGAATCGTAATGAATGAAGAAGTGGATCCCTGCCAGGGAATAGTTTGTAACTTGGAAAAGTAGATATAATTACATAATAATTCTGCCTTTGCAGAAGGTGCCTCTGCTTTAGGAGTACCTGATGTTATTTACAGCTGTTACTTGCAGCTCTGTTTAGTCCTTGTGTTGGTATATCAATCAAACCCAAGAATTTTATATTCTTTTTATTTCTGTTTTACAGCAAAACAAAAAATGCAGTGGCATCTATTTCACTCCTGCAGTTTATCTAGGATCTCAGCATATTAACTCCTAATACTCCATTACAGATTTTATTTACACATCATAGATATCTATAATACGGTGGTATGTTTATAGTCTCTTATTCTCTCTCTCTCTCTCTCTCTCTCCATATATACTTTTGCTAGCAATACGATTTACCCACATGACTTACCTGCTTAAATATTTATACATTTAACTCATGCAGGTATTCTCTGGCAAGAAATAGTATAATAAAAGCTCAAAGGGTTATATGGGAATATTATATGGGAATTATATATCTTAACTGAAACCACATGGTTCTTTAAAAGATATGTCTAATTTGGGGGTGGTTCTTTGATTTTATCATTTTTCTCTAAATATTTTTAAAATTAAAATTAAAACTTCTAAGATACTTCCTAGAAGTAGTATATCTTTAATACTCCAGAATTGTTTTAAGTCTCAATGTAGCAAAACATTAATTATGATCAAAACATAGTAAAATGGATACATTTGAAATTAGATCTTGCTTTATTTTAGATATCAGAATTATGATTTGAAAAATCATTTCTACACATATAATAGTAAATTTGCCTTCATATAAAAGCAATCTTTGTGACCTTTACACAGTATATTATAGACATAATTAGTATATATAATTATATATATGAATTTTTCTATAGCATTTCAAAGATACTTTGGAATACTTTGTTGATAGCACTTTATCAATAACACAAAGGATAATAAAATTGAATTGCCACTCAATATTTAAATGTGAAACCTATTTCTATTTCAGGAAGATAACACCAATTTTGTCAACAAAACGGTGGTCAAGGTCTGCTGAAAAAATACAGGTAGTAAAGTTGTGAAATACGGACTAAATCCTGGCAAACACTGATGCTGCAAAGCAGAAAAATAAAAATGACCTAATCAATAACACTGAGAACAATGTCTGAATTGGTTAAATTTTATAGGTCAGTTGATACAAATTGCTACAAACTAGTAATAGGTATTTAATTAAAAGCAGTCTGCAAGGGAGAAGGGAGATAAAAGCAATGGCAATTATTGATGGCCTCTTAAGTGTCAGGCATAGTATTAGGTGGCTTGCACATATTTTATCTTTTATTCTTCACAACAAAACTATGAAGCTGATATTTTACAAGAAAACCCCTCTAGACACAGAGGATAAAACAACTTTCCCAAGGCAAACTTCTAAGCAGAAGTCACCTGTAGGTTATCCAAGATCTGGCTAATACAAAAGCCCATCATTCCATACACACAGTAGAACCACAATGGGCCAATCACATAACAAAGTTGGTTAGAGATGAACAAATTGGTTACATAACTTTGTTTTATTAAACTCAATTTATTCATCTGTAATACAGGAATAATGAAAGCACCTATTTCAATAAGATTGTTATGAAATTCAAATGAGTTAATTTATGTCAAGTGCTTATTAAATGTTTGTTTTGTTTCTTTGTTTTCTCTTTTGCCTAGCCTCTGTAGGGACTTGACCTTACTACCTGTGATGTAAATAATAAATGATAGTAAAACAAATATAATGTTCTTGATCCATTTTAGAAGTTTGCAACACATTTTTCCTATAATATTGTATTCTCCATTATTTACAGGAGTGTTGATTATGTGAGAATCTAGGACTTGGCTTTTTGCCACTCTGTGCACATTTCTGAATTTGGGGAATTCAAATATTCCCTGGATTGGTCTCTTTCTCCCACCCTATCTCTGTTTCCCTAATATCCTGAGATCTTATCATGATGAATTTCCAGTCTGACAAAGGCATGATAATCTTTAATCACGTATCTTGTTGCACAGGAATGACTTTTCCTCTACTCTCTTCCAAGTGGCACACATTGACTTCTCATTCAAGACCAAGTTCAAAGATCCCTTTCTGTGGGAATCTTAGCTGGCATTACTGCCATCTCTATAGTGCTGAAACAACTGCTTCTTAGAATAATGGTTCTCAAATGTTCACAGACATAAAAATCATCTGAGTAGATCATTAAAAAATGTATATCCTCAGGTTGCTTCCCCAGATACTAATTCAGAAGGTATGAGATGAAGTCAAAGAATCTGCATTTTTAACTAATGAAGCAAATGATTCTTGTACATTCCCAGGATCGTACTTTGAAAAACTCTACATTAGGAGGAAATGTAAAATTTACATCAAGAATTACTTTATAATAACTCAGTTGGCACAGTGTGTGTGGCATTAAAACTAGATTTACTAAGAAATAAAATTAAGCATTCACCTCTTGAAATCTCAAAGTGCCAATTAGGTTTTCACCTTTAATCACATTTCTCCATATAATCCCCTCCCTACAGAGCAGTTGGAGAGATCTTTTAAAATATCAACCAGATCTCCGGTTTAAAGCCCTCTAATAGCTTTCTATTACAGTTTGGAAAAAAAAAAAATCCAAACTCCTTCCTACACTTACAAGGCATGTCTGGCCACTTCCTACCTCTCTGGCTACATTTCTTACAATTTGTTCATGGGCTGAACAAATTTCTTGTCAAATTGATCTCTTTTTTATTCCTCAAAATCACCAAACTCACCATATATATATAGGCTGGCCATAGTGACTTTCGTTCTCTCTACTCTTTGGGCAGTGACCACAGTTCTTTTCAGATAATTGCTCAGTGTCTTTATTTCACGTCTCAGCTGAAACATCATCTCTTCAGAGAAGCATTCCTGAATGCTCTGTCTAAAGTATCTCCTACTTCCTTCAGTCCTGCATGCTACCCTAGCACCTAGAACAGCAGCTGACCCATAGGAACTCAATAATCATGTACTGAAAACAAATTAATAACATGTAATGGAAAGTCTATTGATATTCTTACTCCATGGATTACAGCATTTAGATGGACATATTAACATTTGTTTATTGAAATAACTCTTTCACCAATTTGAAAAGGGGCAAAATAGGCTATGGGAACTTCCATAGTTTGGATAAATACCTGTTCAGCTTAAGCCAGCAAGTGAACTTATCTAAAAATGTAGAGAAATCAAGAGGGAAGGAAGAAGTTAATAACACAGTCTCTCCCTAAAACTAATTTTTCATTCGAACAGCTATTAATACTTTCCTAATAATAGGTGTGTATGCTTGGTTGCTTAAACATTTTAAAGCAATAAAAGTTAAGACTCATTTAAATTTTAGTCCATTTAAATAATTTTTGATATATTTTCTAACTGATAGATATTATTTTTAAAAGTACAAAAACAATAGTGAGGTTTTTGAACAATCAATATTTATCAAAATATATAACTTTACCAGAATGTTGCACAATTTAAATCTCAACAGATGATAGTGGTATTATTTGAATACCAGGCAAATACCCCTTTTTATTTTATTATTATTTGCCAAATACCAACAAATTGACTGGAGCTTAGCCCTATAGTTCAAAGACTTGAAAATTCATGTTATAGCTTTGATTTTGACAATGTTTTGCTTTTTCTCTACAAAACTCAAATGACTTCCAATATGAATTAAGCAAAATGAATAATAATACCTAAGTCAGAATAATGCATCATTTGACAAGCTGTTTTGTGACCAGATACTTTATAGAAGAAGCTTTTTGTTGGCTGAAATAAGCAAAGCTTTTTGGCTGCTTCTTTAATAAATGGCTAATTCTCTTTATCACCATATGGTTTGTAATTTCAGCCATAAGTGTAGAAATTATAAAGAGCTAAATTTAGATTATGCCCATGACAGCAGCCCATTCAGAGGGTCCCTTGAGGTAAATGTCCTGATTTCATTACTCTCACTTCTGTGCACTTTTGGGAGTATTTTGGAAATTTTCCAGTGCCTACAACTAGCCCCAAGTTCACAATCAATTTGTTTAGAGCCACAGTAGAAATAAAACTTTTCTTTATAAAAGGCTGACTTGAAATTATATCTTGAAAATACAAGGTGTTGTTTGTATAAAAATTTAATGTGAGCTATAATACAATTTTAGATAAAAACCCAATAGAAAGTGGAATAATTGGAGTATGATTTTTTATTAAAAGGTTATTTTAATTCAGATAGCAATGCTCAGAAATTCAGGGTAGAATCTTAGGAAATCAGTGTAGTAAACTATTGTCAAGTGTATATGCTGTTCATCTACTCCATTGACAGCAACTATAGAAATTTTCAAGTCCAGGAACAATATCAATAAATGCAATTTACTCAGTTTCTGTGAGAATTAGATCTTGATTAATCATACTGTTCATGGTCGAGTAATATTTGTAGCTGATTGTTACATTATTTAATTTTTTGTTAGCTATTACTTTGTTGGTTATAAAGCTGGAAAGCAAACAAGATAAACTTTTTTGTTTCCAGCTTTATAACTTTGATATTTTGAAACATTTTCAGTATGATTATTGCATTCCTGCTTTAGCAAGTCCAACTTGCTGAAGAGAATTCATCTTTCATTGATGATATTAGCATTTGTCAAATCAGGCACCACTGCTTTCTGATTACATGACTTAGTGTGATAGTTGAGTCATTTATCTCTATAAACATACATTTCCTGAATTAGAAAATGGACATAGTAATGCTTATATCAGAATACTATGAAACATAGTGGTTTGGGGGAGAAAATGAGATAATCTGTTAGGTTGAACCGTATTAAATTGCCAGTGAATATGTCAATAATGCTCTATTTTACATATTAGATTCACCACATGCAAACATTATTAATATCCAGGGCCTACAATACACCAATTAGATCTGTATTTTTAAGAGAAGAGCAAGGGCATCAGTACTTTCTTAAAATTCCAAGAAGGTATTAATGTGCAGCCAGGGTTCAGAACCATTGATGCGTGTAATCCTGTTTTTCACAGAATCTCATAGCTTCCACTTCCATGGGGCCAATCACTGTATGGAGAGAATGACTTTCCATAAAAAAGGACAAATAAAAGATTAAAAAAAAGAAGAAAAATATCTTAATGAAGCCAAAAACTTGAAATATTTTCAAATGTATTTAAATTCAATTTTGTACAATGTTTCAAAAACCTTTTTAAGTGACTGATAAAGTAGCTAATAGTGGTTGCAATAGTATTGTCAATTCTTCCCGATTTTTGATAAAAAAAAGGATGAGAGAAAATTTTAGTTAGATATGACCCCCTAACAAAGCATCTATGGAAGAGTATGATGAGAATTTTGGAATAAAAATATAAATAGAAAGTAAAACTTTTTTAGTCCAAATTCCAGGGCTCTTTAGGTGAGAGGTAAGACTCCCTTATTGAGACTGCTTGCAGGGGCTTTTGGCACACGCACAAGAATCCAGATGGAGTGTTAGAAAAGTAGGAGAGAAGAACATAGATGAAGTAACTAGCTATAAATGCAAATATTTTCAGTAAAGTGTTAAAAATATGCTACTACTCTCAAATCAAGTTGCTTATAAAGAGAACATTTTACTTAACATATTAAATGAACTGAAAACATGTGAATTCCAAAGCCTTTCTGCTTTATACAGGTGTAATTTTTATGAGATCAGTGGACTATGTCCTGAACTCAAGACATTACCTGGGAACTTGTTTTTATTTTAATTTTTTTTTTAGCTTCTTTTCTTTTTTTTTAACGTCACTCTAAAAGAAAGCACATATAACTACACAGAATTCTTGGCTCTAATTTACATCATTTTTTAAATAGCTTCCCAAGAAGAAATAATCTGTGTAGCAATGTATATCAAAAGGTTGTTAAATTTCTGGCAAACACATATTGAGCTAATGCAATTTCATGTTCTTTAGTCACTTTTGCCCATTGTTTCCTAAAAATAATTGCAATATGAGCCCCCGAAGAATTTATTTCTTTATGAATAATGTAATTGTATGCATTTTTGTGCCTGTATATCACAGATTATATTTGACTTATTCTCCATGTGGCATATCAAATAAGCCATCTTGGATACAAATTTATAATTTTAAGTTGCTAAGTTTCTGATAAGAAAAAGGTAGTCTTCTTGACAGAAAATACACAGTTAATTTAAAAATTCCATAGATACTCTATGTTTATACATTTAATTTTGAAACCAAAGATTAAAATTGTTTTTAAAAATGTTTTTATATGCATACATATATTTAACAATTCATTCCAATAACTTGTGGCCCACGTTTCCTGATCTGTAAAATATGGATAATTGCAATTCCTATGTCATAGGAGTGTTGTGAACATCAAATTATTTAATTCATGAGAAATACTTAGCATAGTACTTGTCACATACTAAAGGCTTAAATAAATGCTAGTTGACAAAATGAAGGGCCTTAGTAGATACTTCTTAAGGTCTCTTCCTTTACAGCTTATTCTAAAACTCCATTGCTATATTTCTTCCTGGTGTGTTTTTTTTTAAACACAATCTCATTAAAATGGTAAAGATCACATCATGCCTGATGCACAATTTCCTGAGAAAACAGACATAAGAGGCACATCCAAGAATAGAACTTAGATCTCAGATTCCCTTTTTCCAATTTTTGACATATTCTGCTATATCACACTGCTTCCAGTGTTCCACATGGTAAAATTATTTATAAGTGTATAAAAAATGCTATTACAAAACAAAATTAAGTGAAAATGTTCCAAAAGCTAGTCACAGTAACCATATAGAAGTACAGTAATTTTTAAAGACTATACCTTTGATAGTATCTCTAAAACTGTTCCATACTACAGAAATATTTTTTTTTTTTGAAACAGAGTCTCGCTCTGTTGCCTGGGCTAGAGTGAGTGCCCTGGCGTCAGCCTAGCTCACAGCAACCTCAAACTCCTGGGCTTAAGCGATCCTACTGCCTCAGCCTCCCGAGTAGCTGGGACTACAGGCATGCGCCACCATGCCCGGCTAATTTTTTCTATATATATTTTTTAGTTGTCCAGATAATTCATTTCTATTTTTAGTAGAGACGGGGTCTTGCTCAGGCTGGTCTCGAACTCCTGACCTCGAGCGATCCACCCGCCTCGGCCTCCCAGAAGGCTAGGATTACAGGCGTGAGCCACCGCGCCCGGCCTCATACTAAGGAATTTTTAAAGAGATGTTTTCTTTAATCTGTTCAACATTTTGCATGTTCCAAATTTTACAACTAAGAGAAAAAATCTTTGAATTAAAGGTTTCCTTTTGACTGTTCAGAAGTTGCCTTTTTCTTGTTACATTAGTGTAATAATGAACTAATTTGCCATATCACGCAGAATTTATTTTAGGATATAACAAAAAATTTATACGTGTACAATATTGCAAATAACATATACACTTAATTGTGTTTGTAATGTTTGACTGTTGTTTTGATTTGAATCTTGAAAAAATGTGTTTGTAAAAATAAGTTGTATAGTCATGTGCTGCATAATGACATTTCTGCCAATGACCACAGCTTTATGTGAGATTGTAACAGAGCTGAAAAATTCCTATCATCTAATGACATCCTAGCCGTCATGTTCAAACTCAATGCATTACTCACATGTCTGTGGTGATACTGGGGTAAACAAGCCTACTGTGATGCCATTCATTTAAAATTATAGCATATGCAATTATGTACAGTAGACAATACTCGATAATGAAATAAATGACAATTACTGGGTTATGTATTTACTATGCTTTTTATTGTTAGCGTATACTCCTCCTACGAATAAAAAGAAGTTAACTATAAAACAGCCTCAGGCATAGCCTTCAGGAGGTGTTTCAAAAGAAGGTATTGTTATTATAGGAGATGACAGGCCAAGCCTGCTATTGCCCCTGAAGACCTCCCAGTGGGACAACTGTGGAGGTGGAAGAGAGTGGTATTGACGATCCTGACCCTGTGTAGGCCTAGGCTAATGTATATGTTTGTGTCTAAGTTTTTACCAAAAAAATTTAAAATGTAAAACGATCAGATAAGATCGGGCACGTTCAGGGTGGTATGGCCGTAGACAATATATATAACCTGAACTTTTGTACCCCCATAATAAGCTGAAATTAAAAATAAATAAATAAATAAAAGGTAAAAGGAAAATTTTAAAAATTAAAAATTGAAAAAAGCTTATAAAATGAGAATTTAAAGAAAAATTATATTTGTATAGCTGTATATGTGTTTTAAGCTATATGTTATTACAAGAGTCAAAAATTTAAAAAATATTAAAAAGTTCATAAAGTAAAAAAAGTTACAGTAAGATAAGGTTAACTTATTTTTAAAGAATGGGTTCCAGTTCTATCCAGGATAATATAAGAGGTGCTATATCACTATTGTTTTTTGTGGCTAAATAGAACTCCATGGTATACATATAGCACATTTTATTAATCCACCCATGCATGTGGGAGGGGGAAGGAGGGGCTGGGTATATACACACCCAATGGGTGTGGTGCACACCGTCTGGGGGATTGACACAATTGAAGCTCTAACTTGGGTTGGGCAAAGGCTATCTACGTAGGTTATTTAGGTTAAACATTTGTACCCCCATAATACGCTGAAATAAAAAAAAATTAAAAACTTTATTATTAAAGAAATTTTTAAAAATAACTTTAGTGTACCCTAACTGTAAAATGTTTATAAAGTCTACAGTAGTATACAGTAAAGCCACTAGGCATTCACTTTCACTCACCACGCACTCACTGACTCACCCAGAGCAACTTCCAGTCCTGAAAGCTCCATTCATGGTAAGTCCCCTAGATGGGTGTACCATTTTTTATCTTATACCTTATTTCTTTTTTTTTTTTTTTTTTTTTTTTTGAGACAGAGTCTCACTTTGTTGCCCGGGCTAGAGTGAGTGCCGTGGCATCAGCCTAGCTCACAGCAACCTCAGACTCCTGGGCTTAAGCGATCCTACTGCCTCAGCCTCCCGAGTAGCTGGGACTATAGGCATGAGCCACCATGCCCGGCTAATTTTTTTGTATATATATTTTTAGTTGGCCAGATAATTTCTTTCTATTTTTAGTAGAGACGGGGTCTCACTCTTGCTCAGGCTGGTCTCGAACTCCTGACCTTGAGCGATCCACCCGCCTCGGCCTCCCAGAGCTAGGATTACAGGCGTGAGCCACCGCGCCCGGCCTTATACCTTATTTCTTATTGTATCTTTTTAATGTTTTGATATATTTAGATACACAAATACTCTCCGTTGTGTTACAATTGCCTAGAATATTCAGTACAATAACATGCTGTACAGGTTTGTAGCCTAGCAGCAATAGGCTGTATCATATAGCTTAGATGTATAGCAACCTCTGACATCTAGGTTTGTGTAAGTACACTCTATAATGTTCACACAACGAAATTGCCTAACAGTGCATGTTTTGAAATGTGTTGTCATCATTGAGCAACATACAATTGTATTTATTAGAACATTCAAGAGAAAATTGTTGAAATTTTATCTCATTATAAAATTTATTTAATAGGCAGAATAACCAACAATCATCCTGAAAGCTAAACATTAACATTACACTCTCTCCTTTTGGGTACTATTTCAGTGATAAATTACCTGGCAATGATGAAATCATATATACTTTTTTTTTCTTTGAAACATTCATATGTGTTTAAAAAGGTTATGTACTTTCTGACATGAAGAAATGCAAAGAAAAGTCATCATGTTGATATTAAATCACACTGCATAAACTATGCTTTAGCATCAACCAATCAAAATTACTACTTAATTTAATTGAAATCATCTTTTTTGATGATTTCAAAGTCTTGGAATAATTCCTTTTGCATTTAATTTTCATTAGCAGCCTTAGGAAAATGGTATTATTAAGTGTATTGTTTCTCAGAAGAGAAAACGGAATATCCAAAAATGACAATAATTTAGCCAAAAGCACCTAATAAGTGAATTTAATAACAAGACTCAAATGTGTGTCTTCTGATTTCAAAATCCATGATTTCCCTGCCATTCAAGACTGCTTCCCTCAAGGATGAATAGCATATGAGAGAACACAAATTTATAACAAACCTCTAGGTGAAAATAAGGCTGGAGCAAAATTCCTAGTAAAGCAGAATCAAATCTAATCAAAGGGATCAATGCTTTCCACAGCCTTAGTTTTTATACTATATTCTGTTGATCCTAATTATGAACAAGGGAGTATGTAGTCTTAGAAATAATATTTCTAAAGAATGCAATTTCTGGACAAAAACATGACTTTTTGAAGCAACAAATTCCCTTAACACTTCAGGATTGTTCAGTAAATGTTGATTTACAATCATCATTATTATTTCTTAATTGAATATGTAGATAGTACAGATGTCTTCTGAGCACTCAAATTAAGCCAGAGGAATATTCTTTAGAAGATTTCAATTTAAAGGGGAAGCTAGGCCGGGCCCGGTGGCTCATGCCTGTAATCCTAGCACTCTGGGAGGCCGAGGCAGGCGGATCCTTTGAGCTCAGGAGTTCGAGACCAGCCTGAGCAAGAGCGATACCCCGTCTCTACTAAAAATAGAAAGAAATTATCTGGCCAACTAAAATATATATAGAAAAAATTAGCCGGGCATGGTGGCGCATGCCTGTAGTCCCAGCTATTCGGGAGGGTGAGGCAGTAGGATCGCTTAAGCCCAGGAGTTTGAGGTTGCTGTGAGCTAGGCTGAGGCCACGGCACTCACTCTAGCCCGGGCAACAAAGCGAGATTCTGTCTCAAAAAAAAAAAAAAAAAAAAAAAAATTAAGGGAAAGCTATAATTTAAACATTTATATAAAATGCATGAATTTCAGAGTACATTGAAAAGTATTATATTATGAATAAAGAATTTTGCTCTAATTCTGGACATTTTCCAAAATTATAATATTTCATTTCTATATTTCCTGAATTCTTCTACCAATTTAATAGCTCTACAAAATAGATATAACTAAGGTTTTGGAAACATTCAAAATATATTTTCAAACACTGAATGTTTGTTATTTGGTCAAAGTTATGATGTTTGGACAAGAGTCATTTTCTTTCTTAACAGAGTTTTTACATGTTTCAGCAGAACTAGCTAGGAGTTATATTTAAGAAATTCACAGAATGTCAATGTTCTAAATTTACTGCATATCAAATATACTTACCCTATACTTAGAGAATGTATCCCACAGCATTTTTACTGTACATATTTTTTACCTTCTTTTTTATTATACTAAGGTTATTTTTTAAACAGGTAAAATTTGAAAATGCTGCTGGATGCTTCTTAAAATTTGCTTTAAGTGCTTTAATTATTCCACATATACTTCCCTCCCTGAATGTTTCTTTCTCTCTAAAGAGCAGTATTTCTTTTTTTTCTTTCTTTAATCTCAAAATATAATATCAGAAAATCACAGGTATGGATATGAAAAGTATATTAAAAAGACAAATATTAGTTTTTTTTTTCTGTAGTAGTCTCCAAAATATTTTCTCCAATACAAATATAGGTCTTCTTTTTTTCAAGGAGAAAATAAAGGAGTAGATCACTTGTTAAAGTAACAATATTTATTCTACTAAAGGTGAAAGTTACAGAGTAAATTCCTGGAAAGGGTAAATAAGAACCAAAAAGTATTTTCAATGTACTAATTTTTTAAAAAAAATTCATAGTTGGAAAAAATTATGATATCAAAGATAATTGATATCATATTACAAATCAATTTCTTTTAGTATTTCACTATTACACTATCATAGAAGACAATAGGTGGATGTCCTTGAAACATTCAAAAGTAAAGATGTGATAAAATACTTTACAATCACCAGAATTTTTGGAAGAGATAGTTATGAATCACTGTTACCTAAACATTGCAGTGTACGCTATACTCATGTGTTTGCTCTAACATTTAACACCGTGCATAAAATTCAGGGCCAAGCTGTCGCAGATATAGGGAAAGGTGTTGACTTAGTGAAATGATCCTCTCTGGCATCACATGCCATTGGCCTTTTCAGGTTTTAAGTTCAGTTAACTTGTAGAATGCTCCACATCCAGGATTTTTACCGTTCTTTCATGGTGCCTGGATGTGTTCTTCTATCTTTTTATTATCTAGAAATTGCAAATAGATCTATAACTTGCCTTCTAATCTGGCTTCTAATTAACAGGCTTATTTTTATGTTATTTTATTGGTAATTTGAAATGAGTAAGTTTTTCTCTTATGTGATTTGAAAACAGATTTTGATATGGTGGCAAATAATGCCATCAAAAGGAAGGAAGGCTTCAGGGCAGAGACAGAGGGTGCTAAAGCCCTGAAACTAGTATAATAATGTAGAGTGTACAAGGGCCTTAGGAACTCCAAACAGTGCATGAAAAAATGAAATCAAAAGACGGATGAAATATTGAAAAGAGAATTTTTCTGCCTGAATTCCAAATCTATTTATGATCCAAAATCTTGAGAACATAAGACCTTTGACATAAAATTGAAATGTGGCATCCAGGTTAGCATTTGTTTATTGATTTATTCATTTATTCGTTCAAAACATGTCTAATGAGGACCTATAAAGTGCCAGGCAATATGTTAGCTGCTCTGGGAGGACCTTGTTCCTCAGTGTCCTCAGTGCCATTCAGTGGTCTTCTGCCTCTGCCTTGTGTTCCCATAGTCCCTTGTGCATTTCACTACCATAGTCCTACCACCAAGTATTGCAGTCAGCTGTTTATTTCTCTATTTCCCTTCCACTAGGCTTCATATTTCAAATCTCATTTTTTTAAATTGCACTACCAAATATAATGCCGTACCAATTGCATGTTTTCAAATGTTGTTGAATATATGAGCAAAGCATAGTCCTTGCTTTAAGAAGTGATTCCAGGCTTACATACCCTTTACATAATTAGGTTTAAATCTAAGAGTGGCTTTTAAAGACTATGGGAAAGTATATTATGGGAGAGTTTTTAATGTTTATATATAATAGAAGAGATGACATTTAGCCAGCACTTAGCTCATAAATCAGATATTCACCAGGGCTAGAGAGGACTCAGTATTTCATGAATCAGTTTGGAGGCTACAAGGTGTAAGAGATCATGGCAATTTTCGAAAGCAGCGAGGTTTGCTGTCAGAAGGCTAGGTCTGGCTGGCTGGGAAAGCAGACTGAGGCCATATTGTGAAGGGACCCAGCCAAACTAAAGAAATTGGATGTTTTCCTGAACGTAACAAGGTATCAGCAGAGGAAATCCAAGTCAGGTAAAAGATCATTCTGATAGTACCTTAGAGGATAAATGAGTGAAAAGCTATTATTAGCAAAGAGATTAGTTTAGAATTTATGGCAGAAATTTAGTAGGAAGGGGATAAAGGTTTGAACCAAGATTTTGGCTTTGGATTTAAAGGATATTCTGGAATTTAAGGAAATCTTTCAGCTACATTTGTACTTGGCATCAGAGATAGTTTATATCATCTTAGCGTTGCCTAATCTGTACTCTATTATGTTTACATTACAACACAACTGAACATCATTTGAAAAGTCAAACCAAATAATTTACCTGAGATCACAGCCCTAATACCCACTCAGGCTCCTAAACCCAGTGTTGTAACTTAGACCATGTTAGAATTTAAATTTGAGCCCCCACCACTGCATTAAATGTGATGAACATGTTGTATTAATGTATTGCCTTAATTCATTTCAACTTAGTCCTGGATGCTGTTGTTGCTGCTGCTTCTTTTTTTTTTTTTTTTGTAACTATACTAGTAATAGAAAATGTTGTTTTTCCAATTCAGTTCACCATCCATCACATAAAACTTCTTTTTATGCCCAACACTAGCATCTCTAGCAACACAAAACATGTAGAACTTCAGTGAGAATATTTCACAATATGTTGGCTTCCAGAGTAAGTTCCCTGGTAACACAGGTTCATGTGCAAGAGGTAACAATTAGAGCTGGACATTTTCTAACAAGACTGAAATCAGTTGAAGCAGCCTAAATTCTTAGTCTTGATAGATTATTTTCCCCCAAATTCTGTTGTTTGGAATTATTATCTAGCAAAATTGTATGTTACAAAAAGGTTTGTCCTTAAACCTCTGAGGAACTGGAATATCAGTTATGAAGGCTGGAGTATAGGCATAAAAGATATGTGTGCACTTCCTACAGTTACAGGGGTTTTCATCTCTTTGACCTTCAAAACAGAAATTTGAAATCCCTCAGATGGAAACTGATACTTAAAAAAAGAGACAAAAGTCATTCATGCATTTGCCAAAGATTAATGGAAGGCCGCTAGTGTTTGTATTGCAGAGTTGTGTGGAGAGTGTCTCCTCCTACTTAGAAGGGCAGCATTATTTAATATTGTTCTCTAATTTCTGGTTAAATAGGGATATTCAACAGGGAATTCACTCAAAGATAAATTATTAAATAAAAGGCCAAATTTGACATAATAAAGATGTTATTTGAGTGATAAACCTAACATTTATTGTTTTACAGATAAAATTAGCAACTGAAATATTAAAATATTATATAGGGAAAATAGTACAATAAAAACTAAAAATTGAAGTAAGTAATAAATATTAACCTCATAGCAAGGAAGAATAATAGAATGACAAGTTTAAAAAAAACTAGAAAAAGAAGCTGTTGTCACTTTTCATTGGAATTAGATGAATATGGGAAAAGAAATTTAACTGAAGATCAATTAAATCAATCATGATGGTAAAACTTTCATAAAAAAATTGTCTGTTATTGGCTCTGATAACCTAACTTTACAAGGTAATTATCCGAACTTTTATATAGGTTTACCTGTTATGATACTGATCAAAAATGCTATTGATGAGGCCAGAATAATAGTTATACACCTCATAGAAGAGATGATTCATTATTCAGTGCAGTATAATCAAGCAAGTTTGAAGTTGTATAATTGTGATAGGAGCAAAAAATGACAAAGATAGAAGAAACTTTGTTAGAGGGTACAATTTAAATATACTATTTGGAAAATGACTATGAAAGACATTTTTCCCTGAAATTAGAACCAACATATCTGCCTGAACTTCTTTTTCACAGTGTTTCATCATAATGTTTTCTCTTGTTGAATTTAAATGACTATGACATTATTTTTTCCTACCTTGGCATATTTCTCAAGGACATATTGTCTTGGGTGTATTAATAATTCTTAAATGTGTTGTAAAAGATTGGTTTTAATTGAAAAAACAATTATAATATTGATTGTTCATGGTTCAATTTCTTGGCAGATATTTCTTCTGCAAACTACTGTTGACCATAAAAATGGAATTGCGATTTTGAATTATATTGTGCTTGTTTAATGTAGCATGTACACTTCTTGGCTCAGCGTGGGCTGCTTCACAAAACTGGCTTGCTCTTTTTTTCTCTAAAACAGGATCATACACTGAATGCATTATTCAACTTGTTGAAGCATCCTAGAAAAATTTTCTTTCGTGTTAAAATTGTTGCAACAAGTAGAAATTAATTATTTGTTATAACACAAAGAATTTTTATGCTATATGCCCAATTTTGTTTTACATTGAAGTCTTGATTTGCAAATATGAGTGAAAGATTGACTTTAAATTTCCAGAGGTGATTAGCTGCCAGCTCTAATCAAATTGAGAAGTAATTAGCAAATCAAAACTTGATGAGCTCTTTGCTTGATTTACTAAAATTATAGTTTATTCAGTTTAAATAATGGGGGAGGGGAGCTTTCTCTACTCCGGATACAGTAGAATCTACTATGTTGGGGCAGGAGGGGAGCCCACTACTGTACGTATTTTCTAAACCTGACAATATTTCTTTATTTTGTTGTGATACTACAGTGCTACACATTATTTTGATTCTGAGAAGAGAGGTTTATATTATTTTTTATGTGTAATCTAGTAAGTTGGATACAATTTAACATTTTAAGGATTATTTTTTAACATATGTGGAGTCATTGTTTAATCATGGATGTCAGATATATTTAGGATTTTTTCAATTCCTGGATAGAAAAGATTTGCAAGGTATGCTAATCCATGCACTTAATTGTTGGATATTTAAGATTCAGCAGAAGGAAACTAGTACAGCACTGCATTACTCTCTTATGGCTGTCATAACAGAATACCACAGGGCAGGTGACCTAAGCAACACAAATTTATTTTCTCATAGTTCTGGAGACTGGAAGTTCAGGCTCAAGATGTTATGAGGGTTGGTGTCTGGTAAGGGCTTTCTTTTAGGCTTGCAGATGACCACTTTCTCCCTGTGTCTTCACATGGATGTTTCTCTGTGTGTGCACAGAGGGAGAGGGAAAATGAGAAAGAGAGAGAGAAAGAGAGATCTGGTGTCTCTTCCTCTTCTTATAAGGATACCAGTCCTATTGGATTAGGGCCATCTCCTCATGACCTCATTTAATTCTTATTACCTCCCTATAGGCCCTATTTCCAAATACAGTCACATTGGGGGTTGGGGCTTCAGCATATGAATGGGGGGGAACAATTCATTCCTTAACAACTACTAATCAACGTTTATATACAAAACAGACTTAATGAAATAGACAAATGAAACAAGAGAAGAAAACTGTTGTTGTCCAGTAATCATAACTGCCCAACAGCTGCAGGGTAGTGGAAGGTACAGCAGCAGGATTCAGAAACTAAAGTGTCCTCAGCACTTCTTGAGATGACATTTAAGAGCTACAATAAATCTTCCGAAGTTCATCCTCATGGAATGGGTGTTTTGGCCCCAGATATCAAGCTTTGCCCAAAATTAAATGTGAAAGCCCTTAGGCAAAATCAGATGTGGAACTGAGTGACTCTCACCCATTTCTATAACCCCAAGTACAGTAGTATGTACTTCTGTAACTTCGAAGTCTCAAGAATTGTCAAACTGGCAGCTCGTTATTGTCTGTCAGATATTTATTTGGTGGTTCAGTAATTCATCTCTTCTTGGTCAAAGTCAGGATGTTCAGAATGTAGTTTATATTCCCATAAAAACCTTTCTCTGGCTCACCAGCAATACTAGTGTCATTATATAAGAATTTTCCTCATGAAGCTTTTTTTTATTTTTAAGGATTCTATGTTTGGAAGTGTAATAATTTTAAAAGTTGGAAAATTAAGTTTTTCAACATATCTGAGTTTTCCAAATATCAATTATAAGCACATTCTTCTCTCATTCACTCTTTTTCTCAACTATAAAACATTGCATAGGATACATTCAGGCATCATTTGTGATAATTAAATTGAAATTCTAATTAAAATTATATCTCATTCTTACTTGATACCTAAAAATTCTACTCCCCCATCTCTTATTTATTTATTTTAGAGACAAGGTCTCACTTTTTCACTCAGGACTGGAGTACAGTGGCATGATCATACCTCACTGTAACCTCAAACTCCTAGGCTCAAGGGATCCTCCTACCTCAACCTCCCAAGTAGCTGGGACAACAGGTGCATCACCATGTCTGGTTAATTTTTGTTTTTCTTTTTTCTTTTGTAGATACAGGATTCTCACTATGTTGCTCAGTCTGGTTTTCAACTCCTGGACTCAGCAATCCTCCCACCTAGCCCTCCTTAAAGTGCTGGGATTACAGGCGTGAGCCACTGCACCCAACCTCATTTGTTTTTAGATTCTTTCAAGTAAAGGATTTGAAATACAAGCAGTTTCAGAAATATGATAAAACTGTTAGAGTAGTTATAAGAGCAGCTACATTTGGAATTAATTTTAGACAACTTTTTAAAATTGAAATACAGTAATACAATTATAGAAACATCTACATACATTTTCCTAAGAAAATACGTTAAACACATTAGACTTTTATAGCAAACAAACAATCCTCTAGTTTTCTCTCTCACTTTGGTTTCTGTATAAAAATAAATGTAAATTTGCTCTTATGGGCCCTGTTTGTAAGGACATTATGATAGAAATATATCAAAGTCACTGAGTGATTTTCAGGTAATTATAAACATACTTAGAAAAGCTTGGTTTGAAAAAAAGTTTTTATACCAAAATTATTGCTTGTTAAAATTAATCTTGAAAACTATAAGAAAATAATCCATGTTTGTTGAAAGGAACTGTTAAAAACTGAAAATTATAAAATGTAAACAATATCTTCACAATATGCATATAGTGTTTTTTTTTCTATTTTAATAATGATACATTACTCAATGGGCTTTCAAATGAAAATATTCAGAAATGTAAGGAAACAACAAAAGAAAAATTGCTTATTTTGAGAAGTTGATCTTGGGATAGGGAGGTAAGAAAGTATATTAGAAAAGCAATCCACAAAATAGAACATCATTCTAAACCGTAGATACACTCCCTTTGCTGTCTCTTTTAGAACTGTGTTTGAACTAAGTCTGCTTTCACGAGTTAGAAAATGAAGTATTTAGGCCATTAATAAATTTTGTTTGCAGATTTTCAATCAAGTCACTCAAGACCAAGCTGGATTCTAGTGGATCATTTCCCGTCATTAAAGTTAGCACCTGAGATAAAAATTATATTTAATGTCAGACTTAAATAGTTAAGCCTTTTAATTTCCTTCTCCTTTGGAATATAACATTGCTATGAGCTTGCATAGCAGCTGACTTCAAACCTGGCCTCTCCTTAGGAGACTGAATGAGTGCTTAGCTTCACAATTGTTTATAGAAATGCCAACTCAGTTAAATGTCAGATAATCACTCCACAATCAATTTTTATGTACATATGGTTTGTTTAAAAGACTTATTCTGAAAATCCTCGAAACCTAATTAGTTTACTGGTGAGTAGTTACAGAATTAGGTCAACAGTCAACTAGGAGTGCAAAAACTGACTTCGAGTTTTTGACATGGTAATTTTCTCTGCAGGGAAGTCTGTTGTAATAGAATAAAATCTTGAAACAGTTTATGTTCACTATCTTTCTTGTAAAATCATATCAGGTTTTCATCACTGTATTAGCTAATTATGAAAGAAAGTAATTTCTCTTCCAAGTATATTTGCATTTTAAGAACGGACACTGTAAATAAACCATAAAAAGGTCTTGAGGACCCAAAGAAAGGAATAGCATTTTAGGCACCATTATTTGCAGAGGGAAGTTATTTGGAGTGGTAGTCTTTCTGGATGTCCCTTAAATCACAGCATAGAGGTGGTCTATTATTTACTTATACTTGAAAATCAGGCCAGACTTAAAGTTGGAGGATAAAATATTATTACAACATCTTTCATATTAACTGTCAATATGTCTTATTGATCCATATAAAGTATTTTGTCAGTAAATAAAACATAGAAATGAATAAATCAGTTCTTTGGAGTGTTTGTATATCCTTGATCCGTGGTAAAACATCACACATGCCTAGGTCTCCTTTAGACGTACAAGGTGTGTCTGTAATATATAATTTGTTTACTTGTGGGCATCAGAAAACCTCTATTCTAGGGATTTTTCTAAAATAAGTTAAATTTGCAACCTTGGGCATTTTAACAATTTAGGCTTTTGTAGCATCATCTGTAATATGAGGGGATTGAATTAGATCAGGGTTGGCAGATATGAGGGACAAAATCCCCAAAATTCTGTCCCTGCAGGACCCAGGGAAGACATAAATAATTTGTCATATATTCTTTCTTGCTCACAACTTGGAATATTTTTCCAAAATTGTACAACATGGCCATAGCATATCATTTAGGTTTAGCACAGAAAATGAAACATTTTTGTAATCCCAATATCTAGATAATCACAGTCTTCCTTTTAGCTTAAAATGTTTATTGTATCATTTCTTATGTCTAGAATGTTACCAAATTCATATAAGATTTCAGTAATTTGTGGAATACATATATATTTGCGCCATCAACTAGAAGTTCTTAAAAATATTAAGATAAAATTTAATCAAAATCTTATATCTTCACTCAATACAGTACACAGGGGAATTCATCTATTTTGAAAACCTGAAAATTTTTTTTGGAAAGTGAATGATTTGTGATTTTGAATAATTGAGGGCATATTTCAACACATGAATGTTTTTGTTTCCAATTTATTTTTAGAAAACATAATTTAAATATAATTTGTATTATACTCCCATGTATTACAAAAGGCAAAAAATAGTTGAGATGCAGTTTTATTTTATAAATATATTAAGGTTGCTAATTATAATCAAACATTTCTAAGGCCTCCATGTATTAAAAAAACGAAAACTACAAAGCCATGTAGTTATCTATTCAGTCATTTTATATCAAATGTGACCATATTTCTCTAGCAAACAAAAATAAAAGAGGGGAATTGATTTGCCACTCAGTTTATTAGTGGTCATATACCAATAGTTCCTTCCTGGGCTTAATTCAGTCTTCTTATATCACTTCCATAGTATCTTGTACATATATATTTCTTCCTTCATTTATTCTGCATTTTATTTTATTTTTTTAATTTCAAAATATTAAAGGGGTACAAATGTCTTTGTTACATGGATACATTGTATAATGCTGAAGTCAGGGTTTTTAATGTGCCTGTCACCAGAATAGTGTTCATTGCACCTGATAGGTAAATTTTTATTAAACTGATTTACCTCTCGCCAATTAAAGAATTGTTTCACAGCACTGTAGTTTAAACTTGAATACAGATTTTCGACTATGTTTCTATGGTCTAATTTAAGTAATTGACAGAGACGAAGCCAGTTCACAAAGTTAATTAAAATTTTTCCTCTCTTCACTTTCAATTAGTTTCATTGATATGACACATTTTTTTCCTATTTAGTGTCTCACCATTATCACTACGAAGTACACAGGTTATGCTAGTTTGGCAAATAAATAGTGATTATTAAAATAATCTTTAAGTAGACACCATTTTGATGTTTTAATTGTCCTCTTGTCTTTGAATAGCTGAGTGTTGTAATTAGCATTTACTTCATTTATGTAGCAATTTTAATTTGTTCCTGAAGGTTGTTTGTTTGTTTCTAAATTTCTGTATCTGGGAAACAGAAAAGGTTTAATGGAATGCAAAGGCAGTAAGAAATAGTGGTAAAATATCTCTAATTAGAATGTGGTAGCTAAAATATTAGTATAAAACTATGAAGTCTTGAAATTAACCCTAATTCTATATGCTTCTCCATATTGTTTAAAATCATTTATTACGTGGGGCATATAATTGTTGAATTCTATTAAAAACTAAAGTAACTTTTATAATAATGGTATTAAGGAAACTTTTATAGATTAATGTTATAGTTGATCTCAGGAGAAGTTCAATAACAACTGAAAAATTTTCTCCATTACTGAGAATTTATCTGGATGGCTTAATTTTACACAGGCACACACACATGCACATTAGTATTTTTATTTTGATGCATTTTTGCTTTTTCAAAAGCCTTGTAATATTCATAGAAATGAATCATCTGTCAAGAATAGTAGTTTAGGTTTCTACATTTTTACTCATAAATTCAGACTTATCAAAATCTTCCTTCCTTTTTCTCTCCCACATTGCATTCAATGTCATATAAAAAGGAAGAAATAAGTAACTGCATTAGTGATTTATGTTTTTACGAATTCTTCTTGTGCTCTATTTAGAAAGAGAAGTTAACCAGGCTGGGTAAATAAATTATTTTTACAGTACAACATCCTTTTCTATGGAAATTGATTTCAAATAAATTTCTGTTTTAAAGCAATAATGAAAACAATTTAAATGAGTACATTACAAAAAGTGTTATTGGGATTTAGAATACTTCACTGACTCTTAAGAGAAGAGTATAACTTCATTTTTTCTTATAATGGTAATTTCAACACTTTTTTCTACTTTCTAATGAGAATACTTCTGTTTCTTGAGAGTTTATTTTATTTATTTATTTTAAGGGTAAATAATTATGTATTCATTGGTTAGTAAAATATTTTTGTAGAGTACTTGAAACGATCATTCTAATTTAAGTATTTTGTAAAATAGAAAACTTAACAAGTAGCCACAAAAGGTAGCTGAAATATGCATTGCTTCTGAATTTTTACTTTAACCTCTGTTACCCAGGAAGTTATAACTCTTATATTTTAAAGTTTGTGAAGAAAACATATTCTAAAAATGAGCAATATTTAGTTTCTGTTGTGTTCTTCAACCCATACAACTCTGAGTATCACTGTCCTAGGGTGACTTTAGGAACAAAAATCAGAAGCATAGTTAAATTACTTTAAGATAAGGGAAATTTATTATAAGATATGGATCTCATGGACTTGAAGGAAAGGTTTGACAATGGACTTTGTGTAAGGCAGCTTCCAGGGCGTTTCTCATATCACCAAGGACATCACAAGTTCAGTCTTCATGTTCAGTCTCGAGTGTAGCCATTGGTGTAACTTAGCTATGAGCTCACTCATGCTCTGTGTCTCATGGTTTGAATTCTAAGATTCAGTTGGCTCAATCCAATTATGAATCAGTTTTAATTTGGTCAGTTACTGGTCAAAAATGGTCAGAAGAGGTTGTGTCACATTATGCAACAGAACAACCAAGTCTGTGGAAGAGGGAGTGTGTGGGAGAGGACTAGGGAGAAGTGAGGATGGTAAGGAAAACGAGGAGGCAATCAAGAGCCATTACATAGTCATCACTCTAAGGCCTTTGCAGACTTGTTAAGAGTTGCATCCCCTCTGTGAAACCTCTTCATTTCTCCTCATCCTTTTCTGTAAGTTCATGTAGCACTAATTCTATGTAATTAAATTGAACTTGTCACATTCTGCTCTTTATGCTAGTTATTTTTGTGACGGCATGTTTTATATTCAAAAATTATTATTGTTCAGGTAATTGGATGTCCTGGATATGGGAGAAGGCTATGTTCTCAGCATGTTGCATTCTCTTGCCCCTGGACACAAGAAGTGAAGCCTTCTGAGAAGTTCCTCCGGAAGTCGAGATCTTTCTGTATACCCATTACACTGGTGGGGAACTAAGGAAAAACATTTCTGTGGCAAATATTGCAAGCAGACAAAATCTGTTATTTGAACAGGCTTTAATGATAACTGTGTTCAAAAAGACAAGACATGTAATGACATAGGGCTAAGTTTTGTAATATCATGTTAAATGAAAAATTAGTTTCAAAATAGCATATAGGAAGGACACTGATGTGTGTGTGCGCGACTATATATTAGTGTGTGGGTGTTCATATACATATTTTATATGTCAAGATATTTTTTTAAATTCCCAGAAAGATAAATGCCAAAATGCTAAATCTGATTTCTCTAGATTGCTGATTCTCAAAGTGTGAACATCAGCATCAGCATTACCTGGGAAACTTTTAGAAATACAAATTATTTCTATTGAATCAGAAACTCTGGGAGTGGGACCCAGCAATCTGAGATTTAATAAGCCCATGAACCCTCCAGGTAATTATGTTGAGCACTCAAGTTTGAGAACAGTACTCTAGTCTAGATGATATGATTACAGGTGATTTATTTTCTTCCTGGTGCTTAATGAATATGTATTTTGTTTACATTTATAAAACATCCTAAATGTTAATTTTCTAAACAAGGAAGCCTTCTGAATAGTCACATTATATACTTCTTTGTAGATCTTGTTCTTAGAGCAACAGTTTGCATATACTAGGTGCAATAAATGCATGATGAAGTCTTCATTGAAGTTAACTTCAAAGTACCCCTTCTCTCTGTGTATTTTCACACCCCCTCAAAATGTATTGAGTGTGGTCCACATAGGTCAAGAATTGTGGTTTCAAGAACTTTTCGTAATGAGGTGTGAAATAATTTATTTTAATACATTTCTTGTTGGCTACAAAATAAGTAAAATTTATCTTGCATAAACTACCACAGCACATGTATGAAATTATTTAATTTGCTTCAAAAGTTTAAATAGGAGCTAATTTAATATAATCTGAAAAATTCAAGAAACATTTTCTGTTGAAGTGGGAGTCAACATTAATGCCCCATTGCTATTCCTACATTTATTGATGCCTGTAGGTCAAATTAAACATCACTTAACAAAAGTAATGACAAGGAAGCAAGCAAGTTACAAGTTAGTCTTTGTGGATTTCTACTCTACTCATTTATTTTTTCACCTCTTAAAGATTTTATAACAGTTGTTTTACTTGTATATTATATATTCTGGGTGATATAAAAGCATAGTCAGTTAAGAAGAAGAAATTTGGCAAAGAAAAGTTTGAAAGAAATTATTTTTAGGAGACAAAGACTGCTTCAATGAGACTAAAAAGAAAGAGATGTAGAAAGACAAATAGTGATTTTAACAATTAAGATGGGCCGGGCGCGGTGGCTCACGCCTGTAATCCTAGCACTCTGGGAGGCCGAGGCAGGTGGAACGCTCGAGGTCAGGAGTTCGAGACCAGCCTGAGCAAGAGCGAGACCCCGTCTCTACTAAAAAAATAGAAACAAATTAGCTGGCCAACTAAAATATATATAGAAAAAATTAGCTGGGCATGGTGGCGCGTGCCTGTAGTCCCAGCTACTCGGGAGGCTGAGGCAGTAGGATCGCTTAAGCCCAGGAGTTTGAGGTTGCTGTGAGCTAGGCTGACATCATGGCACTCACTGTAGCCAGGGCAACAAAGTGACACTCTGTCTCAAAAAAAAAAAAAAAAAAAAAAAGCAATTAAGATGTTAAAAGTGAAATATAATACAATATTTTAGATGTTTTGTTTTTTTTAGAGATTGGATAAATTTCTATATAATCTTATTCTTTAAGGGAAGTTCAAGTTATACTAATCTATAATAGATTTCTTAAACCTTATTAATCTTGGTTTTTCTAAACTCCAGCCACATTTTTGGTTTGTATTATACAATCTTAGCACTTGGTTATGTGAAACTATTGATAAATTAAAAAA
This sequence comes from Lemur catta, assembly GCF_020740605.2. Taxonomy (NCBI): domain Eukaryota; kingdom Metazoa; phylum Chordata; class Mammalia; order Primates; family Lemuridae; genus Lemur; species Lemur catta. The sequence goes on along the minus strand of NC_059128.1, from coordinate 250,613,810 downwards.
AAATGGTTTAAGATGTCACTATTATTTATCCAATTAAATTGTAAGTACTTTGAGAGCCAAGAGATACAGTGGATGCTTCCTTTATACCTTCCCCATCCTCTTATTAAATGTTTAGAAAATAAATTAATTGAGTCATGTTCTTTCTAGAAGAGTCAGCATGTAATATCTGCATTAGTTATCTATTGTGTCATAACAAATTATCCCAAAACTCAGTGACTTAAAACAATACATATTCATTATACCACAGTTTATTTGGATCAGGAATTTCAGGCTCAGCATAGCTGGGTCCTGTGATCCAGAGTATTGGACAAAACTAAAATTAAGGGTTTGGACCAGATACAATCATCTCAAGGCTTAACTAGGGAAGGACCTGTCTCTAAATTCACTTGTGGTGGTTTTTGGTAGGATTCAGTTCCTCATTGACTATTGGCTAAGACACTCAGTTCTATGCCAACGGTAAATATGAAGGTCCTAATATGGTCACAGAATAGCAAGGAGATCATGGTGGCTGGAACAGAGTGAGTGGAGGGGACAAGTGATAAAAAATGACATCAGAATGGACAGAAGTCAGAAGATTATTTATCGCAGTATTTCCCAAAGGTTAATGTGCAAACAGATAACCTGGAAATCTTGTGAAATGCAGATTTAAATTCAGAAGATCTGGGATGTACCTGAGAATCTGTATGTTTAACAATGTGATGTTGATTTTGCTTGCTGGTCTGAAGACCACACATTGAGTAACAAAAAATGAGGATATTAGAGATAATTATATAAATTGTTGGCTTTTACTGTGAGCGAGGTGGAAATCCATAGGGAGGATTTGAGCAAAGGTGCTATATTACCATCTCCTTCACTGACATATTGTGAGAACCCTTTCACTGACAGGGGTAGAGGTTGTTGAAATAAGCAGATGACAGGTGACATTCTCCTAGACAAAGGCAGGAGCAGTGGAGGGGGTAAAATATGGAATTATTCTAGGTGTATTGTGAACATGAAACCTACAGGAGTAGTTGATGGCTGGGCTGTTGTATATGAGTGAGTGAGAGGAATTAAAACAACATCAAGGTTTTTGCTTAAATAACAGGAACATGTTGAGTGTTGTTTTTTGAGACTATAGGAGTAGCAGGTTTTTCAGAGGAAAGATCAAGAGTTTTTGACAATTTAGATTTGTGATGCTTATTAGATATCCAAATGGAGATGTTGAATATATGTTGAATAATGTAAGTCTGGGGTCCAGAGAAAAGATCATTACTAGAGACATAAAGTGGGAAATAATTAGAATATAGATGGTTTTTAAATTTATAAGAATATAGTTCATTACCTAAGGAGTGATTTCTGATAGAGAAGCAGTGCAAATACTGGAACAGTATAACTTTAGGTGATGAGGCTATGCCAGCAAACAAAACTCAAAAAATATCAACCAGAAACTTAGGAGGAAAATCAGGAGCCATCAGTCCCAAAAGCAAAGTGAAGTAAGCATTGCAAACAGAAAGGAGGGATCAGTGTTGTTAAATGTTGCTGTAGTTTAAGTAAGATGCAGACTGAGAACTGACCATCAGATTTAGCATTCTGAAAGCCACTGATGACCTTGACGAGAGCAGTTCAGTGGATTTGTGAGCTCCAAATGCCCAACTGGGGTGAGTTTAAGAGAATGGGAGTAGATAAATTGAAGACTGAATGACTAGGTAATTATTCTAAGGAGTTTTGCAGTATATGGGAGCAAAGAAACTGGTTCACTGGAGAGGAAAATAGGCCAAGAGAGGTATTTATTAAGAGAGAAAAAAGAAGATCATGGTTCTATGCTGAATGGGTATATCCAATAGAGAGGAAAAATGTGATGATTTAATGGTAAAAGGTGACGGAGTGATATCCTTGGGTAGACAAGAGGGGATGGGAACTAGTGCACAAGAGGAACACAGGCCTTGACAAAAGTATGAAGAGATCATTCTAACATCTTAACAGAGTGAAGGCAGCATATATGGGCAGAAGTGTCAATAGATGTGGTGATGAGAGCTTACAAAGCTTCTCTTCTGAGTGTGCCTTTTTCTCAGTGAAATTAAGAAGCCTGCTTGTCAGCCAGAAAAGTGTAAAACAATTGACAGAGACTTGAGTGAGTAAAAGGTCTAGAGAGTCATCTAGGCTGTGCTAAAATGAATCTCCTAGAGAAATATAGAAATTCTAGATAGGAGTAAGGACCCACTTAAATTGTGGGTCTTCGTGGCAATGAGTTTAATTGTTTAGTTTTCCTCTATGTGTATTTTTGTCATTCTCTTGAAATACCACAAGCTTCCATTAGGGTTGGTGAATTTTTCATGTGCATATTCTAATTGTGACATCAGGAGTCATATATTTTATAATTCTTATATTCTCTACATCATTGACCACAATACTTTAAACCTAATTTTTAATTGATTAATTGACGGTTTTAGTGATAAATGAGAAGCAATCATGTAATGTAGAATTGGAAAAAACTTAGACATCCTAGGAATTTGTTCATAAAATTTTATGGCTGAAAAATTTGAGGACTAACTCAGTGAATGAGCTGGCCCAAGGTGATACTGTTAGTTGAGAGCAGGAATCATAAAGTGGTAAGGGAATTCTTATGTGTTATTTTGGAGTATCACATTTCATATGGTTTCCCTTTGTTAAAACCACCAGTGTTCTAATAACCCAAGATGAAAAGCAGAAATCCACTTTGATAATTTCTTTACGGGAGCCATCTCTATTAAACTGTCAGTTCTTAATAAAAACTATCATCACCGTTTGGTGTTTACTACCTGTCAGGCACTGTACTAAACACTTTACATAAACAATTTTCTGCAGTCCTTATATCAACTCTATTGAGAAAGAACTCTTTTACAGATGGAGAATTTGAAGCTTACCCAATATTAACTACCTGCCTGCCTAAAATCACACAATCAGTTAAAGAATTATGAATTCAAACAGAGACCTTACCCATTTAAGGATAGTGATTCTCTGCCTATAGAGGGCATCAGAATCAATGGAGGGGCTTATTAGAACACAGATTGTTGGCAACATTGCCCAAGTTTCTTAGTCAGTAGGTCTGAGACCGAGTTCAATAATAAACACTTCCAGCAATTCCCAGGTGGTGCTGTTGCAGCTGGGCCAGGAACCCCATTTTGAGAACCACTGCAGGAACCTGTCTTCCTCTCAGAGCAGATGCCTCCTGCATATTGTTCCAAAACTTCCTCTCCTTTTCACTTTCCTCCTCACTATTCTAGTTCAAACACTTTGTTCCCTACTCAATTCTCCCCGTAAACCTTGGAACATTGATATTTTGAATATTTCTTATACATCGTGCACTGGAAAGTATGAATTATCAAGAAGTTACATGTTTTCCGTTATTAGAAGCAGCTACAATCTTAACTTTTATATATTCATATTTTTTTAGTTTAATTATTTCAATTTCTTTGTTGTGTAAGCATTTTTTATATTTCAAAAATTAATAAGATAAAAGTAAAATAAAAGAGTCATAAATCAATATGCTTTTATATTAATCATTCTAGCTTAGAACTTTAAAATATTTAAGAAAATATTTAATATAAAGCTTTAAAATATTTAACAAAAATGTATCCAGACTAGTACAATTGTTCCTATATGGGTGTACTGTGTTCTATCTCTTCCTACTTATATCCAAACCACACATCTTAATGAAATCAATGACTTCAAATTGAAATTCTCATAAGTTCATGGCTCAGCTCCAGAATTTTCAGTGAATCCCCGTTGCCTAATAAATTAAATCTGAGCTGAACACAAAGGAATTAGAAATATACAATCTGGTATCAATTAGTCTGTCCAGTCTGGTCTTCCGGTTCTGTCTCCCTATGTTCTATTCAAAACATGTTTGCGCTACTTCTAAATATGTCCAAATTTTAGTACTTCCAAGCCATTATTCATGCAATCCCATTTTCCTGAAATATTCTCGGCTTTTGCAATTCCACCACTTCCTTCTCCAGTTAGACTAAAGGCATGTCCTCTCGGAAGACTTTTCTAAACTTCTAGCTAGCTCTATTTTTTCTCTCCCTCTTTAGACTTTTTTATAGCAAATGTTGATTTTTATTCATTGAACTACTCAAGGTGACACAGATATAGACAACAAAAAAGATGGGATTTAAACTCAGAGCTGAATAATTATTTCCACTTATTTAATCTCTCAACTTTGATTTTCTCCTCAATAAGATAAAGATAATATTTATGTTGTAGAGGCATTCTAGGGATTAAATTAAGTGATACATTTAACAGGCCATGGCATACTCCTCTTACATAAGGGGTCTCAGTAAATGTTAGTTCTGATAATAGTCAGAAATCTTCAAGTTCCACACTATATAAATCTTAGTCAAACTAAGTGAATTTAGTGTTTCAGTAACTTGCAGGAATAGATTCTAATCTAGGCATGACTAGACCCAAAGTCTCAAATGATGTCATTAGAGTTGTTTCTTGACATCTCTTGGTGTCTCTAATTGGCTTCATTCTGCATGTAAGTTTTATTCATAGATATGTTGCTGGATATTTGCATTATTGCAAAGAAATATTTGTAGCAAAAAATATTTACAAATATTTCTTTTGAGATACACACACATATATGCATATGTTTGTGTGTACATATATGTGTGTGTGTATATATGTTATGAGTTGAATTATGTCATATGTTCAAGTTCTAATCCCTATTCCTTACTATGTGAAAGGTGACTTTATTTGGAAATAGTGCAATTGCAACTATAATTAGTTAAGGTAAGATCAGACCAGAGTAGGGTGTGCACCTAATCCGATATAAATAACAGTTTTTCCAAATGGAGAAATTTGGACACAAATTCAAAACCATGGGAAAAATGCCATACAAAGGTGAAAGCAGACATCTATAAGCCAAGCAATGTCAAAGATTGCTAGGAAACCACTAGAAGCTATGACAGAGGCAAGAAACAGATTTTTCCTCACTCCTTGCAGAAGGAACTAACTCTGCCTGACACCTTGATCTAGTGCTTCAAAGCTCTAGAACTAAGGAAGTAAATTTTTGTTTTCTAAGCCACCAAGTTTGTGCTACTTGATTATGGCAGCCCTAGCAATCTAATATATATGTAGAATAACTAACGATATCTATCGCTTATTTATCTTCTAACCATCTATCAATTTCTCTATTGATATGTAGGATATATGTCTATACAAACATGTATATTATATATGTGTTTGTGTGTATATGTCTTAGATTAACATCTTTCTGGATTCCTGAAATTTCCAGTAAAGAAAAACAAAATGAAACATTGATTTCTACTAGTGTCCTTTTATCATTTTAGAAGTTTCTGGTGAACTCTACTGGATTACTTGCCTGTGTTTAGTCCAGACTTCTGGAGGACATGATCCTGTGACTTCCCCACCTGGGTCTTATGCTCCCTTCACAGGAATATAGTTGACAGCCTCTTCATCACTTTATTTAGTGAAAGTGTTCATTTTTCCTCAAGGAAGTTATTCTGGTTTTCCAAAACATGTCTATCGCACTTTTTCCCTCTTCTTTCTTTATAAAATTATAATTTATGCCTGGCACACTAGGAAACAACTACAGATTTGTTTTGAATTACTGTTTATTTAGTCTTCTGCAAATATTTTATAAACTGGAGGATGTGGACTATGTGTTAGTCACCTTTTTATCCCTTATATCAAAACTCTTTATAACAGAAAAATTTTCAATAAAAGTACTGGGATGAAATTAATTTAACTGAAATTAGTCTGGCTTTCCAGAACATGTCTATCACACTTTTTCCCTCCTCTTTCTTTATAAAATTATAATTTATGCCTGGTACACTAATGAAAAGGACAAAAAGCATGCCAAAAAATAATGCAGAAACACACACACGTGCACACACGTACAGCAGGAGAGACAGGGAGAGGGGGGAGAGAAATCTGCAAAAATACAAAGGGAAATATTGTTTCAGGAAAGCATAAAGCATGCTATTGGAAATTTTTATTTTCTGGTCCCCTTTAATTTAGAATTCCAGATAAAGCTCTATATACGATCTTATATATAGAGAGAGCATTTATACTTACTAATAAATTCAGCACATGGATTAGAAATAAAACCTGTGATAGCTCTCAAAAGCATGGTCCAGGGCTTAATGTGCATATGTGGCATCCAGGATCTTGTTAAAAATGAAGATTTTGGTTCAGTGCATGTGGAGCGGAATCATAAATTTAGTGTTTCTAATGAGTTCCAAGATGGAAGTGTTGAAGCTCGCATGCAGACCACTTTGAGTAGCAGTGGTTTAAACTAGAGCACACAGTGTTGATCAAATTTAGCTGTGGACATATTTTGTTTAGTTAGCACAGGATTTCAACTTTTTACAATAAATTTAAATACCTTCCTATGAACTTGAATGCTCCCATTTATCCAGTCCCTCCATTATTACTTTAAAATCTATGACTTTACCAATTTAAATTATCAACTTGACACCAGTGAATATTTCAGGTTTCAATGCCTGTTCATATATCCCCTCCATTTATACAAAATGATCTCAGTGACCCATGTGAATGTTTCCAGGAGAGGCTGTGGATGACAGGCATCTTTCTAGAACTAGAAAAAGAGAAGGGATTCCTGTATTCTTGGTCAAAATATTTAAATAGGTTTAGATGTTACTCTAATCATTTCTAGTATTTTCTAATCTTCCCAAAATGGATGAAATATATATTATGTTGGGATGGTGGGGAGGAGGCAGTGGGAGAGTGAGGTGATGGTTTGCCGGATTTTAATTTTCAGAGAACAGCAGACAGTCTGCAACCTTTTAGACTTTCTCTTTAAGAACTTGCCATGTCCAGATCAAAGGAATTTATTAGGCTTTTAGCTCTCCTGTTTTTTTATAGCTCAAAATGAACAAATTTTCAAGTACAAAAGAAATGCTTTAAAAGACTTCTTTTAGTCTTTATTTGAAATCTCCTGCTCTCCTTCAGTTCACAGATATGTCGTGCACTGAATGGAGGAATCAGACTACTACACTTTGATCATTTCACTATCTTGTTTGATTAGTGTTTTCAAACTATGGAGTTTATCAGCAGGGGGCAGGTTGATCCCTGTGGCTTATAATGGGCAAAGTATGGGGGAAAAATAGGTTTTTAGAAATCGTTTAAGATCAATCAGTTTCCTCCTTCTTCAAGGTTTAAAAATAACATCATGGACAGATAGACTTTGACACAGAATAAGCTCAGATATTTCCAAAGGGAAAACTGACCAGCATGTATGGTGCACTTTTTTCCCTCCCTCTTTTTCTCTTTAAAATTGTGACTTCTAGTCCTTAGATTATTATAAACTATAATCAAACTCCTCTTTTTTTTTTTTTTTAAAGGAAGCAAGAGGTACAACTGCTCAATTTTAACTTTCATTTACTGAGCAAACACGACATTCAGAATGAAGGTTAGGGTGGTTAAATGGGATTTTAAGAATTCAGCTCTTTGGGGGAAGGTATTGAATTGTATTGCATGCAGCAATTTTAACTATTGCTGTGAACTTGGGTTATTCATCCTACCCTTAGGGATTGTCAATTTGCAGTTCCATAGCTCTAATTCAGGAGGAATAGCTTTGCTTCTGATTTAATAAATTAACACTGACACATGGGCTTTTTCTTTTGGTATTCTGGAGGTATCCTGAGCGGCAATGCTGTACAGGTTGTCAGCTGGTGACTTTTCACAATGGCTGGCAACATATCAGCTCAAGGATTGGCTTCCTCTGTAGATGTGGGGAATGCTGTCTGATTATGGATTTTTTAATTTGAGGGTAAATGAGATCATGTGGGACTTTCCAGTTTAAATAAATTAACTAGTTTTCAATTTGAAATGGGCACAAAGGACAAGAAAAAGATGCTAGTTAGGCTAGATTCTAGGCAGACAAATTGCCTCAGGCATATCCCCTGCTTCCCGATGTTCTTCTCTGAGGCAGCCAGTGAAGTCGGAGACTGGGTTGGCTGTCTCTTAGGGTATTCACGATACAAAATGTCTGTGCCCTCTTTACCTAGTTTACTTTCCAAGGCTTTTTTTCCCCCCTCACCTAAGCATTGTTCATTTCGAGTATGTGTAAAGAAGGAGACACTTCCATATAAACCATTTCATACTAAGAGACCACTAGCTCAAATAACCAAAGGAAGAGAATTTTAATGAAGATAATGTTAGGCAGCTTTACAAAATAAAATGGAGAATATACCAAAGCTTATATGAAATATTTTTGGATTTATAGGCATTCCAAAAATCATTTTTAAGTTTTACCAAAAGAGCCAATAATAATTTTAAGTCGTAATTTCAGGTAGAAACAGTAGATATAAATACATGTAATATTCTATTGTGTTTATCTGAAAGCAAGGTGCCATTATATGTTATTTCTGTCTTGTAGTTAAACACAGAGTAGTTGTTTTTTTTTTTTCTTAGACAGAGGCTTTCTCTGTCGCCCAGGTTAGAGAGTGTTGTGGGGTTAGCCTAGCTTATAGCAACTCAAACTCCTGGGCGTAAGAGATCCTTCTGCCTCAGCCTCCTAAGTAACTGGGACTGGAGGCATGCACCACCATGCCCAGCTAATATTTATATTTTTAGTAGAGCCAGGGTCTTGCTCTTGCTCAGGTTGGTGTCAAACTCCTGACCTCAAGTGATCCTCCCATCTCAGCCTCCCAGAGTGCTAGGATTACAGGTATGAGGCACTGTGCCTGGCTATAGAGTAGGTATGTTTATTTAAGGCATTTATTTATTTATCTGCCTTAATTCAAAAAGGGATTTATATATTATTTCTTTAAAATTCAGAATATTACGGGGATACAAATGCTTTGGTTGCATAAATTGCCTTTGCACCACCCAAGCCAAAGCTACAAGTGCACCCATCCCCCAGACAGTTTGCACTACATCTGCTAGATTTGAGTTTGTCCATCCCCATCTCTCCCATCCCACCTGCCCAACACCCAATGAATGTTACTTCCATATGTGCACACAAGTTTTGATTGATTAGTACCAATTTAACAGTGAGTACATATGGTGTTTGCTTTTCCATTCTTGTGATACTTCACTTAAAAGAATGGGCTCCAGCTCCATCTAGGATAATACAAGAGGTATTAGTTCACCATTTTTTATGGCTGAGTAGTACTCCATGGTATACATATACCACATTTTATGTATACCATGTGGTTGATTCCACATCTTTGCGATTGTGAATTGTGCTGCAATGAACATTTGAGTACGGATATCTGTTTATAGAATGTCTTTTTTTCCTTTGGGTAAATATCCAGTAGTGGTATTGCTGGATCAAATGTAGGTCTACTTTTAGTTCTTTGAGGAATCTCCATACTGCTTTCCATGGAGGTTGTACTAGTTTGCAGTCCTACTAGCAGTGTATGAGTGTTCCTATCTCTCCACATCCATGCCAACAGTTTTGTTTGGAGACTTTTTGATGAAAGCCCCTTGCACTGGAGTTAAGTGATATTTCACTATGGTTTTGATTTGCATTTCCCTGATTATTAGAGATGTTGAACATTTTTTCATATGTTTGTTGGCCATTAGTCTATCTTCTGTTGAAGTATCTCAGAGCTTGCAGACAACACCTTTCAATTAAACAAGTCAGTCACAGAGATAGAACAGAGAGACAAGAATGAGCAAAGCCTACCAGAAATATGGGATTATGTAAAGAGACCTAACATAAGAATCATAGACATCCCTGAGGGTAATGAAGAAAACACACAAAGGTTAGAAAAAGGGATTTAATATATTTGTTCTTTGGAGACATTTAAATGTTTGCTAGGATAAATGTATACTGAATTTCTATTTCAGTACATTTTCAAAATAAAATTGCTAAGTATATCACATACAATACTTTGATAGAAGTGTTTGGCATGTGCTCATTTATTAATTATTGATAAAGAATTACTTTTTCTTTTAGTCATTAAAATGCTAAAATGTAAGTGATCTTTTTTTGTTTTGGTATGAGGTATATCAAGAATGGGATGATGCCAGTAGTGTGGTAAAAAAATAAAGTATGATTTCAGGAGTTTTCTCTTAGGAAGTTCATCTCTTCTGCATCCTCACAATTCTTGCTTCACTCCTAGTTACTAATAAGCACTATAACAGTCTCTTTGCCTTGAAAATCCCCTCCTACTCTCTTTTCAATATATCCTCCAAATTGAGTCCAGCATTATCTTTACAAAATGCAAATTCTTTCATACCACTCTCCTCCCTCTGATTTTTAAATAGCTCTCCAGCTGTTCCTAGCACACCTTTCCCCATGCAATCACCCTACAATTCCACCATTCCTCCCAGATGGAGCAACTTCAGGCCTCTGCAAGTGATATTTTTTTCATGGCTTTGTACATGCTGTTCCTTGCCTGAGGACTTTGTAATCATTCCTCAAGAATCTTCCTAGCCATCTTACCATCTGGGAAGTGTTTGTTGACACCTTCTCTTCCCACCTCCCCCAAGAATGTTTAACACTTCCTCCTCTATAATTTCATTGAACACCAATTATAGCACTTGTCATGGTATATTGTAATTGTTTTATTGCCTGCTTCTCTACTGAAATTTGATTATATGAATATTATGAGAGCCAAGACCATGTTTTATTTCTGAAAAATTCACAGACCCATCTCATTACCCAAGTACAAAATTTCAATAATTGTCTAATTCCTTTGTTCCATGCTTGAATCTTTCCCTTTCTGGATTCTACATACTAGAAAATTGTACTAAGATCACCTACTTGTCCTAACCAGGTAGGTATTTAGTGTATTCATTGAATAAATTCCACAATTCTTGGAAACAGTAAATCTAGAGGTTAGTGGTACAAACTCTGGATGAATTAGAATCCAGAGACCAACTTTTACTAATTCCATGACCCTGAGTAATTTCCTTAATTTTTCTTTGTTTCTGCATTTCTTTGACTATATAACTAGGTTAGTAATAGTACCTACTTCATAGGGCTATTGTGAAGATTAACCCATATCCTCCTGAAGGAAAATAAAGCTGAAAATTAGCATACAAGCTTACTGACTGGAGTCTCTTTACATTTAGGCCCATTAGCCTTTTTGGTTTCTAGCAAACCTGCTGTAGTCCCAATCTGTTCTCTTTTTCATTCAGTTAGGTGACCATGTTATACCTCTTTCCGTAAAGCTGGTGGCGGGCACCCCTCCCTTCCCTAATGGAAAAAGAAGAAGCTCACGAGACCTGCCAAGCACAATGCCTGCAAGGCCCAGCTAAGTTAAAGGACGACCACACCTGGATGGTTACCCTGATAAGAGTCTCGGTTCCTAGAGTCCACACATACCACCGGCCCCTCCTGTTTCTCAATACCCACCTTTAAACTGCAAGGGACAATTCCTTGCTCTCCCCACCATAAATCTTCCTGCCAAAGAAACCCCTACCCCCAGCCCTAAAAACATATATAAACCCACTCAGACTTCTGGGCGATGCGACTCTTCGGGTCTCTCTCACTCTCTCTCTCTCTCCTGGGGCCCGAAAATCTTGCCCGGCCCCTCTCTTGGGACCCATTACCCTCACCCAGGAGTGCCCCAATAAAGCCTCTTTACTTATACCTTTCAACTCTGCTCGTCTTTCTTTCTCTGGTGCAGGCCAATCAAAAAATACTTACATTTGGTGCGAAACCCGGGAGGGTGCTTTGACTTTGGGCTGCACCGCCCCTCCCGTGGACTCTGGTCTTAAAACCTTACATTCCCTTTTCTCTCCTGTGGCACATCTCTTATTCTCACTTTCATCTGATGATTCTGCTTCTTATTTTACTGATAAAAATAGAAACAATCAGAAGTGAACTTTGCCCACTGTACCATCATCCTATCAACTTCTGCGTTTACGTGCGCTTTTTGTCCTGCTATTACTAGCCATTGCCAGCAAAGACTAATGCCCACAACTGTGTACAGACCTCATCTCTGAGATTGCTGCACAGAGTCCCAGAAATTGCCCCTTCTCCTACCTATATCAGACATGTTCAACTTTTCACAGGATTTTTCTTATGCTAATAAAAGCATAAAAAAGCCTTATGCTGATAAAATCATGCCATTATTTTAATGTGACTAAAAAAAATAATTATTGAATCCGCTTCCTTTGTGGTTAGAGCCCCATGCTCTCCTCCACGTGTTTGTAACAAAGCTCCTCAAGAGTTGTCTATACTGTCTGTACTTGTCTCTTATTTCTGTGCTTCCATGCTGTCTTGGCCTCACTGCAAGCAGCCTTCCACTGCCACCATTCCGTTGAAACTGTTTTAGTAAATGTCAGTGCTCAATTTTGAATTCTCATCTCACCTAAAGAAGAAGTATTTTGCAGTATACTGACTCCTATTGGAAGCATTTTATTCATCTTTCAGCCAGAAACCACACTTCTAATTTTTCCTCCTTTCTCATAGGATGGTCTTCCTCAGTCTCTTTAAACGTTCCCTTCTCAAATCCCCTTTCTCTAGACTTTTACTGATCCTCTAGACCTCTTCTCTTTTCTGTCTACTTTCATTTGACTTATGATGTTGTTCAGTCCCATACTTTTAAATATCATCCATAAGCTCTTGATTTTCAAACTTGAATCTTCCCTCTGAACTTCAGACTGATATATTAAACTACTAAACTCCATTTCTATGTCAAAGGCAATTTTAAATTAGCATGATCGAAATCCTGTCCTCTTCTCCCCAAAATGTGTTTCTTTCATATCCTTTCACTTTTCAGATATTAGCAATTCCATCCTTTCAGTTTCTCAGGACAAAAAAAACAAAACGAAACAAGTAGAACAACAGTATTCCTGATGGTTCTATCTATCTACTTTATACACCCAGAATCACTCCAACACTAACTACTCTCCCATGCAACTACCCTGGAACAAGCCGTCCCCGTTTTTTTGTCTTGATAATAGCTTCTAATTGATCTCTCTGCTTCTTTCATCCCTTCTCCTGCAACCTATTCTTAACAAGGAAGCCAGCACGATTCTTTAAATATGTAATTCATGTCATTCCCTTTCTCGCTTATCCTTCCATTGTCTTCCTATCTCATGAAAAGTCAAAGCTGGAGTCCTTAGATTGGATACTTGCTCCCTGTGTCTTACCTCATCTCCTGGGATCACTCCATGGCTGGCTTTCCCTTCTTCCTTAGTGCTTTACTAAAATGGCAATCACCCATTGGCGCCCATGAAATCTCTATCTTCCTTTTCAGTTTCATATTTCCCCATAGCATTTATCACTCTTGGACATAATATATCTTTAATTTATTCCTTTTATTTATTTTTAACTTTCCACCAACTAGAATGTAAGCTCTATGAGACAAAGAATTTATATATTTCATTTACTGCTAAATCTCCAGAACCTTAAAGAGCTCTTGGAATGTAGTAGAGTTTTATTCAATATCTGTGAATAATTAATTGAACTAGGATCTGTTATTATTATTCTTAACCATCTTTTCTATATTCTCTTACATTGAATACAAGTATTTTTTACTTGAATGCTGCTTGATTGCATCTGATACATTGTATATCTTAGTAATTATAAAAAATATCACTTTATCTTACCTGGAATCATGACTTGTAAAATCTTAAAATACTTTTAACTCTCCAACTTAGCTAAGTGTAAACTAATTTTTGAAAATTCTAAAAATATTTTGAATGTTATAATGATTTAGAATTATTATTGTCTTACAGAAAATGGGTGTGAACTTGCCTTTAATTTACATTGGTGCTTTATTATACACTGGAAGTTAGTTGCTATTTAAAATAAATTTCTAATAACAGTTAATTTTGTTTTTAATTTGCTTCTTTCAAATGAAAGTGAATGGCAGAAATTTAACTCTGACATCTAAGCTGTGATACCCCATTACTTTGCTGCCAATAGTTGTTAGTGAAAACAGAAAGGCCTTTTTGCCAAGTGATTTTATTCTTTTCACTGAAGTCCTTTGTGTCTTTAAAAGCATCCTTTGTCTTTTTGGTTATAGACCATTACCTATTGTTTCAATGGCAATGTTAATATATTTCACATCAACCTTTTTGTTATATTGTACCTTTTACTATATTTTCAGTTCTTATTTTCACCAGCTGTAATGTGACTCTCCCCTAGTTTCCCACCTTATCCCAGTCCCCTCGAATAAGTCTCATTGTAGGACCCAGACCCATAATTAATGACAGTGAAGCTTTTGCTTTTAAGACCTCTCTGAGGTAACAAATCAGTCGACCAATATTTCAGTGTTAAACATCTCAATGTTAATATCTCAGTGTTGCAACTTCAGTTATTCCATCTAGGATGACGTCTTGGGAACCACCATATTCAGTTTTCAAAATCTTTTATCAGATTTAGACCTGCTGCCTAGGTTCTTATTTCTATTCGGCAACACCCTGAGGGTGTAATCTGGTTTATATAGTATATATATTTATATATGGAGGGACAGGGGGAGGGAGAGAGAAAGAAAGAAAGAAAGACAGAAAAAGCCCTATAATAAAAGACAGATTAACAAGAGAAAATCATATAAAAAATTGTTTAATATATTTTAAGTGACTCAGGAGACTTCAGAAATAAAGAACCAAAAACCTAAGGAAAACTGTATTTTTATGAACAGTCATGCGGAAGTAAGATTGGAGGACAAAAGGGTATGACCTAATGGTAATAAATTGGGGGAAACTTAGCAGGGCCTGTTTGTTCAGATTCTTCCTGGTGTCTCTGTTGACTTTTCTTCCCTGCAGGTATAGAGCAGAACACCTGTACCAAGAGAGTATTTAGTGGAGAAGATCAGAGAGTGACCTTCCTAGGTTTTTTGGCCTGCAGCAGGGGCAATGAAGGGCATGAATGGCCTTCCTTCTACTGTTTTCTCAAATACTGAAGTGTCATATTTTGGGGTAGCATTTCCTGCATACCATCACTGGTTAAGGGGGTGACATAGTTCTCCAGGCTGCCCTGTATTTATCATTCTAAAATAAAACTGTAAAATTAAATTTTGCCATGGAGGTTTTATTGCTAATTATAGTAAGTAAATAAATTAACAAACAGGAGATTACAAGAAGAATAACAAGACTGCTCACATTCTTATAACAGAAGGATCTAATCTAGGTCTCTGGTTCCCTCATAAAATCATAATAGGGGCAGACAGGAAGTGTAGCTCAGTAAATCTCCTTCTAAAAACAAAAGTCTTGGAAGAAACCACTTCAGATCAGCACCATGAGATAGAAATATAAGGAGAAGCACATATATAATTGTAAACATTTTAGTAGCCACATATTAAAAAGTATTTTTATTCTTTTTTTTTTTTTTTTGAGACAGAGTCTCACTCTATTGCCCGGGCTAGAGTGCCGTGGCATCAGCCTAGCTCACAGCAACCTCAAACTCCTGGGCTCAGGTGATCCTCCTGCCTCAGCCTCCCGAGTAGCTGGGACTACAGGCATGCACCACCATGCCTGGCTAATTTTTTTGTATATATTTTAGTTGTTTGGCTAATTTCTTTCCATTTTTAGTAGAAACAGGGTCTCGCTCTTGCTCAGGCTGGTCTCGAACTCCTGAGCTCAAAGGATCCACCCGCCTCGGCCTCCCAGAGTGCTAGGATTACAGGCGTGAACCACCGCGCCCGGCCTAAAAAGTAATTTTAAAAGGCAACATTAATTTTAATAATGTATTTAACTCAATGTATCCAAAATATTATTTCAACCTGTAATCAATATGAAGATTATTATTGAGATATTTTATATTATTTTCCAGTACTAAGTCTTTGAAATTCATAATGTACTTTCTTCTTATCACACATTCAAATCAGACTAGCCACATTTTAAGTGCCCAGTTGCCACACAGCTCTAGTGGTGGCCATATAAGGCATTGTAGCTGGTGGTAACTCAAGGGACCCTTCATTCAAATCCAGATCTCCCTCCCTGCATTTTCTCTCAGTGGGGCAAAGTGACTACTTAGGGAATATTCTGATTTTAGGAACTGCTGCTTTTCTAATCTTCTTGCCCCATAGGCTTTAAATCAAGTCAAGCCAGGCATAAGAGAGGTGAAGGGAAAGAGATTTGTCATGTCAGACCTCCTTACTGTCTAAGTAACCTTAAGTTTAACTCTCAAAATCTCTGTTTCTTAATTCATAAAATGAGATTATAACATTATCTTTCTCATAGGATTGTAACAGGAGTTAAATGGTACCATAAAGGTAAGAGATAAACACAGCACCTTGGTAAATAATTGTTGCTCAATAAGTGTTAGCTCTTGTTATCAAATAAGATAGCTCTATATTTCAAAGCTAATTTAACCTAAATATATATTAACATTTTTGAGTCACAGTAGACCTTCAGCAAACTATTGCTTCTGAAGAGGGCTTACAAATTAAATGCCAAGTATTTTTTACTGCAAGTTTTAGATATTTTGAAATTTTAAGAATCTTAGAAAATCACCACTTACATGGTGGTGCTGGGCAGTCATGAAGGTGGTTCTTTTTCTTCCTGCTTCTCTGCCTTCTGATAGTAAAATCAGAAAACGACAAAGATATCAAACACCAGTGTGACCATTGCCTGCTCAGAGAATAGGAAGGAATTATCATGCTTTCCTAGTGCCCAAGCCAAAATATTCAAATAAACCTAGTGTTTAGAAATAAATTAGATTATTGTTTTTTTTTAAATGAACAAGGTGGTTTGTAACTCATCTATTTGAATGCAAATGCACATGACATGTGATTTAAATGCTTTTGATTCTGTGCAATGCCTCTGGTTATTTGCATTGTTGTAATAGTCAAATGCATTTATTTCTTCAGGAAGAAATGAATGTAGATTTCATAGGTGATAGACTTGGCTCAACTTTTTCCCGTGATAGTAAAATTCAATTTTTGTTTTTATTGTTTTAAAAGCAGAAATAATTTCACCTGATAAAACTTAAATGTGGCTCATACATTCCCTATCTCATTCATTAAAGAGCTTGTTTCCTTCAAACTTGTTTACTGTACCCATTCCTACCCTCAACTTCATTTCCCATCATTTCATCTTGACATTTTTAGTATTCTCCTTGTGCTAAGGAAAGTTTCTTTCTTTCATAATTGATAAGATAAAGAAATCTAAGACTTCATGGCTAGTTCATTTTTTACTTAGATGGTTCTGCAGCCATCATTTGCAGCAGAAAGAACATTCTTTCCCTGAGGCCAAAACAATTATCTCTGACATCATAAAGAAGTTAAACTGGCACAAGTGAAAAATGCTTGATACATTTCACTGAATGAAAAGAGGAGGAAAAGGTTAAAGATCTTTTTATAAGTGGTATGGGGAGGTATTGAGCACAAAGAATATGCAGCTATGATGCATAGATACACCTTTTTAAAAATGAACACAACGTTACTTGGATTCTTGAAATCTGAGCAATGGTCAGTCAAAAAGCAGTTATGATTGTCACAGAATGAAGAGCAATGTGTGATGTCTGTTTGGAAGCATCTCACCACAGTGTGAATGACTAAGTCTTTTAGAGCACTTTCGAAGTACAGAGAAGCATATAATCAACAGTGATACTTAAAAGACAGATAAAATAGTATAAAAGTATAGGATCCCTTTCTTTCATGTATTCCTAGAATAACAAATCTTCAAGCCTAGCAAAACATAAATACAACCAATACACAGAAAACAGAATATTTTTTAAAAAGCAGCAACAACTGAACATAGCAGCATTTAACATAGGACAAAAAAAAAAAATCCCTGCACACTACTCTTTTTTAATGCATTGATTACCATTATGATGAAAGAGCAGCACATGAAAATATTGCCCTGGGAAAGAAAAATCCTGGGTTCTCTTCTCAGCTAGGCTACTAACTGAACTGTGATTTCAATAAACTCAATTTTTCTCCTTGAGTTTCAGTTTCCTCATCTATAAAATGAAGAAAAAAATGGATGAGAAGCTTTTTGATGTCTCGTCCAGTGCAAACATTCCCCAATCACAATTTTACATTACAAATCTACTTCTGGTCCCCATGGAGAGAATATGGAACCTATAAATCTGACCTCAGTAAATAGTGTACAATAAATGAGCAATACTGTCCATGTGCTTTCTCTGATTCCTGTTCATGTATGAATTATTCTTCAAATGAAAAATGAAGCTATATTATTTTGTTGTTCAGGAGAGAATAAGTAGAAATAAATCATACAGTAACAGTAACTAACATATTCCTTTTGTTCAAGTAGAAAATATGCCTTATATGTTCTTGTTTTTTTCAGTCTCAAGTACCCCAACAAAACCTTTATTCTAAGAATCTGTCTTACTCCGTGTTCATTAAGTATGATTTCCAAATTCCTGCTTTGTCTTCTGATGGCCTCTCAGCATCCTGTCCCTCACACTTACTACAGTGTATCCATTCACAACCTTTATAACTCAGCTCAGATCCAAGCCAATCAGATTCAATTGTTTGGCATCTTGCACAAAATAAAGCACTAATAGTATAAATCAATAGCAGTGAAAGCTAACTTCGAAATGATAACATAAAAAAAGATTTCAACGTGATGGCCGCGTATGATCTGATGCTGTATGAAAGTGTTAACTCTGAGGTAGAGACATATGATATAAAGAAGAGAGATGAGGAAGTGGTTGAGCAAGAGAGCAGGGACATGAAGAGAGCTGCTGTTTGTAGTAGAACATTGGAGTGACGGTTCTGTGGTCTCTTCTATCAATATTTTGGGCGCTATTCTTTCTGTATTCTTACTCTGTTCCTGCCCTTCCCAAGTTTATTTGCTTGAACTCTTCTGACCCACAGACTGATCACCTCTCCCCCTCTTTCTCCCAGCTTGCCAAAGAAAATTCAAAATGTGATTTTTTTATGGTATAGCGATTCAGTGATCTCTTTGCCCAAATAGCCTCATTTAGGCTAAAGGGTTTGGCCTTTCATAGCCCAAGTGGGTGTTAAAATACGACTGAGATGGGGGGTGGGGGGAGGGGATGGGTGTATGCCTACATGATGAGTGCCTTGAGCACCGTCTGGGGAATGGTCATGCTTGAAGGTGCTGACTCGGGGAGGTGGGGGGGGAGGGGATGGAGGTATGACTACATGGTGAGTGCCAGGCGCACTGTCTGGAAAATGGACACGCCTGAGGCTCTGACTCAGGGGGATGGGCGGGACAAGGACAATGTATATAACCTGAGCTTTTGTACCCCCATGAAGAGCTGAAAAAAAAAAAAAAAAAATTTGTTGAACAAAGGAACTGCCAGTTCCTAGAGCTGAATAATGTTTTTCCTCTAAAAGAAAGAATCTGCAGTGTATGTATTAAATTGCATTTTTTTCTTCTCTACACTTACAATAAATCTCCCATCACTTGGAGCAACACAAATTAATCTCTGTAGTTGGCAGCCACAAAAACCAACTAAAATAATAACTATTTGTTTCTTGATTTCAAAGCTTGTGCATCGTGGGATGGGGGAGTGGGGGAGAAATGGGCTGCATGATATTTCTTTTTCTGGTAATTCTCATTGCTTGAACATTATAGTAGAGCAGAAAACCTATTTTTTAACAGTATATTAATTTAATTCTTGCTTCTTTATGATTGAATACCACTCTTCTATTTTTAAGGCAGTTACTCCTATTTCAAATGCACGCATGGTGAATAACTGGCAAGTGACTGGAATGAGAAGTGAAACCTGAATGATCTAACTCAGGACCCTCTTTCCACTCCATCTTTTTGCCTTTAAGCCTGTGCAAGAACCTACATTATCTTTCCCTACCCCTCCTTTTTCCCTAACTGCGTACCAGCCACCCTGCCCTTTTTGCTATCTCTGGAAGACATCAGATGATGCTCTTACCCCAGGACCTTTGCACTTGCTCTCCTCTATGCCTGGAAAATCTTTCCTCAGATATATACATGATTGAATCATAATTTATTAACACCTCTGATTAAAATTTACTTTCTTATATATGTATTCTTTGCATATATACTCATTCTAAATTAGCACTAGACACTACTCTCTACTCATCCCCTAAAATTTCCTTTTTACTTTTTATAGTCCTTAACACTACCTGACATTATCTGTACATTTACTGGTTTGTTATTATTATTTTAAAAATATACTATCTGGAAGGGAATCTTCATAAGTGTAGAAACTTTGTCTCTTCTGTTCACTGCAGTATCCGGAGAATCTGTTACAGTAACTGTTGTGGGGTAGGTGTTCAATAAGCATTTATTGAATAAAGGAAACAAAAATTAGTATATAAAAATGCATTGGAAGTCTCATTGAGTTCATCAAAAATTGGTCAAGAGAAAAATGAACAATAAAATTTCCATGATTCTAAAATTTACTTCTATGTTTTCTTAATGATATGAGCTAAAGGCTCTTCATCTGATAATAGTAATACTTAGAAGCTTGGTCAAAATAAGTCTCTGCTCGTTAGTTATTTAAATAGTGATATTTCTTACAGTGGCATATCATTTAGATCAATACTCCTTTGGAAGAGAAAAGATAAACTACTCCCCTGAGTTTCTGATAATTTTTATGAATAAAAATTTGTTACAATTGAAAACATTCATTTTACTCTTATTCATTTGATTTTTATACTTGATCTTAGCCAAAAGGCTAAGAAGTGATCGTTTGATTTTTAAGTCCTTCTGAAATTATGCCATAAACATAAAAATAGTTATAAAATACATTTCCTTTTTTCATGCGTTAACAGAAATGGTTATGTACATAAAGAAATGTTTAAGCAATCTTAGCGCAGGGTTATTTAGAAAATGCAGATTTTTCTTCTTTATTTAATCATCTAAATTGAATCAGATTTTGCAAGTAAGCACTAATGGCAATTTAAAACCCTGGTAAAAGCAAAATGATTATAGAGTGTTATAATACCTATGTTTCTGTAGTTTTTCCCTTGACTAAATATAAAAACTGTGTTAATGTAGTATTTCTTGCCTGCCTGTTTATCAAACCATGTTAGGGTCAGGCTTTCTGGGACTAAACTGGTAGCTTTCGACTATAAAGAATGTCAGGTAAATGGATGTAAATTGTCTGTCTCCTGACCTAAGGGCTCAGACACAGCATCAGGGGACAAGTGTTCCACAAACCCAGCCCATTAGCTAAAAAAGCCTTCTGACTGCGTATAGGGACAGAAGGTTACCAACAGCATGCAAGTAAAAACCTAATTGTCACTTAGTCACAATTTCTCTTGTAAGTGTAAGAGAAGGCACTCTACGCACCAACATTATTCAGCTTGCAAATTCTGTCTGTTCAGTTCTAAGACACTGACTATCTACCTAAAGGTCTGATTAAGAAGGAAAAATAGGGTAGTCTCCAGGGGCATTCTAATTTCAAGCTTATGTGAGTGTTCCCATAGATAAATTCACCAAGGTTACAGTGTGCTTGCTTGGCAATTTATCTAGATTGCAGAGAAGAGAGTGCTATAGAAAAAAAAAAATAATAATAAAACCTTCCCCCAAAGCTAAAGTAAGTCAGCCTTTTCCATTAGGTATGAAGGGTAAGTATCTAAAGAAACACCAATCCAAACAGAACTATTAAATGATAAACATATTAGTGCTGTGCTCTCTGAAGGGCCTATATTTAGGAAGGAAAAAAGGAAGGAAGGAGAGAGAGAGGGAAAAAGAGAGATAAAGAAAGGGAAGAAGCATTAGAGACAGTATACTTCCTACTCTCGGTTACAAGCTCATTTAAACCCCAATTAATTTCACTAAATTCTTGAACTTTCTTTTAGCATATGGTGTGGTATGTTGGGGATGTGTGTGGGATATGGGAATATGAGGATGCTAAATCAGAGATTCTCAGTATTCTATTTGAATTAAGATCATTGTATTAAGATAGTCATTGAAAAATTTTATCCGGGAAATTTAAGAATGAAAAGATCCTGGGACACTTTACATCCAACAGCCATTCAAGCAGTTTATATTCAGGCAAAATTCACTGTTCTCTGTTTCTCAGGGTCATTCATTTATTTAATGAACTCCTAATAAGAGCTGGGCACTGTGTTAAGGTTGGAACGCAGCGGTCAACAAAACCAGAAAAGATTGTGCTTGTGAAAATTACATTTCAGTAGGTCCAACAGGTATTAATAAGAGGATAGCACACACACAAAAATGTACCAAATAAATGTAAATACAAATACACACAAAAAATGAAAATAACGTAAGTGAAAAAAATATATGTGATCAGTATAACAAAGGAAAAGATCTCCATGTTATAACAGGCATGTATTAATACTTAGTTTTAAGGATCAAGGAAGGATTTCCTAAAGATGTGATATTCAAATATTAATAGGAGGGTGTAGGAGAGATAAACAGAGGATGGGAGCTAGAGCAGCAAGAGCAGAGGTGCTCTGGTAGGAGAATGTGAGCCACAACATCGGAAAGAGGCCCGCAGCTCAAAGGAAAGGAGGACTTAGGGCTAGATGAGGGTGGAGCCTTGAGCACCTAAAATAAATGATATTCCCTTATTCAAAAACGATTGATTTCCCAATAATAATTTGAAAGAAGGTATTCTGAATTGTTAGAATTTTTACCTTGCCATGATTAGAAATGCACACACTCAAATGATTAAGAAAACTTGTAATTAATGAGTAAGCACTTTATAAAATGTAGCAAAATATTTTGATTGCTACACCCAAGTTAGTATTTTATATTAGATGGTCCTATATTGTGCTGTGAGTTCAAATGGTATTGTAGAAATTTTTATTTTATGTTCTGACTGTCTGAAGAATGAATGACTGGGTTTTACATTTGAGCTATAATACAATTGGCTAGAAAGAAATCTCTTAAAAATCTCTGAGGTATCTTGCAAGGAAGTCACCAGGAATATTAATAAAGCAGAGAAGAAAAATTGCTATAGAAATGTTTGTGCTCTAGAGAGTTTTTTCTTTTCATATTTAATTTAGCTTTCTTGCTGTGACTTCTTAGTTTTTGAAATATTAAAATGACATCATTTAAATAGATTAAAGCAAAATCATTAATTTGGTTGTGATGATTATAGTTCTCATGGTCTGTCAGCAATAAATCGAAGTATGATGCTGCCAGGATTTTTAATAGTGTTTTGTTGAATGATTTGTATTGATTTGCCTGAGAAGTTGATCATAAAATCTTTCTAACCACATTAGTATCCTTCCTGGTGAAAAGCAGCTCTACTTGTGTGTCATTCATGTGGATAGAATTTATGAGCATCATAAGGAAAACTATAGTTTTTCATATTAAAATATTGAATTTCTGTTTATAAAATGATGCTTGCCCTTTATGCCCATATTAAATAATCACGTTTTGGCTCTCATCTTGACTTAGCTAGGCCATTGTTAAGTTTTGATCTGAGTATAGGTAAAGCACAAATATCTAGACTTCTGATTTTATTTGCACATTTCTAAATATTTGCTAACATTTGATTGATGCTCAGTGATTTATCTCACTCTTAACCCCAACAATTATTAAAATAATGAACAAGTATTTATATATCAGTTTTCCCTATATACCATTAAGGTATATACAATTTTAACAAATCTGGTACTGATAATAATTTAGAGAATTATCCAAACCTGACAGTTCCAGGTTTCCATTTTTAAAGTTATATATAGCTCCTGTATAAAGGATATATAAACTTTAAGTGAAATTTTATAGAATTTCGGGGATTAATTTAGTTTTTCAAATCTCAAACTTCTACCAGCCATAAAATCCATGCTTACTTTCAAATACAGATGTTTTAACATCTTTGGAAATGCTTTTGTTGTTCAAAATATCATTTTTCATGGGAAATTTAGATGTTAAAAAAGTAGTAAATCTAAGTACTGCTTTGTATTTATATCATGGCTTAGAGAACTGATTTTTAGAAGCTAAGTGATCTGTACATGTATTTTGATATCTGTTCTGTTTTCATGCACACATATATAACACACAGACAGAATTCTCTATTTTATATCTCTCTCCTAGCATCTTTTCTACTACATTGTATAGAGTAATTATTTAATAACAAGTTTTGTTGGTGAGAATGAAGAAGAAATGGACTAACCAGAGTACGTTTTTAGGACAAGTTAGCAAAGGGTTTCACAAGAAGTGTTTGGGCAAACCATCCACACTGCATATGTTCATTAATCACAGAGGGTATACCTGGGTGACCAAAACATTATGCAATTTTTATCATTAAATTTTAGAGGTAAAAGAATCTTAAAAAACAACTAATCTAATTTCTTCTGGGGGTGGAGGTGGAAGGCAGAGATAATAACATTTATGGCTTGTGTTGGAAAAAAAAAATCCCTGCATATTTTTACTACTATCACGTTTTCAGCATATATAGGTTAATTAGTTTTTAAAAACAATGCAATATCATTTGGCTTTTGGCACTCATCTGCACTGAAGTAGCCAGCACTCACTGGGGCCACTCATGGCTATTGACACCACAGCAGATACCTCACTTTGACGTCTTCCTGATTCCCACTGATAAGGTCTGTTCCATTAGGTCTTCACGCCTTAGGATTGAAACAGAGCCCATCAATTCCATAGAGCCTTTGTCCTTTGTCATCAATGGGCTTAAATTCCCCTTAAAATCAATTAGTTTTACATCATAGAAATCTAGACTCTGAGGCTGTGATGATCATCTTGACTATTTCCCTCCCAAACTCAAATAGAAAGCCTGAATTCTGTTTGGCATAAAATCCCTGCCTAGCTGCTACGTACGTTATTCATGAAACATTTGATAAGATCTCCCGAGGGACCCATGTCTGTTATTTTAAAATGTAATCCTATTTTTTATTTTAAAATTTTCTTTTTCTTTAACTTGTCTTAAATTATCCATTTTTAAAAAATATAGTTTTGATTGCTGGAACACAGGACAGACTGGTGAGATTTAGAAGTCAGTAATGTCATCCAAAACAACTTCCTGATCACACAGGGCCTTCTGCTGTTGGAAGCACTGACTGTTGGAAGCAACTTCCTTGTATCAGATCAATATTTTATTTCTTCCCATAGAATCCCATTACACCAAGTTATAAGCTATTCATTAAAAAAGGACAATCTTAATACCATTTCCATATGACAATCTTTTCACATAAGAAAACTACTTTTTGTTTTCAAGCATTTTATCTCTTGACGTTAAACATTCCCAGTTGCTTTAACTTTTCTTTGTCATTCTTTTCATCTCTTGAATACCACCTTCCCTCAACATGTAAAACCCCTTTGAAAGCATAGCATCCTAGGTTATATGAATATATAACTCTCAGGTATTATCTGCACAATGAACAGTGGTGTGGAATTATCACTTCCCAGGCCCACATAAGACATTTCTGCTAATGTAGACTAAAATTGAATTAGCTTTTCTCAGCTTCATGACACTGTTCATATGTATCGACCTTATTATTGATTGATACACTTATGTTATACTCCCTTCTATCTACAGTATAAATTTATGTAGCTATCTTCCTTTTTTTTTAATCCAAGGAATGATTTTATGGATTTGAGGATTAATAGTCTTTTAAGTAAATATTTTATAAGCCAGGAACTTGAATATAACTTTAGCTTCCTTTTTTATTACTTATTCCAATTTTAAGTATTCATAGTATTGACTTACGTACTTCCTCTATAAATTCTTACCACTCTCCAGATGCAATGAGAATAGGTGAGTGCAGAGAGAGATGGATAATAAGATGGAGAAGCTTCATTACATGAACCTGATTGTAGGAACAGCCTCAAATTATAGAATCAAATATTTATTTGAAATTTATCATTGGATACTACATTGGAGTAAACTAAAATAAATATTTTTTAACAAACATAAAGCAAATTCAAAGGGGCAAAATGTATAGTTGAATGGACAGGGACAGAAACTAAAGAGATATTTTAAATGGTACATGAGTAGCTACACAAAATACCTTTATATTTGTATAACTTGGAAGATGTGTTTACAGATAAGCCTTCCAAAATGAATTCAGGTGAAATACTGATCTTTCCATTCCTAGAGATAGACAAGCAGCATCTGATTAATCATATTTGTAATTATTATGGTGGGGATTCATTGTTTTCTGACAGTTCTACTATCTGACCTCTGGGTTCTTTCTAACTATCCTACCCTATGACTCAGAAAGTAAAGAATAACATTTTATTAAAACTACAGCTGGGGGATACCAAAGAGATAGGAAACATAAAGTCTAAATTCACATTGGCTCACCAAAAAATGAAAGAAGAATGGTGTAATATTATGTTAAACAATGATACACTACATAGAATTGATGAGGGAGAAGTGAGGTTTCTGAGAGTTCCATGTGGGTCAGTAATGCTGGATCAGATGTTTTTTGAGTGGTGGAGGTTGAATTGTGCTTTGAAGGCAAAGGGTATGAGTGAGATGAATGCTCCAGGCCAGACTTTCAGCAAGCAGTGAACCATGGAAAGGTAAAGCAACAGGAGAGTGAAGAAAGTTGAGAAAACCATCTTTACTGTCATCTCACCTTAGTGCTGGACCTTATCCACGCTAAGATGCATGCTTGGCTATGGAGAAATTGTGAGGGTCCTAGACCATTTCTAGAACAGTGGCTTTCACCTAGTAATGGATCAGAGTTCCGAGTTCATGCTGATTTACAAACTGGTCTTCATACTTGTAGTCTCTTCATTGATATGATTCTTTGGGGTCCTTATCCTTGTCGGGCTGTGCACCATGCCAGATTGGTCTTTTTTTTTTTTTTGAGACAGAGTATCGCTCTATCGCCCCAGGGGAAGCACAGTGGCGTCACTGTAGCTCACTGCAACCTGGAACTCCTGGGCAGATTGGTCTTTGAAAGCACTTCTTTCATAAATAACTCATCTGTTTAAAAATGTATAATGATGGCCAATAGTCCATGTCTGTCCCTTATAGCCTGATAGTAAAGTTAACCTATAATAGTAATTGCTAATAATTATTTATTGAAGATTTAACATATACAAGAAACTGAGCTAAATATTTTTCAAACATTATCACATTTAATCCTCCTAAAAACCTATGACATTGGCAACTTAACATTAGCACACAGAGTCTAACATTTGATTGCACGATGTCTTGTGTTCATTTATGCAATTATTTATTAAATGAATAGTATGTGTTGGGCACTAGTGCGGGGTAGATCTCAACTAGGGAAAAATTTGCCCTCTAGGGAACATTTGGCAAAGTCTGGAGACATTTTTGTTTGTCACATTTGAGGTGGGTGGCTACTGGCATCTGTTGGACAGTTGTCAGAAATGCTACTAAAGATCCTACCATTCATATAGCAGCTCCCCACAATAAAGAATTAGCTGGTACTACATGTCAATAAGCTGAGGTTGAGAAAGCGTGATGTAAGGTTAAGAGACGTAATGCCTAGCAAATCAGATGCTCTCTGCCCTTGTGTAGTTGATGGCATTAGTTTGGAAGGCAGATATAAAATCAATAACCACAAAATTAAATATATAGGTATTAAATGTGATAAATCAAAGGAAGATAAAATATAGGGTGCTATGAAAGAATAAAACTGGAGGGGTTAATTTAGATTCTGTTGGAGGGAAGTGTCAAGGAAGCCTTTTTGAGAAAGCAATATTTAAACTGAAATCTAATGGAAAAATAGGAGTTCACAAGGCTAAGTATGTGCAGAGGATCTAAGAGAGAAAGAACATTACACATTTGAGGAGTAGGAGAAAAGCCAGGCAGAATGGACCAGTGTGAACTGGGGCGTGTGGGCGAGAGATGAGGCAGGTCTCTGACTGTCTCATGTATAGAAGTCTTTTCTTTCTTATAAGATTGTAGAGTCCCATGAGGAGAACATGACAAATACAGTATTTATTTTCTATCCCATGGAGCCCTTTAAACAATATTGGGACATAATAGGTACACAATAACTTCTTGCTAACTTGACTTGTGCATTTTTCCTAAGAATCCAATTTCTAGATTGTATTATGCCTGTTTTCACATTGGGGGAACGGCAGTACATTTGACAATCTTTCCGATTAATTCAGGAATTGCTTCCAATCGCAGAACCAGCCTGAGCGCTGCCATTTGTCAGGCAGTCACCATGTCTGCAGGCTGCCTGGGGCTGCACTGAGCTTTTTATATAACCACTATTAGTAAATCGCTTGTTGTCAGCTGGCTTCATTTTGGAATTTGAATAAAAACCATAGATGTTGTTATTCTTCCTGAAGAATTCTTTCTAAATACCATTTTCCTCTCTATTGGGTATTTGTAAAGTGTTTAAATAGAAGGGCAAATAGTCATTTTGCTGTATGAAGAATTCAGATGATTTGTAATACCCTGAATTGTCACAATCCATTTAATACCAGGAGTAATCCAATATAAATACTCATAAAACATTTTGAAATATAATAAAGAAGAGAAAAACCCTTTGGAGTCTCAGATTGTCTTTGGAAAACATTTCAATTATTATTAACATAAGAGAATAAATTTTTAAAAGGCCCTTGTTAGACACCAGGACATGTCCTATAATGAATACTTTCTGATTCATTTCAAATACTCTCTGAATTTATATTTTATAAAGTGAAGTGAAGGTGTCAATCTAGATCAGTGAAATTATGAAAGTTCTTCATTTTTCTAAGAAATAATTATTAATATATACATTTTTATCATTTTAATTAAAAGTTAAGAAAATCATCTTGGTCTAAATTCATGGAATTTTGATTAAGCTTCCTCTAGAGAAAAGATAAATGACAGAATTTAAAAATTTCACAAAAGGAATAACGTGCTTCTATCATAACAGAAAAACAAAATACCCTTCATGAACAGCTTTATATCTCATATAATTTCCCTATATATCTCACATCAGTTTAGTGTGCTGAGTTGAATATTTTGTTAGATTACTGTCTTTAATGTTTTTTAGTGGGTTTAACACATAGTGTGTGCTCCATAAATGATTATCAAATGACAGAATGAATAAATATTAAAAGCCCAGTTGTATCATATACCCTGCAATAAAATTAAAAAGTATATATGTGTGTGTGTATATATATTTATGCATTTACACACACACAGAGACTTCTTCATATTATTTTAATAGAACTTTGCTTTAGGCAATATTTAAGTTTAGAGGAATTCAAAAATATCTCTCTAATTAGCACTGTGCTCTTTCTCCATTCTTTTGATTCACAAACTGCTTTGTTTCTGGAGTTAGCCTGATATTCTTCCTCTAAGGCTGCAAAAATGGTACAATCAAACTTATCAAAAGGTCAGTTCAAGCTCATGTTCCTTTGGCCTCTTGCCACCCAAGGGATAAGATTTCTGATAAAAGGACTGTGTAATCATTTCAGAGAATATTGGTGTTTGGAGTAGTGAAAAGGAGCAAAATATATGAAAAATTCATGGCCCTTCATTGGCATGCATACTGTTCTTTGATTTTCATCAGACAGTAAATGAGAAGAACCTGAAGTCTTGTTTGTGTTAACAGGGCTCTTTTAGATGCTGGACAGCTTCTGTAAATAAATGCTCAGCATGTCATGAAAAATTCTACCAGTGCATACAAGAATAGACTTTGGCACATTGGGGCCTAAATGTAGACAATGATTTTCATGACTGGCCACTATTAATAAACAATTTACATTAATAACAAAATGCATGGAAGAGAAGATGCACCATGAGGGGATGTTGCCATATAGGGTGCAGAGGCAGGTGTGAGATTTACAGTTCATTAGGCATGCTGATTACATTCAGCATTAAATTAATATAGAGAGATAAGAAGAATATCAATTTTGCAAGTATATTTTGGAAAGCACTTTCTGCTTAATCTTTAAGCTAAGTGCTGCAGGTGAGGTTAAAAATTTTCCTATCTATAGCAAAATTTAATGAACATAGTGAGCTGCAGTGCAGAGTTAGTAGCCTTTGAATATGCAGCTTTCTGTAAGTAATAACCATTTTAAAGTCAATATATATAAATGAGAGGCACTATGTGATTTACGATATTAGAATGATGTAACATCTTAGAGCCGAAAGTGACCTTGGAAATCATCTAAAACTGTCTGCTCCATTTTGCAGTTGATGAAACTGATACCAGTGGAGTCAAATGATTTCTTAAATTTTCATGATATGTTTCTGAAAGTTTTTTCACTATTTTTTCTACTCTATCAATCCATTTAGCTTCTTACTATTACAGAGAATTAAAATTAAATATCATACTTTGACTTACAGAATTCAAAATGAAGCTTTGTTTTATTGCTTCTATTTAGTGAATAATTTTGGGTTAAAATCATTGCAAAAACATAGCAATAGGGTATGCAAATACCTTGTCTATTTTGTTTTGGAGGTAAAGAAAAATGTGCTAAAGGGCTCAACGTGCGTTTTACAAATGTGTAAAAGACAGACATTTTTGTTTAGTTGTTGATCTACTGCTTTTAGCCATGAAGGAAAGAATGTGCTTTGGTTTGCTTTTCTCACAGCTTCATTTCTCATGTCTTAGAAGAGTGACACAAATAGACAGGCTGACGACAGATTTATTACCTAAAGCTCAGCTGAAAAATTAAATGATACAGCTAAAAGTCATAGCCTGCCTGAACACCCACTTGCCATTACAGGAATGAGTGAGCACTAAAATAAACCAGAATAATAAAGTGGTGAAATATTTAGGTGAAAACAGGTTGAAAATTAATCACTAATTTGATCAATGTGGACTGACCAAAACAGGGAAATACTTCTTATAACATCTGTCCCATCTCTCAATTCTTTGCCTTTTTAAGTAGAGAGAGGTAAGTCTAGTTCTTTCCGGTAACCTATTAGGTTATTTCCTTACTTTTTTATAATGTGATGGAATTCCTTAAAGTAAATTTTCATATTTCCTCAGATTATCTGCCGAGCATTAAAGGAAGCTAGTTTTAGCAGAGTGGTATGAAGCTAGCTTTAGCAGAGTGTGTGAAGGTGTTAGAGACCTGAAGAATGTTCAATTTATATATTTTCAGGTGACATTGCAGATAAGTTAATAAATAAGATAGCTAGAAAATCATTTATACAGTAAAAATTGCAAGAACACTAAATTTTCTTACGCTTAATTTAATGTGTTTTAACAGTTTCTGAAATGAGATTGATTCCAAAGCTCACATTTTAAATAAGAGCCAAATTAGTATGCTGTACTGAATAAAAAGAGGGTACTGAATTCCACTTTATTTTTAATGTGTTATTTTTAATGTATTTTTGCATGTTTTTCTTTCATATTGTTTCAAGAGGACTATATAATGACTCTTATGTTCCCTATATTTGAATTTACACAATCAAGTTAGAATTATAAGGAAATAAATGTATCTTAAGAGTCTAGAAGATTTTGGTAGGTGTGAATAACATGCCCAAAGGTAAAACTAATCTCATGTCTTATTGAATATGTGCCAACATTTTCTCCCCTTTATGATTAAATAAAGAAGTTATTTCAAAAGAGCTGCAGGGTTTATTATCCCAGTGTACTTATGCAGTGTGAGTGAAATAATATGAACTGAATAAAAATATTTTTACTGGGAGTGCCACCTAGATAAATAAGTATATGTGATCACGTAAGTATATCTTATAAGGAATTTCATCCTTAATCATTTAATTTTTTTTATCCCCCTCACTCCCCCAATTGAAGACGATAGGGGAGGGGAAATAGATTTAATAGTTCACTATTCCATCTAAAAACTTCAAAGTTCCCTAATGTGTTTATTCAGAATTATCCTAACACGATATTGGATATTGTTCTTTATGGTTGTCTGATTTGCTTATATTGTGTGATGCTCTCCCTGTCTTAACAGGTTAAATGCAGAATGAATGTCATAAAGCTGTGTGAGTCTTTTTTGATGAATAGAACCCTTAGTGGAAATCTAATAACTTGAAACATAAAATATTGATCCTGCTCTACTTATTCTCATGAATTCTTTTAATATTATAACATCTTATATTTTCACAGTTACATGAATAGCAAAATATAAGCTTAAAGTTTGTTCTCCCAATTGTGCCTGATTTATTTTTGTAATACGGATGGTCAAATCCTTTTTGCTAAATAGTTAGCATTTAATATGATGAAATGCTCAAATTACTCAGGGTAATAAATAACCTACCTGGTACCGGTAGGAAAAATGTCTTTTTATACTCGCTATTCTCAGGTACATAGAAAACAGTGGAAGAGTTAGCATCATCCAGATATCCTAATTTTTCATCTTTTCTTCCACTCCTACAATATGATGTACAATTCATCTTAGAGGATAAACCCTTTAAGTAAGTAATCAATATGACCATTTGTAATGAGAAAAACACCAGTAGGTCTAGATCTACTTGCCTCTGTGTGTTTATGAGTCTGATTCTGCAGCAGAGAGCTATCCTACTCAGCAAGCCTTAGGAATCATTTCTCCTGGATACAGCTGGAGCAAAATGGTATAATGTGTACACATCCATTGGCAGATGAGAACTATCACTTGCAAGGAGTGGAACAAGAAAACAAATGCAAACTTACATATAATATGTCTTCATGTTTAAAATTATAAATATCCCAATACATTTTAAATTAAAATATGTTCAAATCACCTACCTATAGATTACTCAAATCTCAAAATACACAGGAATAAAGTAGTTAAAAGTTTAAAATAAAGTTCTGTTTCATCTCTATAGAAGCAAACATTGCTATCTCATAGACAAAATTACTGATAACTTTGGTTTTTAAGACAGCATTTTACAAACCAAAATTTTTTAAATTGTGCCTGTTTGCCTTGTACGTACCATAAGTATTAATAATTTACTCATATGATAAATTAGCTTCATTGTACATAGAACAGCTTGCAAGGGTAGAAACCCCAGATCGTACATCCACGTTGCATCTGTAACCCTAAAGGCAACTGCCTATTAGTTTAAAAGTGGGAAAACCAGACCCTCCAGGGAGAGACCCAGGTGGGCTCTGAAGTGGTTCAAAGACATTTGGACCTAGAGTTCTAGGGCCTTGTGAACTTGGATCATAGCCTAGATGATCCTCCACCAGAGGCATCAGCTAAACCCAGGATCTTGTAAGAAATACACAATCTCTAGTCACATCCCAAAACTACTTAATCAGGATCTGCATTTTGAGAAGATCAACCAGTGATGTGTGTGCATCAAGGTTTGCGACCCATTGGACTACACGATAGTGATGTGTGTGTTACAGATGCCAGATGGGCATATCCTGTTAGCCCTTCACCCTGTGATGTCACTAACTTCCAAATCTAGGCTGTAAAATCTGTAAAGATAAAGACATGTACTCATTCACCACTGTAGCCACTGTGACTGACTATTTTGGAGATAAAAATACAGACTAAAGATATGTTCTAGTGAGGGATGTTGATAATGCGGGAGGATAAGCACATGTTGGGCCAGAGCTATATGGGAAATACTTTTACCTTCCTTTCAATTTTGCTATGAACTTAAAACTGCTCTAAAAAAATTCTTTAATTAAAAAAAATTTCTAATAGAATAATTTAAATTCTCTGTGCAATCGAGACATCCTCTCTCTTACTGATAAGGAATAATGACTGTAACAGGAGGCCTCAATTTAAACAATCACATGATTTTATTTGGCTATAGAGATTTTAATATAAATTTGCTAATATTTGTTTTCCCTTAAAGGCACAAGCTCAAGTACTCTTCTATACTTGTAAATACATACATTTTGATACATAAAGTATACAGGCAGCTGTTGATTATAGCCCAAATGCCAGCTGCGTAAATTCACAGACTACAACACAATTCCTTCTGCTCAGCATCTAATTATATTTCTAACATTGAAGACTACAGTTAAAGTTTCATTATTAGGTTTCTTTGGTTTCAGTTCTATCTTGTCTACTTTCACTTCCTACTAACATTAATCATGTACATATTGAAAAAAATCAATGCCACATTTGCCCTCTCAGCTGTCTTACATGAATTTTTAAAAATGATAACACTGGTTGGTGTCCTTAAAATCTTAATGACATTTTTAATTAAATATTTATAAGTATTTTTGAACATATATCTTTCAGGTTTATGTAATTGGTTACATTATTTTTGATAATGAATATTGATTTCTGTACCCAGAAGAATTAATATTATGAGATTAGCAATATTTTGTCTTAAAAATTATTTATGGACTATAGTACTTAATTATATAAAATATTTATTATCTGTAAATGACTTCTGTCCATTTTATATGATCTAATATGATACCTAAATTGGCTTAGAAAATTTTTATATCCTGTCTAGTATCTACTTAAAATGTTATATTGATTTCAAGTAACCTTCAAATGAATTTAATAGTATTTTATGTCATAATTATTTTTTTAATTTGAGAAATAAATTTAGTAGGTCAACAGAATTTTAATATCATTAATTAT
Source organism: Lemur catta (assembly GCF_020740605.2). Lineage (NCBI taxonomy): Eukaryota > Metazoa > Chordata > Mammalia > Primates > Lemuridae > Lemur > Lemur catta. The sequence continues at coordinate 250,579,604 of NC_059128.1, read as the reverse complement.
GTTTACTTACCTATTGACTAAAGCATTAAAAATGAATTATAGTTAGGGAACTTAAATGAATGTGATTATAATAAGTAAAATATAATTAATCTAGCCATTATTGCCTTTACTCATAATTATCAATAATTTTATTCAACTTGGTATAAGTTAGGAGACACAGAAATGAAGAAATGAAAGGACTGTAGATATAAAAATAGTGATGAAATGGAAGTAATTAAAAATTGTAGTAAAGGAAAAAATATGATAGAATGACTGCTGTTTCATCTAAACATGGGAGATTGTTAGAAATTAATAATTCAAGAGAAAATGAAAGACATTAGGAATTTTTACATTTCTAGAAGAATATATGAATTTTATGACTGAGTAATAAGCAATATTTGATGTATTTTATTTTCTTGAACTCATTGGAAAAGAAAGGTAGAGGAACACATTTCTAAGCAAAATAGGTCAGTATATCAATGTGAGAACATGAGACTGAAATATCTGGGAGACTTAAATATCCATAGCTCTATTACTATTTCAACAGAAATACTGGGACAACCTTAATGGTCTAGAGTTCCTTCCTCGGCTTGATTTTACAGAGAGCTAACAGTTATAAAACAGGCAATTATGGGCCATGGACCTGAAATAGCCTCCAGACATAAAGAACATTCAAAACTCAATAATAAAGCAAACACTCTACTTAAAAATATTTGAAAAATTTGGACAGTCAATTCATATGGAAGATATATGGACAGCAAAGAGGCAAATGAATAGATGCTTTACATCATTAGTCATTAGGGAAATGCATATTCAAACCAGAATGAACTATCACTACACATCTATTATAATATCTTAAATAAAAGAGGGTGATCATACCAAGTCTTGGGGAAGATGTTGAGGATCTAGAACTCTCATAAATTACCACTGAGAATACATAATGCTGTAATCACTTTGGTAAACAATTTGGCAGTTTCTTAAAAATTAAACACACTCCCACCATATGACCCAAGCTTTTTTCCCCTAGGCAGTTACATAAGAGAAACAAAAGCATATGTCCATGACAAGACTTGGATGTAAATGTTCATAGCTTTATTTTAATAGCCCCAAATTGGAAACAACCTAAATGTTTATCAACAGGTGGTACACCTATTGAATGAAATAGTAATTAGCAATACAAAGGAAAGAACTATCAACAAATGCAACATGAATGAATCTCAAACTTATTGATTCAAAGAATTCTGGCAAAAAAGTCCACATATTGCATGATTCTATTTATAAAATTCTAGAAATTGCAAACTAAACTATAATGACAGAAAGATCATTGGTACCTGGGGATGGATGTGGACGTAGGGAAAGGAAGAAGGGTGTGATCAAATTGTATAAAGTATATGCCACTTATTTTGTGTAATTTTTATCTTAATGAGGACATTTTTTAAAATATTGCAAAGATAAAATAATAAAAAGCCAGACGTCAATACAAGAACAATGAAATATGTGATTATGTGTGTGTATATATGTGCATCATAGAGAACAGATAAGATTGTTCAGGACAGTTGACTGGAGCACAAGTTATCAAGAATTACTGAAAGAGTCTCCTCTCTCTCTTCTCCTCTCCTCTCATTTTTTGAGACAGGGTCTCACTCTGTTGCCCAAGCTGAAGTGCAAGGGCACAATCATAGCTCATTGCAACTTCAAACTCCTGGGCTCAAGTGATCCTACTGCCTCAGTCTCCCAAATAGCTGGGACTACAGGCACATACCACCATGCCCACCTAAGGTTTGCATTTTTTTTTTTTTTTTTTTTTAGTAAAGACGGGCTCTTGCTAGGTTCCTCAGGCTGGCTTTGAACTGCTGGCCTTAAGCAATCTTTTTACCTTGGCCTCCCAAAGTGCTAGTATTGCCAGCATGTTCCACTGCACCTGGCCTATACTGTCTTTTTTTAAATAATAATTTCTTGCTTTGTCTAGGACTTTTTATAATTTTGATTTTATTGACAAATAATAATTGCACATATTTAGGTATAGTGTGACATTTAGATACATGTATACATTGTGCAAAAATGAAATTAGGGCATTTAGCATTTCCATCACCTCATACGTTTATCATTTCTTTATGGTGAGAACATTCAAAATACCCTCTTCTAGATATTTTGAAACATACAATACAATATTGTTAACCATAGCCACCCTGCTGTGCAATAGAACACCAGAACTTATTCCTTCTATCATCAATGTTGCTGCAAATGACAAGATTTCATTCATTTTTATGACTGAATGTTGTGTGTGTGTGTATATTTAGAATATTTTCTTTATTAATTTTTTTAAATTTCAGCTTATTATGGGGGTACAAAAGCTCAGGTTATATATATTGCCCATGTCCCACCCATCCCCCTGAGTCAGAGCCTCAAGCGTGTCCATTTCCCAGACAGTGCACCTGGCACTCACCATGTAGTCATACCTCCATCCCCTCCCCCCACTCCCCACCTCCCCGAGTCAGCACCTTCAAACATGGCCATTCCCCAGACAGTGCACAAGGCACTCATCATGTAGGCATACACCCATCCCCTTCCCCCACCTCCCGCCTCAGTCTGATATCCAGTTGGTATCATTCCCCAATGTGCATTTAGGTGATGATCAGGGAAACCAATTATCTGGTGAGTACATGTGATGCTTGTTTTTCCATTCTTGGGATACTTCACTTAATAGAATGGGTTCCAACTCTCTCCAGGAGAACCGAAGAGATGTCATATCACCGTTATTTCTTATAGCTGAGTAATACTCCATGGTATATATATACCACAGTTTACTAATCCATTCATAAATTTATGGGCATTTGGGTTGTTTCCACATCTTTGCAATTGTGAATTGTGCTGCTATAAACATTCGGGTGCAGGTGTCTTTTTTATAGAATGACTTTTGTTCTTCTGGGTAGATGTCCAGTAATGGGATTGCTGGATCGAATGGTAGGTCTACTTGAATCTGTTTAAGGTATCTCCATATTGTTTTTCATAGGGGTTGCACTAGTTTACAGTCCCACCAGCAGTGTATGAGTGTTCCTGTCTCCCCGCATCCACGCCAACATGTGTTGTTTGGGACTTTTTGATAAAGGCTATTCTCACTGGGGTTAAGTGGTATCTCATTGTGGTTTTGATTTGCATTTCCCTGATGATTAGAGATGTTGAACATTTTTTCATATGTTTGTTAGCCATTTTTATATTTTTTTGTGAAAAATTTCTATTCATGTCCTTTGCCCACTTTTTGATAGGGTTGTTCGATTTTTTCTTACTGATTTTCCTGAGTTCTAATTATATTCTTGTTATCAGTCTGATGTGTAGTATGTGAAAATTTTTTCCCATTCTGTAGGTTGTCTGTTTACTCTCATGACTGTTTCTTTGGCTGTGCAGAAGCTTTTTAATTTGATCAGGTCCCATTTATTTATTTTTGTTGTTGCTGTGATTGCCTTAGGGGTCTTCTTCATAAATTCTTTGCCTAGGCCAATGTCTGTAAGAGTCTTTCCTACATTTTCTTCTAGAATTCTAAGAGTTTCACACCTAAGGTTTAAGTCTGTTATCCACCGTGATTTGATTTTTGTGAGAGGTGAAAGCTGTGGGTCCTGTTTTAGTCTTCTACATGTGGCTATCCAGCTTTCCCAGCACCATTTATTAAATAAGGAATCTTTTCCCCAGAGTATTTTTTTCTGCTTTGTCAAAGATTAGATGCCTATATGAGGATGGTTTTATATTTGGATTTTCTGTTCTGTTCCACTGGTCTGTGTCCCTGCACTTGTGCCAATACCAAGCAGTTTTAATAATCACAGCTTTGTAGTATAGTTTGAAGTCTGGCAAATTAATACCTCCCATTTTGTTTTTGTTGCTTAAAATTGCTTTTGCTAAACGGGATCTTCTCTGGTTCCATACAAAGCATAAAATTATTCTTTCTATATCTGTGAAAAATGATGTTAGTGATTTAATAGGGATTGCATTGAATCTGTAGATAACTTTGGGCAGTACAGACATTTTAACAATGTTGATTCTTCTGATCCATGAGCATGGTATGGTTTTCCACCTATTTATATGTTCTGCGATTTCCTTCCTCAGTGTTTTGTAGTTCTCCCTATAGAGGTCCTTTACCTCCTCAGTTAAATATATTCCTAGATATTTTATTTTCTTTGTTGCTATTTTGAAGGGTATTGAGTCCTTAATTTGGTTCTCTGTTTGACTGTTATTGGCATATATGAATGCCTCTGATTTGTGTGTATTGATTTTGTATCCCGAGACTTTACTGAATTCATTGATCAATTCCAGGAGTCTCTTGGTTGAATCCTTGGGGTTTTCTAGATATAACATCATATCATCGGCAAAGAGGGAGAGTTTGATCTCTTCTTTCCCTATTTGGACTCCCTTGATTCTGCTCTCTTGCCTGATAGCTCTCACAAGGACTTCCAATACTATGTTGAAAAGTAATGGGGACAGTGGGCAGCCTTGTCTGGTTCCAGTTCGAAGTGGGAGTACTTTCTATTTTCCCCCATTCAGTATGATGTTGGCTGTGGGTTTGTCATATATGGCTTGTATCATTTTTAGATAGGCCCTGTCTATGCCTATTTTGTTAAGTGTTCTTATCATAAAAGGGTGTTGAATTTAGTCAAATGCTTTTTCTGCATCTATTGAGAGGATCATATGATCTTTATTTTTGCTTCTATTTATGTGGTGAATTACATTTATAGATTTGCATATGTTAAACCATCCCTGCATCTCTGGGATGAAAACTACAGACCAATATCCCTTATGAATATAGATTCAAAAATTCTCAATAAAATCCTAGCAAATCAAATCCAAGTGCTTATCAAAAAAATAATCCATCACAACCAAGTGGGCTTTATTAATTTGTTGATGAACATTTAGATCAATTCCATATCTTGTCCATTGTGTGTAGTATAACAAAAAAAATTGGGCAATATTCTTGATGACTTATTTTCAGTGAAAACTGCTGTCTTTTCCATTTATACAGGGCAATGACTACCCTTTAGGGTAGCACTCATGTGCACAAATAGAAGTAAAACTCAACTGAAATAATGCAGGTGGGAGCGAGGCAGAGGGGATGGGTGAAATCATACCTAATGGATACAATGCACACTATCTGGGTGATGGGCACATTTATAACTTTGACTCAAGCAGTACAAAAGCAATCCATATGACCAAACCATTTGTACCCCAATGATATTCTGAAATTAAAAGAAAATAATAATACCTCCTATCTGGTGGGCAGGTGTGGTTGTTGAGTGTAGGGCTCAGCGAAAGGATTGTGGCTTAGGGAGTATGAGTTTGGCCTTTCAGCTCGACGTGCCTTTATGCAGTGCACATTTGGCAGGGCCTAGCAACTCTATACATATTAAGGCTGTTTAAGGAATTGTTTCATGAAATCCTGGTTTTATGATACCAAAAGGAAGTGTTAAATCTACTAAGGAAAGTTAGGAAGTCAAGTAGCCAGGTGAAGAAAATACTGATAAAGAGTGAACATGTTACAAATTTTAGAACATATTTTAACCCCCAGTCCTTCCATTTTAATCAACTCTGTCTACAGTTTTAATGATCTTTTTTTGCTTTAATGAATTTCTTATTTTGAAGCTTGGTTGGTTAAATTATCAACTTAACTGTCAAATGATCTAAGACACCCTGTTTATACACTATCATGATAACTTTCCCCCTGGTTATTCATGATCGCTTTTCTTTCCCAAGGACTTGAGACCATTAGGGTTTCTTTAACTGTTAGAAAAGAAATATTTAGTGTGTAGCCCTATTTCAACATTTATCCCAATTTTAATACATTTTCCTCAAAGAAAGTTCATTAATCTTATTTTGATAACTCAGAATGAGAGGATTTTTCTTCCAACCCCACTGGTTGTTCTGAACTCCAAAGAAACATCACAAAGAAAGACAGAAAGATATTTTCTTGAGAAATAGATATAAGAAGTGGGATGACTGGCTTTTGGTTGTTTCGTGAAATTTGGGAGATATTTTTAATATCCTTTTGAACTTTTAGAGTTTTTTAAGGTTATCTGATCCATCTTTCTTCAGAGCAAGCGACAGTTTGTTTTCATTTTCATCTACTAGGATAAGAGCAACAGTAAATTGCAATAAAATAAAAAATACAACAAATCAAACTAGTGTGTGTTACAGACTGAATCCCCTCCCCTCAATTCATACCCTAAAGTCCCAGCCTCCAAAATGACTGTATTTGGAGATAGGGCCTTTAAAGAGGTAATTAAGGTTAATTGAGGTCATGAGGGTGAGACCCTAATCCAATAGGACTGATGTCCTTGTAAGAGGAAGAGACACCAGCACTCACTGAGAAAAGGTCATGTGAGGCCACAGCCAGAGACACAGACACCTACTAGCCAAGGAGAGAGGCCTCAGGAGAAACCAACCCTGCTGGTAACTTCATCTTGGATCTCTAGCCTCCAGAATTGTGAGAAAATAAATTTTTGCTGTTTAAACCACTCAGTCTGATATAGTGTGAATATTTTAAAATATGACACATAAATATACCGATCAACACTAAAATGCTATGTATAAAAATTTATTCATACTTTTCTACATTTTTTCAGTTAATTAAATATTTATTGAGCACCTTCTGTGCTCCAGGCACACTCCCAGCTGAGGGGCATGGCTTGCATCCTCACTGAGCTAGTGGAATGCTTAATCCTTTCCCCAGTTATTTCGATTATATGTCTAAGAAATACAGAAGGTAGGCAGAGTGTCCCACATGTGTAGTCCCAGCTATTCAGGAGTCTGAGGTCAGAGGATCTCTTGAGCCCAGGAGTTCAAATCCAGCCTGGGCAAAATAGCAAGACACTTGTCTGTAAAAAGGCACAAGAAAAACACATAGAATGAAAACTAATTCTCCCTAAAGTGAAAATTTTCTGCCCCTTCCCTTGACCTGCTCTCTTAGAATATAAGCTTCCCTAAAGTCTATTGTTTTTTGATTATTGCTTTATTCCCAGAGTTTAGTTCCAGATATGTAGTACTCCACCCCCCAAAAAAATGTTTAAATAATGACTTAAATATTTATTGATTCTTATTGAAGGTTTTTTGATTTTATAAAGTGTGAATAATTTAGATTTACTCACAATTATACATTTTGTCTGCTAACAGTCCATTTATTAACAAATTTCTATTATTGTTATATTAATATTTCACTCAATTGATAGAGACACTTTAGAAACTATGAATGCATATATAATTTGTCTTGCAGTTTTGGAGGAAAGAATGTATCAAAGGTGTAATTAATGGGAAAATGGAGAGTTTACTTAGATTCTATGTTCTCTCTCCATCTCTATCTCTATTTCTCTTATCTCTCTCTCTTTTTATTCCTACCTCTATTATAAAAAATTCTAAATTGCCATATCCTAAATAATAATAAACAACATTGCCCCATTATTTATTTTCCCTTTGTTGTGTTTTCTTTGTTTTGAGATTCTAAATAAATTATATCTTTGGAAAAAAAATATACTAAAAATTGAATTAACCAAAACAATATTGTCTTTGCTCATCATGATAAAGAAGCATTTGCCTCCTTACTTGTATTTTCTCTGAAAGTTAATATTAGGACTCCATCCTATCATGCTAAAATACAGAAAGAATGCCCTAACTGGTCTAATTTTCTCATGCTTCATGCTGATGGCAAAGATACTATCTGAAAACATAACCCTGATTGTTTTAAAGCCTTACTGAAAATAAATAAATAGATAATAAACGTATTCCTAAAATCTGCAAAATACAGTTCCGATTGACATATAGTTCAGACTAATTGACATAATACGTCAGTCCTTCATTCTTTTATTTATTTATTTACTTACTTATTCATTTATTTATTTTTGAGACAAGATCCTGCTCTGTAGCTGAGACTTGAGTGCAGTGGCGTGATCACAGCTCACTGCAAACTTCAACTTCCGGGTTCAAGTGATCCTTACAGCTCAGCTGGGACTACAGGAACACACTACTGTGCCCGGATAATATTTTTTAAAATTTTTTGTAAAGACAGGGTCTCTCTATGTTGCCCAGACTGGACTTGAACTCCTGGCCACAAGTGATCCTCCACCTCAGTCTCCCAAAGTGCCGGAGTTACACACATGAGCCACAGTGCCCAGCCTGTAGTTCGTTTTATCATTTAGATCTGATCTCCCTCATAGTGTCCCCATGCACTTTAGAGCCCAAAGTGGAAGGATGTAAACACTTTATGTTTGAAAGCTTCAATCTATTTGCTTGTGCACTAGATAGGGGAATAAACTGGGATTAGAAGTACATGAAATGTGCTTCTACTCCATGTCTTCTCACTGAGATACTACTTATTTTTCAAATTTGAACTTTCATAACCAATCTCCTTCTTACAGGAATCTCCTAGTGAAAACAAGTGGCTCCGCACATTTGATCCATTCATCCCGGATTATAACTCAGTGAAAACCCTCACATGTCACATTGTATTACAAATTGTGGCCTATTTGATAAATGAAATTTCTTAAAGATATTCCTTATTTCCACAGAATAATGGCAGGAAATGGTTTGTATACGTTTGGTAAATTGACTTCAAGTTAAAAAATAAGAATAACATTGCACAGAAAATAATTGGAATGTAGGCTAATATGGAAACTTTAGACTAAATTTTAGGTAGATACAATAACAGCATGTTGGAAACATGTAGCTTTCTCCTTTGTTAGTGATTAATATTCCTAGCAGTTAACTATTTATGAATGAATTATTTTTATTAGTGGGTCAGTATAGTTTTTTCTTGATGTATATTAAAAGTTAAAAATGTATTTATTCTTGGAGTTGTCTTTAAGTTTATTATAATCTTGGTATCTACTAAAGTATTAATTAATAAGGATTATAATAATTTTGTGCATGTCTATCTTGGGCTATAATGTCACATAAGTACCAAGTGATAGCCAGGGTGGCCTATAAAATCTTGACTATATGCTCAAAAATGTTTCACCTCATTTTAAAAAACCAAGGAAATAGATTTTGTGTTTTAATGCTTTATCTCTGTAAATTATTTTCATAAATAGAGCACTATTATTTAGGTCTTTGTGACTATATTATAAGTTGGGTATTTGAAACACTAAACTTTATAGAGCTCTATGTTGTCATAACACTATATTATTGTCTAAGCTTGCAGATACAAGGCAGCTTCATTTAGCTACTCTGCACATAATGTGAACAATATTGCAGCTAGATTATATCTGTCATGGATGAAAACAATATTTTTTCTTCTGGTAATTCATTCATAGTTTCTAGATTCATAATCCTCTAGGGAGTGTCATGAATCCACATAATGTTCCCAAATGCTAGATACTGCATTTGTATATGTGATTTAGCTGACAGATGTATAAAGTCACATGAAGCTAGGTAACCTCACCATGACTGTGCAGCTGTGAATCCTAAAAATGCCAGTGACTCTGTTGATAATACAATGACAATAATCTAATCCCAATTTATTCCCTATCTTAATTGCATGTATGCTAACGATCTTAGCAACAGTTAAACAAATGACCTGTTCTTGAATATTTGTAAAAGAATACACAGAAACAATGAATAAAGGTAAAGAAATAATAATTATGTTTTTGTTGTGCTTCTTTAGTGGGGATTATAAACTGTATAATTCTTGGTGTTATGTAGCAGTTATTTGTTTATATGGTAGTAAGTAGATATTTATATGCTCTTTCCCTTTCTCTAATGCTGTAAAAGACAGGGAGATTGGGACATGGAATAGGTAAGAAGTATATAGGAAAATGCAAATTATTAGTAATGTTCTTTTTCTTGGATTCCCCTTGATTATTACAAAATATAACTGATATATGTGCATGTTTATAATTTTGTATAGCCCAAATATTATATTTTAAAAACAAGGAGACAGTGATTTATTTGCCCTTCCACCCTGCAATAGTCACTGAACTTTGTGTGTTTTGCTGGGGAGCTAATGAGGCATTGGAGGGCTGCATTCACCCTATCACTTGTATCTTTGTATTGGTTGTTTACTCATTCAATAATAACTTAAAGAATGACTTAAGACACATTTGATTCATCCTTCTCACTGGTCAGGCCTTGAGATCTCTCCTAGCCTAGTTGTGTACCACAAAACTTGGTAGCTTAAAACAACAGCCATTTTATTATATATGAAGATTTTGAGGTTCAAGAATTTGGGCAGGTCACTACTAGATAATTCTGCCTCTATGGCATCGGTGGAAGTGATATTTAGCTGGCAGGAGGGCTGGTATATAAGGTACGAGAAAGTTTCACTTCAAACTGACATGTTTAGTGCATTGGGGCCTCCACAGCCTGAGAGGCTCAGGTAGTCAGATGTCTTATGTGAAGCCTCAGGTTTCCAAGAACAAGTTTGCTAGTGAGCAAAGTGTAAGCCACATGACCTAACCTTGGAAGTCATGTGGCCTCTCTTTTGTGATACTCCAATGGGTGAAGAGGTCACATGCTTGCCTAGATTTAAAGGAAAGGGGCAGAGAGAGACCCACCTATCAGTGGCAGGAGTATCGAAGTATTTGCAACAGTATTTTAGAACCACCACACTCATGCACATATAGTGTTCTGTTTTGTACCATTATTTTATAAATTCTACATATCCACTCACTTTTTTTAGTCATTATCCTAGAATTCTCTGCATACCAGATCCTAAACTGATAAATTTTACCAGGATGCATAACGAGGCTTTAGAAAAGGTGCCCTCTACTTTCTTTCTTCATTTTCTTTACATACATGGCCACTACTCAAACCTCTTTCATTTGTGTAAATTGGTAAATTTGTCTGTTGTACAACATCAAAAATAAATATATGTGACATTATATATTTATTATTTCTATCTCTCATTTAGTGCGGCCAATGCTGGGAAAAACGTCCTGGCCTAAGCTTATCCTTTGGATAGCCCAGGGGGTGCAGGTGTGCTTTCATCCTTCTCTAGTCTCACAGTCTTTCCTTGCTTTATCTGGTCTTGGTTTCTTCTTCCATTTTTATAGATCCCTACTCCAAAGCCATTAGCAACTCAGGGTTACAGTCACGAAGGCAGTTAATTTACTCTCAGCACCACTTCTTTTTTTATTTTTCCCTTTTTCCCCTCACATTTGTATTGCTTGCTGGCTCTAATTAGGCTGTTCTTTCTCAGACCCTTGCTCTATCGGGTCCAACAACTAGAAGACTAAACATTATGATGAAAATGTTGAACATAATATTCTCATGACATGGCTACAATTATCAACTCATTGTCAATCAGGTTTCATATGTTCAGGGTCTGTATTTTTGTTTGTTTTTGAAGCAAACTGTGATATTCTATATCCATCATTTCCTCTTCATTTATTAGCTTAAATAGTTCTATAACAAGAAATTTATTTTCATCAATGATTTATATCCTTGAAGTATTGTTTATATAGGAAAGATAGGATCAATACTTGCTTTTTTTAAATTTTTCAAAATAATAATTTGGATTCTTGGGATCTTCCAAAGATGAACAAAGATGCTTTTTGCTTATGCGTTTCCTTGCTTATATTCAGTGTCTGTAATGTGCTCATCAATTTAAGCATATTTCACGTGTTTTAATCCATTGGAGTAATCACTCAAATGGTCTCATGTTTGGTCAGTGGGCCTTTTCAATTCTTTTGACATATAATTGATACAATTTTATGATTTTCCAGCTTTCTGGACTGTACATTTCCTGACTCCCAAAATCTATTTATTCAAGAAATCCTGTTTTCTTTTCATGGAAATGTATTTACAGACCTCAAGTTTGGAGCTAGGGGTGCTTAATGCTACCAGATTTGCCATTGTATCTGGGATTTTTCTCAGTGAATGTGCACACATATAACCACATACATATGCACAAACAGAGAAATACACACACATATATGTTTTTAAGACAAATTTTGGAACATAGAGATTTTACTTACTGTCATTGATCTTCCACATCTTTCTCTGATGCCAAAAGTGAGATGCAGTTTTTGTTTAAATTGATGTAAAGGCAACAGGGAGGTCAAGAGAAACTTTTGTCATAGAGTTCCTCTGCCAAACCCCAAAGAGCTAAATGCCATTCAGATGATTGATGGGATTAGCATTATGAACAGTGAAACTTAGGACTTCTTCACCTGCCCCACTCTTTTTTCCACTCTAATTCCTGATGATTAATATTCTTTTAATGAGGTCAAAGAGCCCCACTGCATAGAGTTAAAAAGACTTATATGCACAAGCCTGGTATGTATAACACAATGTCTGAAATTCATTCACACTAAGAGAATAATCAGTTTATCAACACAAGGGCAAATGACTTATAAAATGCTTCCCTGTTTTCTAATGGAGTGAAGAATCATAACCTGAGAATGGGACAAATTCCTGCTTAAGGAGCAATATCAAAGAGAAAGAGAAGTTTAAGGAATCTGACTACAATGAAATGCTCAGTTATTGAGATGCTGTATTGCTCAATTAATTATACATAAAACATAGCTTCTAGGTGACTAGACAGAAGAGAAAGAGCTGACTGAAATAAGAGCTAAGGGTCTATATGGTTGAGAGGAAAATTGAAAAAGAAGACAGAAGCTTTGCATTATTCAAAGTTTTTTTTAAAAATATGTGTCCCTCTTCACATCGAACAGAAACTGAGCTGCCCAGAATTCTGATATCTCACCCTCAAGCAGTCTTATACTTTGCAGTGGAACAAGAGCACTGTCATTCAAAATTTATTAAAGTGTTTTCTGAATACTTTCTATATCTACCTTATAAAAACTGTCCTGTTGGCCAGTCTTGCTCTGCATAATTAATGATTCTATTTTATAATTGGTCAATTGTCTTTCTATAAAACTCAAGTGACATAATATCCATTCATCAAAACTGCACCTTAGATGACTCAACAGCACATTACCCGGAGTAGGTTACTGGTGTATGGTGGGTGTTTTCCTCTTTTCTGTCTTAAATGTATATTCTAGAACAGTTTTCTTGTTCCTGAGTCTTTCTACTTCCAAATGTGGTTTATCTTTTTGGGACCCTTGTAGTTACAGAAAATTGAGCCCTTAAAATGGGCTCACTGAGTAGAAGTCCAATGAATGTCTCAGGAAAGAGAATCAAGGCACCTCCAGTGACCTTGTCATCTACGTCTTGCTCCTTTCCAGTCTGTTGTCCATTCTCTTTCTAGTTTGGCTTCAACTCTGTACCATATAATGGTTTTCAGCTTCAGGGCTCTCCCTGCTCATGAGCTCTTAGTTATCCAAGCACACATATTTGAGAGAATCTAGCTCATCCTTTTATTCACATTATGTGTCATTATAGTGAGGTAGTAGAGGATTGATTGGACTAATTTTATGATAACAAATATGAGTAGGGCCATTCAGCAAAGAATTTCACTGGGGAAGCAGGACCTTACCCAACTATAAATATCTCTAATATGAGATATCTTTATATAGTAATTGTGTGATATAGTTACACTAGTCTCCCCCCGACCCTCACCATTTTAACTTAGATTTAAAGTACTTCAACAGTCTCTTACTTATTTTTAAGGAACTTTTTTCTTGCAAAACAAAATAACTCAGTATTAGATAAATGGGAAAGATATCTTAAATATTTTTTATCATTTTGCTTAGAGCACTTTGTTATGCCAAAATTTTTTTGAATTTTTCTAACCAAATAAAAAGGACAAGGGAGACACAAAATAACATCATTGTGTAGCAAAAATTTGCCAAAGACCTTATTGTGTTTGTCTTCTGTTTCTACGGAGTGAAGTACAGTGCCTGATACACAGCAGGCCTTTGTTTCTTTATTACAAAAACTTCCTGAGTGCTGACTAAACACCAAGTTCTATAAGAGATAATAGATCCCCAACAAAGAACAGAGAAAGCTAAGGCTTCAAAGAGGAGACAGCAATGAAACAGATAATTTCTATACGTGATGATAAATGATACAATAAAAATAGCATAATTTCTGTGTTCTTGTGTTTTAGTTCAGGCTACTACAACAACAAAAACAAAAACAAAAACAAAACAAAACAAACAAACAAACAAACAAACAAAACTGGGTGTTTTAAACACCAAACATTTACTTCTCACAGTTCAGGAAGTTGGAAGTCCAAGATCAAGGTGCCCGGATGGTCTGGTTCATGGTGAAGTCCCTGTTTCTAGTTCACAGATGGCTGCTCTCTCATTGTGTTCTAACATGGCAGAGAGAAGAGAGGAAGCAATCTCTCTAGTATGTATTTATAAGGGAACTAATTCTATTCATGGGGACTGTACCCTCATGACCTACTCACCTTCCAAAGGCCCCACCTCCTAACACCATCATGGTGGGGTTTAGAATTTCACTATATGAATTTTGTGGGAACATATACATTCAGTCCATAGCAACTTAACTAATTGCCAGACTCTGTAATGAGTGCTTTATATATATTGATTCATTATAATTGTACTAGTCAGGGACTTTTATTATAATACTCTTATGAGAGATGAGGAATTGATATCACAGAGAGATGGCATAATTTGTCCCATTCACATCAGTAAGTGATGAGAACTGCTGTTCTAAACCTGATGTTAAATACTTATAGTGAGTAGGTGTGTTACATGAACATAAGAGGCATTTCATAGGCAATTTTAATACAAGCAAATCAGGAATTACACACACACACACAAAAGTATATCAATTTATCTGCCAAAAATCTATTCCTGCATTTCCATTGTTTCCATGATGATTCCTCAATTTGTAATATAAGTACAACGATTAGCCCCTGGTTAAAAGCTCTGTGGGGTCTTCCTTATAGGCTTCCGTGTGTGTCTGTGTGTGTGTGTGTGTGTGTGTGTGTGTGTGTGTGTGTGTGTGTAATTGACTAACAGGCCCAAGGTTTTCCTGAACTCTGCATGTTGGGACATTGAACTAGATATTGTTTCACATAATCTCCTGCTATTTGTGAACTTAGCTCATTAAATATTTGTTAACAGGTTAAAAAGTCTGGTAGTGGCTCCCAAAACTTCACATTCAAAAGGCCTAAGAAAAAAGAAGCTAATTGGGACCTAGTTTAAATTCTGAAAAATTATTCTCTAGCTGCATATGAAATTTTATCCCCCACAGTTTATATTTGATTATTTATAGTGAATTCCTTCTCATTCACATAATCCTCATTATGGCATAAAACCTAGAAAAAGTATCCATGAAATATATATACTGTTAGTATGACCTCAGATTTAGCTCTTAAAAAAATGTTTCTCAAAACTGTGTTCACACAAATTCCTTTTATAGATTTTTTTTGTCATCTTATTTTGCTTAGTAAATCTAATAATATGATTAGAGTTGCTCAGATAATCTTCCATGTCAAGGTTTTATTCATTTCTGATTCATTGTGTCTATTATTAAATCCAGCTGTTGATGTTTTTGAACAAACTGATTTCTGAATTAACTCTACATTGTGTTCTATATAATAACCCCACTTCAGTATTATCATGGGTTGCTCCCAATTTACTTTTAGATAATTAAAGCCTCTCTTTATTTCTATCCAAGTTGCCTGTTTTATTTCCCAGAACACAAGGATGTGATTTCATTCATGTTGCTCTAGGGGTCTAAAGTTGATAATCATTTTCCTACATCTGCCTTCATCAGTGTCTGCTTGCAATATACGTTGCTATGTCCCTACCCCTTGGCTTCCTCTCATTAGCATTCACATTCCTACTGATATATTACGTTTTTCTGCCACAAGCCATTCCTTGTCATTTTCCTATAAAGTCAGTATCTTTGCATCAGAATTGTCCTAATTTCCCTAGCGTATTAGATATTTTTCCTATATTGACTTGTTTATGATGATTATTTATATATGAGTGCATCTGCCTCAGAACTGAGGACATCTATAACTGAAATATGAAAAAAATATACATTTCTCAATATTTGAATATGTAATTTGCAAGTTGGTATAGGGAGTGAATGAAATCTAGGTCATCACACACAAAAAATCCTCGCTTATTTCTCTTTTTTTCATGAGGAAAACTTGAAACCTATTAAAATTTATACATTACTTGCTAAATCAGAACAAAGAAAAAGTGGTTTATATAATTGTCATATTCAATATATTCTGACAGAGATTTAGTTTTAGAATAGTATACCTATAATTATCCGTTTGTATCTGAATGTGTCCATATCAAATAGGTATACTTAAAAATTCTATATTCTTTGTAGGTTTATTTTATACTCTATAAACTTTGTATTAATATTTCTATAATTCCTTACCAAATAACTACTCCTAAAATGACAAAATAAAAAAATAGAATTTTGAAATTATTTATAGAATTGCTACTTCTCTGTAGCTGGAGTTTAGAACTGATGTGCCTAGTATGAGTTTCTTAGATTTTATAAATTTCTTTTATATATATACATATATATCTTTATATATGTATATATATAAAACCATTATTTTCTAGGATTGTCAAAGTATAAATTTCCTAGGAAGACTATATGATTATATAGTTTTATTGTAAAATACGCAATGGGAAATATAGTTGATGTGGGCAGAACATTTCCATAAAGGTAAAACTCAGCATCCCTATTATATGTCTATATTACTTTATTATTTAATAACATTCTTACTTAATTGCTTTTTATTAAATAGAAGGGTAGCATCTTCACTGAAGAATCTATATTCCCAGAAAATAAGAAGGCACATTTTAAGATTGTACAGATGAATTTAATGCTATGTAGTGATATAAAAACATTTCAACTTTATGGTTGGAGACACCCAAATCTCTATACTTTCCCACTATTTTTATTGAGCAAAACTGCATCTTCTCTTAGTTTAGCATCTTTAAAAATATCAATCAGTATGATTTACCTGCTTAAGAATAAGATTTCCTTCATTCTTATTTTAATCTTTCTAACAGCATTTACTTGAAAAGAATTAGATTTAAAATAACAGAAATCCAGATTTTTTTCTTACTTGCCGGTACTTCCCACCATGTGAAATGTGTCATAAGAATCTCCATTACCAGCTATAAAAAGTTTTTTTTTTTTTGAAAGCTTTTCTATTTTACAAAAAGAAGAGCTGGGAAAATAATTTCTTAAAACTTTAGTGTTCTTATCACTTGCTAGTAAGGGGATGAGACAGTTATAACATTTTTTCTACCTTTAGAATTTCGGACACTTAATTTTAAGCCTATGAACAAAATGTGGGTGCTCATGTCTGATGTCTAGAGATTTTTCTGTACAGTAACTGAGATGTCATATATTTTTTATACTGTAAGCATCTCAGATATTTTTAATACATAGGAAGAATATAGATACAAAAATAAATAAAGTTACCTTTGGCAGCCATCATGAAGACATTTCATTGTGAAAGTACAATTTCATAATGTTTTTCTTAATGTTACTGAGGACACAGGAGTATTTGACAATGAACTTGGTGTTTGTAGGGGAAGATGGAATAGAGCTGCTTGAAATATACACAACGGTTGCATGTAGGGGAATGTAAAAAAAAAAAATAAGGTTGCATGTGCTGGGCATGTTAGATTATAGTGATTCTATGTTTTGTTTATTTGTTTGTTTTATTCTTGTTTTACTATAGCATCTCTATCTTCTGCATTCTAACCTTTTGCCTAATGCAATTATTAACTTTCAGAAAAAAACATCTCTCAATATGTGTAATCAACTACCATTTTCTTTTAGTCAATGAGAACTAGAAAATTAGCCATAATCTTTAGTAAAAATTTAAGTCCCCAAATCAATGAAATCTCTAAAAAAGTGTTATAAACTTTCCAAACATTTAATAATTTTCAACTCAATTTTGGATTTTAAGTTTATAATGTCACAAAGTTTCCAGTTCTCACTACCCAAAACCAACAATTAAGTTCATGAGCTAGATCAATGTAGTCACCTATTCTTTCTTTTTAAATTTTTATTTCAAAATATTAGAGCGTACAAATGTTCTTGTTCCATGGATGAATTCTATAGTGCTGAAGTTAGGGCTTTTAGTGTGCCCATCAACAGAATAGTGTACATTGTACACAGTAGGTAAGGTCTCCCACCCTCTCCTCTTCTTGGATTTCAATGTCCTTTACATCACTTTATGACCATGTGCACCCATTGTTTAGCTCCCACTTATTAGTGAGTATATGTGGTGTTTGTTTTCCCATTCCTGAGGTGCTTCACTTAGGATAATGTTCTCCAGTTCCATCCATGTTGCTGCATATGACATTATTTCATTCCTTTTTACGGCTGAGTAGTACTTCCTGGTATATATATATATATATCCCCATATTTTCTTATCCACTCATCAATTCATGAGCATTTAGGTTGATTCCACATCTTTGCAATTGTGAATTGTGCTGCAATAAACATTTGGGTATAGATGTCTTTCTGATATAATGACTTCTTTTCCTTTGGGTAGATACCCGGTAGTAAGTAGTATTACTGGATAGAAAGGTAGGTCTACTTTTAGTTCTTCGAGGAATCTCTATACTGTTTTACATAGAGATTGTACTAATTTACAGGGCCATAAACAATGTACACATGTTCCTTTTTTGCTGCATCCACACCATCTACTGTTTTGTGCTTTTTAAAATACTGGCCATTCTGATAGGGGTAAGATGGTATCTCATTATGGTTTTAATTTACATTTTCCTAATGATTAGTGATGTAAGGCAGTTTTTAATATATCTATTTGTAGTTTGTATATGTTCTTTTGAAAAAACTGTGTTCATGTCTTTTGGCCACTGTTTAATGGGGTTATTTGTTTTTTTTTTTCTTGCTGATTTGTTTAAGTCCTTATAGATTCTGGATATTAGCCCTTTATCAGATATGTAGTTTGTAAATATTTCCTCCCATTCTGTAGGTTGTCTATTTACTGTGTTGATGTTTTCCTTTGTGTAAGGAAATGCTATGAATTTTTAAGGCTATGCTATGAATTTTTCCCTTAGCATTATTTTTGCTATTTCCCATAGATTTTGTAAGCTCATCTTGTCCTCATCATTCAATTCAAAAAATTTTTTGATTTCTGTCTTGATTTTGTCAAAAACTCAAGGTTCATTTAGCAGCAGGTTGTTTAATTTCTATGTATTTGTGTAGTTCTGAGAGTTCCTCTTGGAATTATATTCTAGTTCTTTTCCACTATGATCTGAGAAAATGCATGATATGATTTCTATTTTTCTTAATTTTCTGAGACTTGTTTTGTGGTCTAACATATAATCTAGCTTGGAAAATACCCCATGTGTTGATATGAAGAATGTATACTCTGCAGTTTTTGGGTAGAATATTCTGCAAATGTCCATTAGGTCCATTTTTTCTAGAATGCCATTTAAATCCAGTGTTTCTTTGTTGATATTCTGCCTTGATAATCTGTCCATTTCTGTCAGTGGAGTGTTGACATCTCTGACTTTTATGATGTCACTCTTTATTTCTTCCTTAGATCTAGTAGAATTTGCTTTACTAAGCTGGGAGCTCTTGTGTTAGTTGTGCATATATATGTTATATGTTCTTGTTGAATTAATCTCTTTATCATTATATAATGACCATTTTTGTGTTTTTTTTTTTTTTACCATTTTTGATTTAAAGGCTGTTTTATATGATATGAGAATAGCTAGTCCTGCTCACTTTTCATTTCCATTTGCATGGAATTTTTTTTTTCTACCCCTTTACTAAGTATCTGTAAGAATCTTTGTAAGTTAAATGAATGTCTTGGAGAGAGCATATATTTGAGTTGTGTTTTAATCCATTCAACTAATTTTCATCTTTTAAGGGTGGCATTAAGACCATTCACATTCAATGTTAGTACTGATATGTGAGATAATGCTCTGGTCATCGTTCTGACTGTTACCTAGTTGTTTTGTTCTCTTCCTTGTGTTACTGT
Organism: Lemur catta; assembly: GCF_020740605.2. Lineage (NCBI taxonomy): Eukaryota > Metazoa > Chordata > Mammalia > Primates > Lemuridae > Lemur > Lemur catta. Next base: position 250,559,773 of record NC_059128.1, on the reverse strand, counting down.
TTTATAAGAGCTATGAATTTTAACTGTTGGCGGTTTTTACACTGGTGAGTATTGATTATTCTATTCCATGTATAGAACACTTTTAAGCATTTCTTGAAGGGCAAGTCTAGTGGGAACAAATAACCTTCATGTTTACTTGTCTGGGAAAGACTTTACTTCTCCTTCATTTATGAATCTTGGTTTTGCAGGATAAAAAATTCTTGGCTGATACTTATTCAGTTATTCAGTTTTGTAGGTTTTCCAGGCCTTTTGCTTTTCCTTCTTCTCCCTGAGGAATGCCTATGAATTCTTATATTTGGCCAGTTTACATAATCTTATATTTCTTATAGACTTTGTTTACTCCTCTTGATTCTTTTTTATTTTTCACTAATTGAAAAGAATTGTCTTCAAGTTCTGAAATTCTTTCTTCTGATTGAAAGTTTTAATTCTATTCTTAAAGCTTTCCATTGTGCTTTGTACTTCCTTAAATGAATATTTCATTTAAAAAAGTTTAATTTTTTTTAATATATTTATCTCTTTAGTAAAGTTTTCATTCATTTTCTGAATTATTTTTCTGGTTTCTTTGAGTTGGTTTTCTGTTTTCTCTTGGATCTCATTGAGCTTCCTTACAATCCACAACTAAAATTCTTTAGCTGTCATTTCAGTATTTTCATTTTGGCTGGGATCCATTGCTGGAGAGCTTGTGTGCTTATTTGGAAGAGATCCTTTCACTCTGATTTTCCATACTTCCAGAATTCTTACGCTGATTTCTATTCATCTGGGGAAGCTCTTGCTTCTCGTTTTTGGATTTTATATTGTTTAGATAAGACATCCCCCTGACACCCACCCATACACACACACACACACACACACACACACACACACACACACACACTCTTAAGGATATGCCTGTAGCATATGTTGGGTAAAGACCTTTGGCTTTGTTTATGGGTACTTTGATGGGTTCTCGGTTCTACCTTAATTATAGATATTCTTAGTATTGCAGTTTTCTCAATTGCTAGTTATTTGTAGGCTGTAGTGGTGGTGTACTATGTGTGTAGGCAGATTCCCTGTCTCTTTGTCAACAAGGGGAGATGGAGATCTTTGAAATCCTTTCTCTTTCCTCAGCCCTGTGGTCTTCTTAACAGTATGAATTATACTGGGATGTCCAGTTTAACCTTTAAGTCAGTAGGTGATGCTTGTGGGTAAGAGTCAGCCACACCTTATATGATTGAATTGGCAAATGTTTTAATGGGCTATACAAGTTGTCCTCCCTGCCAGTAGGTGGTGCTGGTCAGAAAGGGCCAGCTGCAGTGTTCATTTTTGTGACCCTCTCCTGCTCTAGTCCATCAGGAGAAGCACATGGATGGTCCAGGTGGTGGGTGGGGCCCTGGAGCTCTCAGGAATCTCCTCCTTTTGCTCCACCACAGCTGAGGCAGGTGGAGGAGCAATGCTAGACAGGGCAGTGTCAAATAAGCCTGCATTCAGGCTCCATGAAGGTGAGCACAAGAGCTGTCTTGGCTGGCATTGAGGGTATGCTCCCAGGCTGCTGGTGAAAGCTACCGGGAGGGGGGTGGTGCTCAAGTTGCTCCATCAAGCATAAAGCCTACTCATGGGGGAAGGGCCATCTGGGATTCACAGACTGGCTGTCGGGAGTGGGTTTTACTCTTATACCTCTCTCCTTGCACCACAGATCTCCTTCTGTCATCTGGCCTCAAGCAGCAGCCCTAACTAGCTGAGCTTACCAGCCATGGTGCCAAAGGCTAGGAGCTTCCCTTCCGAGGATCCCACCCAAGACTGAAAATCCAGCTTTGTTGTGCAGGGAGGGAGTGCTCCCCAAGTGAGATGTGGGTGGGGCTGATACCACACTCTTCTTTAAGTCTGCCTGCATGGGCTCCCTTCCCTCCCAAAATTAGTTCACAATTTTTCCTTTCATTCCCCTGAGCAACATGATTAAGTCCTGGGGGTACAGGATCCAGCCTGGGCCTGTCCTGTGATCCACCAGGTTTAACCCTTGACTGTGCCTGGGAGAAGTGTGCTGGTCCCGAGTTGCCTGTGCAGTGTGCAAGTAGGCTTAATGTCCCTCCACTTTGGGGTATGCTCTGCTCAGCTGGAAAAGCCATGTAAGCAACACCAGTGGGCAGGGTGCTCACAGTCTGGGTACCCCTTGGTCCGATGCAGGTCTTTAGGATGAAAGGCATGAGCCCCAGTCTTTGTGGAAGCCTGCATGTGGTGGGGCACCAACAGAGGGGAAGCAGCAGCTTCTGACAGCCCAGGCTCTTGAGGCACCCATGCCACTTTGCAGCAGTGGGGGAGGGGGGGATAGAGGGAGGAAAAGTGTCTAAATGGAGAAGAGCTGGCACTCTAGTCCCTTTGTCCCTCTCCTTGGAATATGGCCTGCCCTGAATGTCCGAGCTCTGGGATCACACTGTTTGCCTGGGACCTACCAGCTTCCTGTGGCCACAGGAGTTTGGGCATTTGTTGAGTACCAGTGACAAAAAAATTGAAGGGCTGAAGCTCCCTGGGGAGGACAAAGGCACACAGTGAGTGGACAAGCAGTATGGCATTCGCCACCTCAGCTTGGGTCTGTGGTGAGGGGAGCAACACTGAAGGGGCTGGTGGCCCAGTGCTGTGTTCTCAAGAAGCTCCCAGTTCCCAGGTGTTCATGAGGATAGAGAAGCTCTCCAATAGTTCAAGAGCCTGAAGTCTGCTAGAGGTGTGAGGACAGGAAAAACAAACACTCCCACCTACCCTTTCCACAGGGCTCCATATTCCTAGGGGGTTGATCTCTGCTAAAATCTTGCTCCTTCTGGTTTTACTCCACAACTTTTTCCTGTGAAATCTCTGGTAGATTCTGGGACTTTTCCCTCAGAAACACACCTGGGCTATGTTTCTTTCATCTTTCCCTTCTTTCTGAGATGATCTGGCTACCAAAGTCTCTAGTCAGCCATCTTGCCTCCCCTCCTTTGCTTATTCTTAAACATGGTTTTTAGTTTAACTTTTAAATAAAAAAGTTATTTTTGACAATTTCTCTTGGCATTCAAGCAGGCCAAAATGTTATCTATCCTCTTCTGTAAATGTCAGTGAAAAATGTCAACTTTGAACCAGTGACACTACATTACACCTTTGTTTGTGTGTTTTGTTGCTTTACATACAAGGTTTTTCTTATAGCTTATTTCTCCCTAAGAGGAGGAACTTTGTTAATATGGCTGTGTACAATTTTCTGACAAGTGCTGAACCTATGCTAACAAAAAATGGTTCTTATTTATGATGTGTCAAATTACTGTTCTGAGAGTAGACCTTTTAGGTTGCATTCAGCCTTTAATTTGACTGAATTTAAATGGCATAAAATGCCTTTTAGTTGGGCCATGGCTGGCATATTATATATCTCATTTCAATGAAAAACATTCACATGCAAATACAGTTTGTTTGGAGTCAGGACAAATGCGCCTATCATGACTGATGAAGGCTTTTGATCACAGTTCTACAAACTGAAACCTTGAAAAAGAAGAGGCTATTTGGACTGGCATCTGCAATCCCATGAATTATTTAGTTCACATTATTCATAAATCTCTTTGAAGAGGAGGTTTTAGGAGGTTTTAAGGAGGAGTAGTCATAGTTATATTGCCAGCTTCAATGTATGCCTTAAGTGCCTGCCTGCACATGAACACTTTCTTTAAATGTTAAGTATTCTGTAGCCTGCAAAGTGTGTTACCTGAGTACTCTAGCAAGTTAATCTCATAGTTCTTAAGAAATGGAATCAGAAGCCCATCTCTTTTTAATTCTATCCACCACTGGATTTATTTGAGGGAAATGCAGGATGAGCATAATGTGGGGCATTGCACATAGTGCATGTATAGAAGTAGGTACAACACAGCTACAGAATACAATTTTCTATTTCAGCTCCACAGCAGCACAACCTAAAGACCTCCTTTCTCCCAATACTATGATTCTTTTCTTCTCTGTGCCTTTGCACCTGCTGTTGCGTGGGAAGACTTCTCTTGCTCCAGATTTCCAACCAGCTTTGCTTAGCTAAAGAATTGATTTTTCTAAAACTTAATCCAACTGCTAGTGACACAGTTCTAGTTTTGCACTTCTAGTCTATCTAAATTACTTGTTTACATATTTCTTTACTTTCCTAGATGACAAGATTCCTGAGGACAGAGACTTGTATGAAGCATACTATTTGTTTCAGAGCATCCTCATACCTGTGATTTATAGTGCATGTTCAGTAAATGGCTGTAGATTATCTTGATGTGAATTACCCTGAAATTATACCTCCTAATAGAACAATGGATATATTTTAATTATTTCCAGTTTATAGAAAGAACTATAAATTCAAACATATGAATTTGAAACATTGAGAAAAGTTTAATACTGAACTACACTTTGAACTGTGGGCTTCCTATTTAGGGGTCTCCTACCGGTTTTCAGCTGGCATAGCCATGTGACTCATGTTCAGACCTAGTTTTCAGAGAATGAGTCAGAATGCTCAATTATGATTTGCTCATTTGAATTTTTAAGTAATGGCTCCAGGTTTTAAAATTAATGAACAGTTGCAGTTTATACTGCAGAATAACTGTCTCTGCCCTTCTATTTAGAGTGCATGGTATTTGATAATCAATGCTGGAAAGGAGGTTAGACGAGATAACCTTTAATGGTACCTTCTAACTCTGAGACTCTCTGATTCTCTGAAATCATCCCAGGTGAGATTTTAGGCTTAACAGAGATTCAAATGCAAACAACCTGAATAAATTTAGTTACAATTTGACTATTTAAAAATCCTGAGAGCTAATTATGTTTTCCTTTCTCTCTAAAATATATTTTACTGTAAACTGTTGGGACTTCTCAACATGTTTATTATTATGTACATACAAAACGGTTTGTAAAATTATGAAAAATAGCATCATGACACCAACATTTTCTTTCTGAGTTGGATATATTATTGTTCGATAGATAAGATGAACCACTATGTGGGTACTAAAGTCAAGAGGTATGATGTGAGGGAAAGGTCCCTGTGCTGGGACTTGGAATATTAAGAACCTTCTTGATCTCTCTCCTGAGTAGCTTAGGAATACTGAGAAAATCTCTTGCTGTCTCTCCGGTCTCAATTTCCACATACACAATCTGGAATTAATAGTGTCTGACCTCAGACTTTCTTTGTGAATCCTTATAGAATGATAGATATGAAAACCTTTCATAAGCACAAATTTGCTTTTTTCCCTGTGAAATTTACTAATATCAACCTTACAAAATCTAGGGTTGAACACTGTAAAGGAAACTTTGTTTTTTTAAGAATTAATTTTCAATTTGATTTTGTGATGTTATTGTTTGTTGGAGGTTTATTAGCTTTTCAAATTTCTATTCTAGATTATGTTGGTATTTTTAGATATATATTTCCTTCAAAGTGATCACATAAAAAGGTAGAACTAAAATTTTTATTATTTTTCATTGTGAATGTGGCTATTACAGATATTCAACCTCAAAGTAGCATGTACCAGCTTAAAAACACAAACAAATAATAACCTATCTTTTTAAAGATTAGGCATTTATTAAAATATGACCTCTTTCATATAATTATGATTATCTTTAAATAATATATGAAACCTTCTAACTATATGCAGCATTCGATGCAAAAATGAACATAATGGTTATTAGTTAAGCATTATTTTAGAAGCCCAAACTACCAGCTAACTTAACTGTAACACAGCAGAATGTAACCTTCCTGCTAACTTAACTGTAGCACAGTATAAGGTAACCTTCCAGCCTGCACTCAGTAGCAATCTGAAGTACTAGGAAAATGAGAATCCAGAATATATTTCTGTATCACTTACTTGACTTGATCAAAAAGTATTTTGTCCCTCCCTTCAGTGACAAAGTTCATTCCGAGTGGCAATCTTTTGACTCTAAGATTATTAATGTTATTGATTTTCTTGAGTAGATCATAAAATCTAATTTGTTGCTTTGTATTCATAATTGTTTTCATTTAGCCTTTCTCCTAAAATATTTGCACTATTCTAGAGATGAGAGACAGTTCATGACATTCTAAGATATTTGTAACCTAATTTGCTTCCACATACGAAATACAAAGTGGCTTGTTTAGTACATTGTAATTATGTAAGAGTTTTCATCTTTCTCTGCTGCCCCCTCTTTGATTTGTCATCATATTTTAGTAATGGATACTATTTGAAATAATTTTTTCTCCAAGGCTCTTTTGAGCAGTGTTAGTAATGATAAACTTCCAAAAAAAATTTTCTGCAAAGCTGTTATGCAGTGGATGCTGCAAATACCTATACCAAATAGATTTTCTGAAACGGAACTCTTGAGACCATTTTCCATTTTATTTCCATGTGACCTCATTACTGTTACCTACTGGTATTTTACCAATTAGGGCAGACTATGTTTGAAAGTTCTTTCCCTTCAAATGTTGAAATAATGATATTACTAATACTCTACTCAGAGAATGTTTGACTCGTATGAAAAATATGCATAGTGTATATCATGTGAGAGTTTTTCCCCAGTTACTATTTATGCTTATTGACACTATAGTTAGCCTAGAAATCTAGATCACGTTTGATTTTTTATTCCTTTATATATACAACTTTTAAAATAGTTTATATAATACTTCCTTAAAAATATCTTATGTCCTTGAAATGGGTCAAACTATGATAAATTTAATCTACATTTTTTGTATGTCTTGAAATAGAGTTGTGAAACTCTCATCTTATCTCTGAGAAATTTCACATATATTACATTTGCTTTTCATAGATTTCAAATTATGATGTAGTCATAGGGGATCCTCAGTTGCCCAATATTTGTTATTGTGTCTTAAATAAAGTGCTAATTATATCACTTGAACCATAATATATGCCCTGAAATTCATGTCATGATTAGTATTACTGTATCATTCAAAGTAGAATAGTTCCTACTGACCCAAAGAGCTACCTACATAGTGACTAACAAATAATAAAATATGCAAAAACATTGACTTTATTGATAATAAATTAAATGTTAAATATAAGATAGATGCCACTGAAGTTCACCATGAGATAATTACCCACTAGAACCCAAATAGCAATAGCTCAGTATTTACCTACCTATTTACAATTGAATTAGTAATGTGATTTCTTCTCCTTTCACTTATTGACTTTAAGTAATGTAGCACCTATGTGTCATAAAGCCTTAATTATATTGTATTACAATAAAATCTATTGAACATCAGTAGTTTTCACATCTAAAGAATTTGAAAATGATATTTCTAAGTGATCACATTTCCTTCATTTGATTTATGAAATGATGGACATAAGTAGGCATCCAAGTCCTCCTAAAACAGAATTATGTTAAGTGTGTATATTTTGGTCCTGAGTCCTTTTAGTGTGGGCAACTTAGTTTTAGGGAATCATAACTCTACCTGAAATATAAGTCAGGAACAGATTAGAGATGTGGGAGTCATGGCTGATGCACAACATTTTGGAGGTAACTTTTCACCTTACTGTAGCTCTTCATTGGAGAGTTTCACTAGAGGGCAAAACCAAACAGTTTCTGATCATATGCTTGTACATGGAGAAGTTTGACCTTGCCAGCTGCACTAAAATCATTACCTTTGGATATCCTGGGAATTGAACAGGTTATCTGAAACCACACTGAAGGAGATTAGACAGATTCCCTTAAGTTATTCCTAATCACATTCTTCATTTGCAAAGCTGTTCCAGAATTAACCCATTATCTATTAATTGAGAGGAAACACTAACTTTATGTTTATTCCATGACTATCTGCTTGAACACAATGGGCCAAATCAGCTCATGGTTCTCAGTTTCTCTCTATTTAGTTACATCATCTCAAAAACTAAGTACTTGTCATACGAAAACATTTGATTATTTCTATCAAATATTTGTTTGTGCTTATTTTTATTTGAGCTATTTTTACTCCTTGTCCTACATCCTGTCACTATGCTACTTAAGCTGGTGCTGTAAACCCCTGGGTTTGTGTAATTCCCAGGTGATATTGTCTTACTTTAGGGCAATGAATCCCAATCACCCATTATAGTTATTGCAAAACTGTCACTAGTCAATAAATGTGTTTACTAGGTGATACTTTGATTTTCTTGTTGAAAACTATTTTCATTACTAATACAGAGTCCATCAATTATTCTTCCTAGAAAAAAAGATAAAAATTAATAAGTTATCAATGGTATAAAACAAGAAAACTGTTATTATTAATATGCATATGTGATTATGCAAAACAGTATTCCATATATACACATTTGCATACACATAGAGAGAAAAAGTTTATGTCCTATCCACAGATGTCCTCCCACAGTTGGTTCTGCTTGACAATCTGAGACCCTTGGTGGCTCAAAAAGTATTCAAACAAGCATTATAGTTGTTTTAATATTTACCAATACTAATTATGGACATAAAATTATCATTTAATTTGTGTATATTTACATGAGTAAAATAGAATGTATTTTAAATTAAATTAGTGAGTAAAACATTTAAATTAGGATGTAATTCAGTAGAAAAACTGAAATCATTAACATATTGAACATAAAAGAAAATGTGACAAATCTCACTGATTTTGGAAGTTAATTTTCTAAGGATCTATTTATAAACATTCCTTACAGTTAATACTGTTCATGTAATTGGCCATACATTCTAGAGTGTGTATATTAAATATATCCGTCAAAATTGGCCACTGAGGATCTGGGAATAACACAAAATGAGACAAATCTTCAACATTGTTTTGTTCCAGTTATAGAGTTAGGATATTTCTAAAAATAGCTTTTTGGTTTAGTAATGTAGACATAAAATGTAACTTCAAAGTTTACTCATGCATTTTATTTATTGAGAGCCTTTTATTCCCGTATTTCCTTAAGGTTTCATAATAATATATGACTAAGAAATGTAAGGGTTTGTATTTATCTTATAATCTCCTCTAGAAGCATGAGTTTGAGTCCTATTTTTGACTTAAAAACTTCTCCCCTCTGCTTATTGGTGCAAAAGCCATAAGCCTGCAGGAAAGTATGAAATATAGCATAAGAAATAGAGATTTAAAAACTGGTAGTGACTCATGAAGTTTAAAGAGATTCTTGAGAGTAAAAAGAATAAATATAGAATAAGATACTATAAATATTTTATGTGTAAAATATCAATGGTAGAAACATGGAAACAGTAGAGAGAAAAAATTCTTAATACAAAATAACAGTTATGTTTATACTTACAATTAATTCAGGAAAATGGAAAATACATAACTATAGAGATTACTTAAATCTCACAATACACATGAATAAAGTAGTTCAAAACTTTCAGTAAAGTTCTGTTTCAACTTTATGAAAACAAAATGGTCATATTTTAGTGAATATTACTAATATCCTATTATTTAAAGACAGAATTACATAAACCAGAATTATTTCCATTATGCCTGTTTGCCTTGCACATGCCATAAATAATTTATTCATGTGATAAGTTAACCTCATTCTATATAAATATCAATAGGTAGTCAACACTGTGCTGTGTTACATGCATTATCATATCAAATCATATTATGGGAAAAGTATTGAGAAATAGTAACACACTTGACCCTTGAGCAACATGGGTCAGGGGTGCTGATTCCCAGTGAAGTCAAAGACCCGAGTATAACTTTTGACTCCTCCCAGACTTAACTAATAGTAGTCTACTGTTGAATGAAAGCCTTATTGATAAATTACACTGTCAATTAAAAAATTTTGCATGCTATATATATTATATACTTTATTCTTAAAATAAAATAAGCTAGAGAAAAGAAAATGTTATTAAGAAAATCATAAGGAAGATAAAATATATTTACTATTCAGTAAGTGGAAGTGGATCATCATAAAGGTCTTCATCTTCACTGTCTTCATGTTGAGTGGTCTGAGGAGGAGGAGAAAGAGGAGGGGCTGCTGTCTCTGGGTAGCAAACCCAAAAGAAAATCCACATGTCAGTGGACTCACACAAACCTGTGTTGTTCAAGGGTTAACTGTACATAAAACAGAAATACACCTGGATTTTGTTTGTTTGTTTGTTTCATCATATTACAGGGGTATAAATGTTTAGGTTACGTATATTGCCCTTGCCCCTCCTGAATCAGAGCTTCAAGTGTGTCCATCCCCCAGATGGTGTGCACCACACCCATTAGTACACCTCGATTTTTATTTCAATATTTGAAAGATTTTGACAGTTTTTTATTAATCAGAAATTTCAAACATATAAAAAATGGGAAGAAAATATAATAAACAAATAAACATCACACATCCCAAGATTATTATGAAATTTTTTTGTCAGCATTTAATTTTGTAAAAAGATAATGACTTGAAAAATATAGTCACAATACTACATCCCATCTAAATATTAATAATACTTCCCTAACATTCTGAAATATCCAACACTCAACTCAGGATCCAACATAGTCTATACATGGTAATTTAATTGCATGATGTGTCTTTTAGTTCCCTCCTCCAACTGTATTTTTTTCCCTGAAATATATTTATGAAGGGAACCAAATGCCAAAATTGTGTGTAGATTCCCACATTCAAGATTTGACTGTCTGGGCTCAGTGGCTCATGCCTGTAATCCTAGCACTCTGGGAGGCTGAGGCAGGAGGATTGCCTGAGCTCAGGAGTTTGAGACCAGCATGAGCAAGAGTGAGACCCCGTCTCTACTAAAATAGAAAAACTTAACCAGACGTGGTTGCATGTGCCTGTAGTCCCAGCTGCTTGGAAGGCTGAGGCAGAAGGATTGCTTGAGCCCAGGAGTTGGAGACTGCTGTGAGCTAGGCTGACGCCATAGCACTCTAGCCCAGGCAGCAGAGCAAGATTCTGTCTCAAAAAAAAAAAAAAAAAAAAAAAAAAAAAAGTTGACTAATTACATCAATTTGAAATATTTGTTTCTCCCTCAAATTTGTTGGACTTTGGAAGTTCCAGGTACAGGCATGGCCCTTTCAAGGTTTGATTATTTTTACAAAAATTCTTCTGGCCTTCCATGAGGGAGCATATAGTGCTTGGCAGTCTCCCTTTTAATGATGTTAGTAGGAATGGTAATCATTGCCTAAATACAAGACATTGGAGATTGTAGAATAGTGATTTTCTATTATTTCCTCATTATTTATTAGCTGAAATGTTTCTATTAAGAATAATTTCCACTCATCAAACATTTGATTACTCTGGGGCATACCTCCTATAGCAAATGTTTCTTTCTAAAATATTTTATATATCTTTTTGTACTTTTTTCCTAGCATGAAATGTGTGTGGTTATTAAGAAAGAAAATCTAGCAAAACTAGTGAAAGAAATTAAAGTCACACTTTTTTAAGTCTTTGAATTCTAATAAGCATTAGAAGAAAATTCTACTGTTTAGGTGATGTTAGTGGATAGAGAACCATGTTATTTTACATGTCTCAGATGATTAGTGAAGACAATGTGTTTAACTCTGTGTTGCATGCTTGGAGAGAAAAACAAAAAGGGGGAAAATATAGGTGGTTGTCTAGTCCTATAAAGCAATTACCATGTCTTGAAAGACTAGCATTTCCCCCTTTCAAATCAGTGTGATTTACTTTTTTGTAAAAAGGAAACAAAATCACCTGGTATTTATTAGCATTACCATGTTATACGATATCTAATGATTACGTTTTGACTTAGAGGATTTTAAACGATGTATGTTGGCAGTGTGGTGTTTGGGTTATATATTTACTACCAAAGACCTCTGTGGTCATTTATCCTCTCGGAAGCACAGTTTTCTAATATGTTGGATCTCAACATTTTCCTTGTACAGTATTTCTTTTGGGAAGCAGTGGCAATGCCATTGTTTCATTTTTATAATTTGTTCTGTGTACTATGATGGCAACTTCTTTTCATATATAAAAACTTTATATTGCACAGTAGCTGCCAATGGGAAAGTTTTGTTTTGTCTTTTTTCATCGTAGATACTTTTGGGACAAGGGAAACATTGAATATATCTGAATATAAAGTCGTAGATGTCAGGAACCTCTGTCTCCTTAAAAAGTCCAAGCGCTAAGTTTATTGCCTCCCTTTTAAGAAACAATAGTCCCTTATCTATAAATTTTTGCATATAAGGAAGAATCGAAAAATATCAAAATATTTCAGTAAAATTCTGCATAATATTAAAAATATACAGTGCTGTAGTGCTTTCTGAATAAATATTAGTAAAGATTTTGCTAGCTATTTACTAAATGTTTTATTGATAAATAACTTATCAGGAGACATTCCTAAAGGCACCAGTAAATCCTGCATTATCCATATATTTCATATACTGATTAATATATACAATCATTTCGTTATGACAGTTAATGTTAAAATAAAAAGCAAGAATTAAAAGAATAGCAAAAATGTCACTAGGTCGTATCAGTTTTGAGGTAGGTGAAATTTATCTAATTTCCCCTGAGAATGCCCTCCTGCCCTATTTATAGTCTTTGTGCTCCATTTTGAGAAATGCTATTTCAGATTCTTCATTTCTTTGAAAAATTATTTGACAGTGTTATCTCTTCCAAATAGCCAGACATGTGCCTAATTCAATGAAACTAATTAAGCAAATTGGTAACATAATTAATTAACTGCATTTTTACTTTTTGATTGTTTGTATTGGAGTTTTTAGAGATAGACCTTATTAATATAATACCTAGGATCCACTGACTATTCAGCATTCCTATGTAATAGCTATGGTAATTCTCTTGTTATTCACATGATTTTTCTTCAAAAATTATATGTATAGGTTTTCATATAATTAATATTATAATTGTTAACATTTACAAATCTAACATAACTAATAATCTCTGAAAAATAGTGTGAACAATTGTAATGTTATAGTTATAACTTGCTGCCTTTATTATAAAGGTAAAGAGAGGTTGATGACATATCTAAAACTTTTCGCTGGTCAAAGTACCTTTAATTCCTTTCTTTTCATATTAACTATAAACAGTTAAAAATTGCATTTTTAAGATAATTTTCAGTCACTTTGGGGTGGTGTGCAATGTGCACTTTACAATTGACTTATAATTGGACTGTGCTGACAATGGAAAATCTTACAAGTATTGAACATGACATTTATGACAGTATTGCTGTCATCTTGGCTTCTTTTATTGAATATGCAGAGAATTATAATTGGGCTAACAAGCCTGGTAGCCTGGCCTCTTTCCAATTATATTAACCAGCCTAGTCTAGTAATAGCTGCCCGAACACACACAGAAACCTACATAGAGCTTTTGTTTTCCTTTCTGTTTTATTTTGGTACCTACCCAATAACCTAAGAATAAAATCCTCTGCCTTCATATATTTGAGAACTGTCTCTACTGACACATGTAAAGATATGTTTTCTCTATCTTTATTTCACAAATTTTTAGTAAAAAATAATTTTTATAAAAGATTGGTTGTATTTGTTACATATTAGAAGCTAATTAATTATAATTGTCTCCCAAATTAATAAGGGTTTTTGGCAATGGTTCTTTGAATTCATGCTAAAATTTTTCAAATGATGAATTTCGGTTTGAAGTGAATTTTTCTTCACATGAACCAGTCAATGTATTGCTGCATTATAATCTTTTCTTTGAAATTGAGGCAAATAATATTTCGACATAATCTAAAAATAATTTATTCAGCTTTGTACAGTCTTAAAATACAAAAGAAACCTTAAATAAATGAAAATAATTCCTCAGAAATCTACTCAAATTTTACCAGAAAATCAATAACTGAATTTTTAATTGAAAATGAATAGTAAGAAAAGCTAAATAAAATAGTTTTTAGTTTAAAAGATCTAAGGAGTTTTCAGTGTATCAGTTATTTTAGACATTAGATTCTCTACTTTTCATTCTCTCTCCTTTTTCTTTCTTTTTCTGGTTAACTTCTTACTTTAGAACATTGACTATACTTGCACATTTTCTTCCTAAATATTTTCATCTCTTTCATCTGTGATATTTAAGGGCTTCATCTTCTTCAGTGATTTTCTGGGTAGAGATATGAAAACAACCTGGAAATCTATCCTGTGGAAATAAAATACCATTACAGTGCATAAGGGATATGCCATAAACATGTGTGTTGCAAAATTATCATTATTAGTAGAAGAAAAAGAAATACTACAAACAACCTGACAATAGGAAATAGTCCCATATTTCATATAAACTATAGAAAAATAATGCAATTATTAAAATAAGTTAGTTAGCACTCCATGTATTAACCTGGAAAATGTGGGTAAAGCAGACTGCAAAGTAATAATAGTATGATCTTGTTTTTGGAAACAAAATATGCAAAAATTTTTTAAGTTACTGCTTTTTATAAGAACTGCACATTTTATTATTTTAACATTAGGAAACTGTTAACATTGATTATCTCAGAAGCTGACAATGGAGAGGGAGAGGGGACATTGTTTACTTTTCTAGATCACTTCTAATTTTTTGATATGGATCAATTCCGTATTTAGAAACAAACAATAAAGCAGAGTAGTACATTCATTGAAAGAATGTGAATTTCCTGGTTAAAAAAAGACTCTTAAAGTTTTAATATTAAATACTTTAGTGACTCTAATTGGGCTTTAAATTTTATGAATTGTTGCATCATAACTAGTAAAAATATCATAAAGCAGCTAGTAAATTTTAGATCTTTGATTTCTAAGTTAGTTTTATATTTTTAATCTTAACAATTATATTGTGCACATTCTCCCTGTCCAACCGTCTATGCCCATTTTAAAGCCGTGGGATAAACAGAGTTTGAATGTGTTTAAGATGAGGACTTAATCCAGATTTCCTGAAATATTTTTTCTTTTACTTAAAATACTTTTGCTTGAAAATATATTTATTATTTTAAAAATATAATGTTCATTTTAAAAATGAAGTAGCAGAAGATATATGCAAATCGTAAGATAGTGTTTGTGATGGTGGATGAAAAATGAAATTCTCTGTAAATAGTCTGGCATGCATGTAGACTTTCTAGAAATTTTTCTTTAGCTCTAAATAACTTGAAAGAATGAAGTATGAATTAAAAGTTTCCATATGTAGCTTGTAAGTACTAAATTTTAATTTAGATCTAAAATCTAAATTAAATTTCACTAAAGGTCTACCAAACTAGAGACTGCATATTTCCCAATTAGAGGATAGACTACTTCATCTTTAAAAGAATTTAGAAAGTGAAAAAGAACTCCTTCGTTTGTCAATTTCCATTTTTAAACAATATATAAATCAAAGTAGAATATATCGCTTCAAAAGTGTTTAGAGGTATTTAATTGTGCTTTTTGACTAGACTTCTTCTTTTGAGTGGGGGATTGTCCTGTAGGACTGTTCTAATTTCCTCATTAAATTTACTTCTGCCTCAAGTTCTGCCACTAAATAAGCTTAAACCTCAACTTCTTAATGGGAATAATGTCATTTAAAATAATGGGGTTTTCTAGTTTCATAGCTATGTGGCTAACCAAGTACCCACATACCTGCAGTTTAATATATTGTATGATTTTGATTTTGCTTTGTAGAACTGATGCTTGTAATTTAGGTGGTGAATTAGTTCCTTAAATCCCAACAGTATGAGATTGTAAATTAATAGCTGCGGTCCTCAGCTCCAGGGAGGTGGACGGTACAGCAGAACTCCGTTGACCCCTGCTCCTGCTCCCACCCCCCCATGGAAATATTGTCTTCCATGAAACTGGTCCCTGGTGCCAAAAAGGTTGGGGGCTGCTGTCTTAGAGCACAAATTTTGGAATCAGATACACCTAAGATCAAATCCCAAATTTGCTTCTTTCCAACTGTGTCATCTAGAGCAAGTATTTTTACCTTTCTAAGTTTTAGTTTCTATACCTATGAGGGAAGGACAACAAAACTTACTCCTCAGGCTTGACATTATTAGGTGGAAGATGTATGGAAAGTGCTCAAAGTCAGTCTCCAGCCTTTAGAAATTGTTCAAAAAATGGAAGTGACTTGCTCTTGTGATTTATCAAAACTTCATGGGGTTACATTGTAATTGTTAAATAGTATTAAATATATCTGAACTATATGTATTTCTTTAATTGATTTTATTTAAAATTTAGAGTTAAGAGAAAGAAAGATATGTGTTTTTTAAAAGCAACTTGGTGACTTGTGATGTGGGAATTTGTACTGCGTAGTTCCTGTCCATCTTACTTTTTCTTATGCAAAGGATTTAATCATACACTAACAAAATATAACAACTGTCGTTTTCTTTGTTATAGATCTGATTCATCTAAAGTGTGTTGAAGATGTAATCATAAATGTACTCTTTCTAGACTTTAATACTATTAACATCTCTGTTTTCTTACTAGTTAGGGACTCTATCTAACATCTAATGTTTGTTTTCTTCTTGTGCAACCTTTCGTTGGTACCAGCCGCTGCTTCAAAGAATAAAGTCAAAGGTGAGCTCCTGTTCAATCTGCATGACTCATCATGATTCATTTTTCTGCTCAGTCGCTTAAGTTCTCTTAAATGATGGAGTCAATTCTGTTGGTGCTAATATTATTTCAGGATATAGATATTCATAAATTCCTACAAATATAAGTTATTTCAATTACACAGTTTCTGATATATATCTGTGTTTGCACGGTTGTTTGCATGGTTGTTTGCATGGCTATTCCAAAGTGGAATAAAGTGCTTTTGTATGTTAACATTTTGTCTGTTGACCTTAGTTTCCTTGATAAAATTGAGTATTGGAAAAACTACAGCATAAAATAAACCTGATGGAAAGTTTCAAAATTAAGCATGCCTTCATAGAATTATGTGGAAAAAATTTAATCCTCTAAAAATTGAATGTTATAAATTGTAGGTTTCTATTATAACTTTTCTTCTATATTTTAGTTGCATTAAGTTTATATTTGTTAGAAACCTGAAAATATATTTTCGTGATAGAGGATGTACATGTCCAATGCTCAAAATATCTCCTTGAAAAAAAATTTTGTCTTGATGTGTCCAAGTTTTTATGAGTTTGAAAAAATTTAAATCTATGTATGATACTGTATCATAGATTTATCATTTATGTATTTCAATTTCATATTCTCTAGAGCTATACATATGCTTTTTTAAAAAAATATTTTCTGCTGCTTCTTCTTAAATAGCAAAAAACATTTTTCTTCTTTCCAGTCCAGATTCTAGTTTTACAGCTTGTTTTCTAGTTTTAACGCTATGACATAGTCCCATCTTGAAGTGTTAACTGCTCCCTGGTTATAAGATCAAGCATTTACCATACAATATTTTCCTAACAATATATTTGTTTATAAAATACTAAAGATGTAAATGATAAGATGGCAAACTTATTGTCGCATTTTCTTATAACCTCCACACCTACACTAGTTTCTTGTTCCAGTAAATGTAGTAGAAGAATTAGCCAATCCTTGCCATAGTAATTTCCTGATTGTGAATAAAAAAAAAATACATTCACAGAACAATTAATAAGTTACTTGATAATGGATACATGTTTAATATATACACATAATATATTTATATGATAAGAGGTTAAGAAATGTAGTGTTAAGAATGAGGAATTGAAAACAATGTATAATGATGCATTAACTGTGGGGTATAGCATATGTGTATAAAGGCAGTTAGAGACTCAGATCAGCCCTTGAATCCTTGAAGAATACTTTATGTAGGAGGTGAAGCTAGAAGTGGTTCTTGAAGGATGACTAGGATGTACATTTAAAAAGGTACATAAAAATTAATTAGAAAGCATAAGTAAAGATATAGAAGCAGAAATGTGTACAGTTCATTTCAGTATAAAGGGGAAACTTCTGAATAAAGTCCTGTGCTTTTACAAGAAAATGGAGGGAAATAAATTTGAAGATGATATAATAGGCAATGGAGTGATCACAAGTCATTACAGTATATGATTAGGTAAAACCTCTAGTAATAATCACATCTATGTTCACTTAATTATTCTCAAAAACAATTATAATTCAAATTATAATATGAAGGTTGCAAAGAATTGAATATAGGAAAGACAATTTACCATTGAAGTATTACAGCCATAAATTATATTATAGGTGTTTGTCAAGTCACGTCAGGACGCAAGCTAGCTAGCTAGAGTTTTGAAATATAAGCATATATCTGTACCCTATTTAATGCTTCCCACACTTCCATCCCTGCTGTTCCACACGTATCCATTTTATTTGAATCTCTTCTCTCCACTTCTATACAAGCCTGCAGGGGAGTTTAGGACACAGTTTACCTTATGCCTATGTTTTTGCATCTACAAGGTGTTATGAAGGCAAGAAATGACACTTTCTAAAATTAACTGCGCCTCAAGTAGAAATTGAAATTTTATTTCTTACAGTTGTTTGAAAATGTTGTACATTATGTAGAGATAATATTATAGAACTACTCAATGCTTTTATTGTCCAATTTCTATGTCAAGGCAAATGATCTTCAAACAGAAAAAAAGAAAAAATGTGGATAAAGAGAAAAAAATAAAACCCAAGATAATATAAGAGCAGATGGTTGCTTAAAAATAGTTTATTTCTTCTGGCCCAGAAAAAGTATTTTCTAGGGAACCAAGGGAAGTTTTAGAGAGGATTACATCTCATTCATTTATCCTTATGGAGTCATGCAAATGTGGGAGCCTCTGGAAGATAGAGAAATATTGTTCTGAGTTTTTCTTAAGGAGGAATGATTCTGTTCCAGAAACCATAGACTGGCGAATTTAACATCAACTTCCCAACAAAATTCTTAAACAACCTCTTAAACTAGCAGTTCATTGGCTTTTAGATTAAAACAGAAGTTGCTGGGAGTCAGCAGTTATTAGTAATGGCATAGAAAATTACCCCAATTTTTCTCTTTCTACTTTTTAAAATGTGGGTTACTATACCAGTTATCTGAAAACAATAGTATAAACATAATAGATCTGAATTTTATTAAATCACTTGGCAACTATCTCTTTTTTTATCTCTGTAGAAACTATTATCACTTTTCTGGACTTGTTATTCCTACTAAACTCCTAAATGATACTTCATCTCCTTGCTGAATATTTTCTTCTTTAATATTAGAAACTGATATTCTTCTTATTTATTTATTTATTGTTGCAAATAAGAACCTTCTGGGCTTGCCATGTCTTCCCATGACACCAATATTTGTCTAATTCCCTAGGTTGAAAAAATTTGAAACATGTTTAAATTCTCCTACTCAGTGTCCCTCACATTCAATTAATTATCAAATTGCCCTAATTTATCCCTATAGTAACTTTTACATGGATCCTTATTCTTTAAATCACTTATTCCTCAGAGGTTGCCTGAAGTAGTTTCTAACTTGTTTCCTGCTTCAATTCTCAACATTCTAGAATTTATCCTACATTTGCATATCATGCTGAATTTTAAATAAGATTATCAATGTGTTATCACTTAGAGGAAAAAGGTACCTTAGAGTACTCTTAACTTGTCTTTGTATAAAATGATTTTATTTCACACTACTATAAATTTATAAAAATATACTTAATGTTTCTTAATGACTAATATTGTTCCAAGATCTTACAAATTTTTAAATAGCTTTATCCCAGAAAATATATGTTTAGTCTTTAATCCTGATTTAGGGGCTTTATTTTTGATTCAAAATTGGCAACTATAGTGGGGTAACATTTTATGCCATTTCTTGAATACCAGCCTTTAGCTATTATTTTCAAAGTGAATATTTTAAATTTCAACAATCATATAATCATTATTCATTCCTCAAATAAAATTAACATAATTATTCTGACTTTGCTTAAGAATTAAAAGATAATGCAAAGCCCTCAGCTATCTAAATTGAGATATATATGTGGTTCAAAGGAGAATAAGTATCTCAATTTACTGGGTTTATTACATAATAGTCATAGATAATATTATCAAATAAATGATTTATTCAAATGAGAATATTAAAAAAATTGCTATAAAACCAAAGTATTACATTTGCAATTTCAGGTTACCCACCATATTATACAATTTGAGGGTGAACTGAAATGCTCGTAAGAAGTTGAAGTTGAGACATTGCCTCAAACTATTCTGATATTTTATCTTAAATGGATTGCCTATATTTTAGCTTATAGAGTACATCCTATATATTAAGACATCCATTTTATAGTTATACAGGCAGACCGTAGAATCCTGGTTTTGCAACTCACTAGATTTGGGTGCCTGGACAATTTGACTAACTTCATTGAACTTCACTCAACATTCAGTTATTGTGACAATTATAGTGAATAAATTATAAAAAGGAATTAACCTAAGAAATGGCACATAGTAAGTACTCAGTACATTTTACCTATTATAATTTTTATCATCATTATTATTACAATTTAAATACCTATGAGAAAATGTAAGTAAACATAAAACATGAAATGCAAGTCCAAAAAATAAATCTTTTCTATAAGTATAGGTTATATTTTACCTTCATGGTGGCATTCATATGTTTATATTCATTTATAAAATTAAAATAAACACATAAAATAAAAATGTGAATGATACACTAGATATATATTATTTTTCTTCATTTTTAATATTAAAACCCAAAGTATATAAGTGGTATTATTTAAAAAATTTCAACTCAAAGTTAAAAGAAAGGGAAAAAAATCAAAAATTATGACACTGAGGTTTACATAATACTTAAAATGTAAGAATATCTTGCTTTTATTATCAGTGGAGAAATTGAGTAATAAGGCCATAATATAATTTCTTTCTAAAACATCACAAAACTCTTTTTGTTGAAACTATAGTTAAATTTTACAGAGTAAGAAATTATCCAAACTCTTGCATAGAAACTACAAAATCTTCACCAAAAATAACAAATAAAGAAATAATTATTGAAGCTTATGTTTATTCTACTCAAGACTTATCTAAGGGAATATTTGGAGTTGTTAGAGAATTTAAAAGCATATTATGTTTCTGTAACACATATTTCACTAAGGGCTCCAGGGGAAAGCCCTGATGGTACCTTTAGGAAGATTGCTTTCTTAATCCACCTTCTAGATCATTTCACTTCTCCAGGAAAATTTCTGAAGACACAGATATATATGATAACGTGATAATATTGATAAAGATAATTTATTACTGCAACATTTTCTAACTTTTAAAAGAATGAATAACAATAATAGTTTTAACAGCTAATCTTTCTTGAATGTTACTATGTACCAGGCATTATGCTAAAAATTTTATATGTATTTTCTAATTCAATCCCCACATACCCTCTGAGATAGATACCATTATTATCCTCACTTTTATAATGTGGAAAATAAAACAAAAAGTTAAGAAATTTTTTAAATCCACAAAATGAGTAAGAGGCAGGACAAAAATTTCAAACCAGACATACTGATTTCTGAATTTAAGCTTTTAATCTATTAAATCCTCTAAAGAGAGCAGATTGCTCAATATTATACTTTACCTAAATCTTACTTTTTAAAATACATTTACCAGGGTCCCACCCATTCAGATACAAGTAGGATTGGAAGTGAGGATAACATAGAATGATGATGAGTTGATAGTGAGAACAAGAACATCAGACCTACTTAGGTACACTGGCCAAGAAAATATTCTCCAGGTAGACTTGTTATTTCTCATTCTTTATTTATTCTCATTTTTCTTTTGTTCTCTTTCTTACTCTTTTTCTCTTTCTTCTCTTTAATTCATTCACCTCATTGCTAACTTCACTTATTCCCTCTTGGGAAAGTGCGAAGGCAATTAGTTTCTCAATAAGATGAGTAATGTTCTAGAAAAGCTTCAGGCACAGCTAATGTGAAATGCTGAACTCAGGAGAGGTAGATAGGGAGGGATAAAGAGTGTGCTTATAACAATGTGGTTGTAAGATGATTCAACAGGTCGGAATATAGATAATTTTCTGAAATACAGCTTCATTTGAAGTTTGAAGTTTGGTTTCTGTTTTTTATTTCTCACTGTATAGGGATTTTGACACGTATTTGCACTATGGAGTATCTCATTACTCTCTGTTGTGTAACTGTTCTCCTTTATGTTGCACAGTACAAACTAGTCTGGGTCACAATGAAAAGACACCTCTAGATATTCCCTTTGCAAGTCTAAATGAATATTATTTTTCAATTGATTTAATGGAGCTGCATTTCCCTTGTCTCTCTTTTCTTCTTGAAATGCAAATATAGATTTGAGCTTTACTGTGGATGTGAGGATAAACACAACTCATTTGCCACCAAAACAAGGCCCAATTTTGTATACCAATTAGAAATTAGTTTAAGCATTGTTACTTTAAGTTCATGTCCTCATTTCCACTACACATAAATCATTACAATACTTTCTCTCTCTAAACACATCTCATCTGAAAGGCAAGATCTTCTGGGACTCAATTTATTCAATTGGTTCATGTCATTCTATTATGCTCATAAAAATTGTATTTGCTTATTCTACGGCAGCCATGTGGGGGTTCAGAAAGTTTGTAATTAAAATCCTAAGGTTTGCAGCTTCTTGCAGGTTTTTAAACAGAAAAAGTCTATAATAAGGAAAAGCATAGTGATCAATATGTAGCAGTTGGGCATTTAGGGGCTTTTTTGAAACACATGCTATAAAGCTAAAAGTTGAATTATGCTAAAAATAAATGCCACTTTATATTTCATGTCAGATGAGGCTAGGGTTATATATTTTTACTAGAAAAAAATCTTTGACTTGACATACTAAGATAAATTATTTATCACTAGCAAAGTGTACAATTAAAAGCTTTGCAGAAGGTTACTGGAGTTCATGGGTTCTTGTATCTCACCTACTATTTCTTTGCCCTGTAAAATAGAAATTAAAATAACAATACTACCTACCTCATAGTTATAATGATCAAAAAGAATATGTGAAAGCACTTTTAAAACAGCCAACTGATATCCAGATGTAAGTAGCTTTTAATTAAATAAGGCATAATTACGAAGACAGAAACTTGATATTCAGTGATGAGTAAAATGTGGCCCCTGTACTCAGCCTGTGCTAATAATTAATATACATGAAAAACCTTATAATAATGAGATAACTTTCATGCTTTTTCTTACTGAACTCAGAAAGGAGTAAAACAAACAGTGTTTCTTCATTTCATGAATTTTTATTGAACATCTATATGGTATGTTTTAGTCCATCCAGGCTGCTATAAGAAAATAATATACACTGAATAGCTTATAGACATCTATTTCTCACAGCTCTGGAGGTTGGAAAGTCCTAGATCAAGGCACCTACAGAGTCAGTGTCCAATGAGGGCCACTTTGTGGTTTATATTGCAGAACCTTCCCGCTGTGCTCTCTCATGGTGGAAAAGGCAAGGCAGCTCTCTGGGCCTCTTTTATAAGTGCACTAATCCTATCATGAGGTCTCCTCCCTCAGGATGTAATCACCTCCTAAAAACCCACCTCCTAATACTGTCACACTGGTTATTGGGTTTCAACATACACATATCAACAGGTCACAAACATTCAGGTGATAGCCCTGTGCTAAGATACAATGCAGAGAAAAAATATATATACATATATACACATATATTCCTTAATTTTTTACTTCATGGGGCTTCCACTCATTCAGTCATTCATTTATTCTTTTATTCAACATTCAATATTCAGGGACTCCAGGAAATATATCAGGCGGAAAATGTTAAAACCTGTAGTATGTTATATAGCCATTATGAAGAAGAATATAAAGCAGAAAAGTGAGATAGAGCTTGGGCAGAGTAGAGAAGACAGTGGTTCTAATTTTCAATAGTGAGTCCAGAAAAAGAGAATATTTGAGCAGAGAATCGAGGGGGAGGGAGAAAGCCATGTGGATATCTGGGAGAATCATTCCAAGAAGAGGAAACAGCAAAGTACAAAGCCCTTATGGCAATGACTGGCCTGCTTATTCAAGAGACATTCAACAGACCTGTGATGCTGGGAAAACGTGGGCCTGGGAGAGTAAATAAGAGAGAAGGTCATAAAGGGGATGAAGACACAAGTCATGTAAAGATTTTGGGCTTTCTCCAGCTGCAATGGGAGCTACTGGAAGATTAAACAGAAAAAAGATAAATACTGGCTTAGCTTTAACAGGATCAATTTAGTTGCTCTGGTGAAAAAAGACTGGAATGAGCGTTGTTAGGATGACTTTTCAAGAAACCAGAGGACAAATGATGATGGTAGGCTTAGAGTCATAGCAATGAAGGTAAAGTTACACCTAGTAGAATTTGCTGACTGTAAGTAGAATATGATATAAAGGGTGGAGTGTAGAACAATATCAATTTTTGTTTGTTTGTTTTTTCTTTTGTCTGAAGAATGGAGGACAAAGTTACATTTGCAAGATGGAGAATAAGAGGAATTCAGTTTTCATCATACGTAGTTGGAGAGACTATTAGGCATTCAAGTGAAAATGACAAGTAAAAGTTGGCTTAATGAATGCAAAATTTAGAAAAAATTCTACACTGTAGATAAAACAGCTAGAAATCATTAGTGTATGAACTGCATATAAGCCATGAGACTGGATGAGCTCGGTGATGCACAAGTGTAGCTAGAGAAAAAAACAGAAACATTCGGACTTGGTCTCTCAGATATTCCAACCTTAAAGAGATGAAACAGAGGATAAGATATAAACAAAAGAGTCAGAGAAGAAGAAAAAGCAACAAGAGAAGAAAATGTCCTCAAAAAATAAGTGATATTCAACTGGGACAAATGTTTGTGATGAGATAGATGACAACTGAAAATTTACCCCTGAATTTAGTGATGTGGAATCAATGGAAAGCTTAGTAATTGCTAATTAGTGTAAAATACAGAGATTCATCATATAACCATTTGAAGGAATGTAAGTGTAAATTTGCTACTGTGAAACAATAGCATAATGGTATGCTGAGATTCAATTACACGGACATATACCTTAGTAAAAGAAGGCTATGGGGAAGACTTCTTGGAGAAAGTCATGGTCAGGAGAAAACTGAAGAACTTGTCAGAACCAAGAAGGCAAAGAAAAGAGGGAAGAACTGCTCACACCAAGGGAATGCCAGCAGGGGAGTATAAGAAAGCCAATATAGTTCCCTGCAGAGGAATCAGTGGGAGCCAGGGTTAACGTGAGAGGAGATAGATGGCCAGACAATGCAGTGCCATGAAAGTCCTGTTGCAGAGTTTTCCTGCTTTTTGTTTTTTGGTTTGCTTGTTTGTTTTTTCCTATTCTAAGAACACTGAGAAGCCATGAAGGGGCTTTTAAAGGCAGTAGAGATATGGGCTGTGGGATATTCTTACATTTATACTTTGAAAGAGATTACTGGCTGTTCATGAAGAACAAATTAGGAGAGATTACTACAGATGACAAAGAGATAAATTGAATTGCCTGGAAAATTATAGTAGTATAGGGAGAAATGATGGTAGTTTGGCCTAGAGTGGTTAGTGGTTATGTTAGAGATAAACAGGAAGATATGAGAGAACAGAAAATCCTTTCAAGAATTCAATTGAAACATTTAGCAGGAGAAAAATAAAACTCAACCTGAATTAAATAAGTGCCCTTAAATAATTGTAAATGATTTAAAATACTTTATTATTCTTTATTTCTCGTATCATCTATACTGGAGACCAAAAGCCAGAAACCTAGAATGACAATCCTGATCTTGTCAACATATTAGCCCACAGAAAAGTACATTTATGTTCTACTATGGAAGACAGGTGAAAGTGAAGGAAAAATTATAAATTTTATTTCTGAAAAAAAATACCAGATAAGACCTTTTTCCCTAAAGTAGTTCTTACCTATATTATTGATTCTCATAATTGAAAATTTCATATATCTTAATAATTCAGGGGGAGGGAACTTTGTATTATTAATAAAAATAACTTGTCAAGAATAACATGGTAAAAGTCATATAAAAAACTGCACATCTTAATTGTATATTCTATTTTGAAAACAGATTAAAAGTTATTTGTACACTTGATTCTTGATTACAATGCAATACAAGGTTATGTTAATGACATCAAAGCAGTAATAATGTGTGTGCTATAAGCTTCAAAAGAGTCATTAATTTAACTCACTACTTACATGTTTTCTTATCCCGCCAAGCAAAAATCACCTCCTGGCAGAATAGGATTCTAAATTATTACCATGTAATCATTTTTCTCTAAGGTGGGCTAACCATCTGATGGGCATTGTGTTCACTTAATAAGCATGCTATCTAGATTCAAGGCAGGAATGCTGTTTGGCTTGAACAAATACCAAATAGCTCATGAAGTCATTATCTTCCTCCTCAGTCAGAAGTCATCTTGGTAAAGATTGTGAAATCTGGCTGCCTAACAAGAGTTTGGGAATCCCAATAATGTATATTCACAATGGCTTGTGTACTTAGTTTGTGATAGCATATTCAAATGAAAACTGGGAAATAAGGAGGTGATATCTGTGTATATTAGATATAGCTTCCCGTAGAGATAGAGATGGATGCTTCTTGGTAATCTGATGTTTGATCCATTGAAGACTTGAGATTTGCTTGTCAGAAAATAAAAATTGCTCTTCATGCATGAAATATTTTTTCCTTATAAAACGGGGGGATTAATTTAGATTTAGGTGAAATATAGCTGGGATAAAAGAGTTTAAAATTCTTTACAACACTTTTGGGACGTGTTAACAAATGCTTTGGGATTTTTCACACTCAAATGTTATTTAATGCATCTGGTGCAACAGGTGGCATGGCTAATAGGTCATTTCAGCATGATAATTTGACTCCATATTTATTAGAACAAAATATGTGTTTTGTGAGTATTTCTTCTGTCACTATTTCAATCATCATAACTCACCCCTTCTTTTCTTCTCTACCTTTTTTATATATATAAAACAGGTTAGGAGAACGTATATTTTAAAAAGTCCTAATCATTTGTGGATTTCTTAAAACAAAACAAAAGAAAACATGTGTACTCATAGAATAGTAAGAGATATACCAAAAACAAGTATTTATTATAAACTGCAATTGTTCTAATTTAAAATCTACCAACTGAAAATGCATTTAATGACAAAGTAATTCATTCACACTTAACCATTCATTCATTTCTCAAATATTTGCTGAGTTTATATGTAAGGCCCTAGTCAAAAGTAGTAGTAGTATATTTTATATTTTGAAATCAAATAAAACTTAACAGATATATCAGTCTCTATGATTTAAAATAAACTATATGTAGCAGCAAACATAAATATATATTTAGAATATAATTTTAAAAGATTATATATGATTTTCACAAAAAAATTCCACAGAAAAATAAACACCAGCATTTTGCCTTACATTATGTCGTTGTCATTGTCTTCCTAAAGCATGGCAGAATGGAAGGTCATGATAGTTTATATATTCTGTTATTAAACTTTGACTCATGCTGATTCACACACCAAAATAAATTTTGACTGAATAGAGTCATGCTGCTTTTGTTGTTGAAAAGTTCTCTGTAGTCTTAAAGGAAACTGTCATCATGCGAATTATGTTTCAAAGTAGATTGAAGTAAGAACATTAAGTTTTACGATGTCAATCATATTAATACTGTTACTTTGAAAATTGAAAAAGAGATGAATATATTAAGATATATTCTGTTAGTAAAGTTTACACAAATTTGTAAAGATTTGTTTTCTTTAAAATGATAAAACTGCCTTGTGCAAATATAAATGACAGATCTGAAATTAACTCTGCATAATTGGAGAAGAGAAAAAAGTAACTTAAAGTGGCTTGGAAATAAATAAGATGACAATACCATTATTAAAAATATCTACAAAATGTAAGTTGTGTTCATTGTAAGGAGCACGATGTTAAAGGGTGCTCTTATTTTTGAAAGATAATAAAACTATTTTGATTTTAAATATCAGAGCATTTACAGTTGCAGGTAAGGTAGCACTGGAAATAAATGATTGTCTAATATGAATAAAACAAATTAGCTATCTCATGGGATACATTCTATTATTGGTAACTTTTAAAACAGCAAAAACATGTCAGAAAATCAAAACTTAAAAATGTGAATTATTATCATCAAATCCTGTGATATGTGACACTGAAGTCTGCATTCAAAATAATCACTTTTTTTGTTTCCCCCAGTCATTGAAAGTCATATGCAAAGGGCAGACCTGATCCCTGATGGGAATGAAATATTTAATTCTTATCCTTACAAATAGATTTCACTTAATCAGCTAGTTTTACCTTGGAAACAGATATGTTATAAGTAACAGTATGAGATGTTTAAAAGTAGCCAAATGCAATTAATGTCAGGGTCAAACAACTTAAAACAAAAGAAGGAAATTATTCTAGTTGGAATCCAGTTGGAATGCATGACCAAGTTGATAACGTTTTATTTTATAAGAAATTCAGTAAACTAGAATGTATATCTCTTTGATATCTGTAGCTACAGTATACCATTCCTACTCATTTAATCTTTTAGAATGTTTTAGTCTTCCAATAGGTAAATTGATTGTATGCCCTATTTACATGCCTTGTCCCATTGAGCACTGCAGTAGCACTTGGTCCAATAGCTTCAATAATGAGGTATAACGAACTCTTCCTGGCACTGTGGAGATTACATGACTCATAGTTTTCAACACTAATTCCAAAAGTTTGCTTAAGTGACCATTATTTCAATCTATAGTGTCTATTCTTTAGGTTTGTTATTTGGGAGTCTTTCATTGTTGCTTTACCTACCTTGGTAGTTATCATGATCATGTACATTGTCTTGTTCTCTCTCTTTTTTTTCTGCTTCTTTTGTTTTTCTTTTTTTCTTCTTTCAACTATAAAGAATACAAGGCACTAGCCATCTTTGTCATATAACTAGGTAGTTTACCACCAGATCTTCCAGGTTTTCAAATTACCATAAGAATTCACATCCATATTTAAGAGTTTCAAATTCCTAAACATCAGCTGGCTCCCTTCAATTAATTGTTCTTTTCTTACACAAGGAATCTGCCCACATCATTTACCTCAAAGTACGTGGAGCCAACTTCCTTCTGGCTGTCTACAGCAGGTCTCTAGTTTCCCTGCTCTGATTAATTCCTCGCATCTATTATTCAATTCCGTGTTCACTTTTAAATCATATTGTCTACATTCAGGCTTGGTTCTATACTCACCTGATCTAGCAACTTTTTTGAAAATAGTCCAAATAAGCATAGGTAATTCTTGCCCAGGAAAAGAGTTCTCCTTCCCCTTTCTCCAAATTGACAGTTGCTTTTATCTTTCCAGGTGCCTCTCAAATATCCAATCACTGAGATACCTATTATCAGTTAATATGATTACATTGAACCACACTATGAGCTTTGCTCAAGCCTATTAATTCCTATTCTATTAATTCCTATTAATAGAACCCTAGGCAAAGAAGAGTTTGAAATTCTTCAGGTATTTGACCTAAGCATCTAAGATGATTAAGTGCCATCTTCTATTTCAGCATAAGGAGATATAATTTTAGCCAATAGCTGCCCTGTTTATATTTTTAAAACTTCTCTATATAATTGGAAAGTACATTAGTGCAAAGTTACTTGTTCCTATCTTAGATTTATTTCCCCCTAGGAGGAAAAAAATAGAATAACTTGTTATTTGGTTTCCAAATAACAAATGATTTCACATATGGAAAATTTCCTATCTGTACCTCTATCACCTTATGTTATTCAAGCTGAGATTTAAAAATCAAATGTACTTTTTACCCCATCCATTTGAATTATATATTTTAGTCTCACTCACATAAAAAATAAATTGGAACACAAATACATATAATTTACTTTCCTTTAAAAAATCATTTTACAGTTCAGAGAGACTATCAGACACTACTATTTCATAAACTATTTGAATTATAAGGAAGCATGTAGTGAATTTGTAAATCCAAGACATTTCTTTTTATAAATTACTACTTCCTTAGAAGTTCTAGAGGGATATAAGTTATATGTTTGTCCAGTAACTTGACTGCCTATTATGTGTTAAGCACTGGTCTAGCAGCTAGATTCTAAAATAAAGGGCTTTTTCTAGCAGGAACCTAACACTCACTTCCTATTACCAGATTATAGAACACAAGAGCACACGCTGACTTTTTCAGGAGTTTTAAAATAAGTATATTGTTATTTTATTTGACTCATTAGAGGCTTTGACCATTGGTCAGAACAAGCATTATAATAGTGTCATCTAGGGCTCCTGTGCCGGGTTGTAGGCATTTGCCTGTAGAGGTATTCTTTTACATTCGGTGGGCAGATTTCCCCGATAAAGAATGTTATAGAGGCTATGCATTCATATCTCTCTACATATGCCAAACTTTCCTGAGACCTTGTGTTGAAAGCCCACTATAAAAAAATATTCTAGGCCAGGCATGGTAGCTCACACTTGTAATCCTAGCACTTTGGGAGGTCAAGCGGGGAGGATCACTTGAGGCAAGGAATTTGAGACCAGCCTGAACAACATGGGGAGTTCCTGTATCTACAAAAAAAAAAAAAAAATAAGAGAAAAAATAGCTGGGTGTGGTGGTGTGGCCTGTAGTCCCAGCTACTTTGGAGGCTGAGGCAGGAGGATTGCTTAAGCCCAGAAATTTTGGGTTGCAGTGAGCTTGAGCCACTGCATTCTAGCATAGGCAACAAATATCCTGTCTCAAACAACAACAGAAAAAGAAATATTCTAAATAGGTCACTGATTATAGTGACCTGGTTGTTTCTATTTCTCTATTCTGTATCTCTTATCTGTATCATCCACAAGCACATGATAGACCCTTAAGAAATAGGTGATAAATTAATTTGAATTGGTACTTTTTAAATAAACTATTAGTGAGAAATCATGAAACATATTCTTGCAAAACAAATCCTTTGAAATGATGTTGGCAATTAGGGCACGTCTGAAATCCTCTATCTGAAACTTTATCTTTTCCACATTAAAAACTACTCAACTATTAATATAATTCCAGCTTGTCAGTTGACAATCCTGTGACATCCCTCTTATCCAAAGATAAAGGCCATCCATAGAACATGGATAAAACTTTCTGATAGAGGTTTATTGGAGCACTTCTCAAGTTCCTATCCAGCACTGTCATTCTACAATCTGTTTTCTTTAAAAGAGAATATATTTTTTCCTGAGATTTTTCTTCTCTGCTTGTTATATAAGTACTTCATTGATTTAGTTCTTTTACTATCTGATTGCGTTTTTCTTTTCCTGAGTCTACCAATTTCTACAGTTTATGGACTGAGCATCTCACATTCCTCTCTGGGTGGTTTATGTAAATAACAATAATAAAAACCCCTGAGGCTTCATCCCTGTTCCCAGTGGTCTCCCACTGACCTCTTTTCAGTTTGAAAAGGTTCTATCTATTGCTGTCTTTTTTTTTCCCTTCCCACTGGCAATTTTCAGCCTACTGTGCTTCTTCATCTGATTTCTTGACTCTTTCTTGACTTAAGAATTAATTATTGAAATGTATCAGATGCACTCTGAAAATGTCAGTGTATTTGGTTGGATTTACGAGGAAGCACAGCTTTTCAGCCGACATGATATTGGAACTGAATTTCAAGTAGTGCCTTTCTCCACACATCCTTTTCATGGGCAACACAGAAACATAATGCAGATGATCTATACCATCTCTGAAAAGGTTTGTGCTGCATAAGCCATTTGTCTCTATCACTTTAAAGCAGAATGTTTACCTTTGCATTTTAGTGCCTTTTTTCTCATTGAAACTTTAACAAACACTTTGTATAGAACTACAAGAGACTCACAGAAGCTGTCCATCTATCCTCCTGCCTCCAAACCAGCCTGTGGCTAATTTAATCTGCCCGATTCAGATGGTTATTGATCCCGGTATAAAAGGAATTCACACTCTCTCTTGTATTTGGTGGAATATTCTACAAGCCTATTCTCACACACTCAGACACAGGGGTTCATACACTGAATAGCACCATAAGACAGCCTGAGAAGTGGAAGCAATTTAAACACAAAGTTTAAAATCACCCGAAAAGAGATTCAAAAATTGTTATTAAGACACTCCAGGTATAGGTTTGGAACGAGAAGAGATGCTTTAAGTTACAAGATATAATTTTAAAAGAATATTGATAAAAATGTTAAAGTAGTTTCGATTCCAAACTGATTAATTAACTTGTAAAATAATTACTGGGCACCTAGTGAATCCTAAGTTCTACTTTAGGGACTTCTATTTTACTAGTGTATACAATTGACACAAGAGACAAAATCCCTAGCCTCATAGAACATATATCTTAGTGTGGGAAGACAAACAACAATAGCAAAACAGTAGATCATATAGTTATGTTTAAAGGTGATTATTACTATGAAGAAAATACAGGGTAGCAGGTTGGGACATGCCTGGAGGTAGGAGAAGTACTATTTTAAATGGAGTACAGGATAAAGTCTTATTGAGAAGGTGACATTTGGACACAACGAAGGTGGCAAGGAAGCAACCATGAAGATATGTGGGGATAGAACACAATGTGTAAAGAATAAGACCAGTGCAAGGGCCCTGAGGCAGTAATATACTTGGCATGGTTAAGAAGGAGCAAGGAGTCTGGTGTGGGTGAAGCAGACAGAGACAGGGAAAGAAAAGAAGTGAGATGGAGAGAGGAGTAGGTGAAATAGGACAGGTGACAGGTGACAGGGGCAAATAGGCCAGCATATGGACTTGGCTTTCACTTGAGTGTAGTGGGAAAGCAGTGGAGGACCAGCAGAGGAGTGAAAGGATCTACCTTATGACTTTAAAAGGTATCTCTGGTTACTGTGTTAATGAGGGGTAGAAATACTATTGTAATATAGAGAAGAGATAATGGTGGCTTTCATCATGTGCTAGCATGGAGTAAGTGAGAGGAAATTGCATTTAATTAGAAAAGATAGCCAGTGGAATTTTCTGGCAGTTCAGAGGCAGAATGCAGAGAAAAAAAGAATCAAGGATGTCTCTAAGGCTTTGGTCTATGCCACTGTAGGTATACCATTCCCATTTACTGAGATGGGGAGGACTACAAGAAATAATGTACATATATATGGAAAAGTTCATAGTTTATAGCCTGTCTCCATAGCTGGGTTAAATAGCTACCTGATGTTAATTATAGCCATTATTCAGAGATATATGTGTATAATATATGTATATGTGTGACATTCATAATATTATATAATTGTATGATATTGCATTATCTGAATAACCCCAACTATTTTTGAACTCATGGAGGAAGTTAGGTTGTTTCCTTTTTTCCTCCTCACTATATAAAGTGTTTCAATAAACACATTTTAAATATGTTCCTGTATTATAGCTCTTTTATTTCTACAAGATGAGTACCCGGAAGTTAGGCTGCTGGGTTAAATGATACAACTATTTGTAAAATTTTTTTTTACATTATTCCAGATGATTTCAATAGAAGATTGTGGAAATTCACATTTTTATTAATATAGATTCACAAATACAAGAGTTACCCACTTCCCTGAATCTTAACCAGCATCACATATAATCACTTTAAAAAATAATCTTGTTCAATGTGATGGATAAATATTATCACATTCTTGCATCTGTAATATCCTTGACTACTAATCATAATTACTTAACTAGTATCCTCTTTAAACATTTTTGAACAATCTTTCCAAAAATAAAGAATAATTAGTCAACTTGTTCTTCTCTCAAATAAATTTTTTAAATATCCATTTTATTTTTTGAAAGGTATTTCAGGCAGAAAATATCATATGCTAGAGGGCTGACAACTTGGGAAGGTGCATTTTTTCACATTTAATTTAGTATAATCTTCAAACTAATGTCAGAGCATTTTATATTCAGAAATTAAGAAACTAAAATACATGTAGTGCTTGTTTTTCCATCCTTGTGTTACTTCACTTCAACGAATGGGCTTCAGCTCTATCCAGGATAATGTAAGAGGTATTAGTTCACCATTGTTTTTCTTTAGCCGAGTAGTACTCCATGGTATACATATAATAATATACATGTTATTAATCTACTCATGTGTTAGAAATTATGTACTTTGTGCTACTTTCTACTGACTGATTTTGCTCAACACAGATTATCTGTAATAATAAATGATGAAAAGTTTATATGAATAATTTTGTATGAATAATTCTGAGCATAAAATAAAATTAGACAGTATTGAATATTTTCTTTCTGAGATTTCTCCCTTGTTAGTCTTTCTCTTTCATCTGTTTTTTTCTCTCCATTTCTCCATAATCTGTTTAGTTTTCTTTTGGAATCAGAGCCCACTCTCAAGTCTGCCCCTCCTCACTCCAACATAATGAAAAGTTCAGCAACATTTATGGTCAGTTAGGAAATACAAGAGTATATGTACATCAGGAAAATAAAATGATCAGAAGAAGTCAATTTTTTGGATTACTAGCAAGTTTTTAAAGCACAAAGATATTCTCATTTTAACTAATGAAAAACTTCCTCAAAGGGCAACTAGGACATCATTATGGACATACAATCAAAGTCTACTAAAGTAGAAAGTGTTTGGGCTTTTGAACAAGTGTTAAATTATTCAGATTTTTTTTTATTTATTTTCAGTTTCTAGAAATATACCAGTTGATAATTAGCATTGTTATTTTATTATATAAATAGAACTGATGGATGACTATTTGAAGGAATCCTGTTATCTACCTATTCACTTAAAACAAATGTTTTTGAGGAAAGATAAGCAGAATTTGTATTGCAACATCATGATTCTAAGCACAAATACAAATGTGCAATGTAACCACATTTCTCTAAATTTGACAAAATGCTATTTTATACCATTGTTTTGCTATCCCTTCTCTTTTTTCTCTTTCTCTCTTTTTTCTCTCTCTCTCAGCATTTTCCTCATAGCTGTTAGGCCTGTAGTACCATCCTGCAGCTCTTCAGCCAGTCTGGGAACCACAGAAATGGAGGAACTACTTAAAACTCTCTTTCTAAACTTAATGTGCTTTCATGTGTGCTTTAGGAGTTGTCCCAGCCCTAAAATCTACTCAGGCAAAATTGCTCAAGAATCCCTCAGAACCATCTAGAGCTCCTGTTGTCTTTCTGTGACTCCGGGGGTGACGCCCCTGCTCCCCACTTCCAATCTCTCTCCTGTTCATGGATTTTTCTTCTTGTTATCAGAGAGAGATGTGCCTTATCTTCCCACTCCACCTCCATCGTGGTTTTTTTCCCCAATCTTTTGTTAAGGCCAAATTTTTCCTCTTAGTGCCTAGGCTTTTAAAATCCAAAAACCAGAAAGACTTAATTTTCCTCTAATTTTTGAACATATATTTTCCCTGATATGACACTGAACAGCCTAACTACTGCCTGATTTAGGAGGGTAAGAAAGGAAGAAGAGAAGACGTAAGCAGATCTGGAAATACAAGAAAGAAATGTAATAATATTATTTCAAAAATATGCCACCACATTAAAATGACTGCCAGAAGTACTATAAATAACATCCTATACTTACCTGGTACCAAGCAATTTCATTTATAATTTAAAGAATTGTCCTTTATTCAATGTTGTAAGATAGCAGCTTCATAGAAGCAGGTGTGATTAAAAGGATTACCTATGAATAAAGTGTTAATACATTACTGAAACACCGATCTTCATATTATGTGACAACTTTCTATTGTAGCCACTTTTTTATATGTTTGTATGTTAATAGAAATAAATCGCCCATCCTCCGTTCAGAAGGAAAGTGTAAATAAGACACTTGCAATAAATGATGAGAGGTTGTTAGGGTACTGGAGAAAGTGAAGGCAACATCAATGGGAAGAAGAGGAATGAAATGCATAGAATCAACCCGTCTTGACTCAGTTGCTTCAAGGGAAAGATACAAACCTTCAGTCTTCTATAACTAAAAAGGGGATAATAATGCATATAATAGCAGCAATGCAAGAGGGACTATAAATCAATGGTCCCAGATATAATATGCAGCCTGTTTCAGTGTTTGAAATAGAAGGAGAATTTTGCCAATTTAAGAAAATTTAGGACCCTATTAGTGCCATAAATAACCACTGTCTCAGTGAGATCATCAAAATTGCTAGCATAATCAGGTTTGTGTTGATTTGCTTTTATATATTACTTATTTTGATCATAAGGAAATGTTTTCTAATAAATTATGTGCTGTTGGATGATATTGTATAGAAAATAGAACTACACCAGGCCTCAAGTCTGGAGGCATAGCAATTGATATATTAAAAATCTTTGATATAAATGAGTTTCCTTTATAACGGGTATGGCATTTGAATCAAAGAAATATGGTTCATTTTTAACATTTTAGTATAATATCAAAGATTATTTCAATGTGTTTTAAAAAATTCGTGTGTATGAAATTGTTTTATAAATTGAGAACTTTTATTTTTCCTATTGAACCATAACATCCATTAGTTTGAAAAAGAAGATTCTTTATGTAGATTTTTCCTTCATCAAACTCTCAGAAACATTCCTCTTCCAGACATCAAAGCCTTTCTCTCAACCTACTGCTCTTAATAGGCCTCAATCTTGTTAGCTTTTAAAATAAAAGTTGTAAAAATGTATTTATATTCTTCTTATAATAAACTTTATCTTATTTATGTCTAGACATCCATTAAAAAATAAGCATGCAGCTCTACCAAAAGAAATGAAGCAGCCAAAATAGCTTAAATTGTCCCTGTGTCTCCTTTCTAGTCAATGTATTTCTCTGCCCAGGTTTCTGATGGGTATCTGTGTTTGTGCAGGAACTCTGACTACATCTACTCCAGATGAATGCTCACTTATCTGAGTCTAATAATATCAGGGCTCTAGATGCCAATGGGATGGAGAAGACTAGAAGAGAGAGATTGTGTTCATCACATCACACACAGCTCAGTTTCTCATAATCTGGAAAACTTTCCCTGCCAGATTTGCTCACCCTTTCCACAGTTTTCCTCATCCCAGTCCCATTTGGGTGGCTTTCCTTCATGTGCTCTTAAGGTGCCCTGTACTTGGTTCTCTCATAGTGTTGACCATATGGTATTGTCTTTATTTATATGTCTCTTTCTCTTCTTAAACTATAAGAAAACTTACTATTCCCTAATACAGTAACTGGTAAGCTGTAGGTATTCAATGTGTGTCTGTTGGATAAATGAATTAATGTTAAAGGTATCCAAGTGGTACAGGAAGAAGGCAGCCCAAGACATGCTGCAAATATGGCACTAATAATACTAACAATAACTTTGATAATAAATGAAAGGTATAGGATATAAAAAGTATCTTAAGATAAGCTCAATAAACTTCTCAAGGTTTAGCTTTAATAGTGCTTATGATTCATATCAAATGCAGAATGACAAGAACAATTTATGGGAAAAATTATACCATCTTAAAGGAACAAGTTTACACCATACACCTGATCCTTAATTAAATAGAAAATGTCAGAACAGGAACATGCTTTTGACCCAAAATAATCTAGCCTATACACAAAGCAAACAATACCAACAAAAAACTAATACCAAAGATATCTCCAAATCCTTTTCATTAATAACAACAATGCAAATGATAATAGGCAAGTCTTGTTGAGCACTTACTAAGTACGGATGCTTTTCTAAGCACCTTTCACCCATTATCGCACTTCACCTTTATTACAATCCTAGAGAAAACACAATTGTAAGAGTTTCATTGTTATAAAAATAATTTCTATGATAATTTTTCTTATTATGTCTCCACTTTCATGATATAACCTATTCTTCCCTACTTATCTTTACATTATTAAATGCTTTAATGAAATACAGACAAATTTTGTTAGAAATTACCCATCTAAAAAGAGATTATTACCTGCTCTAAAATAGATACAATTTAGAATATATCTGTATATTAGAGCATTTTGTGGAATATTAGATTTTAAAATGCTGAAGTCAGTAAAGAATAGACATAGTGTTTATTATGTTGTGTGACTGTGCACAGAGCAGAAGACACATATGTTAGTAACACAATTATCTCTAAGCCCAGAATATTTTTATATGTGGAAGTTCATGAATTTACTTGGGATTGACATAAATGTGTCATGATTCTAACATTCTTTTTTCCACTTTCAAATGCTAATATTTGCTTATTCTTAAATCACATTTTTGTTTGTTTGTTTGAAAGAATTTGGGGATACATTTACTTTTAGTTTTTCATTATTAGTGTTGCTGTTTTTTTGCTTCATGCATAGTATTGGATGCTTTTATGTTAGGATATATCTGGTCTGATATTTTCTGTTTATGAATGATCAGGAGTATGGTGCAAATCTTTTCCTTTCAAGTAGTATAATTTTCCCATGAATTACTCTTGTCATTATGCATTAGATATGAATCATAAGCACTGCTAAAGCTATACTCAGAAAACTTTGTTGAATTTATCTTAAGATCCTTTTTATATCCTATATCCCTCCATTTAATATCAGAAGTTCAACCTTTGATCAAGCATTTTCACGTTCTGCCTAGTAATTTTCTCACCAGCTCCACATCTTTTGAGATGTGTTTTCATCTTGAATGAGTTTATTTTGACGTCCAGGTTAGCATTTGCTGAAATGCAAATGGTGTGTTTGATGCTACTTAATTTTCTGAGGTCATCCTCTACCTTTCTAAAATTTGCCACTTATTCATCTGCCTTTAATCCTGCAGTTGGAAATTGGGGAACAATGCTAAATTGTTACAGCCATCAGGACTGAAAATACAAATATTCTTCCTCTTGATCTTTTGCCATATTGGAAATATTCTGTGGTTCACTGTAGAACACTTTGAGTTATAGCATCAGGGGTTATGAGAGATGTAGTTAATATTCAATCCTTGTGTTCTTTAAATATATTTGTAATACACATAAAAACAAGATAAAGAAAGAATTTTTATTATTTCTTTTTTTTGGTAAAAACAGCCAGATTCTTCAATGAGCCATTTTTATTAAAATAGGTGGGAAACAAAGTCAAAGTAAAGGATAATTACTATTTTGGATGTTACTCTGACATTGTGATAAAAAAAACTGCAGTATTACTTTTTTACTGACTAGTTTCCTAAGTTAGGCTCCAATCAGTGTGCATATCACAGGGATATAAGTGTAATTTCATAATTATGACCACATGTCATAATTTAACAAATTTGTTAAGACTTGATTCATGAAATGTGAACATTCATAACTTTCTCAGAAGCCTCATTATAAAATTAAATACAATATAAGCATTAGATTTGGAATTGAGATAAGAAAGAAATTCAATATTAAATAAAATATCATTTTAAGTAGTATTACCCAGTAATCTTGAGAACAGAAAAGAAAGAATGTAGGTTCAAGTTGGAGGTGGTAAAGCATAGGGAGTCATTCATCTGGAGAGAAACCCCAAAGCTGAGACAGAGAGAGGGTAGCGGTGATGGTGGTGGAGGTGGTAGAAGGGCATCTAAGACAAAAATCTAGATAATGAGACTAAAACTCATTGAGGAAGTAAGTGTGGTGAGGAAAAAACCTACAGATCAGTAAATATAAAGGGAACCAGTTGTAAATCGAGCTTCATTTTTCCAATGGAAAATATTTTTTCAAATGAATTCAGGACTGAATAGTTAACTCTTAAGGACTTCTTTAGTATAGTTAGAAGTCATCTTACAATATTTATATATCATTTTAATAATATATATGCATAAATTAGTATATTTTATAAAATGCATTCATTGAAAAATGATACTTTATCTGTATATCATTATTTCAGGGAAGTTTTATTGAAAGTTCTCACATTTATATCTTTGGCATAAGAGTCCTGCCATCATTAAAACCACTTGTTGAGTCATTTAACATGATTTTTCCAGAGCAGATTTTCATATCTATTTAAGTTGTTTGAGATATTGCAGCACTCTTTGATTTGTCTATGATGCTGGCAATAGAAATTTTAATGCAAGCTCAACATATCCCTTTGTTATTCGTAATCTACACAAGGTAATCACTTAACATATTTTTAAAGAATTTTTTAAAAACTTGAACAATTGCAAATCCAACATTTGCAATTACCAAGGCATACGCTTACAATTAAGTCCATGTTAAATTCAGTCTTTTATTTTCTGTTTATAAAGGTTATGTCAAATAATAAACATCAGAACTATCACTAAATGAGGTCATTGGGTAAATATTTCCTCTGACAATAGTAGTGTGAGGACCTTTATAAAATCCAATATCTACAACAGCTTTTCTTATAAATAATTTTACATGAAATGAATCAGTCAGGGCTCCAGCAGGAAACACTCAATTTAGGATAATTTGAACAGATTTTAACAAAGAGGCTCTTAACAAAGGATTGGGTGGGGCATATGAAAGTCACAAGGCACAGTCCCTACCTCATGGTTGGTAACAGGGAAGCTATTACCAACCCTTAGGCTAAAGATGCAAAGGAGGTGATGATTTTCAAAATAAGAAAAAAGAATAGCGTCAATAAGGCCACCTTCAAAGGTGAGACCTAGCCAGCTCAATGTAACCCCGCAGGGATGTGGGATTCTGCCATCTCTCTTTCCTTTTTCTGATCTCCTGGAAGGGCTCTACACTTGTCTACCTTAAGCAGAAGCCTCCCAGGGAAGAAACAGGTGGAGAAGAATCAGGTGTGGGAGTAGTGTGGATCTGAACAAGCAAATAGAAGACATCCAACCCAGAGAGAACTTAAGTCTCTCCTGTTCTCGTCTTGCCTTCTCTCCCCTCCCCTCTTCTCTCTTTTCTCTTGATTTCACAAAGTAATTTAGGCTTATTCAAAAATCCATCAGCATGTGGGATTTGAATAATGGCTGTATTAAAGAGTTAAACTTTTGCATTGTTATCCAGGAACAGAGAAGGCAATGGACTATTGAAGAGAAGAGCCTCCGCCCTGATGCCTTCTGTCTAGTTGCATAGTAAGCCACCCTACAGCTACTGCCCAGACACAAACACTAATGTCCAGATTGCCCCACTTGTGGAAAGAAAAAGAGCCATGGATTTTTATTCTACAAGAAATAAAGAAGTTTCATCATGTAAATGTAGAGTTAAGGTAATAAAAGTAATTTTCAGAAAGAATTT
Source organism: Lemur catta (assembly GCF_020740605.2). Classification (NCBI taxonomy): domain Eukaryota; kingdom Metazoa; phylum Chordata; class Mammalia; order Primates; family Lemuridae; genus Lemur; species Lemur catta. Next base: position 250,518,959 of record NC_059128.1, on the reverse strand, counting down.
AATCATTCAGTCATTGAATGTAAATAACTATCTAGAGGACATGGGCCAATTAAGGTGGATAAAGGAAAAGAATACCTAAAGCAGAGGCTGGAAAGCAAAGAACCTTGAAAAAAATAAAATAGCCTTTTCAGGTTTGCCTATGGTGAATTTTTCTTTACTTGGTAGGTACAAATAAAAGATGTTCACAGAGATATTTTTGTCATGCAGCTGCAAAGGTAGGCAGATCTGCTTCCCATGATTGATGAGATTGTTTTTCCTTTTAATATGACAGAATTTTTTAAAGAAACAAAAATAAAACAAACAATTGTGCTCCCAGGGATATTGGGAGCTGTGCTGTTTACAATAGATGTATGGTTCGTATATAATATTCAAACACATTAAAGTACATTTCAAATGCTATAGCATTATTAGAAAAGTGGCAAGAGAGTCCTGGCCTTGATGAGATAAGAAACAGAGAACTTTATAAAGGCATGTTGGAAGAGACATAAAGAGGAAAGAGGAAGGAGGAGGAAATATAAGAAAGAATAATTAATTATAAGAAGGTGATTTTGCGGAAGAGCAGAGTATAAAAGGTAGAAACAGAAAAAAGTTGTGATAGGAAGGAGAAGTAGGTAAACACCAGGACCCCTGATATGCCACACTGCTACATAATCAATCTAATGAGAGACAGTTCCATTTGTTCCTCTCAGCCAATGGGTTAAAACATTCACACACACACACACAAACACACACACACACACACACATGTACGTACACAACCTGTGTACTTGTTGGCCTAATATAAAAAGTCAGTCTCTTTCTAGACAACTTTTTCCAGTGTTCCCCTCTATCTCATCAGAGGAGGTGATCTGGGTTTGTTAGGAACAACCTGAGCAGAGAAAATAGGAACTAGAAGAGACGAGTACAAAAGTGTGTAGTAAGGATAGTGAAAATTATGATGCCTGTCTGGATGTGCCATGTATAGAGTCAGTGCTTTGTTAATAACTATCTCATGTGGAACTCTCTGCAACCCTCAGAGGTTAGTTGAACAGTCTTTGATTCATTCTATACAATGTACTCTAGTTACTTTATGCATTTTCTTATGCTTTTCATGTAGATCATTAACTACAAAAGCCAAGCAACTGAGGGTCTGCACTTTGTTTGATTTGCCAGTTTGAGCATATATTCCACCTCACCACAAACTAGGGCTAATCGAGTTTCCCAAAACAAATTTTTGACAATATAAAAATGGGAAGCAAACAACAACACAAAACATTACTGACTGCTGCAATTTTTCTCAGTAAAGCAAACATTAATATTGCCAATGACTTTCTCAATGTTTTTAAAAAGAGAAACCAATATTTTAACAATTTTTTTTTAAAATACCACTACAGAATCACCCTAAGTGTCTGTCAACAGATCAATAGATAAAAATAATGTGGTACATATACATGATGGAATATTATTGGCCATAAAAAGGAATTAAATCTTGTCGTTTACAGAAACATGTATGAAACTGGAGGGCATTAGGTTAAGTGAAATAAGTCCTGCACAGAAAGACAAATTTCAGATGTTCTAACTCACACGTGGGAGCTAAAAATTACAAAACTTGACCACATGGAGATAGAGAATAGAATGATGGTTACCGGAAACTGGAAGGAGTAGTGAGGAAGTGGGGGATAAAATGGGGATGGTTAATGGATACAAAAATGCAGTTAGAGAATATGAGTAAGATCTAGTATTCATTAGCACAATACGGTGACTATAGTTATCAATAATATACCATATATTTTTAAATAACTAAGAGTAGAATTGGGATGTTCCTAACACAGCAATATAAATGCTTGAGGTAATAGATACCCCAATTACCCTGATTTGATCATTAAATATTTTATTCCTTCATCAAAACATCACATGTACCTATAAATATACACAATTATTATCTACCCATAATAATAAAAAATAAAATTTAAAAAGAAACATATTGATTTAAATTAACAGTAATTATTAAATAGCAAGAGTCAGATTCTTTCTAGTTCCAAGTTATAAAAACCCAACTGTAATAGCTTAATCATACATGTTGTTTTCTAAGCCAATCCTCTGACACCAATTGGGTGTCCTACTACTTAATTCAATCTGACACTAACTATCTGGAGTTAGCACAGACCCACAGGTTAGGGCTGAATCCTACAAGACCACCCCCGATTTAGCTGCCAGACGAAAGTCATGGATATTCTCAAGTTACCCAAACTTCTCCACAGCTATCTAAAAATTCAAGGGCTCCCAAGATCCTCCCCTGCCCCCAGGTTATAAAATTTGTTAGAATGATTCACAGAATTCAGGAAAGCACTACAATTATAGTTTTCCTGTAAGGCACACAACTCAGGAATAGCCAACAGAAGAGCCAAGTAAAGTATCAAAGGTCCTGCAGAGGGGGTGGCACGGAACTGCGTGCCCTCTCCAGACATGCCACCCTGCAAGCACTTGATACATTCACCAACCTGGAAGCTCCCTAAACTACATTGTTCAGAAGTTTTTACTGAGGCTTCATTACTTGGGCATAATTGGCTAAATCATTTAGCTCCCCTCTTCTCCCAGGAGGTTGGGAAGTGGAGCTGAAAAGTTTCAACCCTGTGATTCCTTGTCCAGTCCCTACCTTGAAACTAAGAGTCCACCATGACCCACCTTATTAGCATAAACTCAAGCATGATTGAAAGAAGCATAGTATGAATAACAAAAGATATACCTATCACTCAGAAAATTCTAAGGGTTTTTGAAGCTCTTGTGCCAAGAACCAAAGGCAAAGACCAAACATTTTATATATATATATATATATATATATATATATATATATATATATATATATATATATATATATATATATATTTGTTACACCACAGTACAAAAAGGGATTTATTGGTTTATCAGTATGGAAAGTTTAGGGTGAAGCTAACTTTAGACCTGATTGGGTACAATGGCTCAAATAATATCACATCATGTCTCTTTCTCGTCAACATATGTGTCCACTTTGCTTTAAGTTGATTTTATTTTTAGATGGGATTTGACCACATTGTGGAATCATGGATTCAAATTAAGGATTCTGATTATGCCAGAACTTTATATCTATATCTATAAATAATCATTGGCTGCCCCAATGTTCAAAGACATTACATATTGAATAGACACAATTAAAAATTATTTGACTCCATTTATCATACTAGTTTTGCATCATGTTGCATTTAAGTCAAGAATAACATTTGTAAAAGAAGATCATTTACTAACTTCTGGATATGGCTGATCTTTATATTGTATGTATTATTTATTCATTCTTACCTATAGACACCATATTAAATATAAAACCCATATCAAATGTCAAATAATTAGTTTTCTTTTGAATTCTCTCAGCACAGATATTAGGATTATATTACTTTATAGTCTTCTCTTTTCTTGATCTAATTTGGACAATATTGAATAGTTCTTTGTGACAGAAAATAGATTGCCACTTTATTTTCAACTTCAACTTCATGATTTTAAGAAATCTTGATACGGTTATTTTCAAAAGTTGAAAATTTAGAATACAGAAAAATTGTATGTAACTGAATCTTCTGCACATTAGAAAGAGTGGGATAGCAAGATGGCTTAATAAAAATATCATTTGAATTTTCACCACAAAGAAGTGAACATTTCAGACAGTTTATTGATCTCCATTTGGGTTGTCAGAGATCAAGAGAAGAAGTCTATCTGAAGTGGAAATTGATGAATATTAAGTAATGTCTTCACTAATAAAATTTACCATACACCTAGACTTAAATACCATGATCACAACTAGGAGAAGAAATTAACATTTGTAATGTTTTTGGAATACTATAAGAAAAGAACTATAGATGATAGTTTGATTGGTAGATGCATATTTGTTGATCCTTTAATTTGCTTATACATTTAAATATTTTTATTGAATGCCTACATTATGAAAGACGAATCTTGTCAAGTTCTTGGGTTATATAAATAAAGAAATGTAGTTCATATGTTTATTGAGCTTGCAACTGAAGAGGCACAGGACCTTGATCTTTGTTTCAAAAAGTATATAATCTGGTCAGGGAGCTAGGTAAGTAAATAGAAAATCCAAAGAGAGTATGGTCAATGTTAGGTATATACAGTCACTGGATGATATAGGAACATCAGTAGAGGTAATTTTCATAAACTGGAATAAAAACTTGAATAGGAGGAGTGACAAAGATTGAGTTTTGAAAGCTTAATAGAAATTGAGTTGGGGCCTGGTGGGGTGGCTCATGCCTGTAATCCTAGCACTTTGAGAGGCCAAGGAGGGAGGATTGCTTAAACTCAGGAGTTCAAGACCAGCCTGAGCAAAAACATGGCTCATGCCTGTAGTCCCAGTTACCCAGGAGGCAGAGACAAGAGGATCACTTGAACCCAGGAGTTTGAGGTTGCAGTGAATTATGATGAAGCCACTGCACTCGAGGTGAGTGAGGTGACAGAGTGAGACTCTATCTCAAAAAAAAAAAAAAAAAAAAAGAAAGAAAGAAAGAAAGAGAGAGAGAGAGAGGGAAGGAAGGAAGGAAGGAAGGAAGGAAGGAAGGAAGAAAGAAAGAAAGAAAGAAAGAAAGAAAGAAAGAAAGAAAGAAAGAAAGAAAGAAAGAAAGAAAGAAAGAAAGAAAGAAAGAAAGAAAGGAAGAAAGAAAGAAAGAAAGAAAGAAAGAAAAATTGAGGCAGATACTGAAAGGAAGGGCTAATGCACACAAATGCGTTGAGAATATAAAGAAAGAAAGAAAGAAAGAAAGAAAAATTGAGGCAGATACTGAAAGGAAGGGCTAATGCACACAAATGCGTTGAGAATATACATAGTGTTTTAGATTCTAGGGACATCAAGGTTTTTATGACTTAAGTGTATGGTACAAAGAATGGAGTGATGAGAAATGAGACTAAAGAGTGAGAAATGATTTAGATACTAAAGGAAGAATTTGAATTTAATATTTGCGATCCATTGAAGAAGCTTTAATTCATGATTGACTTACTCAAATTTATGTTTTAAAAGACTTCTCTGTGTACTAATGCAGTGGATTACTTTATCCTAGGGTGACTGAACTTAATAAGCAAGTGGAAGTTTTATAGATTTCACCAGGGCACGCAGAGGATGTAAACTACCACAGACTAACAGATGGAAAAGTGTAAAGTTGAGTTGCTTTATTTGTTTTTTAATTACTCTGGATATATTATTGGCTTGGCAGTGCTCACTTAGAGACAAAGGGAGGTACAAAAACAATAATGGGCAGGGATATACATATATAAGCTGGGAAATGTTTTGTTGGTAGCACAGAGTTCAGTAAATTAGCACCAGGTTGGTACTGTCACATAATTTCCTGGTAGGAGCACAGCAGAGCAGCTTGTAAGAACAGATGAGCCAGGGCACAAATAAAGCAATGAACATAAATCAGCAAAACTTAATTTAGCATTGGACAGCTAGATGGCGGTCAGTGATGCTGATCATTATTACCATACTGCCATGCACAGAGGGGACTCAAAAAATATTTGTTGATGGTAATTATAAACTCAACAAGAAACATGACTAGCATTACCCGTCCCCCCTTTTAGACCATCCTTTCCAGAAAACATTTAGATGTTTATCACCACTAGTCAAAGACATCAAGATGCCTTGTGGAGAAGTATTTTGACCATTACCTGGGGCTTAAGACACATGTAATTATTATGTGCTTCTTTCTAAAACAGAAGCAAATTTATTTACACACTGTATTCTATTTCCAGTAGAATGGCTCATCTGTGCATGTTCCTGATGACTCAATATTTAGTTTAGTTTTATTTGAAACAAAGGTTTAAGTATATAAACCACTGAATGTAAAGACAAATATTACTAAATATAAATGAGATTTTCAATGCATAAGTAATGTCATCCAGGATAAATCTCATTGGCTATCATATTACCAATTTCATTTGAACTTGTTAATCTCACATTGATGATTCATTTTTTTTAACTAAGCATCTCAGTGTTTTTGTTTGTTTAAAACTTGTCTGCTTGTTTTTTTTTTCTAAAAGAGAGAAAAACATAAATATAATCTTTAATGTACAGTTCTGAGCATGAGAAGAGGTGAAGTGGGGGTGGGGACACAAAACTTAACTTATTCACACATAATATATTCACACCTAATAAAGTCCACTTTAATAGTAAATGACACTATTGCACATTGCAGCTCCAACTGTTTTTGGGGACAGATTGTCATTTACCATACAGCTGAGAGTCAAACACAGACTGATTTCATTTATTTAAAAAGTTTTTTAAAAAAAAATAAATGCATGGATATAAGATTAATTCTCTGACTTTTATCTTCTTTTCTGTCATATTTAGAAAATTCTACCTGAAAGTAAGAGGCACTGTTTGGAATTATCTGTTATGGTTGCTTCTTCCTGCATAGCTCTCTTCTGCATTGCCCAATTTTCCTCAAATGTAGTCATTTAAATTTCAAACTTGGAAAGAAAAGGCAACACAAAATTAAAATATTTTTATGTTTTAAGGCATGAATATCCAGGAGATATGTGTTTTAGTTATGATAAATTACAATATAACACAATACAACACAACATAATAAAATAATGTGTGGTATTTTATAAACACTTAAGATTACTTCTTCCTAGGCATTTAAAAATACTGTTCTTTAGAATTTGTCTGGTCTTGATATCATCATTCTAGATGGCAACATCTTTTATTTTAACTTTGGCATGGAGGAAGGAATAAGTAGGAAAGAGAAAGTGTTTAAATCCTGTTTATTCATAAGGTGCCACATAATACTTTGCCTTAGATTCCATTGTCCATAACTTACATTATGTAGTTACATTGCTGCATTTTGCTGCAAGAGAGTCTGGAAATATAGTAATTATCCTGGAAGTCACATGCCCAGATAAAATTGGTGAAGAACAGATATTAAGAAATGACTAGCAATGTCTCCCATACTTGATACCTTGGGGATATTAAATTGTGTCCTCTCTCTACCTTGAGGTTTATTTAGTAGTTTTTAAAGAATAGAATTACAAAACGCTTTTCCCATAAACTTTTTCCAAATTTTATTATAAATATCTTCCTTGACAATAAAAGATTAATCATGATAAATAAATACACATGACATGTATACAGACTTTAAAAATAATACATAAATTTATGAGAAAGAGACCTACTATTTATTTTCTTAGTGTTTTACTGTTTAATAAAACATCAGAAAGAACTTTTGTGGTCTCTATTGAGTTTTTATAATTTTATTTTTACCAAAGAAACAACCATATATAATGCAGATTTACTAGAAATACAAACTTTTCTGAACTTTCACTGCTCTGAAAGAAATGCTTTTCTAAAAATAAAATGTACATGTTTGGGGAAATGTTCAAATCAATGTGCTAGTTTTTACGATCAAAATTCCATTACTGTTAATGAAATTTTGCCCAGCTGTGCCCTTGAAATATGGATATTTCTTTTATTTTCTTTTAAGAAAATCATTTTATCTGAGCAGTTGCTTTTCAATTTAACCATTTGTACGTTGATGGCATTTATTCTACACGAAATGTTGGATTTATGTGTAAAGGAAAAAATAAGGTATTTGTCCACTGCATCTGTAGTGAGTCACAAACAACGCATCAACATGAACTTTAGCACCTTAGCATAGTGCTTATATGGAACGTCTGCATAATTCATCATAAAAGAACATGAGGCATTCAGAAGTCAGTGTTCATTCAAGGACACGCTGCAGTATTAGCAGCACAAGGAAATAAATATGCTTCCTCTATACATAATTTACACAAGACAGCTGATAAGTTTTATGGTTCATAATAGAGTTATTCTGATCCCCTTATAATTGTTTGAGAATATCTTTAAAGTAATACATTAAGGGAAACTATGTTAAAATCAATTTATTTAGCATATTATATTATTTTTGTTTAATATAAATTTCCTTGGAAAGTAATTAATAGTGATTATATCCAAATTTCCAAAAAATTTGTTTTAAAAATAAGTAATACATTAACATTCAAAAAACAAAACTGTAAAAGGGCATACACCCTTTAACAATTATTAACATGATTTTTAATCTCATCTGTTATACCAAACAGACTAGCTACTTGACAAGTAATAGGAAATTGATTTATATAATACATGAGTCCTACTGGCAGTATTTTATAGTATCAGATCCAATGCCTTTGGCCCTTTTCTTTAGTTTGATTCTCCACTAGGCAGGAGAGGAAGTGCCTATCAGGATTACCTGCAGAAATACTGCAAAATAACCCCCACCACCAACACCACCACTTCCCCAAATATGCCTTCCTGAGCCTCAAAATATTATCATTGATTGTACTTTTTTCTATTCTTTTGTTTGGAAGATAAATAGGGATGGGAACCTCTTTCCTCTGAACACATTGAAGTTTTCCATTTTTAATAATAAATATTAGTTCTGCAGAGGAAAAAATATATATTTATACTATTTATTTATCATCAGTGTATTGCTTGAGAAAAAATACTAAATGTCTCACTGCATGATCTCAGGAAAAAAAAAAAAGAAACAACCTAAGTAAAAGTAATTAGTTCTATGAGTGAAAGCTGTTGATATACAATAAAAACTTATAGAGAAGGACATTACGTTAGTAACAGGACAATAAACTCGACTGTTGGAAAAAGAGATGATATCATTCTTGTCTGTCAGCACCAGTGTGCTGTCTTTCATATAGATCAGGCGTATAGTACTTATGAATTCTGCCCTCAAGAAGCTTACAATGCCTTTGTGATGGACAACTAAATATAAATCAATGAACAAGCACAGAAACCTCAGTTCATATGTCCACTCAAGAATCTGGAAATGGTTATTATATAAAGTGAATATTAGACAAAAGCAATGCCATAATGGCTATGAAGTTATATATCCAGATAGAAAAGATCAATAAAAATTGCCCATTGTCTTCAGTGGGATTCTGCAGGGAAAAGACTCCCAGGCAGAGATTCGAATGCAAAGGAAGGTGGGCTGATCAGAAGGCAAGGCGACAATGCAGTCGAGATAAACTTCTCAGCTGACCCATTGAGGCGCTACAGATCTGGCATGACTTTTAAAAGTTGGGCCTTGCGGGACCACATGCTACCGATGGGAGTGTGAAACCTGTTGATTTTCTTTGATTGAAGGTAATTCATGAGGGCCGCTCAGCTGAGGGTCACCCAGCAATTGGGGAAAATGAATTCCTCGGGCCTGATCTAGAATCTGGGTGGTACACACCAGCATCTACTCTGTGTTTTCCTCTAAGCCAGTAAATTTATCTGTGTGTAACCTGGGTTTTGTAGAAACACTGAACTCAAAGGAGAAAGAATCATTGATTTGGGTTAAGAAGATTGTTCAAATAACCAGGGCATAATTAAAATAAAGCAAAACAAAAACACAGGAAGCCCTTTACACAGGTGAGTGAACCAGGAAACAAGTAATAAGTGGCAGAAGAAGATAAGTTACAGTGCAGTTGTAAGCTCTCGTTGCATAAAAGAGATAGGAAGGTTTGTGACACAAGAACACAAGCATTTATAGATTGTGACACTGTGGTCTCCCTTGAGGCCCTTCTCCATGTGGCATCAACCTATCTTCTCCAGTGCTATTTCTTTTCCCCTAACTCTCAATTTGTTTATTAACTCCTCAATATTTACTAAAATCAACACTAATTTCACAAACTTTAGATATTTCTCATGCTGCTCTTCTACCTCCCCTTACTCCATTTCAAGTCCTCTCATGCTTAAAGTCCTTCCTCAATTCTCATTCTCCACCAAGCTTTCCCTACTGACCCACACCTCCAATTCCCTCCACCTTGAAAGGCTTTCCTACACTTTCTTGGCAATGTACTTCATGTTCCCCTTTCCCCCTCCCCACCCCTCCATTCCTCTCTCACTCTCTCTTTTTATCTTTACCATTAATGTTTTCATTTTTGCTTTTACCATAAAGGCATAAATACTGTAGCATATATATGTGTACACTCTGTATATATAGATACATTACATGTATAATATGTAGTACTATATGTAATGTATAATATGTGTACCATGTTATTTATTATATACTAAATTATTCTTACACTTTGGTATTTGATTTTATCCACTTATGACATCTTATGAGATTTATTGATATGGACACATTTACATATATCTTATTCATTTTAACTGCACTAAAGCATTTTATTATATTTTAAAAGGTATTTCACTTATCAATATCTCTGATAATGGTTCTTTGGGTTGTTTCTAATTTCTCATTATTACAACAAAGCTATGATACATATCCTTGGATGCCATTGGCATGTATTTGTTAGAGCTTCATAATGAAACTATCTGTTCCTTAAAGGAAGGAGTACTTTAAATTCCCTCTGATACATAGTATAGAACTGACTGCGTAATTGCAGTATTCTCTTGACAGATTAGACAGAGAGAAATGGCCTTGGATACAGAAGCAGGAGTCTCTGACAGCTTCCTCCCTGTATGTAAGAAGGAACTATTAGGCAGGTAGTGATCTCAATTATGTTCATTTGATATCACATACTAAATACCCTTAACATAGATTCTATCAACTAGGGTTGCTTTGCATTCTCTTTTATTTATGTAAGACTTACCCTGAGTCATTTCATTTTACTGCCATATGTCATTTTACTGATATATTCACAAAGCTAAAGTTGTTTAGAAATAATGTCTTTACCTATACAAAAGTAGCTTTATAGTAACTTCCCTTCCAGTGGCTCTTTCATAGGAGCACAGGATTTATTGCCATCTTGGCAAATTATTCTGAGTGAAAAAAGTATCTCTTCATTCAATTGTGCCTTCTTAGAAGCATTTTTTACAGCATTTAAGTGAGTCTGTGATGTGGCCATCTCTCATTTTGACCCCTGCACAATTCCTCCTTGGTCTCCGTGCTTTAAACATGGTCCTCTAATCAGTGGCCAATCTGTAACTGCCAGAATGATCCTTTTCTCCAGTTGTTTCACTGCAAATCTTTTCTCATTTCAATCTTCCTGTAGTTGCATCATCTAGACATCAGGCTGGAAAATATCAGCTTCTATCCCAAAGCTTTTCATCAAAGGCTTTATGTTTGTTTTCTCTGTCTTTACCCGTATTTTCTTCGCTGATATTGCCTGGCAGTGTTACTCACCACATCCCTTTTACAATCTTCCTACATACCTGCTTTTCTTTTCAACACATTCTCTGCTTTGGCTTACAAGAACTTTATCCTTCTTTATCATATGTTTAACAGAAAGTTTCTATGAATATATTATTTATAAGATGTTCGGAGAGAAATAAGGAAAAGAAAGAAGAAAAGAATGTTATCATCTAGGGATATCTACCATCCTTACATTAGCATATTTTTTCATCTTTCTGCATTATATTAAAAAATTTAGTCCCACTTGTATACATAATTTTTATCATTTCTTTTTTGCTAAATACTATAGCATAAGCCTTTTATAAATACTAAAAATTCTTTGTGAACAGCATTTTTCCAGAAGAAAATAATAGCACGTGGAGATAGAGTACTCTACTTCATTTAAAAATGTTAAAAATAAAATTAGTAATGTGACTGAAAAATTCAGACAGTTAAAAGGAATTGTTAATTATTGGTGATAGATGAAGTCATCCAGAGATAGGAAGATTAAATCTTTTTAAATAGGAAAACATTATGCATGAGCATGTTCATATAAGAAAAAAGCAGATAAAGAATTTGGTAAGGAGATAGACTGGAATATGGAGGAACAAAATAGTTTTATATGGGTAAGATAAAAGCAGATACTTTATATTCAAAGTCAAGTCTTTAGCACCAAGGAGTATTTGTTGCCATATATCCAACATTATATCCAAATTACCATTTGAAAGACTTAACAGGAATATTTTCTTGTGCAAGATGCTTATTTATTTCCAAATTCCTTATTCATTAAGAGATGTATCCGCGTATCAGGAGTGGGGTCATTTCTAGAAAGGACTGTGGAAATGACCTTTGTTCCTCCTAAAGAAATTGTAAGCTCCTAAATGATTATAGTAATTCTTTACATTTGTATAACAAAAGTGTTATAAGATCAATTTCATATTAATTATCCCCTTTTATGCTCACAGCAAAGCTATAAAGCAGGCATTAAAATAATTCTATTTATAAATGGGTAAAACAAGGTCAGAGAAGTTAAATGATTTACAAAGATGGTTCTGTTAGAAAAGAGTATACAAACCTGAACTTCTGATTCATTTTTGTTATTTGGTTTTGTTTTAAAGCATACTTTTTCTAATATTGTTAGGGAGGTGGGTTTTGGCAGAGAATGCAGAGAGCTCAACCTTGAATTTTTAATATTATTCCCTTCTTGGTTTTTTAATATATGTCCAAGTATGTAGGAAATATGTTTTCTAAGCTTTCACAAAGGAAAACCTCAGTGGATATAAAACGTCTTCTTAGGCTTATAGCTATTTGTCTGATGTCCTCTGGAAATCACTATTGAAGTCAAAAGCCTGTTTCTTTTGAGAATTGCCTATGAGGATGCTTCTAAGATATATATTCTTCTAAGAATATATTTTAAAATATATTCTTAAAATATTAAACCTTTCCAGCACCTGTCTAATAAAGGTTCATTAATGTTGTCTGTAAGGTAGGGAGAACATTTAATCTTCATATAAACGACATTTTCATTTCAGGATTTATTTTTAATCATCACAATCCCAATTATGCTTAATTCTCACTCTAATGTTCGCAAAGTTGAGCCCCAATCCAAGTCTATGGTATCTATCATCCTCTTTCCCACTCTTTTAATTTGGTTGTCATGGTATCTCTACGTTCTTGGGAACTTTTCACTTTTTCTTCCAATTCTTTTATTTTGATTCTAGTGTCAGTGATACTCTTATTTCTAACTCAGATTTTAGGTCTTCAGTTACATTTTTAATTTCCTTGCATTTCTGTCTTTTTTCCTATATTTTCCTTTTGTTGTATATCTTTGATTTTTCATATTATCCTGTTCTTCAGCTCATCTTTCTCCTTTTTTAATTTTTTCATTGAGGCCACCTTTCTTGTGTCATATTGAGTATATTACTAAGAAACTGTCATCTGTAGGATAGATACTATGTGTAGCAAGGCCCCACCTACATTTTTGTTCTTTTCACTCATTCATGAATGAGGAAATTTTGCCCAATATTTGCGTTTTCAAGCAGAGTGCCCAGATTGCATTTGATTTCACTTTCTGTCAGCATGAATGTTGGATAAATACCTCTTATATCCAAACGAGAAGGGAAAGATGTGCATATTTCCTTGAAGCAAAGAAGAGACTCTTGAATACATGTCAATTCTGTGATGCTGAGAGTTTGCTCTTACAATTGCATAGGAGAGGAAAACAAGTCATTTTCTCAGTTCAGTTCTCTTGGTCTTGTAGTTCACAGATATTTTCTTGCAATCCTTGTGATATATTGATGAGTCCCATTGTCCAGTTTTGTCATGAGTTTTCATTTTTTCTGTCTCCATGATTATTTTTTTGAATAATGGGAGAAAGTGAATTAGGCTGTGCTTGTAATAGTTTACTTGAATTTCTGTTCCTATTTCATTCAATCTGATAATATATGTTCTTAATCATCTGTTGAAACTTATACCACATCAACTTCTTATGTATTATTGCATTTAATAAATGTGTTCAGGTTTCTCCATTACTTTTTGTCATACATTAGCAACTCCTACACAGTATTAAACAACAAATTGATTTAATAAATATTTATACTGATTATCCACTAGTATATCATATTTTTTAACTTGTTTATAATGTATTCAACACTTTATCCCAATAAATAGACGTCAAAAGTTTTATTGCTAGTAACAAAGTATGTACCAAAAACTGAAAATTTCTACTTATCCTATTCGGTTCTATTAGTGAGCATCTTAAAGCTTACTGTAGTGATTTAAATACATTATATGGTTTACCAGGATGTACTCTTAACTTCTTAATGGATGACTGTGTCGATACTGAGCGTAATCCAATAGGATACTGCTCCTAATGTATAAATAACCCAGGTGGCTGCTTCAGAGGCATTTAGTGAAAAGATAAAGTCTACTTAAGCAAAAAAGTTTTCAAAATGTAAAATCGTGTCTTCATGCTCATGATCTGGTTCTAAGTAGTATGTTTAGTTGTGTTCTATATACAACCTTGCCTATTTTTATTGATAAGAAGAAATAAAATTTGCCGAGTGGCCATAATATTAGTGCAAATTTAATATATGAAGTTTTCTTCTACCACTAAATTTCTTATGGTTGGCTGGACTATTGAGACATTTTATTCTATCAACCAATGGCTTGGCTGCTATGCAGTAGATGTCAGTTCCACTGAGGAGGGTGGAGCCAACCATTACTTGTAGCACTTCCACTTTCCAAAAGGCTAAATGTAGCATTACAGAAAGAATTTGAATTTAGATACAAAATTTCACACACACACACACACACACACACACACACACACACAAGTCTCTGACCACATTTCAAAGTGGGTTAGAGGAGAACAATCACATGCATATTTCCCTCTTCATCCCTATTCCCTTTAGAAATTCTCATAATAAAATCACATGGGATGCTGGTAGATCTACACTGTTTTAATAAGTGGTCAAAACAGATCGCAATTTAGCATCCTAAACTTATGTATGTATGTAATCTTTTGTATGTAGCTATTTTGATAAATCTATAAAATACAGGAAGTAAATAATTGTATTTGTTGTTTTTGTTGCTTATATTATAATTTATTATTGCCCTAGAGGAGTCTTTTTGTTTCGAGTTCTTCTTTCTAACATGGAGTAGCTTCTACGGTAATTAATTGATTGTCTCATATTCATTCCTTTACCATAAGCTCATTAACGAGTAGTTTTCAGGTAATTTGGGTAGTTATTTAACATATATCTTATCACTGAGGTAAATAAATCTTTTTAATGTGTCATTTAAACTATTAAAGCATCACTAGTGAGAAGTGGAACATAGAGTGAGAGCAGTTTAAATATTTTATTAATCTACAAAACAAATGAAACAATGGTTTCATTTGGTATCACAAGAGAAAAATTATATTTGCAACTTGCTTTTAAAATTTTATTTTATTTTTCCAACTGGGAGAACTTAGTAGTGAGCAAAACTTCCTGTTTAATTGATAAGCATAAACAATGCTATTACTATTAAAATCTAACATCCAAATTATAAAATTATATTTTAGTTCTTAGGCTGGAAATATTTTTAGATATCTACTTGCTATTGATGGACATTGGAAGTATTCTGCCCTTCCGCCTGCCAAGCCAGGCAATTTTAGGTCAATCAGTTATCCTATTGAAGTTATGTTAAGTATTTTGTTAAGGAAATTCTGTGTTTTCTGTGCTCAATTTGTTCTTCTATGTATTTTGTATACTAATTTAATATTTCACATGTTAAAAAGAACTTCCTCTTTATTTCATTTTAATAAGTGACAATGCTTGGTTTTGCCTGATTTTGTTCTATTAGTTAAAAACTATAAGTAGTATTTTGTGACATATACATTGCAATGTCCTGATGTCAAGGAGAATAAAAGGAAAAAAAAAGTAGCAATAAACTTTGTTTGGTATTTTGATGCTAGAACATAAAATATTGATGACTCAATTAAAAATATGAGGTCAAATGAAATGTGCTTGGGTGCTGCAAATTTATATGTAATTCATTTTTAAAAAACATTTCTGCAGTCTCTTTTAATTAGATGCACAAAGAGGGAACTGACCTGTGAAGCAGAAAAC
The DNA here is from genome assembly GCF_020740605.2 of Lemur catta. NCBI lineage: Eukaryota > Metazoa > Chordata > Mammalia > Primates > Lemuridae > Lemur > Lemur catta. Next base: position 250,503,205 of record NC_059128.1, on the reverse strand, counting down.
CTGGTTCCTCCAACAACTCTATTGGTAACCAGCTATGCCATGGTGGTCGTCATTCAATTTTCTAAGCCTTTGTCATTTGGAAGACGACAAAGTAAAATCTCACAATCATCAATGTCATTTGTAGGCCCAAAACCAACTTCTGTATGCTTATTTGAGAAGAGGTTAAAATTTCAAGTATCTTCCCACAGTTGTAAAAACCACTAAACTTAAAGCACAGTTAACGATGCATCCAAATGGAAAGATTTTGTATAACAGGAAGATCAAATATGAAGATTTCTTTATGATTGTCATTCTAGAAATATGTGAGAATTCTGTCCAGGTAAGAGTGGCAAGTTATAGCAGATAATAGAGAACATACAGCCATGGCACTGTAATATCTGGGGTGCACCCACTCATTCTTTAATTTTAAGTAACAGGGCATTCGTTTTTTGTTGATGCCCTTATTTAAGGCCAGAACATAGTTTTCAACCCTCTAAATCCAGATAATCTTTTTCCAAATGCTTTGATGATTTCTGTACTGCAAGGACAGATGTACGATGTTCTTTTGTAGTTAGAAATGTAATAAGATAGTGCTTAGACTTCATGGCATGTGATAGATGTCATTTACCATGTGTCCCATGACAGATGTAATTTACCACATGTCTCTAGTTGGCTCTGCTAACCCCTTTTTCATATGGATTGAGACAATTCTCTTATTTTATGAATTAGAAACCAATGATTCTTCGAGCAAAGGTGGCTGAGGTTGCAAATGAGCACTTTATCAATCTAAATTAGGCCATAAGCATTTTGTTCAGTGAAGCATAGGCTACAGTTCATTGGTTCAGTAACATTAAATAATTATCGTGTTAGAATAACAGCACTTCCTGAACTTCTTAAACTCATTGGTCAATTCATGAATCAATCCCCATATATTTCTTTAGAGAAGTGGAATAAAAATTAATTTTCCTATAGTTGAATTAACAGAATATGTATTTACTATAAGTTTGAATAAACTGAAAAGTTTCTCAGGGAAGAGTCTAGAATTCTGTGTCTGGATGGGGAAAACATAGTTTGATTACAAAGCATCATAAGTTATTTTAGTAAAATGTTTATCTCCCTAATATCCATACTTCACTTACTATATTTAACTTGGCCTCAGCTTTTGAATCTACACTTATATGATCCTTCTTTATAAACATAGTGGATATTAAACATTTGATGGAAATGTTTGAAAAATGCAGAAGATAGCTAGATGGGAGTGGAAAAAAAAGAAGTCTAAAAAGGGGTCCTTCTTTGCAGGTAAATATTAAAAATGAAATGGAGAACAAGCCAGAAATTTATGGCATGTTGATAGAATTATTTCTGAAAAGCATTTTTCCTTCCAAAATGACATATGTCTTTCTTTAAGTTCCATCTCTCTAGATGGCTGATCTATAATGAGCTGAAGAAGGGATTTTGATCTTTCCTAAGAGTGTTTTGTCAATGATCAGAAAGAACGGGTTCCATTTCTTTCCAAGTTGAACCAGAAATGTCACAAATCAAGAAAGGTGAAGTTTTTCAGCAAAAGGGATAGTAAATGCACTGAACCTTTATAAGCTGCTGTAGTATTGTATTTTTTTCTTTCTTTTTTTTTTTTGGTATGTGTGTAAAATGTATTGATAAAAGAATCTGTGCACCTCTGACACTATTGGAGGCAAATGGAAATATCATGGGGAGAGAACGAAGTTGAGGTTAGCAAGATCGTTCCTAACCAAAGCATTTATGAAACATGAAACAAGTTAGACCAGTTTTAAAACTGTGCAAGATAAGACACTCATGCATTCATATGGAAAAAGAGAACTTTCATAGTGTTAACTGATCTTTTTTTTTAACTAAAGCTCTTTCCAGTCAGTTTTAGCTTTGAAGTATTTGCATTTGAATATTGAAATATTCTTTGACCTGCTTAAGTGTGTTTTTAAATGTATGTATGTGAAAAGTATATGCACACTGTCATTGTCCATACATGTATGTGTTTTTCTAAGTAGAATTTATGGATATTCATAAATTCAAATTTTATGGAATTTAATAAATTCTTGCATATAAGCTTTGAATTACAATACAAACTGAGGATTCTCAGAAACAAAAAAAAATTTATATACTCCTAACTCTACTTCACTTCTTTTGGCACTGGTCACCAATAAAAAATATACAGTTAATTAAAGAATTTCAAAATACTCATTAAGAGATATAAATGGGGGATAGTAACCACCTTTTTTTTTCCAGCAGCCAGAAAGCTCACAACCAAGAAGATCAATTTAGAAGAGGATGACATTTATGCAAACCTCAAAATACAAAATGCTATTGAGGGTCAACAAGCACCTATCTATAATTCATTTCTATCATGGTCTAGTCTAGGGGCCAAATTTTGCTTTTTCTCTCATGTCTGCTGAGTGCAGTCTTTAGGGTACAGCAACTTCGGTCTTCTTTGGTCTCCTTTCATTTCTAGTTTTCTTCATTTCCCGCCCCAAATGCTCATCCATCTTCACTTTTCTGTTTCTAGCTAAAGACATGATCATTTTGCTGGGTGAGTCTCTGTGATAAATACATTAGGTAATGCTAGCTGCTATAACAGATGGACCTCAGATTGTATGATGATTCAAACATTTGAGATATATATTTTTTATCATGCACATATTAATTGAAAAGTGATCCTCCCTCCTTCCCAAAGAGATTCAGGGAAATAGGTTGACAAAGAAGGCCTTTATTATCTTCTATAAAAGGACTTCGTAGAATGCCATCCTAGCTAGCCAGAAGAGGAGGACATGGCAGAGTGGTGTGGAACTTTTTAATGGGTCAATCCTACAACATAAACAACGTCTTATGTTTAAATTCCTTTGTTAGCCATATGGTCACACATAATTGAAAAGTAAGATGAGCAGTGCAATTCTGCTGTAAGGCCAGGAAAGGAAAGAAATGTATTTTCATAGCTAGTGTCTCTGAACAAAGAACTTGACACTAAATGCTACTTTTAAGTCCATTTAATCCTGTCTCAAAACATCCGCATTTTCAAATCTGTATTTTCAGCTGAGAGAAATGGCCATGTAAAAAGTCTTTTACTTATTTATATATTTGATGTACCTTTTTTTTAAACTTTATTAGCCAAATAAGCATTTGTATAATCACTTCTTTAGGACTTAGATGGATTATCACTTCTATATCCAATAAAATTGCTTTCCAGCAGATTTACATCTATGATTTCATCAACAACATAGGATATCTTTCAAAGAAAAACCAGAGATTTCTGCTCATTTAATGTCCTTGATTTTTCCATATTTAAAGTTTCATGAGGGCTGGGGTCCATGTCAATCTTAATCATTCTGCTCCCCAGAGTTAAGAATGATGAATTGTTTGTGGTAAGTACTAAATAAATACGTATAAATATGTATCGAATGAATAAAAAAGACTAGAAACTGATGAAATGGTGAAATTTTACCTTAAGTAACTGCTAAATTATTAACTTCAATACATTGGTCGTTTCCTTTTAAAGGGAAAATGTTTTAACTAGACAGAAAAGCATAAAATTTATATTTCTGAGACTAATACTTCCTGTTTTTTTTTTTTTTTTTTGAGATAGAGTCTCGCTCTGTTGCCTGGGCTAGACTGCCCTGGTGTCAGCCTAGCTCACAGCAAACTCAAACTCCTGGGATCAAGCAATCCTCCTGCCTCAGCCTCCCGAGTAGCTGGGACTACAGGCATGCGCCACCATGCCCAGCTAATTTTTTCTGTATATTTTTAGCTGTCCAGATCATTTCTTTCTATTTTTAGTAGAGATGGGGTCTCACTCTTGCTCAGGCTGGTCTTGAACTCCTGACCTTGAGCAATCTGCCCACCTCGGCCTCCCAGAGTAGTAGGATTACAAGTGTGAGCCACCGCGCCTGGCTAATACTTCTTGTTTTGAAGTTATCTTATATTTGTGGAAGTTGTCTTTCATTACCTTTGACACATAGCTCTTGTGCTTTTGGTGCACCCTTTTCTGCATTTTTCAGCCTCATACCACTATTCCCTGCATATCCTTTTACTCTCTCCAAAGAACAGGAATTTTGTGTCTCTAACTAAAAATAACTAAAAGGAATCTAAGACAAAATGTGATAAATGTCTCTCAATAAACAGATGTATGGTTTCCTGATTTAGATGGACAAGAGAAAATATTATTCATATGATTTCCATATGCATATCAGTGTTCATAAATTTCATGTTGATAGCCTAAAGATATTTTATACAGCATTATTTATGGTGGAATTTCTTATCATAGGAAAGAAGAAATTAATCACAGACAGGCAATAATTTTCAGTAGTTTATAGGGAAAGAGTCTGTGAAACATTTATATATGACAGTACAGCCACCATATACAAAAACAGCATGCATAAAGATGCAATTTAATATAAAGATATTCAAGAAGTAGTTTTTATCTTTAAAAACAATTCCATGGTATACCTTATTTAATGCCCATTCTTTATTACCTTCATTTGCAAAAATATTATCCTCATGAAACATTTTTATAAGTCTCTTGGAACCAGAAAGATTACTACTGTTAATGTGTTTTGTAATTTCTTATACTGAGAAAAGCTCTGGAATTAGAAAAACTGTGATTTTTTTTGAGGCTTTAATTTTAATCCTTATTTTACTGAAAGATTATGAAGACTTGCCTCTTAATAGATCATTTAATTTGACTCAGACATAAGGTGATGTGACATAGTTACTCTGAGTAACACTGGAAATTACTATTAGGATTGGGAAGACTATGAAAACACTGAAAAAGTGGCAGAGTTGCATAGCTGATTTATATTTAATGCCAATAGGCCTGCCAGTTTGTATGATTAAATCTTCATAATACAAAAAATGATTTAATAAGTTTTCATTCAATTTTTCTGTGTATATAGTTAAATTATTACCAATCAGTTGGATCTAGAAAATACACATACGTACTCACATAATTGTATACAAATACATACACTCTCACATGTAAATACACACCCATAATAACGAAGATTACTTCTTTACTTTCATTATGTGATTTTAATCAACATACATCAATAATAAGGTACAAACAAGATTCAGAAATGTTTAATGTATTTTTAGGTGACCATTATGAGCATCTGTGTGGAGCAGTAAGGATCTTTAGTATCTAAGTTAAAATCCCCAATTTTAAAGCACATTCGGTAGAATTGTTTTGTATAGTTTACGATTATTTCAAATCTTAAAAAAGAAGTCTAATTGCATTTCTACAAACCAATTTAAATTATCCTACTTTAAAAGCTTTTTATCCTATAATAGTATAATAATATTACAACTGTTAACATTAGTTATGTTGATGCAGGAATTAATAATATACTGTATTGGGACTTGGCTCAGGTCTTAAAGACATAGTTCAAGAAGTCTGCATAGCATTCAACAGATTGTGATGATTATATTGTAGCTTTATAAAACTGAAAAATAAAATTCATTCAGAATGATTTATTAAGATAATCATTTTCATTCAGAATTTTATAAATGGTTTTTTATATTTGTCTAAGCTGATTTTTGTTGTTTAGCACTTATTTTTGCTTCCTTCAGACTCAGCTCTATCAAATAGATTTTGTGCTACACTAGATGCATCTGTGTTTTATCAGATTCCTAGAGGCTGATCTTCTATTATTTCAGCTACATACAATCTGATATGATAAACTTACTGACATGCAAAACAAATTATATTCTCATTTATAAGGAAATATGCTCCAACACAGTTGCTGCTCAGATAAATCTACTCATGTCTACATGTTATTAGGTACTAAATTACCTTTAAAATAATTCAGTAATTTAAAAAGTAAAAGATTTTTATTAAGGATTTTTAGGGCAAAAGAAGAAATATAATTGTAGTACAGGCAAATATTTCTAACATGAATTCACTGATCTAGAAAATTACTTTAATACACATATCAATATTCAAACCAGTTGCTTATATTTCATCAATTTAAAAAAAAATCTGTGAATTTCTGTTTTTCAGTATAATGTGAATGCACAAAATTTTTTATAGTAAAATCATAATTATGTCTCCATTGTTACTATCCTAGTAAAATGATATTTTAATTAATAAAATGTTGAAAATGGAGAAAGCAAATCACTCATTCTGGGATTAATATAGTCTTCCTTGATAAAAATTAAGTGTTGGTAGATAAAAATTAAGTGTTGTTGTTTTGTGACAAAATAAAAAGTAGCCACATAATTTCAGAATTGGAAATTAGGACATTGCAAATCTTAAGGAGAATATGAGAGAGAGACACACACACATACAGAAAAAGAGAGAGAATACTATTTATGTCTCCAATTCATGTACACTACTAAAGTCAAATCATCATTTTCATTTTTAATATCATTTTAAAACCCCTGCCTGTAATAATGTTTGGCATAAATACCGAATAAACTATTTTCTGAATGGCAAGTTAAACAGAAAATGATTTAATATAAGATCTACTTTGAAGTTCACATCTTGCCATTCTCTAGCTATTTACTTTTAGATAGCCATACTACTTACCTTTATTTATATTGCTGATGATGATGGTATGTACCTTGAAATTTCTGCTCTTTAATTATAAGAAACTATATTAGAGAAATGTAATATATGTAATATTTCAACTTAAGTGGTACGGCATTTTTGATAAAATATTTGATTTCTAATATCTTACATAAATAAACAATAGTGAATTTTTTTTTACTTCCCTATCATGATGATTATATATTTTTATCCAAAGATTCCCAGAAGGAAAGAGAAAAATTAATCCTACATAACTTTAGTTATATGGTACTTGAAAAACAGAACAGATCCCTGACATGCCTGAAAGTTCTGCTAAATGATATGACTTGATTTGATTTGGTCTTTGAATTTCAATTTAATGGATTCCTGTTTATTTGTTTCCCTAGTATAAATCAGGTTATACATTATTTATTCATGTTTCCTTTTAAACCATCTCAAATTCATTCCTTGTTATATTTCCAAAATGTACATAAATATGCATATATTTCTTCCTCGTACTTTCATCTACTTATGCAAATTTTTCATTTTGTATTTCAGCATTATCATTTTCATAAATAAATTCTTTATGCCATTCTTCTCATGACAATTCTAATGTATCTATTAATAGTTGTACAGAACATATTTGTTATATTTTAAACTCATGTTTTCATGGTTGGCTCTTCTCCTCTCACCTTTTCCTAAATTCCTCTGTTATTCTTTTAGCCTTCTTACCCTTTCTCATTTCAATATGCCAAGTTTAAAGTAAAATTCAGTTTATGAAAAGTTTTCCCACAATTTGCATTATTTAACACAAGTGTATAAACTTAGTCTTCGGTAAGTACTTTCTTTCAAATTCTCTCACCTATAGGCAAACCAATTTATAGAAAAGCTTTTTAAATTTAAGGCAGTGGTAGGAGCCAGTCTGGATCATCAGAAATAATGGATAATCTTCCTGAAGCAAACTTTGAAATCAAACTGCATGAACTCACAGATATTACCTCATTTTAATATGCATAGGTATGCAAGGTATGCATAGGTAAGTGTTATATTCTCTTAAACACCTCAACTGGTGTACAGGAGGAGCATCCCTATTAATTTCTGTGTGAGGACAAAGAGAGGTGATCTAGGATATCCATATGGACTGGGCCTGATTTGACACCTGCCCTAAACAATTGTAACATGAGAAAAACTTTTGGAAATGTTTAAGGAAAGTAAAGATGAAAGCAGAATTGTTTGTGTGTTTACAACATTATTTTGGTGATTAAAAATGCACCTAGCCGGGCGCGGTGGCTCACGCCTGTAATCCTAGCTCTGGGAGGCCGAGGCGGGTGGATCGCTCGAGGTCAGGAGTTCGAGACCAGCCTGAGCAAGAGTGAGACCCCGTCTCTACTAAAAATAGAAAGAAATTATCTGGCCAACTAAAAATATATATACAAAAAAAAAAAATTAGCCGGGCATGGTGGCTCATGCCTGTAGTCCCAGCTACTAGGGAGGCTGAGGCAGTAGGATCGCTTAAGCCCAGGAGTTTGAGGTTGCTGTGAGCTAGGCTGATGCCACGGCACTCACTCTAGCCCGGGCAACAAAGTGACACTCTGTCTCAAAAAAAAAAAAAAAAAAAAAAAAAATGCACCTATTAAAAATCAGTATTTAGAAATGATGCCAATTATATTTCCTGCTGGTAGAAATATATACATATATATATTTCTAAATAAAATAATCATTGTTTTATTATCCTGAATAAAACTGATGATTTTGTGTATATGAGGTCACTCACCTGCCATTGTTACTTTGCTAACTTGTCACTCTCTCACTTACCTCACCCACCCTTTCTCCTGTGGCTGCTTTTATTCCTTTTTACTTGTCCTTTTAATTATTTCCTCCTACCTGACCAGATATATTTGCATAAATTCTAAAGACACACTCTTCATACACTTTACACATGTTGTATAATACACAAAGACGTACTGGACATCAGCAATAAATGAAAAAATCCCTCCTGTCAAATGTACATGATAGTTCATGCTTTCCTTTAGCACAAGGGGATTTAGGACTTGATTAAATTTAAGCAATGTTAAGTCTAAATATGAAATTTTGCTCTAAGACATTGTACAAATACAAGAGATTTTTTGCGGGTATAAGGTAATTCCAAGTATTTGGGGCCATAGGTCTCTATGGGTTATATTTTGGTCAAAAAGAACTTGTATATTCCTAAATTACTTAATGATTTTTTTTGCAGTCAATGAAAAGACTATTGCAGTCAAAGTCAACAAAATAAAGTTTATTTTTACACAACTTTGTATTTATAAAGCTATTCTTTGAAACAATCATACCATGAATAAATTCTCTCTAGTTTCAACCTAGGAATCTTTTTATTATTCTATATGTGTAATACATCTACAGATAACATTTCTATCATATGTTGAATAAAAATCAAATGGGAGCTGCACAATTGCTAAGATTATTATTCAGTGAAAAACTGGGTTTATTTCTTTATGTTTTCTGTTAGATTTCCTTAACCACTTACTTATTTCAAGAACAAAAGGGATAGGTAGTTTATACAACAGGCAGGTTAACAATGATCAGATTGGTAAAGATGCGAAGCACTAAGTGACATCTAGTAGTCCAATAGCATTTTAACAACATACTATGACAGAGAAAAAAAAAAAAAAAGAAATACTTCTTGAGCTTCCACAGCCCTTAAGTAATGAATAATAATTTCAGAATAAGAACCACAGTTATTTAAAAGAAATCTGCAATAGAGTTGCAGTGTACTCTAGTTTACTCTCACAATACTTTTTTTTAAACAACTCTTTTTTTATTTTTTATTTTTTAAATTTTTTATTGATACATAATAATTGTACATATTCATGGAGTACACGTTATATTTTGATACAAGCATATAACATATAATGATCAAATCAAGGTAATTGGGACATGATTCATCTGAAACATTTATCGTTGCTTTATGCTGGGAACATTTGAAAACTTCTAGTTATTCTGAAATATAATAAATTATTGTTAACTATCGTTGCCCTATTGCACTATTGAACACTAGAACTTTTTCCTTTTATTTAACAGAATTACCCCTTCACCAACACCTCTTCATTACCTCTTCCCACCACCCTTACCTATCTCTAGTAGCCACCATTCTATTCACTACCTCCTTGAGATCAATTTTTTTAGGTCCCATATATGAGTGTGAAAATGCAATATTTGTCTTTCTGTGCCTGGTTTATTTCACTTAAAATAATGTCCTCCAGATCCAGCCATATTTCTGCAAATGACAAAATTTCCTTCTTTTTCATGGCTAAATAATATTCCATTGTTAATGTTGACATTAGAAAAGTAAGGGAGTGACCATTTGGCCACATGTCCACTCAAGGAAGACTGTGCTGCTCCTGACACATAACAATAATGGTACTCACCTAAAAATAGAGCACCTGTTTTGAGTTGCTTTTCCTGAAGTAGAAAAACCTAGGGCTGGTTACTCTCACTCTTCTTCTCAATATTCCTGGCATATTCAAGGAAACATTCAGGAAATAATTGTCCATAGGACAGAAAGAAGCCAACTGAGTTACAATGAAGTTTATACAGCATTATTGCTACCAAGTTATATGAGGTAAACAACAAAAAGCTCTCCCAAGCTCTATACCGTTTTTTAGCTTTTGTTAAATCCCCTTATGGTCAAGTTTCTTGACAAGTGTTGGTTACACTTAATATCTTCATTTGATCACTGCTCCTGCACTCTAAAAACATTGCATTCTGCTATCTCTTTTCATTTTTTCAATTAATCTGTCCATAGCAAAATCCTCAGGCATATGTCTATCAGTCCTCCTGGATACTTTTCTAATCTTTTTTAAACTTGGTTTTCCTGCAGCATTTGAGCTGTGAAAAAAAAATGTTACTGGTTTTTATTTTATTTTATTTTATTTTGCCTTTGGATATATCTCTCTGCTATAATTTCAACTACTTTAGTCTCCTCCAATAGCTGCTATGTTGTTCTTGGATCTCTGTATCTGTTCCTTTTCACATAGAAGTTGGGCTTTATCATGTGACTTGTTTTGGCCAATGAAACAATAACAACTGTAAGGCAAGAAGAGACTTGGAAAATGCTTGTTTCTTGGGCTGTGCTCTTGGGATGCAAGAGGCATGAAATCAAGCCCGGTCACCACCTGTCACCCCAGCTGATAGCCAGCCTATCCTCAGAAGCAGAGCCCCCAAAAGCAGATGGCTGGCAACTAACCGTAGATGTGCTAGAGAGCACAGCCAAGATCAGAAGAACTGCTCAGTGGAGTTCAGTCTAAATTGCCACTTCACAGAGCTGTGAACAACAGAATGGTTTATGATATAAACCATTATGTTTTAGGATGGTTTGCTAAACAGCAAAGTTTAGCAAAAATACTGCTTTTCCTTTTGTGTCCATATCTTAAAGTAATTAAGATTAACATGGCACCACCACTGTATTCTATCACCTAGATGGAAAACCAGGGTCATTTTCAAAGGTTTCCTCTCTATTCTGTCATTCATCTAATTGACCTTCAACTCTTGCTGCTGTTTTTAAACTTACAATTATTTTTTATATTGAAATAATTGAATATTTGATTAACTTAACATATATTTGTCATTACATGATATATACTAGAATTATTAAGCTAATAATTAGAAATAGAATGATTTGTTCATTTTGGAATATGGATTTAAGTGCTCCCTTTCCTATAGAATCCCAAAGGGGTTCTATATTCTACTGTCTCTTTCATAACACAGTACTTAAAATTGTCTTATGGTGTACAGCTATGTACCAGGCCATGAGCACAGTGGAGATTCTAGTAATAGTTTTATTTTATTTTTTTACCTAATTAATTCTGAAAGCCTTTTGTAGTCTTCTTTCTGAGAGATAATATAGAAAATACAACAGTAGTGTATTTGTTGAGGGTATTTTGTTATGAAAACCAGGAATTGTATGTGTGGTTGTTTTACTGAGATGTAAAATCTCCATCATCTTGATTCCTTGTTTAACCAAAGACTGTTTGCACAGCTTGCAAATAATACTTTTGTAGGAAATTAAATCTTTTTAGTGCCTCTGTCTCATGGTTACAATTGCCAGCTTTCTGAACCAGAATTTTTATTCCCGTTCACAAAGCTGACTAATACCCACACAATCCTTGAAAAAATTTAAATCTAACAATTAACAACAAGACAATTAGAATACATGGAGGAAAAATTGTAAAATGTTTGGCATTGGAAATTTATATGAGTGTCTTTTCTAAACACACCTATCATAAATGTTATGCACAGGAAATGTTTTGAAACACTGCCAATATTTTTTAGCCACTTATGCTTTGCTACTTTGCTCAAAACGACATGCCCTTTCCAAAGTAATCATGGAAACAAACGAAAACAAGCCTTCTGCCCAACAGCCACTTACTGTAGCATTTGGAGTTGGTTGAGTGTATAATAGGACATTCTTAATGCTGACCTTGTTAAAACAACTTCTGTCAATTATCATACTATGTATGTGTGCTTATGCACTTTGCTATTTCTTTTCATTTTAATTTAATGTGCCTTACTCATAATAGGTGTTCAATAAATAATGTTAGAATAAATAAAACTTAACAGACATTAAGTTATTTCTCTATTCAAATTTTTTTTCCTAAATTTTTTGCTCTTTTGCCATAGGAAATATATCCTACTGTGCTATAATAAATGAAGAAAATATGTAGTTTGAGTCTAAAAAACACATTTCACTTCTTTTGAAATGTTTTTTCTTCCCTTAAATTAACATGTGGTTAGAGGAGAAAACTTGCTCAGAGACGATATAGGATTTTAAAATACAGAATTTGGATATAGGTGATAAAAATTCAAATCTTACAAAATCAGTGGGCACTCCCCTGGATCAATACAATTGAAAGTCAAGAGATAGAAAAAGAGACGAGAAACAGCTGCATTAATTTAATCATATTGCATTCTTCAGAAAATGTTTTTAAAATTCAACTGAACAAGAATGACTTTCAACAGTGCTAAGATTAAACTTTACATTATTTTTTTCTTGGAAATTTTTATCAAAATTAGGCCTAATATTAGTACATCAACAAAATGTAAACTAAGTCTGGTAATATACAAATTGATAATTAGGTTATTTCATTCATATAAGAAAAAATATTTGAAATAAATAGTTTTCCTACTTTATATAGTCAGATTCTTTGTTTATATCTTGAAATGACTAGCATAGTCAAGGATTAGATTTATATACTTAGGACAAATGCCATTATGTAAGAACAGCAGGGTTTATAAAGGTTTGGTTAAATGAAGGAGCAAATGCACAAAAGTAAGCCGTTAAAATGGCTTAATAGTCAATTCAAATCACAGATGACCACTATTTATAGATAAGAGTGTACCCTATTTTCTCATCAACCCTTCTGCTCCTTATTTGGCATGCATCCCAATTTCTGCTGTGTTAACATTTGCTCCTGGGAGGAAGTGAAGGAAAAAAGGTCCATAAGGTTCCCATTGGCCCAGACAGTGGAAACATCTGCTGGATTCACGAGCAGCTTGCTGGCCCAAATTGATGCTTACCAACCCTGCCATATCAATCAATATTTCCTATGCCCTGGGGCTACACAAGCTAATTCAATGGGGGGGAGTAGGCAGTGCATTACATGCCCAAATTTCCTCATTAAGTAAGCATTATGTATTTTTAAAGTAACTATCATGGCATTATAAATTATGAGTTTAGAACTAATGGAATTCAAATTTTAACAGCAGAGTTTACTGGGTTATGCTATCATTAATTAGATCATTTTGATTAATGATGGATTCTATGCATTTAGAAGTTTGCTTAGAGATATTTGACCCTTAACCTTGAAGAGTTGGTTATTGTTGCTCTTTGGTGAGAAAATGTTTACCAGAAAAATATGCACTTTTCTTAATAAGGTTGTCTTTGTAGGTTGCTTTAAGATTCTCTGGTTACTTATTTTAACAATGGAACTTAAAATTACAGCTCCACGTGTAAATTTAATGAATTTTTATTAAATAAAATTATTGATTTCTCACTGTTTCTATCTCCCTCTCTCTCTCACACACACACACAGACACACATTTGTCATTTCAAAAGTAGGTATGACTACATGGTGAGTGCCAGGCGCAATGTCTGAAGAATGGACACGCTTGAGGCTCTGACTCAGGGGGATGGGTGGGACATGGACAATGTATATAACCTGAGCTTTTGTACCCCCATGAAGAGCTGAAATAAAAAAAAAATGTATACTTATCTCAATAACCCAAACACTTGGAACTTTCTGCAGTTGCCCTCTGAGTCTTTGGCTCATTCTATTCAAATAGTGCCCTCAATGTGAAAAATCTGTACCTTCCAAGGATTTATTAAAATTTATAGAAGTAATTAAGTCATCTGAAGAAAATATAGGACCCATTTTTGTGTGTGTTATAAACAAGGACTTACTACAAAGCAGTAAGACTACTTTTCTATTAAACTTCTCCACGAAAGGAATATTAGTAATGACAAGTTAGTTTAAATTTTATCCAACGGACTGATTTTAGAAACAAAACATTCAGTACATTTCTAAATTTCAGCAATGAGTATCAGCTATCATTATATCAGTGTAACTGAGAGAGAGAAAGAGAAATAGAAATCTAAATCTATCATCTATCTATCATAGCACACATCTTTGGTTTCAGATCTATCAAAGCATATAAGACTAAGACTTTGAAATGAAACTCTTTTGTTGCACAAATTTTACACAGAATTCACGAACTATGTCATAATTTATTTAGCTTCAATCCAGTATGCAAAGGAAGCAAGATAAACAGGAACAGTTTTGAGCATGAGTAATGTGACCAATCTATTGTTATTGAAAGAGCCTGTACCTCAGCAGATAGACTAGGCAGAAATGTTATTTTTTATTAATCTGATATTATGGTTGCAATGCTCACTTTGCTAGAGGAGTAGCACAATCCTTAGTTTCATATGTACAATAATACCCACGAAACACAACAAGCTTTATCCAATACCAAATTTACCCAAAAATCATAAAGCAAATGATATAACATGGATGTTAACAGCTGGCAGAGGCCTTGTGACTCCCTGAAATGCTTCTGAATGTGCACATTCTTTACCCAATACTACACTGGGTCGGTATGGGCTACCTCAGCTCAGGGCAGTCTTCAACTCTGGGATCTATTCAGCTTTTAGGTCTTTCTAGCCATACAGCCTCTTCAGGATTTTATCATGAGTTCCCATTTTCCAGTACAACCTCATCTAATCAATACTGATAATTCATTATTCAATAAACAATCTCAACAATGGCACGCAGGTACTTAGTCTAGTATATAGCGACTTCCCCAGTTCTCATTTATTTTGGATCCAGTATACGTGTATGAAGTGCTTGAGTTGCAAAGATGGTCCAACCAAGAGTTAACATTTTAGGACTACCTGGGACTAGAGGAAAGGTAAAGAATCAGGTAGTAAGTCTTTCCTTCCAGTATTATAGTGAAGAGACCATTGGCTTTGCTATGAGTATTTTTTTTCCTAGCTATCATTTTGCAACCATTCTCTAGATTAGGCATTCCTAAAATTTAAAGAATTAGATATTTAAATTGCCTCAATCTTTATTGAAGTTTATTACTATAATTCAAATTAAAAGCACTTCAATTCATTATAATTTTCTAATTAACAGATTAAAAATGCAGTAACCCCAATAAGAATGTGAGAAAATAGTATTAATTCCTTCTTTGCTTTATCAGAAGTATAATTCTTTGAGCTGATTTATCTGAACAAATCTATACAAAGTATCAAGTTTTATTTTAATATTTTCCCACAGCAGTTTCCACTTACTCTCATAGGGTAATGTTCCCCCAGATCTAATGTGGCACTACAAAGGGCTTGAACATCAAAGCATGTAAACATGGACAAGATGGGTGAAATCAACATTAATGAAATCTTTGTGCATTCAGAAATGATCAAACAGGGAAAAACACATCCTATTAACCACTATGTTATTACATTTTTTTTTCAAAAGAGAGCATGTTCCCTGGGGAATATTCCAAGTTGATTCATATGTTACTGCATATTGATCAATATGTAAATAATTAAGGTGATATCATTTGAACAAACTGTTCATGTGTTCAAAAAATATGTGCCCACTATGTCTAAGTAATGAAATATCTTCTGCCTGTCAGAAAATGAACAGTCATATCTATTTCTGCCTCTGCTATCAAGGACCTTTATATATGTCTCAGATTTATATACCAATGGTTACATTGGGATAACAAATTTGTTATTGGAAAAGAAAACACTTTTTTCTATGATATTAGTCAAAAGAGTAATTGTATTTATAAAGTTTATATAATGCACTGTTATGCAAGGGAAATAACTCAAATTTTTTGTTTCTTCATTTTTCTGTCTCTTGGGAACTCATTTATTTGACAGCATAGTATTATTATCTACTCAGAGAAATATATCTTTGAAAAAAACCTGTTTTAAACACAATATTTACATCCATAGGTAGTTTACCAGAAATACTTAGCTTTCTCCCAAATAACTACTGCAGTTTAAAACAGACAATAAAAGGAAAGTCCATCACTGTTAATAACAAGAAACTTACCAAGCCAATGATATTTTAAACTGGAAGTAAGGAGTATATGAACATACAGGTAACAATCCTATTTTAGTACAAGTTCAAGCAAGTAAAAGATGAGTCTCCATTTATTATAAAGGTATTTACAGTGTAAAATTTAAAAAAAAATTTTCTCAAAATTTAATGGATTCTTTGATATTTTCTCAATAAGGTTCTTGATTGTAAACACAATTTTTACAATGATTCATCTTCAAGATTAAACATCCTTGATTTAGGGATAATAATTAAGTTGATCTGCTGAGGACTGGTTCCAGGATCTCTGTATATACCAAAATCCACGCATACTCAAGACCCACAGTTGATCTGGTGGAACCTGCTTATAGGAAAACTCATGCCTTGCTATATGTGGTGTTCACATCTTGCAAATACTGTATTTTTCATCTTCATTTGGCTGAAAAATATCTGTGCGTAAGTGGACCCAAGAAGTTCAAGCCATGTTGTTCAAAGGTCAACTATAATTAGAAAAACAGCATCTTCTGAGAATGTAAATTGAGTCATGTCTTTTTTCAATGATTGTCATTGCATGTAGAATAAATGTAACATCCTCATTATTATAACATAACAAGCCTTATGTGATGTGGCCTTAACCTTCTTCTCCACCTCTCCTTGGGCTATCCCATCCCATATCCCATTGATGCCTCCCATATGCCAATTTTGTTGTTATTATCATTGTGTTTTTCAATTCCTCCAACCTGTTTTCTGCCTCTGGCTCAGGACTTTTGCATCAGCTAATTTACTTTTTGGAATGCTGGCCCAGGTCTCTAACACTCTTGTCCTCAGGCTATTTTTAAATGGCTGACCATTTCTTACCATTTAGGTTTCAGCTGAAATGTTACCACCTTCTTTGCCAGGTCTTTTATTTATTTATTTATGCTTTCTTATTTTTACTGACTTTTTAAGCTGTAAGTTCTGAGTGGTCAAGACTTATTTCACTGTTGTATTTCCATCACCTACCATAAAAGCACATTCTAGGCATAAAACATATATTTGTTGAATAAATTAATATCATAGAAGTATACTTTATAGAAAAAAATCCATCAAAAATCTAAAAGCTATTCGAGAAAGCATTAAATTATGTTATATTTATAGTTCATATCTCTAATATAAACTGAAATTATACATTGTTAAATGGCATATGTTTGATATCACATTTTTTCTTACATGTATCTTGTACCTGTCATTTCAGAATTTCTTATTGCATTCCATAATTTAAAGAGGTAGAATCTACACAGACATCTATATAGCTTTTTCACATAAATAACTCTATTCAAAGCACCAATGCAATTATTTTAATTTTTGCAGAAAATAATACAGAAAAAGAATATTAATGAAGAGATAATTTGGGTAATAGTCAACATAATTTCATGCTTGTAGAATGTGCATATATGTGACACAATCCAAAAGAAACATAATGCCAAAATTTATACACACTGTCTAAGTCAAATCACTACCAACAGTAAATCAGGCAACAATTAATTAGGGCTCGTAAAATTTGTTTTTCATTTAGAATTAGGAAAAAACAGTTTGAAAACCAACTGAAGTCCTAGTGCCTTCTCAATTTATAACTTTTGTCAGAATCTCTATCTTATTTTGCTAGTTGAATTTTACACATTTACATATTTGAAATAATCATATTTTTAAAATTAGGATTTTATTGATACCTGTTTTATTTTCTTCCATTTTTTCATTTAATTTCCTCCCACAATTAATTTATTAGAAATTAATTTTCATTGAAGTTAAATACTTTAAAATACATTATAATGTAGTATTATTTGTTATTTTCTTTGATACACCAGCCTTCTAAGATCCACTGGCTGAAACAAATATGTATGTATCATTTTCTTCCTTTTTAGGCTCAGACTGAAATTTTTCCCGGGAACTTCAATTTTAAACAGTTATATCCCATCCAGTCAATTTTTTTGCCTTCAGAAAATTGATTATTGTACCCTCAGCACTAAATTCCTCACCGTGTCTTCAGAAGAGTCCCACCATCTGTGTGTACCTTTCCAGAATATTTCCTCCAGTTTGACATCTCAATTTAGAATTTAGTAACGTGATTGAGCTTCACTGTAAACCGGACTGTGATTGTGGTCATAAATTTCATTTCTCTGGAAGGCTGCCTCTCAAATGTTCATCAGTTAGCAAGTAAAGCTAGTCAGTTCTAGGTCTTGCTCATTCACCCTGAAAACAGTATTCTAGAAAGATAAAATGAATTTATGCACACATAATTACCACATAAGTCTGTTTTAAACTTATAAAAATAATTTTAAAATCCTTTTGTTCTTTTATGTTGCTTTGAGAGACATACAGTTTTCTTTTCATTTTTAAATTCTTTCCTTTGCTTTTGATTCTTCAACAATACTTTAAGATATATTTGTAGAGGAAAAAAGTAGCCTGGTGAATATAAATGTGAACAATTCGAACAATTCATCAAGTTCACTTTTTCCTTGAGAAATCATATATATTTATGCAATACTGTTGTTTGGATTTTTGAGAGAACTCTAAACATTTTAGAGAATGAATTAATATATATAAATTAGTAAAATATATTTTAATATTTTTGTTTCGAAAATTATATTTTGGTTGTAACACCATATATATTTGTATTTATTCTAGTTCACTAAGTGCATTTTGCAATAAGCAAAAAAGCTAAGAACAGAATTTGTATAGATACAGGTTTAAAAAATGATGGATTTTTTTTTCATCAGATACTGTTTCAAACATGCTAAAGGAATGCAACTACTAGGTAAGAGCATAAAGCATCCATAAAACAAAATTTTCCAGGATCTTATAAGTATTCTCTGAAGCTTTAGATTTTGTAAATTAAGAAAAGTAAAAATGTAATGATATGGCTGAGCAACACAAAATTAATAGAAGAAATTAGAGAAATCTAGTTTGTGTAGAAAGAGTAACTGTGCTGGGAATATTATAATAGGGAAGGCTGAGGTATACAATCATAAAAAAATATTTTTTGAAATAGAGGGGAAGGCACTGATGTTATGTTTCACCTACATTACAAATTTCTCCAGGGCTATCTCTGATTCTGAAGATCAAGAATTAACTCTAATTATAAATCCTATCGTAGACACAGCAAATGGTAGCTAGTTTTGACACGTTATGTATTTAACTGGGTCACCTATCCACAGACACTGTGTAGGTCAATTGGAAACAATCCAATGGTTACTTATCCCATAGGTTTCTTGGTTGGCTGTGAGTGGCCTGGAAAATGAATATCACATTCTGGAGAAAAGAAAGGGAGGTGAAATTTCTACAGGAGAATTATTATTCTCCAGGTCAGGAGCTGTGGGAGCCACTGTAAATCTGAAAGAGCCTTTTGTCATGGATCAGAAGCCAACAAAGGACTAGGGCCACACTTTGGGTGCACAAGAGTTTCTGCTCCCAGAGTTGGTAGCAGAATGGGCCACTCACAATGGCCATAGTGAATACCAGGGTCTGGTCTACAGGATTGTGACAGCTGAAGCTGCCGATTTGGCACTGCTACGCTCTGATATCAGGAGGCGAAAGCCCTTCCAACCTTTCCTGGCCTTGCAAGACCCACTGCCCGCCAGCTTTGTCTCTTTCCTGCCTTGGTCTGGCAGATGCAGCGGAACACAGGTCTCCAAAGTGCTTCCTGTCTCTATGGAAACTGGCAAGCAGCACCAGACTGATGGCCATGCTCCACAGTGGCTGGGCAGAGTGGTGGCACAGAAGGTGGATACCAGGTGTTGTACTCTGAAAGGCAGACTGAATCCTAACAGGATGAAGTGGAATCAAAGAAAAACAGAATTATATGTGGTAGCCTAGGAAAGTAGACAACTTAAAATTTCTCAGGCAAATCTAAAAGCCACAATAAAAGGACAGGGGAAAAGTATTAAATAACTAAAGGATTCTAAGTGTTTGAAAGGACAGAGGGAAATTCCAAAAGTGGAAACATTTTGCACTTAGTTATCAGTCTTAATTTTTCCTCTAATTTCCTTTCTCACACGATGGAGCATTCATCGCACTTCTCTAGAGAATTACAAGTCTGCATTAATGACATTTGTGCTTTTCAATCCAATAGGCTTTAGAATGCAATATGTGCTTCAGTCCACACAACTACTGAGCCACAACTTTCACATTAGAAGGTTATTTGTTTAGAATGCCTTTGGTAATTTAGTGGAAGTAATAGCATGCTGTGTGTGCATTTAGATATATTTTTAGACTCTAGTTTAGGCAACAAGAATGATCTTGAACTTTCTAAGATGCAGGTTCTTAGTATAAATACCCCTAGCCTGTTGATGGAACAGATGAGAGAGACAGAGAAAGAAAGAGAGAGAGAGAAAACAAAAAAGCTGAGAACAGTTAAAGGGAAGTCCCCTAAGAATAGTAGGATGGCTTTGTACTTCATTTAAAAATGTGTGTCCTACTTCTTTCATTTCTTGTTGAGTTTTGTATTTAAGAACTGTTAATTTTATATCTATATCTATATCCATTTAGCATCTGTGCTAAACAACCAAAATATAAGAGAACCTTAATATAAGAACAGTATTTTTTTGTTTAAATGAGATCATTGAGAGAACACAGAAAATATTTAAAAAGAAACCAAAACATGTATGCTATTTGATTTGGGTGGTAATATCTCGGTTGAATTAAATAGTTTTGTAGGTTATGTTGACAGGTTTTACTAAGTATAAATATATCCCAAAACGAAGGGTCAAAATACATGACATTTTAATCTCATGAGACCCTTACACTTTCTTACTGAAAAATTATATCTTAAATTTTCATCATATCTTGTTTTTGTTTGTTCCCCTTCACTGTTTTTAAATCTGGTTCTTCCTTTGAAAGTTTTGCTTATTTTCAGGAAGAAAAAGATAATGAGAGGTCCTCTGTTCCTGTTAAATAACTGACAAAATTTGATCACTTACGCTGAAAAATTACTGACTGTAACTTACTCCCTCTCAAATGTGCAAAGCCTCAACCTCTGCCCGTCTGTCTTACATATATCTCAGGTGATCATTGCTCTTAGTAAGTAAGCACTCATGTGAAATGTGCACTGATCCAGTGCTGTGGCCCACATTTAATCTTTAGCACAGGAAAAGAGATGAAGAAAACCGTTGCCTTCACTCATCCTCCATTCAAAAGATAGCAAGGCTTGAATGATGCTGCTCTTAGAAGTAGATTCATGCTTTGGTATCAGTGTTAAAACATGCATCTTCCCCTGCCTGCCCTCTTTTAACAACACTGCTGGTTTCAAAGATCTCTTTTGACTGCTTTGCTTATTGCTCACCTACTCTACTGGCACATCACTGCCTATCACCATGGTTAGGTGTCTATAACCTTAGAATTTGCTTGTTTGTGTCCTACATGATAGTGCTCTGGATTCTTGGTGGTCAGACAGTGAAGGCATGCATGAAATGTGTGAGAAAGAAGGACAGCTCCTAACTAACTGAGGTCAAGAGGAGCCAAGACTCAGTTCACTGGATTTTGAACTTGGTAATTACTAATATAGACAAGGAAAGGTTGACCATTCTCTTCCTAATTATATGACAGATGGAAACATTCAAGGAGTAATGGTAGCTGCTTAGTCTGCTATTTAAAGACAGGGACAGGAGAGCTATCTTTTCAGGATATCAAATTTTTGTTCATCCCTAAAGTGTCTTTCATGGCAATAAATTAGCAAATTATTCCAACATAACTAATGAAACTAACTAAAATTGTTTTCAACCAGTGGCACTAGTTAGAGAGAAATAAACTTGGCAGCCTAAGTAAAACTAGTAGTTTAGAATCACTGCTCACAGAGTAGAGGAAAAAGTGAGCCTATTTGAAGGGTTTTTATTGGCAGAATCATGGGTGGGGGGTGGGAAAGCTGAAAATGTGCACAGAAGCCCCAACAAGGGACATCAAGAATGACTTTTAGTGGTGTACTATAAATATTTAACGATGTGCACTATGGGGAAAATCATTGACTTGTAGTGTTTGCCAATTTCTGTCGTGAAAATACTCCCTCTGTGGTCAATTTCAAGCTACCAACGTATGTCACTGAGAAAGAATTGGGAAGAGTTGTGCTCAGTTGACTCTCATGAGCTGATATGAGCTCTAGCATATTATGCTTTCACTTGAATTTCAAATAATTTTTCACTTTTTAAAAATAAGTGTAAAAAGTCTAAATGTATCTTTGGAATGTTTGATTGCAAACTATCTTTCATTTATCAGAGTTATTTAATCAGAATTAAATTTACTTTATTTTCAAGGCCACTCTGTGGTTAAGCAGATAAGGTCTGATTATAGAGTGCAAGAGTTCAAAACCTGGCTTTTGTAATTTCTAACTATGTGACCGTAGGCACGTAATTTAAAGTATCTGTGCATCAGTTCTCTCATCTTCATGGTAAAGATGATGACAAGATTGTCATGTAGATTAAATCATTGATACAGGAAATGCGCTTAGAATAGTGCCTGGTACATTGTGAATCCTCAGTTAAGGTTAACTGTATTTTTCACACATTTATTACTGGCTTAATGATGGTTGAGGGATGAGGTAATATAGGAAAGGCACTATTAAAAGGAATATTGTTGCAAGAGAAATTGGACCAGGAAGGGAAAGTGAAATACTTTCAGAATCACAGATGTCCATCAACCTAAAAAGCTTTAGGTAGGATTTACACTTAAAGTCAAGAAATGTTATTGTATTCTGTTTTTCCCCACTCTGAGATGTAAATTTGGCACAGCTCTATCATTTCATGTCTATTTTAGGGCTCTAATGGTGTTAAATATATCTGTTCTAGATTGCCATCTGTTACATATCCTTACATATACTTCTTATATATTTCAAGTAGAAACTTAAAAAAGGTGTCTTAAGATATCATGTTAATATATCATTAAAACTTTTATGATTTAATTTTTCCATATTTTTTGTCAGTGAAGAATTAGTCACTACTTCTGCCCCTCCATTTTGATCATGAACTAATGTAGCAGATGAGTTATTTTGATTATTCTACTGTCAAAAGGTCCCCTACACATGCCAGCCAGTGCTCTAAGATGATGCATTCATTTTGGACCTTGAACACTTACTCAGAGCTTCCGTTTACAATACAGTATGTTAAGCAGTGTAGCTGATTCAAAGATAAGTAAGAAGCCCCATTACCATACTCTTAACTGGCTTAGAATCAAATAAAGGAGACAGATATTTATACAAAGAATAAAAGGTAGTAAAGACTAGGAGGGGAGGAGGAAAATGATAAACGCAGCTTGCCTGGGAAAATAGCCAGCTACTAAAATTCCAAAGTGGAAGTTGTGTTTTCTTTAAATCTTCTCATATGCTTGATTGGTAAGAATAACTCCTCTGATATCTAGGATGGGGATGAGCTTAGCCAGAGCCCATATTGTTTTAAAATAAGCCCTCAGTGATATGACCAATGATTTGCATGTTAGAAATCCTTACAGATGGTAAACAAGATCAGTACTGCACCGCATCCAGGCTGTCTTCTTCCTGATCCTCATATCCTCTCCTAAAGTTTCTAATTACCTTTCAGACTCCTTAGCAAGTTTCTCTTCTTCCATTCATCCTTCAAATGTTGATTCATACAAGGCAAGGCATGCAGTGGGTCCTCCAAAATATCTGTGTAATGAATGCGTTGAGAATGAATTATTTGAAATTTTTAAAATTTATTTTAATTAACAAATAATAATTTTGTGTATTTATGAGGTACAATGTAATGTTCGATCTATTTATATATTACCAAAAGATTTAATCAATCTAATTAACATATCCATCACCTCATCAACTTATTTTTTTATGAGAACATTAAAAACCTATTCTTTTGGAAATTTTGAAACATATAATGCATTTTTATTAATGTTGGTCACTTGCTAACATACTAATTTTGCTAATCTGGAAAATGAGCAATTTCTTTGGAAAGATTCTGAGATTGAATGGCGACCTTGAGCCATGAGGAGTTAAAAGAGTAAAGTACCAGCTAACTTGATGCTCTCTTCAGGTTATAATCATAAGTAAAAGGTAATTCAAAGCTGTGAGAAGTTTGACTGCCTATAACACAAGCTTTTGAATTGATTTTGGAAACCGCATATCCTAAGGGTATTTAGGATTAGGAGATTCTCTACATGACTTTGCTCTGTATTGGGAAAAACTAAATTATTTGACTGCAGGGATTTTAGGCTGCAGGTCCCAGAGAACTGAAGTTTTAATACTTTAAAGTCAGAATCCATGGGAGGAGAAGATAGCGGGCAGGTGTCCTAATCTTCTACCTGGAAGGACAAGTTATAGGTGTGCTAGTGTATACAGAGTGCCTGGTATGTAGAAGACCCTGACAAACAGTTTCTTCTGTGGAACAGTGGGGAAAAACTAAAATAGTTATTTAAAGTAAGTTCTCAATAGAATAAAATATTTAAGGGTAGTTAATGTTGACATTGTCTCCTGTGATTTTACAACTTAAAGTTTCATTGTTAAAATGATTACTCAGGTTTTTTTTGTTGTTGTTTTCTAATTCACATGTAAACAAATAGTGAAAAAAACCTTCGTGGAAAAATAAGAATAAAAATATTGAACTTTCAGAACAAACTCCAAATGGTTCATTGACTTTTTTTCACCATGGAAAAATCACTTAACCTCCCAGTGTCAGTTTACCCATCTGTGAAATGAGAAGGATAATATTTTCTTATGGGGATGTTTTGGAAATTATTTTGCAAATGTAGTAGATGAAATTGTTGCAAGCATCACTGCTCTTTTTCCACTTCTTTAAAGAAGCTAACGGTATTATTTATGTACGAGTTGATAATCAAAATGTCATCTGGGTTGAATGTACATTTTTATTAGCAGTTATGTGCTTTTTATTACTTGAAGAATTACTCCCAGATTGCTCAATCTATGCATTATGTCAATACCAGGGAACTTGAGAAAAGTGTCTTAAAACCATTTTGAGCTACATATTTATGAGCTGCTAATCTCTAGTAATTATTCCTTCTTTTTAGATCATGTTTTCTCTGATGTGGTTTTTCGCCTCACCTCACTTCACAAGATTGATAGTTCTCCATGTCACCCTTTTAGAGGTCACCTCTGAGCTGAAGGCAAAACACATCCCACTCTGGCTCCTGTTGACTTTCAAGTCAACTATCAAAGAATTTATTCCAGACATATCCTAACCTCAATTTAAAAACTCCACCCCAAAGATTACAGGGAGATATCCTGGAGAGTTGCCATAGTGACTCTAAGAGGTTGGCATCTAGGAGACAGAGCTACTGATATCAGATTTCTTACTTGATAAGACTAATTATATAAGGTGGTCATGAACCTCTGTGCTTGTGTCATTCAGGTCTGAAAAGAAATTTTCCCCTTCAGGCTTTTCTGTCTCTTACAGTGCCAATCAACAGGCTTCTTGGTAATAAGATTCTTATGCCAATAGTTCCAGCGTAACCTCAAGTGGTGCTTGTAGTAATGATAGAATCATTACAAAACTAAAGAAGAAAAGGGAAATATATTTCCTGGGTGTGACTAAGTTATTATAATGTTTTTGCACATGTAAATTACCCTTGACTTAATGAACTACCTTGCTTACCTAATAGTATTTTAACCTAGCTTTGGAAAGTCATTTTTATCCGTGTTGATCATTTTTATCAGACTTGGAAGAGCTTATCTCTAGATCATCTTACTGAAGTGAAATTTATGTATTATGTTTCTATGTTCATGGATTTTGTTTTAATGATTAGAAGTGCACTTATTAAGTAAATTTATTACATGAATTACTTTAATAAATTAATACGATGCTTAGGAAAATAAAAGAACTTGATTATGTATTGATGATATCCAAATTAACAGGGTCATTTTAAAAATATGTATTTTTCTGATTTTAAAGGAAATATATATTCACTGGAGAAAATCTGGAAACTACAGAAAGGAACAAAGAAGAATATTATTTATATCTCCTGGTTTAGAGTAATCGCTTTAAGATTTTGATTAATATTCTACAAGATGAACACTTTTTAAAGAATACCCACAATGTATTCTCCAACACATTTTGTATTTCTAAAAACAGCTACATCTATAGGAAATCCAGATGAAATAGGATTCTTTTTTTTATTTCCTTTATCAGAAATTGGATCTAAAGTTTTAGTATCCATATTTCATAAACTTTTTTCAGGATTATAAAAGCTCCCAAGAAGTATTTTATGTTTCCTCTACTGCTTTAGAGAGTTCAGTTCATCCAAAATTATTCTAGTGCTTTATCTTCAACAATGACCAAGTCTAGCACCATATAATTAATGCAAGGCCAAGGCACATTAATGATTATCATACTACTATTTGAATATAAATCTTTATATGTGCCTAGGAGAAAAAGAAGCTTTTCTAGAACATGTAAGGGAGTATAAAGGAGTCCTAATTGCATGTCAATATTGTTTTCTGATTAAGGATTTTAAATTATTTTTCTCTTTCATAATATATGGTTTTGTTGTTGATGTTTGGTTGATTTAAATTCCATTTTGAGTGAGAAGTTAAGTCCAACGTAGATTTTGGGAAGTTAATCATTTTATGATTTTCATTTAAACAACTTTTTCTTTAATCCCCTTTTAGGCAGCCAAGGGCAGTTTCCACTAACACAGAATGTAACGGTTGTTGAAGGCGGAACTGCAATTTTGACCTGCAGGGTTGATCAAAATGATAACACCTCCCTCCAGTGGTCAAATCCAGCTCAACAGACTCTGTACTTTGATGACAAGAAAGGTGAATACATTTTCTTTTGAATGTTTTAATCATATTCTGAAATATCCTAATTACAATAAATTTATTTTTCTGAGATGATTCAAATTATTCCTTTTGATTACCAAACTGCTGCTGCTTGTATTTAAACATGTTAAATATTAAATACTTTAGTTTGCAAGTCATAAACACTAAAGATAACCTATGTCAACTTTTTAATAAAATAAACAGTTCTAATTCTGTTTCAAAAATAGTTTTATGCCTTCTCTTAATAATCATCTTCTCTCTAGATAGCATATTCTTTCATTCTTGTAGCTGCCTTGTATATAGATTGAATTTTTTTTCACTCCTGTTAATAATATAATGTTATTTTTATTAACTTTAGTTTTATATATTTGGAAGAGGCAATATAATTTTGGGAAGTTTGGTGATTTTATTTTCATGAATTGGGTTTGAAAGTAAGAATTGTAGAAATAATTCTCATAATAAGGTTAAGTCACTTCATTTTTCCAAAATATACTGAAATGAAAAGAATTTGTATTTCTTAAAGTGGAATTGGGCTTCATTAATTAATTTTGGCTTCCAATTTGACAACAGATAGATTTGGGTAAACTTTTCTGGAGTAGTATGGAAATTCACATTATATAATTCAAGCAAACAACTAAAAATGTGCACCAAATTGCTAGACCTTCAACTATTGTTATAATGCATAAAAAATAAGTCCATAAACTATAATAAAAATATGGGACTATTGCTTTAGACAGATTTAAATTATATAGGACATAAATATCTACATGTTAGCTACTCAACATAGTGTTGATATTTGGTTTTTTACAAATCTATATAGATAACAGGAAGATAATTTAAAATCAGTCACATTTTAACTATTAAAATGTAGTCAAATATACTCTAATAAATGTGCCCAGTTCACCTAAAATATGTATTCACTATATTTTGTTTACTTCTATGGCTTTTCCTTTTTGATGTACTCTAGAGTTAAAATGAAATCTTTAATTTGCTTTAAATGTTAAATATATAATGAAGAACTGATTAAATGTCTAATTCATTGATTTGAGAAATACTTATTAAGATCCCCTTTGTGCCAGGTATTAGAGACCAGAAGGATAATAGTCTCTGCCTTTTTAAGGCAAACAGTCTAGTAGAGGAGACAGACAATAAACAAACACATAAATAATATATATTTTAGAGTACATTGGTAGGGGACAAGCACTATGAAGAAAAATGAATCAGGAATGGAGGGTCTGTTAGAGTTCTCCAGAGGAATAGAACCAACAAGATGAACAGATAGATAGATGATAGATACATAGAGATTTTTCTTAAGAAATTTACTCAAGTGATTGTAGAGGCTGGCAAGTTTGAAAAATGCAGGGAAAGCTGGCAGGCTGGAGACTCAGGGAAGAGTTTGTGTTGCAGATCAAGTCCAAAGGCAGTGTGTAGGCAGAACTCCTTGTTCCTCAGGAGACCTCAGACTTCCTGTTAAAGCCTTCACTCATTGAATGAGGCCCTCCTAAAATAAAGAGAGTAATCTGCTTTACTTAAAGTCTCCTAATTTAAATGTTAACCTCACCTAAAAAATACCTTCAGAGCAACATCCAGACTGGTATTTGACCAAACATCTGGGTGCTGCGGCCCAGCCATGTTGACACAAAATTAACCATCACAGAGGGTTAGTAATGCCTAGCATCTCTGTAGAACTCTATTATTTAGAAAGAGCTTCAATTTACACTGTTTTAATTTGCTATCTGGGAGACATGTAGAATAGATATATCTACTGGCCAAATTTTCACAGCAGCACATGAGAGGAAGCAGTTAAAGGTCTCACAATTATATAAGCCAAACTTAAAGGCAATATTGTGACTCCGTATAGATATTACCATGTTTTGATTAGAATTCCTTGATGTGAAATCATGCATGTTTAACAGGGACTTCCAATCATAGAGCTAGAGCTTGCTTTTATTTATTTATTTATTTGTTTGTTACTTTAGAAATGTTTTTAGAAGTTTCAAAATGAATTTTAAAATGTTTATCTGCTAAACACTCACTATGGCACTATTTATGTAATTTTGATCCTTAGTTAATATTATTAACTAGTTAATGTTTCTGATTATGGCCTTTTATATCTCATTTTAGAAATTTTCAAACGTACTTAATGAGACTGTAAAGTGTTTCTTAGCAATTTGGTAAACAACTGAGGAATATCTAATGTGATATTTTTAAGCCTTTTTAAAGAAAGGATGTTCAAGTATAAACTATTGATTTTATAATTAACTGCTTTAAAACTTCACAGCTATATCCCACATAAACTAGTTTTTATTACAGGTATATTGAATTGAAATGAAAGTTGTATAGGTGGAAAATAAAGCTTGAAGACATTTTTTTATTTCACTGATTTCTAGCATTAAACAAGTCTTAGTCTTATCATGTTAATATTACATAAGCTTTATAGCTTGACCTCAAACTTAATGCTTTTGGGATAGAGAAAGCATGTCTCCTAAAACAAAGAGTGCTGGTGTTTGTTTTGTGTTTAAATGCTTCATGGTATTTGAAGAAGTTTGTTGTAGCTGTTGCTGATGTCTTAAATCAAGTGATCTTTGTTGTTTTCTGACAAATGAAGCTTTATTAGTTAAAAAAAAATAACTGCATAGTTATAGAGATTTAACAATCTTTTGTAATTTTAGCATTAGATTACAAATATCAGCAAATAAAAATTTAAAACATATGCCCAAATATAATGTAACATCAATTTTAAGGAAATCTCCCATTTGCCTCATTATATAATGTAAAACAAAATGTGTCAGGGAGAAAATAGACTTTTAGAAATGTTCATGGAACAATTAAATTTATAGTTACTCTATTTAATTTATCAGTTTGATCCTTTACATATTTTTAAAACAATATAAATTATATTAATTTAGAAATATTGCTTTCATCCACCACTGCGTCTAAGGAAACAATTTTGCTTAGTAGCAATTTTTGAAAGTGTATCATATTGTCAACGAAAAATTTGTCCCAAGCAACTACTATGAATTTTGATAACAGTAGAACACTTTTTGCTCTTCACTCATCCTGCAGGTGTAAAATAACAATCTCCGCTTTGTAACAACTCTTGCACTGCTTTTTAAGGAGATTTTTGAGAGTCATGTTTACAGTAACATCTATAATTGTGAGGTCAAATCCTCAGGCACAAAGACAAAATCTATATTTAATGTCCTTGTGTCCTCTTTTAGTGATTCTATATGTTATCCTCTTAAAAAACATCTAAAACAAGAATTGATTTGAGGTATTTCAAGCTAATACATCCTTTCTGCAGAAAATAGAGAACAACTTAAAATACAAGATTTGCAAAGACTAGGAAATAAGGCAATCCCTCTTTTCTGAGGGCTAATTATGGGGAGAAAAAAAATCATGTTATATTTGGGATATATAGAAATATACACCTTTACACTTAAAATATGCATCTTTACATTTTCATAAAATAATGAATTGTTGATATATGTACTTGCCTTATTTAATTTTCCTTTCTCTAATGCTATAATAGTTTAGTTAGGTTGAAAAAAGCCATTGTGTGTGTGTGTGTGTGTTTAGTATAGCAGGTTTCTGTTTTTGATATTACACTTTTTCTAACTCTATTGTTCCAAATATCAGTTGCAGTAAAATCACAGAAAGTATTGAATAAAGAAACGCTTTCATAAATGGCGATCTAACATGTCTTTTTCCTCACATGTCAGTGGTTCAATTGCTATGTGATGTCTTAGTTGAAGGGATCCTTGATCTGTGATGTCCATCAAATGTGAAAGCTTGAAAATAGAAGCATTTTTTAAAAATTCTTTACCATGATTTTCCACACACCATCTTTTTATCTGCATTTCCCTGGCTATTCCTCCTCAATTTTAAGACTTATCGGGAGCAAGCAAACATGCCAAGTTGTGCCAGAGCCTAAGTGCAAAAGCTAAGCATGGGTTAGAGAGACTAGAGTAACCCATACCTATTGTGCAAGTGATGACTGCACATGAGAGTGAAAAAGAAAAGGAATTGATTGTGTCATTGATTGCCCCAGCTCCTGCAGGTGGCTGCTACTGTTGAAGGCTTCATCTACAGACCTGTTCTTCTTTCTGTCTCAGATTATGTAGTCAGTGGTTCTTAGCCCTGGCTACACAGTAAAATTACCTGGAGAGCTTTCCAAACTGAATCTTTCGGTGGTATGCAGTATCAGAAGCTTTGATCATATCTCAGCTAATTATAAAATGCAGCTGAGACTGAGACACTTTGGGTGAAGCAAGTCAATTCTCACAAGAGTTCTACATCCCTAAGCTTGGATTTTTCTTCACTGTCATAGGTTTTTGAGCAGAGAGGAAGGAAGGAGGGAGCGAGGAAGGAAGGAAGAAAGAAGGGA
Source organism: Lemur catta (assembly GCF_020740605.2). NCBI lineage: Eukaryota > Metazoa > Chordata > Mammalia > Primates > Lemuridae > Lemur > Lemur catta. The sequence continues at coordinate 250,471,943 of NC_059128.1, read as the reverse complement.
GGGCAAGCTTCTCAGAAGAACAGAACAAATGTTGGTCACTGCCATTGCTACTGCCAACATGAGCTCCAAGAAACATTCTGAGTAGACTTTCATGCTACCTGGAAATGCAGGTTTCTAAGGGTAACCAAGAATTTAGGATGGCAACCCACAAGTCCTGTTAGAACTGGAAAAGCCTTCTTTACTTGGAATTACTATGAGTGGGCAATTAATGATCAGCTAAAGGAGAATTAAACTGAACCCTCTTTCCTAGGAGTCTCTGTCAGAGAGTTTAAATGTGAATATGTTTAACCTGAGAAAGCTACTGCCCAAATAAAAAAAAAAAAAAGTTAAAATAAATGTGAATATGCAGGCATCTCTTCACGGGAGATAGTTGTCCATTGGGGAGATTAGCTAAGCTGAAACTAATACTGTCATATTTCTCATTCAGGTAAAATAAAGAGGGTAGCAAATTCAAGTTTTTCTACTTTTTAGCATGTTTAATGTGATCAGTAGCTTTCCCCGTTGATAAATGGAAAAATCGAGATGAAATACTCAAGGACGTTTGTTCACAGACATTCAGCTAATGACTTCTAGTGAAGAAGCTTGAATCCAGGTGTGGCCTTTGCCTTAGTTTAACTGGAACTTTCCTGAGAAAAAAGGCATCTGGGCACCAAGTCATTTTAAGTATTACCCAGGCAACCTCTGTCATTGATCTTGGCAGCTGTCTTTTTGTGAGCAGCAGTTCCTTTCAAACTGTTGAAGATAAACAGAGTAAGACAGAGGGATACTTAAGATATACATAAAGTCAGCACTGCCCAAGAGAACATTCCACGATGATGGAAATGTTCCATATCTGTGCTGAACAATTCAGTTTCCACATGTAGATATTTAAATTTAAGTTAGTCAAAATTAAATAAAATTTTAAAATTTAGTTTCTCAATCATACTAGCCACTTTTTAAGTGCTCAATAGCCACCTGTGGCCAGTGGTTACTGCATTGGAAAGCACAGTTTTAGATGCTGATTCACTTTTTGGATGCTGTAATAAACCTTGTCCAATTGCAGCCTTGCCTACTAGAATATGTACTTTCTGCCTAGGCCATCAAAAGCCATGAATCAAATATTAAATGAATGAAAATTTACTGTGTAATTATATTGTACAACTTCAAGGGGGACACTGTGGCACAGGAGACAGGAAATCAGATCTGACTTTTAATCCTGCCTCTTATACCAACCAGCGGAGTAGAAGGTGCTCATAGATACCCGACTCCTGGTGGTTGGATAAGAATTGTATTTTTAACCAGCTCCCTATCTGCTTTGCGTACACCCAAAAATCAGAAGTCGGTAATCTACAAAGTAGAAATTCAATTACAATTCCATTTCATTTCTGCATAACTTATGTATAAGGTCTTTTTGTATAATACTTAAGAACCTGCAAGAACTAAACAGAAAATAGAAATCAAGAAGAAAATTTACAGGTCCTTTTCAGTCAGAGAGGCCTACAACAGATGCAGCTAAGGCAACATTCACTCGTATGGTTTTCTTCTCTTTCGTTTTACACAAATCTCACTACATCTGTTATAAATGGTAGATAAGCATTTGGAATAGAGGGGTTATAAGGAGACAGAGAGAATAAAGGTCATTGAAACACCACATAAATGCTGTGTGGTATTTTGCAACAGAAACAACAACAACAAATCAATTAGATCATAGTATCTGCTTCTCTGCAGGTGTAGGAAAAAAACAATTGAAGTAGCACAATCTAATCACTTAATGCTCAGGAAAGAACACTTCAATTCCTTCCTATTATTGACAAAAAATACTTTAGACAAACATTTTCAGGAGCCCATAGTGCACACATTCAACAGATACATCTTTGTGTGCTTGGATTTGTTTTTACGTAAAACTGTAAAATATATTACATTTCTGTGATTTTTTTCCCACAATATATTTACTTTTTAAAATTATTTTTTAATAATCCTCAAAAATTTCTTAAAGAAATGAAAACAAAAATCTATTAAGGGTGTAACTTATAATCATTGGTATTAATTAGCCAATTAATCTGCTGATAATTTTACATTAATACTGAGGACAATGGAAGAGGAAAAACATGAATAATTTGTCCCTAAAACAAGGAATGATAAAGAGAAGAAAAATGAGATGAACCTGAAAAGGAGGTATAAGTTCTCCTGGCTCCATACCAATCAATGAGACCTGAATGTCTATCTCCACAACTGGTATCAATCAAGTTGACAGGCTTTAAAATATTAAAGATTAGCTGAGTAATGCAGGTATTAAAGTGGACAGTATTACCCTTCTTTTGTTTTTGTTTTATCAATTTAGGCATTTATATAAAAGTGTACGATAAAGAAGTAAAATTAATGATAGCCTACAGTATCTAATGCTTAACAATTATTAAATAACTTCCAACATGTTTACCTTTTCTCATCGGATTCTCAACAATCCTGTATGTAGGCATTCCCATCTTATATATGATGAAACAGGTTTACAGATTTAAAAAACTTGAATAGTAAATGACAAAGCAATGAAGAGACCCGAGTTTTCTTAATGACAAGTCTAATTCATTTCCTAATACGTTATTCTGAAAAGGATTTCATTTTATTGCTTTTTTTTCTTTTTGTTTTTTCATTTTATTGCTTTTTTCCTTTCCCTATGGGAATTATAACTTCTTTTAGTTTCATACTCCAAAGTCACCTTTTCTGATATTGATCTTTTCAACAGATCTCGTATTTCTACTCTACCACACCACAATAATTTCATATATATTAGCAAATTTCCTAGCAAATGCATACACATTAAATGAATATGAATCAAGTTCCCATTAGGACATAAATGGCACATTTGAGTTAAAGAGGAATGAGCAGATTATTAACAGATAATTAAGGAAACTAGCCAAGATGATGCAGCACCAAGGAACTAGCAGCAGTAGGAAAGCATCGTATCTTTGGGCAGGTAAGGGAGACAAAAGGAGTTAAAGTTGCAGTTGTAGGAGGAGGTTTCTGGACGGGCTGAGAAGGGGGAGATATGTGAAAATATGTAAATAGTCCTGTTTTTTCTGCCATCCTCTCTTCTCTTTTTCCTGCCTTCCATGGGCTGAGCCTAAATGAAAACCATAGGTCAAGGGCTCCTAAGTAGTTTAGTCTCCCAGGGCAAAGAACGTGTATCTATAAGATAAACAGAAAAGAGCCAGTATAGCTTACCATGCTATTTCTACCTACCCAATTTTCAGTTAATATAATTCCACTGAAAACCTTGTATCACTCTATGCTCACAACTACCTTCAATTGCATTGTTTCTTTTGGGAAGAAATTTAATATACATATTAAAGTATGGCTCACAGACATTAAATAATTTACTTCCACTTGTGGTAATGATGAAGCCATTATCAGAAATTCTCATTAAACATAAAGAAAATCTTCAGTTGTGAATAGTATAATTATTACTTTTACCTCTTTATGCCCAGGATATTTGAGACCACAATTTCAGGGAATACATAAAGATGATAATATATGCTATAAATTGTATAGGCTACATGGTATAACAACATATTAAGTTGTAACAGCATCAAGATTTGGAACTTTGCCATTCAAGACAAAGAACTTTGCCATTCATATACATGCCTGAATGCTTTCAGTAAATTTTAATTTCTGGACATTTTAAAATTCAGCATAATTTCCATACTTGATATTATATTTTAGAGAAATTAAGTTTCATTTATATTATCACTTTTGATAATACTCTCTGCAATGTTTTTATTTAAAAATTAAACTGAAATTTTCTAGAAATATATCAAGTACTGGTACCTTTGTAAAAATGAACTAATTCTTGAATTAAATCTTCTTAGTTATTACACATTGTTATTTATTAATATATCTTTTGCTAAAACCCTACAAAAAGAAAGATTATTTCTACAACACTGAAAAATTTTTATTCTACTTTCTAGTGATCAACTCATGTATTTGTTCAATCATTCAACAAATATTTGCTGACCGTCTACTGTCAGCAATAGGCACTGTACTAGATTGTTTGCTGTTATTATAATTCACTAATATTGGAGGAACCTTTTTATTATATATTGAATAGAGCAGCTTGAAAGAAAGCTTGCCCTGGTTAAAATAAGATTTTCTTTATCTTCTAATCATATAAGTTTCTGAGCACATATTTTGTAAGTACATTTGTATGTTGGTAAGACATACAGAGTCAGCACATGATCAGCAATTATTACAATGCCCTTAAATCATCTGGGAGTATCACTTTTGATGGTCATGGTAATCGAAGCAGGATGATGGACTAGTTACAGTCAGACTGGGTAGATAGGCACACTGTTGTGCTACATATTTCCCTCTCCCCAAACAAACAACACAAACAGACCCGTTTCTGGGGGAATTGCCTTCACACCTTTTTGTAATTATTGCTGATGCTACATTTTGAGAACTAATAGTTATTAAGGAAGACAGACTTCACTAAGCAAGTGTCCTTAATCTATGAATATCTAAGTACATTTGATATTTAAAAGATTTCCAAGTCACAATTTCAGTTCAATTGTGTAAATATGTATAAAATATTGCTATGTCCTAGGTATTTTACCGGGCATCAGGAATTCTAAGATAACTAAAACATGGATTTTGGCCTCATGTACCAAATTGTCACATATCCTCTATATATAAGAGTGGTGGAAAGAATATAGGGTAGGGAAAACTATTAGGTCAAGTATTCTACAGATAATTAACTGTAATTCTACTTTTTGCATAATAAACTTTATTGCAGGAGATGCAAAATGACTAAATAATTGATAAATATATCCTTCATGTGCCTAGAAAAAAATGATTTGATATGAAAATACACATGACTAAAAGTAGACTTTTTTGATAAAGTGAATTTCTTTAAAGAAATTTTAAAAGAATTTTAGTATGTACTATTTTTCAAATATGAAGAGTAATGATGTCCTAAAACAGGAACCTGATTTCCCAGAGACATATTAATATTGTCTCTATGTTTAATAGCCTTTTAATCAGGTTCAGCGTAGAGACCATGGGAATTTAAGAAATTCTAACATTCTTAATGTAAATTGCAGAATAGCATTATCTTTATAGTTTCTCAGTATGTGTAAGAAAATCTTAATAATTTACACCAGACTTTTAGAGAGTGATGCTCCCACCAAAGGTGAATCTACATTATAGAAATGGTGCTAATTTTTTGAGTTTGAGGGAGATGAAAACTTAGCTCTAGAACACTAACATAGAAGTTATTATACTCAAAAATTTAGAGTCCAATTTATTTCTCTGTTCTAATTTCAAAATCCCAGGAGGGAGCAATGGATTGGTTTCACTTGCACTAGGTGCCTCTAGTATGCTTTGAGTTATAACAGGAGTATATGTCCACTGAGCCAGGAAATGACTACAATGTACATCTGTATTCAATGAAGGTTCCATTAGATAGGCTCAATGGGTAGAATCAATCTACGCAGGATATTTTCTCTTAATAGAAAAAATTCTTTATGAAAATAATTTCAACATGAAGCACAAAATAAATGAGAAATCTGTATTTCAAATATTATTACATGAATATCCCTAAAATGTGCTGCAGCTTTCAAATCTCAAGGGGCTTTTTTACAAGTAAACTTGGAAATATTGTCTCAAGTACACAAAAATATAAGCAAAGACAAAACACACACAATCACTCATTAATGGCAATACTAGTTCATGCTAAAGTATGAATTTATTTTGGTTAAAATGTTAATGAATATGATATACTTTTCAAGTTATTTACTGCATTTTCTTCAATTATTTGGATGTTTTCCATATGTATAAATACTGAGTGATTTTCCTCCTCCTCTTCAGGAAACATTTCTCCATTATTCACACAAATAATGAAATTTAGAAATATTTGTTCCTGAATAAATATTTTTAACATTGTTTTATATTTTGTGAGCATAAAATGTTATAAATTAGATGGGTTCTCTACATTTCCTAATTTATTATTTTTTTTACTCTCAGCAAGCTGTTGTGAGTGATCCTTGGAAACAGCAGTAAACAAGCATTTTACAGCTCTGATGAAATGTAGGAGGCAATGTTATTTTGGTAGGAAAGTGTGGGTGTTTGTAAGAATTAAATCTCCTGCTTTTACATCTATTTATATTGAGACTAGTGAGTGGACCGAAGTACAAATAGAAAATGGGGAGGGGAAATGCTGAGTGATTACTTTGAATTTTCCATATTATTCACTTTTACATTATAGAAAGAAGGGCAATAGTTTAAAAAGAATGGCAGTAATACATAATACATTGTGTCTGGACTTTCAAAGCCCCTTCAGACACATACAGCTCACCTTTCTTCTAATGGCGAAAACTGCACACAGTGAGATTGAATGGCCTATTTCCGAAATAGTGTATTGTGACTACAATATCGTCTAGGGATAGGTAACTACATTCTCCTATGGAGATGATGATTAGTTATTAGTAACTTATTTATTTCCTTGTAATTTAAAATCCTACTTCATGAACTTTTGCAGACACTATAGATAAGCTAGTTGGTTGAAATTTATAGGCGTGGTAGTCAGGGAAGTTGCACTTGAATTTCAGTTCTATCATGGATTTGTGTGTGATCCTGAAATGACCTTGACTGATAACATAAACCAATCTCAGTTCCAGCCTATAAGCCCTTTTGAGGACAAGTTTTGTAGGGCCACCTTATCCTATTTCTATGTCTGTATGCTGAAACTCTCCTTAGAGTTGTTTTGAGATTTCTGAAACGTTAGAATATCAATGCTGCCACATCAAATAAAATTAAAAGCAAAACAAATACTGAGTCTGCCATTAAAGGTCTTAGGCAGTTTTGCAGTTTCTATCTAACAGGAAGTTTAGATCTTATATACTCCCCTTAAGCTGAAAGTGGCTGTGTCATGGATAAATACCTGAAATGAGCCTTCTAGCCAATGGAACATACAGCAAAGACCCTGTGTTTAAATAGTAATATTTAGCCCCACAGTTTCTTAGGCACTACAACTACACTGAAGGTAAAAGTGAAATGAAAGTTTCTAATTTGGAGGCTGAGTTGCTACTCTAAAGGCTTTGGGGAAAAAGACCTAAGTGAGGGAAGAGAACTTAGGAGGAAAGGAAGAGTTCACTCCCTCCCTTTCCTGATCCTCTTGCTTTTCATATTGACTGTGAGCTCTTGTGAGAAATTTTCAAACAGACACTCTCCCACCTGAAGAGCAGCCAGCCGCTGAGTCTATATGACAGGGAGTGGCATAAAGTGAGAGGGAAAGCCGGCACTAGTGACTGACACTGGCAGCTATTTTAACTGATTTCTTTGTCACCTTCTGTATATTGACTGATTACCTAGCAAGTCAAAATGTGTTAATACATTTCAATTTTGTTTATTACCTCCTCACTAAATACTCTCTACTCTCTCATGAGTTCTAATAGTGTTTTGTAACTTCTTTGGGGGTTCTCAGACTTTGCATTCACATTATCTACAAAGAATTTTGCTTCTGCCATTCAGTAGCCCTAGTTCTAGTTTTGTTTCCTGCCTTAGTACATCAGCTACAATAGAAATTCTTTTAAAATTAGAAGATTGAAAAAAAAACTTCAGTGTTTGAACAGCTATGAAAAGAGAGGCTTTGAGGACAGAAAGGTGAATGAAAGATAAAAATGATTTTAGCAGCTAAGGTGTGACATGATGATGGCCTTGACAAGCAAAAGAGCTACAGAAATAGAAGGAATATGTATGAAAAGTATTAAAGCAAGGAATTTACTCGGCTTCATGATGTGGTCAACCAACAAAAAATTAATTCCCAGTTTTCAAACCAGAAGTAAAGTAGTCTCATTTTGAGTAGCCATGCAGTTGATTATATTATTAAAAATTAAAGTTTCCTACCATCTATTTATGTCAGAAAATATGTGACCAAGGAAATTAATTATAATTCTGAGTCTCTATGGAATCCTAAGTTTACAGATTCAAAAGAAATTATTAATAAAAGACATTTATTTACTGTATCTTCACAGTTTGACACTACATACATTAGAGTAATTAAGATTCATTCATTCATTCAGTAACAATTAATGAGCTGCTTCGTGCCAGGAGTTGTTCTAGGCACTTTGGATTTAGCAGAGCACAAAGCAAGCAAAACTCTGCCCCCATGCAACTTACATTCTAATGGGAACAAACGGACCACATGCAAAATAAATAAGGATATATGTAGTTTGAGAGGGATATATTCTATGCAAAAACAAAACTTAGGGGAGAAAGATAGGAAATGCTATTTTAAATAAGATGTGAGACAAAGCAGCATTAAGAAGGTGACATTGAAGCAAAGGTCTCTAAGAGGATAGACCTGGGAGTGTCACTATCTGCAAGGACAGTGAGCCAAGCCGAGGAGTAGCCTGAAATAGAAGCCATCATGTTGGAAGAAGAGCTCAACCAGTGTGTCCAGATCAGAGCAGATAAGGAGAAAAGAAGAGACAAAACCAGAGGTGAATGGGGTGAGGAGAGTGAGCAAGTGGGAGCTTGTCAGCCACTGAAGAATTCCAGCCTTTCCTTTGATTAAGATGAGAAACCATTGAGGGTGTTGATCAGAGGAGAGAGGTGATCTTATCAACATTTTCACAGTAGCACTCTGGCCATCATGGGTAGAATAGACTAGACTATGGAGCAGGGAGGAAGATCAGAAGCAGGGAGATCTATTAGGCAGCTAGTGCAATAATCTAGGCAAAAGATGAAGCTGGTTTGGCTCAGACAACTAGCAGTGAAGGTGAGGAGAATAGATTGAATTCTCTGTGTATTTGAAAGTAGAGCAAATCTGCTTGAAAGTAGAGCAAATAGGAACACCTGAAGGCAAGAATGTGGGATTGAAGAGTGAAAGAGAAGTTATGTGTGATTTCATGGACATCGGCTTAAAAATATGAAATAATAATAGACTTGGAAAAAAGATGGAGATGCTTGCAAGAGGTAGGGGTGGTGACTGTTTTGGGGGGAAAGGTTTGGATTTGCCCTTATTACCATTCAATGTATTAAACATACAAGAGGGGGTTATAGAATAGGTAGTCAGGTATATGAGTCTGTCTGATTGGCAGCTTGTTCCTGATTCTTGTTGTGCTCTTGGACAAAGATGATCAGACACACCAGTAGCAGAGCCAGCACGAAAGGAAGGTTACTGAGGAAGAGCAAGGTAGGTTTGTAGAGCAAGAGCAAGATACATTTGCCACAGATGACAAACAGGCCCTCTGTCATAATAAGAGGCTCTGGTTATGGTCTAGGGTCCTGTTTTATATTGTCTGGATTGGACTCTCCTCATGGTTTAAACGTCACCATTGAACCACTTTGATGGACAGTTAATAACATGATAATTAACCTTAGGTTACTCTAGATCATTTTCCAGACTCTATTGTGCCTGGGCTGTCTGGCCCATGGTTTGGGAAATTCCATGCATTCTTTTGCAGATTGGCAGGGCATGCCTCCTTCTCCCAGGTGTGGCAATTGCTCAGGGCAGGATCAAGGTGGGAGAGCATTAAGGCTGGGCACCTGCCCTTTTCCTTTTTCCCCAGGTATGGTGATTGTTGGAGGCAGCACCAAGGTAGGATGCCCACTTTTGTCCCTGAGAGAGCTGGGGGTCCCTCACTGTCTACCAAACAAATCTAGAGTCCTAGAGACTGGTTCAATTTGAAAATCTTAAACATCGAGTGGACATGCATCATCAAGCTTGATGACTTTACCAAGGGCACCTAGAGAAAAGCAGTCCAAGGACTAAGCCCTGGGATCCACCAGTAGCAACAGGTTAAGAAAATGAGGGGGGAAATAGCATTTGAATCATGAATTTAAGTACTCCTTTTTTTTTTTTTTTCTAAAACAGTTTACAAAAAGAGTTTTCCTTATATTGTGACATTTGGCCTGCAAAATACTTATAAAAAGCAATGATAGAACTAAATGTTGGTTAACATTTGTCCTGCAGTTTATAGTTGCAAGCATTTAGACTTTTCATTTTTTTTCCTTTGATGCTTACCTATCATACATACATATCTAGAAAATAAATCAATGTTATTGTGGTTTTCTGCATACAACATGCTTCTTCACACTTACGAGTGTTTGCAAATGAAGTTCTCTGCCCCAAGTGTGTCTTTCCTTGACTTGTTCACCCTCAAAATCCCTTACTGCCAGACAGGAAAACTTTGCTCTCTTTCACAGGGAGACAGTTAACTAGGGCAGGGAGTGGAGTTTTTACATCAATAACCTTGCCAGAGAAATGGCATCTACCTGATGACCATCAGAGTGGCGGGAGTTCAAGCCCACATCTGCCCTGGGCATCTGGGGAAGCCTCCAAGAACACCTACAAGTTATTATGGGTGTGAGTCATCTGCTTTCTACTCTTACTCTATCATTGAAGAAAATAGTGAAAGAAGAACAACCATAAACAAAGCAAAACACCCCCTACATCACAGTTCCCCTTTAGCCTAATCCAGTTTTCTTCCTAGGAGTAGAAGGGAGGGAGGCTATTTGGTTTTGTTGCATACAGAGGAAGTTGGGATATACACTCTACATTAAACTGTTTTATCTTCTTGCTACCATTTAGGCTCTTTCTCTATGCAACAAACATTTTTCTAAGCAAGGTTCTAGGTGTGGATAAGTAATACTTAACCCCAAACAAACTAACCTCATTCATAGAGTTTGGTCAGTACTTCTCAAATCACCTGTGAAGGCCATTTTTCCCCCTACATCGAGCAGAAGGAGCACTTTTTTAAAGTATAATAAAATTGAATTACTAGAAAACAATAAGTCATATCAAATGCAACTCCCAAATTTTTATTATTAAGTTCTGCAAACATAACATATGAAAAAAGAAAAGAATTGTGAAGTTGTACATATTTATTGAGTGTGGGGATATTGGGAATAATATAGACAATTATTTGTACTTAAAATTTTTTTTGTTATTCTGCAATCAGAACTAAACACAAAGTTATAACAGAAATAGTAATTGTATAAATATCTATATGCACACTTTGAATGAACATCATATACATCAATTATTTAAATTTTAATGTGACACATATACTTTCTTCTTGCTTATTAATTAATTTATTTAATCTCTTTGGATTCACTATAGCATTTCTTGCAGGGAATAATGTGTAATCTAAACTGTTTCCATGCCTTATGTTAATAGTAGGCATGATAGAGAAATGACTCTTAGATAATTGTGGTGACAGGAATGGAAAAGGAGATTTTGAAGCAATTTCAGCAAGCTTAGGATATTCATGTTAAGCTCTTATTGAAAATGAGGCAAATTTTGCCACATTGTAAAAAGTTCGTCTTCAATCCTGCATTAGTAGATAGTTTTAGTATTTATCCTGTAATGTTATAGTTAAATACATTTTTGATGAAAGAAATCAATTCATGATTCATGGATTCCTATAAGTGATATAAGATTCAAAATGTTCTACCAGTGTTGTAATATATAATAACTTGTTGCAAATGTGCAATATCAAATCATCACCCATTTCACTGATAATAGTTTTTTTTTTTTTTTGAGACAGAGTCTCACTTTGTTGCCCCGCTAGAGTGAGTGCCGTGGAGTCAGCCTAGCTCACAGCAACCTCAAACTCCTGGGCTTAAGTGATCCTACTGCCTCAGCCTCCCAAGTAGCTGGGACTACAGGCATGCACCACCATGCCCGGCTAATTTTTTCTATATATATTTTTAGTTGTCCAGATAATTTTTATTTCTATTTTTAGTAGAGACGGGGTCTTGCTCTTGCTCAGGCTGGTCTCGAACTCCTGACCTTGAGCGATCCACCCGCCTCGGCCTCTCAGAGTGCTAGGATTACAGGCGTGAGCCACTGCGCCTGGCCAATTGTTTTTCATTTATGAATCATGTCATGAAAAATTGCAGAAACTCTGTTCTTCCAAGGCTCTAACATTTCCTTTGTCCTTTGATCTTAACTATCATTGCAAAACATGTTGCATTCATTCTTTTCCAGCAGTAGTAAGATCAGTAAGGATACTAAATATATCAGACAAATAAGGAAGACTGGCTATCTAACCTATATATTTAACACTTGAGTATAATCTGGTTTCTTATCTTGCAGAAATAAGAGTATTTTGTTATTCAAACATTCTTAACAGTAGTTTTCACATCTATAAACTTTGTGCCTCAGTATGCAATATAGTTGCTTATAATCAACTTTTATGTTATCATATTATAAAGAGAATAATCTTATATTTAATGCATTAGCTTTTACCTACATAAATCATAATTTTTACTACATTGCTAAGAACTCTGATACTCAGCTGATACTCTTATTTTTTTTTTCCTTTCTTATTTTCTTTTAGTAGTACTCTTAGAAGCAGGGAAAAAACTTTCTTGATGAAGGAAACAATACATTGGTTTATGATCTGCATGAGGTTCTTAATCAGAATGCTTCACAATGTTTCCCAGGTCTTGCAGCTTACCAATCTTTTACAAAAAACTTAGACCATAAACCACATTTGCTGACACAGATCATACACTTGGAAGTCATGGCAATGTAAGTTTCTGTAAAAGTTTCTAATCATTTATTCTCATTTTCTGTACTTATTTCTTTGCTGGTTAAGTAACAAACAGTTGAGAACCGGCACTTTGAGAAGCACTGTTGTGCATGAAGTAGAGCTAACGCCTACTTTGCAGAGGTGTTGTTAAGATTACCAATAATCATACAAAAGTGCCTATCAAATAACAGACATTTGATTGAAAAGACCTATTAATTTGCATCGTACAAACATACTTCATTTTAAGCAGACCTGTGGTGGCAGATGGGATAAATAATACAATATATGTAAACTGAAAAAGTGGGCAATCTTGTAGAGAAATGTGTCTGGCTATTTATACCTATGCATCTACATTTAGATTTATAAAGATATAGATATATAAGTGTAATAGAGTATCTCCTATAAAAAGAAACCTAATAAACTGCTAAAAAGTGGTGAGTGCACAGGCAGAAAAATTAAAGCCCATTAGGGAGATCAGAAAAACTCAAAACAAGAGATATATTTTGAGATTGGCTTAAAAAGATAGCAGAACAAGTTGTTGCAGTTTAAGACAGTGCTGAAAGCTTTCTATGCATTTTGCTGTTATAATCTCATCCGACATATTTTTCACCCACACAGAACATACTGGGGAAATAACAAGTAGTTTATTTTAGGTGAGAGTGCTTAAAAAGCGTTAACTCATATAGTATTTACAATAAAGGTGTTATTACATACATTTTTTACATATAAGTTCAGTAACTTGCTTAAGTCTATAATGCCCCTGGTGATGCAAGGATGTAATACTAGGCATTCTAACCTTACAGTCTTTGCTCACCAGCAGTTTAGAAAGCTGTTTCCTGGAGAGCAAATGGAAGCTAAAAATGGAAAGGTTATAGTGAATTTGTATGGGGAAGATAATGGACAGAGGGTTTTTTCCATCAAGACTTGCACAAGGTGAGCTGTGAAAGGTGACCAAGGGAAGGAGGTGTCCCTGTCATCCTGCACATTGGGAAAGTCCAGCTGGCACTGCTTGGACTTAGAAATTAGGGTTGTAAGTAAGGGAGAGAACTAAACATGAAAGCAAGGGAGAGTCTCATTTCATTCATGGATTAATCTAAAGAGTACAGGAAAGGTGAAAATTACCTGTAAAGTTTAAATTGTTTGAAAGTCCCTAAAATCTTCCCCAAGTGTGAGAAGCACATTCCTCTTACTTCATTTTACCTCTTGGGTATTTGCTTGCTGAGTAGACTGGCAGGTTTTCCCAAATTGAACAAGGTCAGGCAATTCAACTGAGGAACAGTAAGGACCTCAACTAGAAAGTCAGGAAGGAAACGAAAGGCCACTGTAAGAAAAACTGAGAATTTTGAATTTATATTGTCAATAAACTGGATAAATGAGTAATCAAGGAAAGATGTGAGTGGGGGTCAATAATGACTCAGGTCTCAAACCTCTGCAAATGTGATACCTAAACAGAAAAAGGGACTTTAGATGGAGGAGATGAATGCATGGAGAAGGGTTAAAATGATTTTTTTTTTAAAAGGGAGGAGAGAATAATGAATGTTTTTGAAAAGGCAGGCTAATTTGTATTGAAAAATTACAATATGCATACACATATGCATATATTATATAGACTGAGGTACAGTTGGTCTGGCTGTTTGAGAACAACATGAAACTGATAAGCATTTAAAGTAAAATTACCATGCCAGTATGTAGTCAGATTACCACAGAAAACACATGCCACCATCAAAAGTTTCAGGTTAAGTGGGTTTAATGAAGGTACTATATTGCAAAGATGTGAAAAGTCCAAGGGAACCAACAGAAGATGAATGACTTATGCACCAACACAGGGAGAAGCTATTACTTTCTATTCCTAAGTCTAATATAGCATGTGACTTAAGTTGTAACCAAAACATGCAGCCACTACCAGAGCCAAAAGTAACACTCTACCTCCCTCTTCTCCTACCCTATGGTCTCCTGTCATCGCCTTTCTTTGGCTGAACCTTATTGTAAGCCAGAGGACAAGGGCACTGGGAAATGCATTCCATAGGGGCGAGTTGCTCAGGGCATACAGTAGGCCATCTGAAGTGCGGGAAATGAAAATGGTAAAAATCTGACATAACTCCTATGAGTAACAAACCACTGAATAATATTAAAAAGACTATCTATAGCATTTGAAATATATATTTTGCTTCATATATTTTAAATGAACTTTATTTTCTAAGTCATTTTGTATACGTTTTAAAATATTAGATCAAGTATTAAAGCTTATTCTCAATTCTATAACACTTTTTAGATGTTTTCTTTATTCTCCAGTAATGTAGATTGTATTGAAAATAATTTTGAGTATGAAACTATTTTAATTAATAATTGCTATGTTTCACAATTTCAGTAATAAATCTCTGCAAGTAAAATAATACAGCTGAGAGATTAGTTTTGTAATTGTGTCATGACAGTGTAATTACTGACCTTTTATCTTATCACCTATTTTATAAAATTCAGCATAATTAAAAAAACCTTTCTCATTATAATATGATTCATTTGTTATATATTTTCCAAATACATTATCAATCACTTTACTTGGAGCATTACATGCTATCAATGGGCTAATCATGGCATATATGTAACTATTGGCAAACATGACTCTACTTTTTATATAAAGCTGCCCACTCTTCTGTTTAATGAACAAATGCACTTAGATTTAATCATTACTTTGCACTAGACTTCCGTTAAAATAATGACGAATCACATATTCACACTTCAATCATTAAAATAACAGTAATAAAATAAATGATTTTCCTGACAGTAAGGTTTTTTCAAACAATTTTGTATCACTTAGTCTTTCATGATTAGCATAAAGGCAAATTATAGAGAGAGTTTTACTAGTCAGAAATTAAGATAAAGTATGAAATATTTCCTCTTTCTCTCAATTGCTAGATTCCCCCCATAGTTACCAAATGATAGTGGGAAAATGAAGGATAGGGGGCAGAGAAAAATAAACATTTTTCTTTGAATTGAACCATGGGGAATTTCTGGAAGATTTACAACCAGATTGGCTCATTGATTACTCAGATGGCAGAACGCTATTCTCAGTGTGTGATCCTTTATCCTAATGAAAAAGACTATTAACCCACCTCAAAATGTATATCAAAAGTTTTGTTTTTGTTAAATTGAGAGCTCTGTTTAACCCATTTGGAGAATTGGGCCTTTACTTAAAAATAGCAATCACCGGTGGAGCAATATCACTGCAATTACAAATGAAGTGGAAGTTAGAACTGATATAGCATTGTTATATTCTGATTGCAAGATAAATGTAGTCAGGAACTACTGAATTCTTTGTGGTCCAGAGATTCAGTGGAAAACTCCAATTTCACTAAGTTATACAAATTGACCCCAAAATGGAGGGTCACATATGCAGACTTGAAATTGTATCAAGGATGCTGAAAAGCATCATCAATACTGCCTCTTTCAATAACCTTAAAGAGAGGGTATTAAGGAAATCACAGTAGATTTCATTGAGATCATTCTTTTTATTGAATAAAATTGAACATTTAAGTAAATGAATAATCAGTTTAGGACAACATAATATGAAAATATATGAACATAAAAACCTGATAGCCCTCCAGCAGTGATTGTAGAAATTGCAATCTCTTACAACTGTTATAGTGGGTGGTAACTCAGTAGAAAATTACAATGGCTGTCTAATTTCTAGTACATTTCATATAAATACGCATTTTTATTACTTTTCAGGTGCATGTAATAATGTTATATACCGTATGGTGTAGTGGGAGGTATAGGTCCACATAAACACTATATTTTCTCTAGTATCAAATAATTTGACAAGGAAATTATAAAACTCTTTAGAAATTCAAATAATTCTCAGTAAATTAAGCAATGGGGGATTGTTCTATTAATAGAAAGCTTAATTATTTTCTACCTGTTTTATTTCCTTAGAAATTCCATTTGTTTTGTTGTGTAGGAATCAGACTAGAGACGACTAAAGAGACAACTGATCAGAGAGGTTCATGCGAAAGGTTTCAAAAAGAAAGTATTCCTGAGGCTTATTTTAATAAAAACATTGAGAAAGAATAGTTAGTGCTGCTGTGCTGTATTGTTCCCAAATATATTTTCTGAGTCATAAAAAAGTTTATTTTTCCCTTTATATAAAAGTTTATTTTATATATCGGACTCAATGTGAGTAGTTTAGATCAACAAGATGACTCTGTTCCAGGGATCCAGGTTCTTTCTGTCTTGTCTGTCCTGGCATTTCCGAGGCTCTGTCTTCATCTGGATGGTTGAAGTTGGTTATGGACGATTCCATGTTTCAGAAGAAGAAGAGGCAGCACAGAAAAGTGCACATGGATTACCTTAAAGTACAGTTCCTGAAGTGGCACACATCACTTCTAGGCCACACTAGCTGCAAGTGAAGCTGGGAAATATAGCCTAGCTGGGCAGGTATGCACCAGTTACAATTTATTAGGAAGGAAGAAGAGGAAAATCGAGGTGAGCAAATGATTTTCAGACTCTGCCATGTTATCTGAGCTTCTTGAATGTTCAGCAGAGACTTTAAAGGGCAATTTAGAATCTATTTGAATTTTCAATTTGCCATAATCCTGAACATAGATAATGCAATTACAGTATGTACTATGAGCCTTTCCCATGTACTCATATGAAGCTCATACAAAATGTAGACATCTGTGTTCTAAACAAAAATAGATTTGTAGAAATAATCTTTAAATATGAACTTCAGAACAAGAAATCTTTGAAATATAGATTAAGAAAGAACCAAAAAAGGGGAGAAAGGAATAAAAAAGAAAAAGAGGAAAAAAAGACTTCCAGGAAGCTAAGAGATTGTATATTAACAGTTACAATGTTCAATGACATAGGTATTCCATATGATTAATTAAGGCCTCTCCAAATCTACCACAGTGAACAGGTAAGAGTCCAGAAGTCCACTTAATATTTAAAATTTTATAACTATGTTTTTATATTGTTAAATATGACTATGCCTTTCCTGTTTCCATTTGTTTATACCTTATATAATTCCTCACTTACATACTCTTCATTCTTCTCCCTGACTTCTATTATCATTGATATTGTTCTTTCAACTATCTAACATTTTTCTCTTAGTACTCCATTTTAATCCCCTAATTTTCATCCTGCAAACCATATTGTTTTCTCCTCCTGGTAGACAGCAAGTTCTATGAGGGAAATAAGCATGACCATGTGACCAGGCTCTAGCAAGCACTATATGGGACAGATGATAGATTCTTAGTAAACCCTGTTGAATAAAAAAATGAACATAAACAATAAAAAAAAAATCCCAAAACAACAAAATCTAAAATATGCAATTTTCTCCCAACTTTGTCTCTTGAAATATAAATCACACCTCATAAATTCTTATTTTATCTACAATAGAAATTATTTTATTTGAACCTAAGCATACTTTAGCATCTAGCATAGCCCTACATAAAAGTAGGTATATATATATTTTTCTTATCTTATAATATTGATATAGAAAGGGTAAATAATTCAAGATTATGTATATGAATAGTTTAAGGACATACTTTTAAAAGCAGAGTGAAGCAGAAAGATGAATAATTATTTCTTAATTCTAGGGTTCTTTAATGGTAGTCATCCAAGATGTCTGCAAAGGACTGGCTTTTCCCGTAAACACAAAATTCTACCACCTGATCTCATTTTTTTGTTTTTATTATTATTTTTAATTAACATATAATAATTGTACATATTTATAGGGTACAGTATATTTTTTGATACCTATATGTAATGCACAATGACCATATCAGGGTAGTTAGAATATTCATTACCTCAAACATTTACCATTTCTTTGTGTTGTTTCCCAACTGTTTGTAACCATGGAAAGAAATCTCTATACATTTTTACTGGGAATTTCTTAAATAAAGATTTTATGTTTTCAAGTTGTACTATGTAATAATTTGATATAAGAATACATTGTGTAATGATTACCATAATCACATTAATTAACACTTCCATTACCACCCATGTTTGTGTTCTTTGACCAATATTTCTCTGTTTCTTACCCACTCCTCACAACTCCAGGTGACCACAATTCTACTTTTTTGCTTCTCTCAGTTCAACTTCTTTAGGTTCCACATATAAATGAGAGCATATGGCATTTGTCTTTCTGTGCCTGGCTTACTTAGGGTAATGTCCTCCAGGTTCACCCATGTTGTTGCAAATGACAGTATTTCCTTCTTTTTAAAAGCTGTATAGTATTCCATTGTGTATATATGCCACATTTTCCTTATCCATCCATCTGTTGATGGACGCTTAGGTTGATTTCACATCTTGGTTATCGTGAATAGTGCTGCAATAAACACGGGAGTGCAGGTACCTCTTCAACATACTGATTTCATTTCCTTTGGATACACCCAAAAAGTGGGATTGCTGGGTCATATGGTAGTTCATTTTTACTTTTTTGAGGTATCTCCATACTGTTTTCCATAAAGACTGTGCCAGTTTACATTCCCACCAACAGTGTACAGGATTGCCTTTTCTTCATACCCTCACTAATACTTATTTATTCTCCTCTTTATAATAGTTGTCCTAACATATATAAGGTGATATCTTATTGTGGTTCTGATTTGTATTTTCTTGACAATTAGTTATATTGAGCATCTTTTCATAAACCTGTTGACCATTATATGTCTCCTTTGGAAAAATTTCTATTCAGGTCCTTTGCCCATTATTTAATTGAGTTATCTGTTTTTTTTGAGTTGTGTGAGATTCTGATACAATTTAGATATTAACCCTTTATCATTTAAATGGTCTTCAGATATTTTCTCCCATTCCATCAGTTGCCTTTTCAATATGTTGATTGTTTCTTTTGCTCTGCAGAAGCTTTTTAGTTTGATGGAAGTCTCACTTATTTACCTTTGCTTTTAGTGCCTGGGATTTGGGTATGATATCAAAAAAAAAAATCATTACCAATGTCAAGGAGCCTTTTTTTTTTTTTTTTTGAGACAGAGTCTCACTTTGTTTCCCGGGCTAGAGTGAGTGCCGTGGCCTCAGCCTCAGCAACCTCAAACTCCTGGGCTTAAGTGATCCTCCTGCCTCAGCCTCCCGAGTAGCTGGGACTACAGGCATGCGCCACCATGCCCGGCTAATTTTTTCTATATATATTTTTAGATGGCCAGATAATTTCTTTCCATTTTTAGTAGAGATGGGATCTCGCTCAGGCTGGTCTCGAACTCCTGACCTCGAGTGACCCACCCGCCTCAGCCTCCCAGAGTGCTGGGATTACAGGCGTGAGCCACCGCGCCCAGCCTAAGGAGCCTTTTTTTACTAGGTTTTTTTCCTAGAAATTTTATGGCTTCAGATCTTACTGTTAAGTCTTTAATGCATTTCAAGTTTTTGCATGTGGTTTAAGGCAAGGGTCCAATTTTGTTCTCTCGCACGTAGATGTCCAGATTTCCCAGACTCATTTCCTTGATCTATTGTGTATTTGTGGCATCCTTGTCCAAGATTAGTTGACTGTGTGTATGGATTTATTTTTTGATGCTATTCTATTCCATGGGTCTATGTGTCTGTTTTTATGCTAGTAACATACTATTTTGATTACTATAGCTTTGTAATATAGTTTGAAACCAGGGAGCATGATGCTTCCAGCTTTGTTCTTCTTTCTCAAAATTGTTTTGGCTATTCAGGGTCTTTCGTGGTTTCATATGAATTTTAGATTGTTTTTTCTATTTCTGTTAAATGTGTCAGTGAAATTTTGATAGAGATTGCATTGAATCTGTAGATGGCTTTGGAGAGTATGGATATTTTAACAATATTAATTCTTCCAATCCATATACATGGGATATCTTTCCATTTATTTGTAGTTGTCATTTTTACTGGGAAATTGTATAATATTTAAGAAGTAACAAACTATTAACTCTTTTTTATTTAGAAAACAGAAATTCAAAATTAGAGTCCTTATGATTATCAAAGATTTCTTAGGGTGAAGGCAAAAATATCATGGATCTAGTATTTACTTATTTTTTTCTATTTGAATTTAAAATGAGAAAAAAGCTTTATTATACGCTTAGTAATATATCTTATAATTATAAATGTTATGCTATCTGCCATTAATAATTATAAATCTAGGAAATGGAAGCTAAACAAAAATATTATCCTATATGCAAAAAAGGTTCTCATGAGGCTTCTGATTGGTTAGAGTTTTTAATTACATAGGCTTAAGAAAACTGGCTATAGCACTTGTATAGTTTCCAAAAAACTATACAAGTCCCAAATTATCAAATAATGGCATGGATTTGGGGGCCTAAGTAGAAAAATCCACTTTCTACCTCTTAATCACATTTCATATGTGTAGATTTATGTTATTTTAGTATATCAAAATATTTTTCTGATGCATTCTGTGTTGGGCAACTATTTTTTTAGGAATAATGATATAAAACCCATTATTGACATCCCTGTGATCCATATTTCGAGTTTGACTTGTAGTTATATGCTCTAAGGCAAATCAACATGATGAAACTACTGGACACACATGGAACAAAACACTTAACAATGAAGGCATCATTTGCAGGATTAAGTAATTCTTCAGTTCTCCCATATCTCTCAGGTGAAAAGCAGGTTGGCCTTGGGTGCATAGTAATGGAATTATCATTCAGCAAGAGATTGCTGTATGTCACAAACAGGGTTTGTGTCTTCACAGGTGACATCTTGCTTAATCTCCTCAATTTGAGTATACAGAGCCCCCAAGAAGTTAAATAAGTTGTTAATGGTTACAGAATTCATAATTGACACAGCTGAAATCTAACTAGATTAGCTAAGAAATTAAAATTAGTGAATTAAATACTCATTCAATGTGTGAGTGTGTGGGAGTGTGCTTGCACATGAGTGCACGTGTGCAAATGCTGAAAGCAGGAATGTGATGGCCTCTTGATCCCACTGAGGTAATAGGACTTAGGATTAAAGAAATATTTAACTTCTTGAAGGATGTCAAACCTGCAGTGGACAATAAAAGAAAATTAAAAAAAATAGAAAGCTCTACTCTGCCCATAGCTCCAGTATTTTTGCTAGGGTTGCCTTTTATTTTTCTTCACATACTTATGATTAATGTTTTGATAGACATATTTTGATAGCTTCTAAAAAGCTACACTTTATAATGTGAAATGTGTGAGAAGTAGCTACTATGAGAGCACTTTCAGCTTCATTTTTTTTCCTGACTTGTTGGCCTTATCCTGTTAGTCACTGTTTACTCTAAGCTGTAGGGAAATAATCAAAGATTGCCTGGAAGTCAAGCTCACAGGGGCATTTTTCATTTTGGAAACTTCAAGAAGCTGTGCTAGGTTCTGTGAACCTTTAGGCAAAACAGAGCAACAAAACTTTAGTTTGAATTCTCAATGAATTTTGCTTCCCTTATAAATCATGCATGTTTTAGAGAATTGTAACGCATTTTGTTTGTTTTTATTGTTGGTGTTTTTTCTAAGGAGCCCCATGTACTTCATCTTTTATTGCTTTTCTTAGTAAAGGAATTTGCAGTTTAAATTCCCAAAGGGAATCTTAGAGACTTTGTTTGTAGCTACAGCAAGTATCATAAATATATACATCTCTTCCTTACAAAAGACAGACTTGGTATAGACTGATTCTAATATATCATATTCCCTTTGGTATCAAGTATCTCTAGTGAAATTTCTCTTAAATTAGGTCTTTTTATATTACTCCCTTTAGTTCTACTAAAAGTCACAATATTATCAGTTAATTCCTGACTATAAAGCACCATATGTGTTTAAAAACCTTCAATAAGGAAAATATTTCCCTATTACTGTCATAGAGGCTGATATGTTAAATGTCATAATTGCCCACAACTCGGCAGTTTTGGAAAAGAGTTTTAGTTTTGAGATGCCAGATGGAATACAAATGCTGTTATTGACTTGTAATGAAGGGACTGAAGCACTCTAATAGCATCTGACCTTTTATCATTACTTATTTAAAGAGCTTTTAGGGGAAACAGAAACAAAAACAAAAATCTCCCTTTAAAGAATTGAGCAACTTGCTGGTGAAGGGCTTCTTCTTAGTGGAGTAAGCTGAGAATAATTAAAAAAAAAAAAAAAAAAAGCCCAGAGGGCATGATGTAAAAATGACCGTTTGCTACTGGTATAGATAATAATTAATTTCTGTGAAAACAAAGAAGATATTGTGGTTGCATATGGCTTCAGGTTCTGATTCTTTCTACCTTCTGCTAACTGCCAACAATAATTAGAAATTTTTAGAGGCAAACTGATCAAGGCCTGGAAGATCAGGCTCCTTCTTCAAAAGTCAATAGGGGAGGTCAGGATTAATTTGTTGCTTTAAAATGTGGAAATTACTCTCTGTGTTTGAGAGCAGTATGTGGCACCCCTTAACTATATGATAAAAAGGGGCTTGAATTTCACTGTACGTGTGTGACATAAAGGATATCTATTTGGAAAGATTTAATGGGCCTGGAATAGAGGGTAATAGAAACTGAATTGAAGTGATTTATGTTGTGCACCGAAGGAGATGGCCAGGGAAACTTCAAAGAAGATCCCTCCTGCATGACTAAAACTGAATAGGCATTTCAAAGCTATCTTCCTCTTACATGAAACTAAGTATCAATCTATTGATTTCAGAGTTTATGCATTTAAGGATTTTGATTGGAGCAAAGTGGCATCTATACAGCCATATTAGTGGTTAGCCAGCTGGAGCACAGGAACGAGTATAGTTCAGATAATAGACAAAGTTATTTCAGGTGACTTCTAATTCACCACTCGAGAAAGAGTTTGAACTTACTGATTATGGCTGACATAGGAGAAATTATCTTCTTCAGTTCTGAAAATGAAGGTCTCAGTTTCCGTGTGGTATAGTTCAAGGAATTAAAAAAATGGCAACATTCTACTACTCACTGGTTTGGTCAATAAGGGACATTTTATGGTCTGAGATATGATTAGTAATATGTACAAATCATACTCATTTTAGAATATTCATCATCCTCCTAACAACACAAATTAAAATTAGCTTGGTTAACTATTTCATGTGATTTTCTGTTTGTGGAATTAAATTTGGAAATCTCTACTTCACTCTTTGAAATGAACCAATTCCACTGAAATAAAGGGAAAATAAGCATGCTGTTTAACTGAATAACATAATATTTCCCTGCTCTGAAATAGAAACCCATCTAAGCACTTTCAATGATTTTAAGTGATGAAAATATTAAAAATAATGGTCTTTCTCCTTTTGCCTAAAATGCCATTAGGAAAATAAACCCAGTTACAGAGAAATTTCCATGCTTTTAAGGAAAAGTAATTCATCATGGTGAGTTTAAAGTGTCAAAATTGGGTGAGAGCAAAGGGAGCATAGTAAAGACATTTTTGTACAAAGTGGGCTTTTTTTTTTTTTTTTGGCCAAATGTGTCAGTTATGTCTGATCGTCATTCTTTGACTGATTGACATGCTTCAACAATCCTTTTTGAGGTTCTATACAAATCAGAATCTTGAGCAAGAACAAGAAACTTTTCTTGAATATATCTCTGAGTGAACTCTGACAAGCAATATAATGTTTTACTAAAAAGTGCTATACTCTGTTGCTATTCTGTGGATATGTTACCTTAGTGTATGTTTTTACCGTGGTATTAAACTCTTTATCTTAAACTCTACTGAGAGGTAAAAATTATAATTAAAGTGTGTTAGAACACTATCTTAAGTAGTATTAGGAAATTATTTACCTGAGACATTGTGATAAAAGAAGATTGAAGTAAGTCATATTCATAAAGGCTAATTATCCATTTAGTTCTTCCTCTATAGCCCTTATAATACATATCCCACTGTTATAAAGTACACCAATATTCTCAGGGACATTATTATTAGCATATATAAATCAGATGGAATATTTGGTCATTTAGATAAGCTTCAAGGGTTTGTTTTTTTTTGACAACTATATTTTATAAGCACTTCATCTATATGCTCAATTCGAAGAATCAGGAATAACATTAGGTCTGGGATAAAATTAGGTCTAATAATCAATTGCAATCTTAGACTTGAATGCCATTTGCTTTCTCTTTCTTATCACTTTGCTTCTTTCTGCTTATTGTCTTCATGCTTTCCAAGTAGTGACTGGCTTGTTGAACATGAAAAAAAAAATGACTGCCAACAAATTGTGATGTTTACATTATTTTGCTTCCAAAAATAGAGAGGGATTTATCTTTTCTGTTATATATATATATATATATATATATATATATATATATATATATGAAAAGGTTTAAAGAAAGAGGTCTGATTCTCTTTTCTTTGGTCTTTGGTCAGGAGTCCACCCCAGATTGCTAATTTATGGTTGGGTTGCAGATGAGTGATCACAAAGTATGGACATGGTCACTGAGCAATGAAGATATATCTAGAGTAGGGTACTCATTGTGAAGGCAGACATACAATTTAAGCTCCAAAAAGAAGCTTCTCAGAAGAAAAGAGAAATTAACCCAAAGATTTAAAAGAGCATTTAGTAAAAATTAAAAAAAAAAAAATAAGTCAAAGACTTACCATCATAGCACAGTGCAGAGGAGACGTGTGTACTAGGTAAATCAGATCCCATAGTATTAATAATTAAGTTTATCAGAAATTTCAAAATTTCCTATTGTAAACTTACTGTTGACAAATTACTCTGCCTACTGTACTGTCGGTGTCAATCTTTGCTGTATCTCAGTATCATCTGGTGCAGATTTTTAAACTACAGATATTCAGGGCCCACCTCTCGAGATCGATTCAATTGGTTTGGAGCCTAGCTCCAGCAATAGTATTTTAAAGAGTCCTCTGGTAAGTCTGATGTGCAGCCAAGATCAAAAATCATCAGATATTTAACTAAATCACTTCTTATTGGCTTTGCACTATATGCTTATATATGTGTACGATATGTAAAATACCAGTCATAGATTGATTTTTTTTTTTTGCCCAGTTACAATACTAGAATAGGGATGGGGCCATGAAGGTAATGAAAGTGACTTGGATGGTCCAAAGTTGAATAAACAGTATTGCCTTTAAGGAACTAACAACCTATAGTTCAAAATGTAATTAAAAGGCCCTTACTGCAGATCCACTTGGGGGTGCTTGTTAAAATTTGAAATGTCTTGGACTTACTCTGACCTACTGAATCAGAATTTCAGTAAAACACATGTTTTACCAAGCTCCTCTCTTAAACATAGGCATGGAAGTTGAAGAGCCGTTGTCTAGTGCTATATGCCTGCTCCTCAAAGCTATTTTTCCCCTGAAGCAAATTTAACAGCCAAGACTGTAGTACCCTAATTAACACTACTGCTCACCTGGTGACTATAACTCATTGTGTACGAAAGTGCCTGAGAAGAATTAAGAAGCTGCTTTGATTTGTTTTCTTTTGTTTTACTGGCAGCATCAGCCCCTCTTTTTAGGGGCTTTTATTGAAATAGTGCAATTTCTTCCCTATTCAGTTACAGATGACTATTCCAAATCATATGGCGTTTCCTATTCTTATATATCATTGTCCCTTTTGTAATGTTTGTAATAGTTACTCTTATTGCTTATGTATGTTTCTCCTCTGTACTTAGATCTTATGAGAAAGGCTAATAATAAATAATAATAAACAATAAAAAATGAGATTATTATTCCTTGCCCTTTTTTCTCTGTTTTAACCTTGGGATAATTTCTTTGTACTAGCTACTCTGCCCGCTATGTTATGGAGCTCAATGAATGCACAGTGCAATTGCTACACTTTCCTCATGCACACGGTTTAGCTTTCTTTCTAATTGGCATTAAGAAAAATGAAGGGAAGTGAGACTGAAATAGTAAAGACAATCATATCTCATAATTGCAAATGCGGAAGTCAGGGTCACTCATTTCACGATTAGAAGGAAAATATCAAAATCCTATGTCTTTACATTACTCATTCAGGAAAAATATTGAATTTAGTTACCATATATTAGATTAAGTAAAATGCTATGTACTCTTTAGAGATCTTATGAAATAGTTCATTCAGTACAAAAGAACTCTTTTATCATTGACATTTGAGAGTTAAATAATTATGGTTAATAAAAGAGGAAAAATAAAAGATAGCATTATTTGCCATCTCTTATTTCTCATGGAGACATGTTCATTAACTGAAATCAAGATTCTACGAGGCAGTGTATATTTCAAATTTCTCTTTATTTATATATAAAACATAAGTGCATTCTCTTTCCACTTTTTTCCTGCAATTACTTGAATTTTATTCTACATTTCCTTTTTTTTTGACAGCCATGTTTCTTGAGTTCAATAAATGTTATCAAGCATTCTTTGACTGTTCCTATTGCATCAACCTTAATTAGCTTTTGATTACTGTTAATTTCACAGCATTTTCCCTTTAATAAGTTGCATCAAAATGCTTTCATTTCTGTTGCAGCAAGTTTAATTAGTTTTTGAGCCATGTTTCTGTTTTTCCTTCCATTTTTAGGAAAGAAAATGACAGCACCCACTTTCTTTGTTTCTATGAGGATATCCATGACTTACAACTTGGTGTTTGTTCACCAGAATCCCTCACCTAAGACTTACAATACTAAATCGTGGTTACTTACAGCCTTTTTATTTGCATCAGGAATATTCTCATGAACTCACATATTTATAATTCTAATTATGTAAAAATATGAAATAATTTGATTTTCAATTTTTCAAAGGGCTAAATGATTTTTTTAAAACAACTAGGATTCTAATTGATTAACCAATTCAATTAAATGGATTAACACTCCATGAATTCAATTATTAATATATGACACAAAAGATATCTGTATTCTCTTTTCAGAAATCTATGCATTTTGTCTTAGTGAACCAAAGTGTTATTTGCAATATCCCTTAGGATAAAATGCTGTCCAAGTTATTTTTGGACATATACAGTAATGAGTTATTTTTTAACATGAGAGATATACTTATTGTTTTTTAATTATATATCTATAATTATAATTATATTACAAAAAAACATTAACTCTTTGATATTTATTTATGTGACTTAAATTATGAACTAGGCATATGTAGGGATTTAAAACTTTTAATTCCCACCAAAAAAGCAAAAACTAAGCTGAAAGCAACTGCATACAGTATATGTTACTATTGAATAACCACCTTTCAAGTGGTTCATTCAATGATTCTAAATTGGTTTATAATATTCAATATTATAATTTATATTGTAATGGAACAGTTGAAATAATAATATAATAATCAATATTACAAAATGATTAGAGTTTAGTGGAAGAAAAGTAAATGCTCAATTAAAGAATTGATTTTATTCAATATTAAGGTCTAATCACTTGATAACACGAACCTCTTCTGAGAGAAAGTTGACAATTGCAAAACTTAAAATTGAGGATTACAGGTAATAGTGTCCATTAGGCACATATTTAAAAGCATTTTCCAGTGCCAGGCTAGAATTATATATGAGGAGAGAGAGAGTTGTGTGACAGAAAAGAGATACAGAGAAGAGAAGGGGCCACAAGTCCAGTGCCTTATGAGTTTAGTGTACCTTGCTTAAAAAACATGAACCCTGGCATTTGAAGGAGATTAAAGTTTATCCAGGCCTGTCATCTTTCTGATGTTACCTTCATTTCCATATTATTTTTCCAAATGCTCAATTAAAATTTGTTGGACTATTCCCGTTAGAGGAAACTTCCTAACTTCAAAGGCAGCTAGTCCTGAAATACAGGTTTCAAGCTAAAGTCTGTCAACTTGTACTCTCACCTTGGGTTCTAATTCTGCTCAATCAATCCATATTGGTGGTAGCTGGCGCAAGGGGGAGAATGTCCCCAATGTCACCAGCACACTTAATTAAGATTCAGAATAACATATTTATTTAAATTAATAGACTTATTTTATTCATAACTATACAGCAATAAAGATACTATATAGCAATAGAGAGACATGCATGTAAAATTTTTCTTTGTTTAATATTTAGGCAGATAATCACAAAATCTATCACAACTTTCCTTGACTTTCAAATGACTATGATCTGTCTAATTTCATTGATATACCTTTATTATGAATCTCTTATTGTTAGAAAATTTTCAGGGTATGTGGTTTGTAAAATCATAGTTTCTGTCTTGTAACGAATTTTAATGCATGTTTATTCTCTGTAATAAACCCCTTTATCACACACATATTATTAGTATGTTATGCCTTTTGAAATTTTTTAAAAAATGTAATTGCTGTAATGCATATATTTTCCAATCCTGCAGCTGCTACAGAGGTTAAAAATGTCTACGAAGAAAACATTCACGATGAACCCTCATGATTAGTTCCTCTGCGTATTGCTCTAGAGAAAAACAAATTAGCACTAGAAGGAAAATCTGTTCTGGGAAGTCCCGCACTGCTGGTGTAATGACCTATCCACACAAGAGGATTGAACAGAATAGATCCATTGTGACTTCCCAAATAGCCGTGGCTGGCAGCCTCTAGAGATGAGGAACAACAGCTGAAGTGATAGACAAAATAAAATGTTCTGCTTGAATGCAAGTCATATTTGCCTGCTTTCCTCAACTCTCTTTCAAAAAATGTTACCCTTTTAGACCAGGACACCTGCTATTTCTTTGTCAAAGCTTCGTGGAAAAACTAGACTTGGATCAATGAGTTCTATCTTCTTGGGTCAACTAATTTCCGGTTCATGGTCACTTAAATTCATCTCGAATCTAAATTTCTTTCAAAGAGCCATCCTGCAGATGAGGCACCATCACATATCTTCTTGGTAAGATTAGGAAGCAGGGAAGCCATGTCTCCACACTCTCTTCCTTCTCTGCAGGGCCCACTGAGGAATGGAGGATAAAGAGAGTATGCCTCACACGTTTTAATCCAACTTCTCTTCTGTTCATTGACCTCAACCTTGTATCTTTCTTTAGTTATCATGATTTTGCTCTTGCTATTATTAACTTCTTGTAGGAGGCAAGACTATAAGTTACAAATGATTACCGATTAATTAATTAGATATCAGATTCATAAATTAGATATTGTACCCAAAAGTATTAAGCAGTGATTTCTATATATTAGATAGTAGATTAAAAATATCAAGAAGATATATAATTGTGGGCATGCAATCATATAACAGCCAGTAACAGGTGCTATCTGTATAACCAAAACATAAATGGATAATTTTAATTATATACTAGTATACCTATGTATATTTGCAAAGGAGATAAGAAAAGGAAACCATCTGACTATGATTAAGTGTTCAACATTGTCATGGCTTTGGAAGCTGCCATGGTGTTTAGATACACGAGAAGCATCTTTTGAAAAATGCATTTTGGAAAAACATGGAATAATAACTAAAACTCTTGCTGTTCTGAGATTATATTTAGAGCCCATATATGAAACTTGGAAATCTTATATTTTGTTTAGATAATGCATTTTGTTTTCTTAGCTGGCTTTAAGGACATGGGAATCAATAGCAGAAACATGGCTTTTTAGCCCTCAAATAAGTGATGTATCTTTATCTCTTAGCATATGGCTTGCCTCCCTCTTTTTCTTTTTCTCTTTCTTTCTTTTCTTGCTTCCTTCTTTCTTCTTCAGTGTTAATTTACGAGATATATGATAATTCTTTACTTTTTATCATGAAGCAAAATGTTAATTATCCATTTTAAAAATTAGTCCTATATTGTTTTATTTACAGTAAGATTTACCTGGGTGTGGTGGCTCACACCTGTAATCCTAGCACTTTGGAAGGCTGGGGCAGGAGGATGGCTTGAGGCCAGGAGTTTGAGACCCCTTCTCTACAAAAATTTAAAAAATTAGCCAAATGTGGTGGTGTATTCATGTAGTCCCAGGTACTTGGGAGGCTGAGATATGAGGATCACTTGAGCCTGGGAAATCAAGGCTGTACTGAGCTATGATTGCACCACTGCACTCCACCCTGGGCAACAGAGTGAGATCTTGTCTCTTAAAAAAACAATAATACAAATGCTTTTCTTCAAATAAATATTTACATAAGGGTTTCTGACCATGCTTTAATATTATCTTGATTTGTAAAAATAATGAATAATTAATTTGACTTTCTCTCATCAGTTTAATTAAGTGTGGGTAAATACCTTCATAGAATTAAGGGGGAAAAGTGCTAACTAAGTATAGGTAGGATTATCACTAATAGATGTTTAAGCTGGCTCTTCTCTGAAGCCCAGCAGTGCATTTGAAGATCACTTTAATGCTCCTGGTAAACAACAGAAGCTAAAACTCCAGGAGAAACTCTAATGCAAGTGTGCTCCATGATGTTCCAAATATTAGACTTGAGCAAGAATTTCCATTATAAATCTCCCCAGAAAATGGGGATCAGTTAATAAACAACAAACCTAATAGCTTGAGTTTAGATATTACTAGGACCCAAGGAGTGCAGGGTGTTTAAGAATTCTGGGGCCAGTCTCAAGACCACCTGTTCACGGTTGCTTATCACTGAACAGGTTACTGAAGCTTTCTACATTTTAGTTTCCTCATCTATCCCATGCTGGTAAACATTTTAATAATAATCCTCATAGAGTTCTTGAGAGGAATATATGAGACAATCAAGTTATCAGAAATTTCTGAGCTCCAGGGATTTTTTTCTATATAATAGAATAATAGACAATCAGAGAAGAGCACTTAATTTGCCATCCTGAAGAACAGGTTGTGACTTGATAGGCTCAATTTAGAGTTCTCTATGTTTTTATGTTCTTTGGCAAATTATAGCTATCATATTTCCGTCTTTAGCTCTTTTGGAATAAAGTAAAAGACCTTTTATTATTTATTTTAACTTTTTTTCGTTTTAGCCCAGGCTCGAATGAACTGGTGGGATCATAGCTCACTGAAGCCTGGAACTCCTAGGGTCAAGCCATCCTCCTGCCTCAGCCTCCTTAGGAGCTGGAACTATAGGCATGCACCACCATGTCCCACTATTATTTTTTTTAATTTTTGTAGAGATGGGGTCTAGCTATATTGCCCAGGCTGACCTCAAACTCCTGGTCTCAAGTGATCCTCCATGTGGTGTTTCTTTTATAAAAGGGGTTTAAGCTGTTCTTGTAAGTGTAAGCTTTGTTTTAAGGTTCATGAAAGTTGCATCTGTGCTGAGATGGTCTTGGCTCTCAGGGTAACCAGAGCTTTTAGGTTCCATTGTCATAAAGACCTGGTACTACCTGGGTCAGGGTTGGAAATCCCCAGGCCAGGTTACATCACACTGCTAAGTGACATATAATGTAGGCTCTGTGAGATGTTTGAGTGAGCCTTATGACTATCATTAATATTATATTCATGTCATTTATAGGATACTACAACACTATATGTGATGAGAGGTGATAAAACAAATAGTAAGGAACAGCATAACTTTTTAAATGATGGTCACACATCTGGGTGGGATATGTGGTTTCTTCGGGAATGCATTATTGGTAGTTTCTCTGAGGCTTGGCACTGTATTGGAATCAGGCTTTACTGGTGGTCCTGGACTCGTATTCTTAACGGTTATAGAGACTCTTATGGCTACAGAGCTGGGGTCCTAGTGGGGGTGGGGCTTGGACTGCCTGGGCTATACTGGGAAACATTTTTATATTTTTAAACAATTATTTCTCCAAGAATATATATTTTTTAAATTTAATAATACAATCCACTATCATACAGGTTAACATTTCCCAAATGTTAATTTGGAAAATGCCTCTGGGTCACTGGGCAGAGGAGAGTTCCAGGTGAAAGAAAGAAATCACACAGCTAACCTTCCTGTAGAAGAGAGTCAGAGGATTAGAGCAAAGGAAATTAAATTATGAAATGTTGCTACTACTCTTATGTTATTTTATGTTAGGTGTCAAACTTCAGTATACATGGGGTCATAAGAGTAAAACATTTTTAATAATAGAGATATTAATGCATTTTTAGTGGAAAAAATGACCATTTAGAATTTTTCCGAGCCTTGCATTTAAAAATTCCATTTCTAAATGCTTAATTTAGAAAAGTCAACATTCATTTATTTGCTTAATCATTCAATCAGTTCCATGATGAGTAGCCACTGTATGTTCTAGGATGACTGAGCAACAGAGCCTTAAAGGAACACTTGGGAACAAGTAGATTTTTTTTTTTTTTAATTCCCTTTATGACAATTTGTAACCATCAAGATAGAGATATCCAGAATATATGGGTTTAAAATTTCAAGAGACAGGATATTCAGGGAAGACTTTGCCAAACATACTGAGTTTTAAGGGCATATAAATAATTACAATTAAGCAAAGATTAAAATATATCTCAAAATTGTGTGTTTATATTTCCCTTTGGCCATTATCACATTCATTGAGTATGATAACAAGTACAATGCTCCACCAAAATCAGTTTGGGGTTAGGATGAGATCTGCTTGGTTGGTAGGACTACTTAATTTTGTTACCAGGACCCTATGAATCAGAATATCATTTGCAAGTCACAGTGTATTCCATACCAGCACCATAATCTTCAAGAGACCTCCTGACATAATTTAGGGAAAATGAAACAGTAACAGTGATGATGTTGATATTAACAGTGTGTCAGGCTGTAAATAACTTCCACTCTGGCATACTAATTTACACAGGATAGGATTTGTTAGCATAATATCACCAAGAAAATCTAGAACACATTAAGAGGCTTTTAAAAATCCCCTTAAGTAACAAAATTAAAAAACAAAAGCAATGAACGATCAGTGATATGTTTTCCATGAATTTGGTATCTATATGAATCTTGAAAAATCAAACATTTTCACTGTAGTGATTTAGGTAAGATTTGCTGAAACAGCATAAGAAATCACCTACACAGTGATTAGTATGAGGTAGGCTTTCAGAAAAATAAAGGCATCAGAATTTAAGATTTAAATTTTCAAAGCACTTTCTTTGGGAAATGTTAATTTGTATGACAGTGGATTTTATTATTAAATCTTAAAAAATATTCTTGAAGAAACAATTGTTTAAAATATAAAAATCTTTCCAGTCATTGTTTTTAATGAGTTACAAATTTCCTTTAGAGTACCTATTGGTACACCAGAAACTGTCAAATTGTTCTTGGAAAACAGTGGAAGAGCTGGTCAAACAAGGATGTGGGTATAAGTTTCTGTCATATTATTGACATTAATAAAAGTCAGAATCCATCAAAAGAACTATAAATCAATAAACAATTATATTTTAATTGTTTTAGGGCTATAACTCTGGAGAAGGTAAAGTTTAAATTATTTATTGTGTGCTATTTAGACATGTAAGTATGCTTTTTTAAATTTTCTTGGCTAAACCAGTTCTATCTTCCTATTGTTTTTCTATTCTCATATCAGGATGTCTTACCATACTTAACTGAATTATTAATAGTTATTTGATAAAAGTCAAGATAAACACATAACTGCTACCTTGTTTAATTTTCTGCATGGAATCAGTAGATTTATTTCCCATTCAATAATTAATTTCCTTTTTTTACCCATGAAAAAAATTTTTTGACAAAATGGTGATTGTTTTTCCTATGAAACACTTTTCTCATTACATATTAACTATTAATAATCCTTATACCATGAATTATCTGGACTGGTTAAGGGAGTTAATAAAAACTGAATAGATCAGCAAGAAAATGTATTGATCTCAAATAATTCTTCCATTACAATTTAAAAAATGCGGATTTTCAGGATAGGCACCAATTGAATTATCGATAATTGTTACCTCAGTACTTGTTTTCTCAGTGCTCATTCCCAGTCTTGTAAGGCAGAAGATTAGGGGGTGACTTTACAAAGATTTTGCTAATTTCCTCTATTATCATATTTTGTAAATGTCTTTGACTAGATGTATTTTAGGTTCCTCTTAGTTTTATGCAATAATTAATAGTATTTCTGGAAGGAAATAAAGCATAAAACAACTAACAGAAATTTTGAAAAGTAGAACAATCTGAATTTGAATTTTCAGTAAGTTTTTGGAGTTGCCTAAAAACAAATTTAAAATAATTGCATTAATGGAATAAAACATTTCTTATAATAGTATTTTATTTTATGATAATCATTAAATTATAGACACCTATATTAGTACATGTTAGCTTTGCCTTTCTTAACTTTCACAGTTCTTAACTTTCATAGTCTTAATGAAAGATATAGTAAATCTTACTTCACTATTTTTTTCTAAATAATGTTTTTAAATGATTTTTCCCCAAAACTGAAATTAAGAAAGGTACAGAATAACTGGAAGAAATGATGAATAAATATTTTCTTTTGATTTTAATGAACAATTTCATATTGCTTACTATTCGCCAGGCACTGGTCTACTTCCTTTAATCCTCACAGCCAAACTAGAAATAGGGGCTTTTATTAGCACATATTATAGATGAAAAACTGAGGCTCAAAGAATTTAAATAACCGTATTGAATTCACACAGCTGATAATTGGAAGAGTCGAGATATGAATTTAGACAGTCTATATTTCTCATATTCCACTAAGTGAAAATTAATCACATGGCCCAAAGAGATGAAAGGGACTAAGGAATGTGGTCACTCTCTGGGCCACTGCTTCCCAGAGACAATTCCACAGACTGGCAGAAGGAACTTGGATTTCAGCAGCACAGTCAGTCTCAGTTGTGTTACCTAAATATGAACCAAATTCTTATTTATACACAGGGAAATGCTATTGGCCAATTCATTGATTATAGTCAGTCTTAGTAATATTCTGGCAAATCAGTAAGATTATATGCTACCCTAGAACTGTATTGTTTTAAGAATAATGACTGCATGCTGTTCTCTATTTGAACAAATACTGTTACCTTGGGAAGTGTATATATGCTACTATTGACTGAATTTCCTATCAGTCTATTTTCTGAAGAATTTTAACCCAAAATGTGTTTTTCTAAATAAAACCAACATTCTTATCCTGTAAAATATATCTGGAATTTCAAAATAACCTTTTCCAAAAAAAAAAAATACTTCCAGCTTCAGAATTTGGCAACAGTAGTGCCTAATTTAATAGTGTGAAGGTAACATATAAAATGCTCAGTTAAAACCAAACCCTGTTAAAACAACTTTCTGTATCAATCTTCATATTATGATCTACTCCAGGTATTTAGCACCAGGATTTCCAAACTAAGAAAAGTTTGCTTACCTTGTTTGCTTTTTGTGGAACAATTTTGGGCTTGACTTTAATAGAGATCCCCAGAGACAGGATGTGCCCAAATTTAGTAAATATCAGATTTAAGAGACTACAATGAATGTATTAAGTCCAGGACTTCTCAGAGACTTTGCTGATGATGATTTAATAGGCAGATGTTTCAGTTTGGGACATGCTAATCTGCACCAATATAATTGAAGGTGTTTTTAATTCAGGATATCTTCAAGAACCATTAAGGATGACTGAATCTGTAATAAGGAATGAAAACTTAGTGTATTTTACTATCCATTAATTCAATGCTTCTCAAATGTTTTATGTCTTGGCACAACAAATAGAACATGGCAATATTTATATTGCAAACTAAGGTAAATAAATAAAGCTGCTTGTGGCTAGAAGCTATTAGTCCAGAGGCTCTCCCTTCCTTAGAAAGGCTGAGGAGATTCTTATCACTGTGCCTGTCAATCACAGTAGAACAAGCTATGGTACACAAAGGAACCAAGGCCAATTTGAACAGTGGTATGTGACTGCTCTCTGTTCCGGCCTGTTTGAATGCCACTTTCCTGAAATGAGATGTGCCATTCTTCCTACTTTGTGGGTGGAAGGATTTTTTGCCCTAAGCCTTGTGTGTTGGTATCTATTGTCTCTGAATTAATTCAATTTGCATAAAATTCTTATTATTGCATCTTCAAATACTTAAGGGTTCATTTTAAATATAAGTTTAATCTTAGGGTTTTGAGAAAGCTATATGAAAATGAAGATTTCTTCCAACATGTTCTGTACATGATTGGCTATCTGCTGTGTAACTCTGTAAATGAAATAAGGTCACTCTGTCTTGATAATTTGAGTTTTTGTGGTCTTTCTACTGGATGCTGAAGCCTCTAGCACATTGCAGCAGAGAGAGGCATTCAAAATCCTGTAGACGGAAGGCTCTTGTTTCTAATTTGATCCAGCTGAGAGTAGTCCTCTCTTACACATAAACTTACACATATTGTACTTCTGGTCTACTACTCAAAGTCCTTTCTCCCCCTCAAAATTTTTAGTCATTTTATGCTCAATATTTTGTAACATATACTAAAACATTTTGTTGTGTCTGTTTAAAATAAACTTGTGGTTTGGATGATTTTGTGCAAGAAAATTCATAATTGAATGAGCTGTCTATTTCCTATTTAAATTTAGAAGCTAGAGGACAGTTGTGACATTTTGCAATTGTTTCTCATGATTAATTGAAATAAGTGTAGGAAGGTGAAGATTCTTTCCAGCTGTGACTTCTCTGTCGGAGTTATCTTTATTAAATTGCTCACAGTTGTTCTACTATTTGTCTTTTCATGTAAAATCATTTTACAAACAAGGGTGAAAGTTCAGCCACTTACCATGTTCAAGATCTGTAAAATAATTCAAGTCTTCTCTTAGGAACCAGAACAATTTTCAGGACCAAATCTTGTATTACTTTTTAAAATACAAGGGAAAAAAATATTTCTATTCTATTATTCTAGTTACTTTTTCATTTTTCATGAATTTAATCACCATAGTAAGCACAACATACTATACATTTCCTGAAATTTGCATCCTACTATCACTGATTTTGTCATATTGAATACTATGGTGTGAATGTTTGCATCCCTTTAGAATTACAATGAACTCAAACCAGAAAGATACATAATAGTTAGCTAAACTCAGACCAGGATGGTGGCAGAGGGGATAATCAGAACTAGACAGAATCTAAAGAGATTTAAGAGGTAGAATCTATAAAACTTATGTATGTGAGAGGTGAAGAAATGAAAGATATCATGGATTTCTGCCTTGAACAATTTAGTGGATGGAGGTGCTATTTGATGAGAGTGTGAAGAATGAAGAACAGATAACGTGTGGGCAGGGGCTGGAGTAGAGAGGAGGTTGAGTAATTAAGTAGTTTATTGTAGGTGTTTCTTAAGTTTGAAATTCTTGTATTATATCTACATGGCAATTTTATGTAGCCACGTGGATCTGGAATTCTGAAGCTTGTCTGCATTACTGCAAACAGTCTTTAAAATACCTGCTCTTTCCTTCCACGTGTAATCTTTCTGACCTCCTGTAATGAGTTGGATTTTCATTTTCTCTGTCCAGAGAGCACTGAGTGATTATTGCATTTGTTAACTTATTTAACATACCATCTGTATGTTAGTTGGCCCCTCTAGAC
This sequence comes from Lemur catta, assembly GCF_020740605.2. Taxonomy (NCBI): domain Eukaryota; kingdom Metazoa; phylum Chordata; class Mammalia; order Primates; family Lemuridae; genus Lemur; species Lemur catta. The sequence goes on along the minus strand of NC_059128.1, from coordinate 250,434,202 downwards.
TGCTTTCCTGGAAGTAAAATATTGTGCCTATAATAGCTCCAAGTACATAATAGGCACTCAATAAATGTCTGTTTCATGCATGAATGAGTGAATAGATAAATGGATTAGAGACTTCAACAAGACATGTATATTTGTCTTTTCTCTCTACAAAAGACTGATAGCTAGTTGCAGACAAAGATCTTGTCTTAATCTTCTTTCAGATCCTTTGAGATGTGTAACACTCTAATGGACATTAAATAAATACTCATTGATTCATGGATATTAAAGCGAGACACTGGTTCAGTTGAACAATTCCACAATCCGTCTGCAAAAGAGTCATGTAATTTACTTTATTCTTCATATTTCATAGGAAATGTTGAGAGAGAAAAAATGTATTAACATACAGGAATGAGGACAAGGATATAGGAAAGTGAAGATAATATAAATCTAGAAACTGACAATGCTAGGGCATAAAGACAAAAAAAAAGCTTGTAATAACATTTATAACTAAAATTGTATCTTGTGACATTTATTTTAGGTAAAATAATCTAATTACCAACATTGTAAATAATTTGGATAGAACTAAACACTTTGTATTATACTTATTTATTTACAAATGATTTACCCCTACTGGAAAATTCTCTCCTGTAGGCCCATCATCTAACCCAGCACCGGGTACACACAACATTCAGTCAATACTTTTTTTGCTGAATGAATGATGTATACTGCCAATAATTATTCTTTTTCAACCCCAAAACTTAAGCATTTATATAAAATTTTATTTTGAAAATTTATTTAGAATCCTATAGAAATAGAGCATTAAGAATTTAGCATAAATTTCTGGATATAAGTCACAGCTCTTTTAAAACTCCAGCTGGTCCAATGATTTACCTTTTAAACAATCTTTCTTTAAAAATGTTCGTTCTTTGCCAGCATTGTCATTAGAACATTAACAGTAATTAAAACCATACGTGGGAGTTCTAGATGGCTGAGCAGCTGAAAAAGAGCAATTAAGCATCATAGGCAGGAAGGAATTCATATTTTCCACATACTCAATTGTATAGGTATTAACAGGGGCATTGGAGGCCAAAGAGAGCAAAAGGAACAACAAACAAAAAATAAAAATAGAAAGGGATACAGAAAATATAAGAAATAATGATAGTGAATAGGACATTTATTTATTTTAAATATTTCCAGGTTTTTTCATTTTTTAAAAATCAAAAATCCAAAATTATAGCCAGTTAAGAAAACATATCAAAGCCTTAATATTATTAAATTATAAAACATGAGCTAAATAATTCTCTTACCCTTGTGGTTTATTAAATTGCTGGCATGGCTTGATTAAAAGGGCCTTGACATTCATGGTTACTTTCCTTTTATCCCACTTGTAAATATATAATACTTCCAAAAAGAGAGAGTGAGTCACTTTAAGAAATATGAAATACTTCTTCAATGAAAATTAGAAACAGCTATGAGATTGAAAGAAATATTGTTTAAGAGAAATCATGAGAAAATACACAGTAGTTCATCTATTTAGATCTCTTAGGTAAATGCTATTAGTAATCAATCAAAGTGATTGAAATTCCAGTTTTAGAAGATAGAATAGACTTTTCTAGGTCATTGCTCAAAGGCTGACTTTTCCATGAGCCAACCTCCTCCTTTACATTTAGCAGATGTTTAAGTGTATAAATGTAAAAGATATCATCTTAAGCTCTGGTGGCAACACAGTGATGAGTCAGTGGCCGTTAAAGACCTTACAACCTATTAAAGGAAGCAGATGAATACATCTGCTGACTGTACAACTCCCTAGTTTCCAGGATATAGTAGGACATGGTGTTATGTTATAAATTTGTAAGTAACAAAAAAAGATTTGTAGAAAATATTTACTTGTTTATTTATCCTAGGTATTCAGTAAGTAGATAATGGACGAATTTCTTTCAAGATGCTATATTACAAAACCACTCTAAAAGTGCTTATAAAAATAATGTGTATTTATCTATGTACATATATACCTGTACAACTCTTTTATTTGCCAGTTAAAAATATATATGAAGACCTTAGTAACTCTCCACATTGACCTAGAATATTCTACCTTTGAACACAATATATAAAATTTACCAAATATTTTGTTGTCAGAGGAAAAAGTTTACATCTTACACCTATGGGAAACTTTCATCAGACTTCATCAAAAGACCCTCCTTGCCTTCCATGATACCACTAAGTATCACGATACCACAATATCCCACTCAACTTGCTGTTCACCGAACAAAAAGTCCTGAAATGATTTATTTTCCTTTGGAGAGATACCCAATAGCGGGATTGCTGGATCAAATGATATTTCTATTTTTAGTTCTTCAAGAAATCTCCATACTGTTTTCCATAGAGGTTGTACTAGTTTACATTTCCACCAATAGTCCAGGGCTGGGGAACCTGCGGCCACCCTTGGATAAGTATTATTTTTTTCTTTACTTTGTCACCAACATCTGTTATTTTTTGTCTTTTTTGTAGCAGCCATTCTTACTGGTGTAAAATGATATTTCATTGTTGTTTTAATTTGCATTTCTTTCATCATTAGTGATGGTAAGCAATTTTTTAATATGCATCAACATGGAAGAACTGGAAGCTATTATCTTAAATGAAACATCTCAGACACAGAAAGACAAATATTTCATGTTCTCACTGATAAATGGGAGATAAATAATATATATGCATGGATGTAGAGTGTGGAACGATAGACAAATGGAGACTTGAAAGGGTGAGGGAGTGGGAAGGAGGTAAATAATGAGAAATTACTTAATGGGTATAATGTATGTTACTTAGGTGGTAGAAACACTAAAAGCTCTGATTTCACCACTATGCAATATGTCCATGTACAAAACTGCACTTGAACCCCATAAATTTACACACATAAAATGTTTTTAAAAACCTTCTGCAATGGGTAGGAAATACCCTCATTAAAAAAAGTGGTAAAATCGTCACCTGTTACTCTCAAGCTTGTCCTTGGGACTCTTTCCTCACCCCAAGCTGCTCCTTAATCTATCTTTTAAGGATACATGCACTGCCCTTCAGAGGAGCCTGACAAATAAAATATCCACATGTCATTAGGTACTTGGTATGTTGCTCCTCCTTGTTAATTTAAAATTTCATATTAAATTCCAGAGAGTTCCACTACAGTGATATATCATATAAATTTCCCATCTTCCTTTTTTGACAGAATGGGGTATTTATTCAAAAGGGATTTGGCATAATATACTATTTTTTCTTTCAGTAAAGATTTTGAGGATTTAAATTTTTTTTTATTTTAGCTTATTATGGGGGTACAAAAATTCAGGTTATATACATTGCCCATGCTCCCCCATTCCCCCAAGTCTGAGCTTCAAGCATGTCCATTCCCCAGACAGTGCACATCGCACTCATCATGTAGGTATACACCCATCCCCTCCCCCCACTCCCCACCTCTGTCTGATACCCAATTGGTGTTATTCCCAAATGTGCACTTAGGTGATGATCAGGGAAACCAATTTGCTGGTGAGTACATGTGGTGCTTGTTTTTCCATTCTTGGGATACTTCACTTAATAGAATGGGTTCCAACTCTCTGCAGGAGAACCAAAGCGATGCCATATCACTGTTATTTCTTATAGCTGAGTAATACTCCATGGTATACATATACCACATTTTACTAATCCATTCATGAATTGGTGGGCATTTGGGCTGTTCCCACATCTTTGCAATTGTGAATTGTGCTGCTATAAACATTCGTGTGAAGGTGTCTTTTCTATAGAATGACTTTTGTTCTTCTGGGTAGATGCCCAATAATGGTATTGCTGGATCAAATGGTAGGTCTACTTGAATCTCTTTAAGGTATCTCCATATTGCTTTCCACAGGGGTTGCACTAGTTTACAGTCCCATCAGCAGTGTATGAGTGTTCCTGTCTCTCCGCATCCACGCCAACATGCATTGTTTTGGGACTTTTTGATAAGGGCCATTCTCACTGGAGTTAAGTGATATCTCATTGTGGTTTTGATTTGCATTTCCCTGATGATTAGAGATGTTGAACATTTTTTCATATGTTTGTTAGCCATTCTTATATCTTCTTTTGAAAATTTTCTATTCATGTCCTTTGTCCACTTTTTGATAGGGTTGTTCAATTTTTTCTTACTGATTTTCCTGAGTTCTAAATATATTCTTGTTATCAGTCCTTTATCTGATGTGTAGTATGCGAAAATTTTTTCCCATTCTGTAGATTGTCTGTTTACTCTCATGACTGTTTCTTTGGCTGTGCAGAAGCTTTTTAATTTAATCGGGTCCCATTTATTTATTTTTGTTGTTGCTGTGATTGCCAGGTCGTCTTCATAAATTCTTTGCCTAGGCCAGTGTCTGTAAGAGTCTTTCCTACATTTTCTTCTAGAATTCTAAGAGTTTCACACCTAAGGTTTTTTATCTTTAAGAAACATTTTACTCTTAGGCAATCATACACTACTTACAGGTTGATTAAGAGAGAGACCGATGCAACATGTTGCACTGTTTCATAGTTGTCTTTTAATTTCCTGATGGTCCTTTACAATTTTTGGAATTGCATCATTTCGCTTGTCATGGAAATTTTCTTTTCTTTACAAGAGTTTAGTGGTCATTGGTAGTGAGGAAATATTAATATAAAGCTTGTGTATTTCCATGCAGGTAGACATAGCAAAAATAGCACCTTTCTTCTGTATAACTTATTAGCCTAATACTGCCTCAATATTGTATGTTTATTTCTTGCAGAAACCTGTACTAATCCATTTCATATCGGGTACTAGACCACACATTCTATTAATATAATTATTATAAAGAAAATTGTACATATAGTTAAGTACTCTATATTCTTTCATCAAGGGTTTATTGGATTTTGCCCAGTTTCTCTAAACCTGCTATAAGCATGACTTATTTAATTACCTAAATTAATTAAAGACTTTCCTCATAGTAATAGATTACCTCAAGCTATATGCTACCCATTGTTTTTTCAGCAACATTATAGACTATTTAATATTTTCTTTTTTTGTGTGTTCTATACCATTAAATTACTGTCAGAAACATATTCAATGATTACAGGCCTCAACATACTGTGCTTAGTAATGAATTGTTTGGAAATGGCCAGATGCAAAATTTGAGATCATTTAGATATTGATATTGAATAATATATTTAAAGAGCTCAATTTAATTCTTGGAATTCTGAAATACACAATGAAGAAATATCTCATTTTGTTAGTCTATATTAATATATTGAAACCCAAAAGCTTGTCTATATATCACATTTAGGATAAATGAAGAGTCAATGCTTGGGAAAGTAAGTAAAAATCGTTGTCTCTCATTTCGTGTCAGGGTAGGATGGGCAGGTCAGTGTCCGGTGATAAACCAACGCAAGACATTTTCTGAAGGATGTCATCTTCAGGCTGCTGTAACAAAGTGTCATAAACTGGTTGACTTATAAAAAAACAGAAATTTATTAATTACAGTTTTAAAGATTGAAAGTTCAATATCAAGGTGCCAGCACAGCAGGGTTCTGGAGATGGCTCTCCTGCAGCCTGTAGACTGTTGTTTTCTTGTACCCTCACATATCTTAAAGAGGGCAAGTGAGTTAGGTGGGATCTTTTTTTATGGAAGCATTAATCTTATTCATGAGGACTCCACCCTCATGCCCTAATCGCCTTCTAAACCCCCATCTCCAAATACCATCACGTTGAGAGATTAGGATTTCAACATATTTTGAATTTTGGAGGTATATAAACGTTCGTTCATTGCAGAGGTTAAGGCTGCAGTCAAAGACAAGGTAAAATAAAAAAGCCAAGGGGCCAGAGTCCCTTATTTTGGGTGTTTATAGGTAATGAGTTACAAAGAGGAAAGAATAATAAACTAACTATTAACTCTACCATTAACTCTCAGTCCTAATTATTTTACTTAGTTTTGTGTTAGAGAAAAACCTGACAGCCCATTGATGTGAAATAAACATGTTTCAGCTGCAAAACTGCGGCATGGAACCTCACATAACATCTCTGCCTTTAGCTATGAGAAGGCCTAGTGTCTTTTACTAAAAGTGAAATATTCTGGTAAGTTGTGATAGCATATGCTTAACTGCTAATGAATAGAACCTCTGTGTCCAGATATTGCATTTGATGAAACATGTTAAAAGATAGATTGTTCATTAACCCCTGAGGAATTATAACTTTTGTTTATTCAATTATATTACATTTAACACAATTTTCTTGTTATAAAATGATATCTGAACATCCATTATCATTCAGACACAAGCACTTCAAAGAGAACACTAATGGGCTTAAATTAGTAAAAGTTGATGGCTTTCTAAAGTAAACCAACACTGCAGAATTACTTTTCCAAAATATATAAAGCAGTTTCATTTGAGCCCATAACAGAAAAAATGAATAAAACTGAATTCAACTCACATATTTCATTCACATATTTTACTTGTACACTGCCCTGAGGAAGCCCAGATGGCTGAAATGTTGGCAGGTTTCTGCACCTGCAATGATAATAAACTACTCTGTTATTACCTGAAGTACGTGAATTGAATACAATTACACTTTACTCATTGCTATATGCACTGGCAGGTCAACAGTTTATATTGTATTTTTATAGGATTGGCAAATGTTTCTTGCTGGACTTCGCTGAGTTCACCTTTAGCAATAGAATGCCAAAGGCCACTAAAGCACCTTTATGCTGACACATTAATCATGTGCCAAAGCCTGACATGGAGTGGCTTATTATTGCTATGATATATAGAAAAAAACCCTGTTGTCAAAAACCCTATTGTCATTTTATTTTGCCTCTTTCTACATGTAAATATAATTGGGAAAATATACATGCTATTTTGTCCTTTTCTAAATGACATAATAATTTTCCTATGTCATTAAAGATTCTTGCAAATTCCTCTTACTAGACAACCAGCCTCTTTGTCTTCCTTCTCCAAATCTAATTTCAATCACGCTTTCTTAGGAGTGCTTTTCCTGACTTTCCTTGCTAGTGCAGTTCCCTGTATTAAATGCCCTCACAGCACCTCAAACATTTCCTTCATAGTACTAATGTCAAGTTTTATGTTATGTTTATTTGCATGAATTTTTGAAAAAAAAAATCAGTGGAATTTTGGTTGAATTGTCCTGAATTTATAAATTAATTAAGGAAGTATTTTCATATTTATAATATTCATTGTTTTCTTTCCATAAATGAGTTTTTCATTTAATTTTCCTGCCATTTTTTTAATTCACTCAAGTTAAATTTTGAAAACATACTATTTCTAAGGTATTTTTGTTAATATTTGGGTACCTTTTATATCTTGAGTTGGTTTGAGATTTTATATTGTGAGCCTGTTAAGATCTATATATTTATTTCAAAGTGTAGAAACATGATTGAACACTACACTATTTTAAGAGTTTCAATACATACTCTTGGATACTATTTATATACTTAGTAGCAAATCCATTCATTTATTCAAAATTTCTTGACTATTTATTATATGCCACACATTCTTCTAAGGAGGTGCGGAAGGGAACAGAAATATCAAAAATCTCGGACTAAATGCAGCTTACAGAAGTGGAGGGATCAGAGAGTAAGATAAATAAGTAACATTTATCTATATTATTTTATATGGTGATTTGTTTTATGGGGAAAAATAAAACAGGAAAGAGGAATAAGGTAGTTTGGGGGTGGGATGTCAATAGTAATCAGTGTCTTAGTCCTGTTTGGGCTGCTATAACAATATCATAAACCAGGTGGCTTATAAAAAAAGAAATTTATTTCTCTCAGTTCTGGTGGCAGAAAGTCCAAGATGAAGGTGCTGACAAATTCAGTATCTAGTAAAGGCCTGGTTTCTTGTTCACAGATGGCAACTTCTCCCTGTGTCCTCACATGGTAGTAGAGGCAATAGAGTTCTTTTGGGCATACTTTGTAAGAGCACAAATCCCATTCATGAAGGCTTTGCTTTCCTGTGGGGATTAGGGTTTACACATATTAATTTTGAGGAGACACAAACATTCAGACAATAAGAAATAGGATGGTCAGAAAAATCCTAAAGGAAATGAGAAAGCTTGTTTTATGGATGTCAAGGGCAAAGGCATCACAAGATAGAAGTGCAAAAGCTCTGAAGTGAGAATATGATAATAGCTACTGTATTCTAGGAACAGCATCAATGGCAGCATGGCTGGAAGAGAGTAAGCTAGGGGGAGAGCAGTGTGATATGAAGTCACAGAAGTAACACTAAGAAAGAGGCAGATTTTGCAGATTCCAGTGGACCATTGTGAGAATTTTGGGTTTTACGGTGGGTAGGACAGAAGACCATTGGAATTTTCTGAGCATAAGAATGATATTAACTGTTGGTTGCTGGGATCACTCTAGATGTTGGGTTGAGAGTAGACTATAGGGGTAACCAGAAAGGTCAGTTGGGATTCTCAGCAATCCCTGTGAGAGATGTTTGTGTCCTGAAGTAGGGAGTTAGCAGTAGAGGTGGTGAGAAGTGGTCAAATTCCTGATATGTAATTAGAATCAGGGCTAAAATTGTTTGTTGACTGTTGGATGTGGCATGTGAGAGAGAGGAGTTAAGGGTGTTTTCATGGTTTATGGCCTGTGCAAGAATGGAGTTGGCATAAAATGGGATGGGGAGGAGAAGTTTGGGGAGGGATCAGAATTCTGTTTTGAACATGTTAAACTGGAGATGCCTATCAAGTGTTCAAGTGAAGATGTGAAGATGGAAGTTTTAATAATATATATTCTCTGGAGGATATGTACAGGCTGCAGATATAAATTCCTGAGAGAAAATGGTTATATATTTTTAATCATATTAGCTGGTATTTTACTCATTAGATATTTGCCAATGATGATGGTAATAAGAGAAATTCAACTTAATAAATATTTGTCAGATGCTGAGATAAAATAATAAGACATGTTATTCTTATTAATGAGGCACGTTATTCTATGGTTCTTGGCTTCATCCAACTTAAAATATATTGGAGTGGATGAAATATTTTACATTTGCTATAATTTATGTTTTTTAATGAGTGAGAATAATTTAATTCAAAGCTGATAATCGAATAAATAGTCAAAAATAACTGGAAAGAAAATTTAATGTAATATGTCTTGATATATTATTGAAAACATATATATTCATCTTCTTCCCTTACCTCAGATTGACAATTTTTAAATCTGTCACCCCAACCTATTCCATGCTACACAATTGCAATAATTTTCATTAATAAATGGAATGAACAAAAAATAATTATATAAGTTATTCATTGCTTGTCAGAGCTATTTTCACTTTGGTCAGAGAAATAACTTTGATCATGATCCTGTATATTTTATTCTCAAAACTTTCTTTAGCTAATGATATCTCATGTTATTTCAATGAATTCACTCTCACTATTTTATTTAGCAGTAAGAGACTAACCATTGTAGTCCTTATAATTAGAATACTCCTTATTCTCCTTTTAATTACCTCATTGCTATTTATTTCTGAATGCTTATCAAGAAACTACAATTTTATAAAAACTTAATAAAAGGAGTAGACAAAATCTAACTAGATAATTCCAAACAGTTTGGCATTCTTTATGTTATATATTAATACTTTTCTTAGAACTTTGAAGTTAAAATCCTAGAGAAAGTTTTTGAGTCACAATAATTGAAATATATTTTGAGAATATTTCCCAGCTTGTGCCAACATAGTCTACATTGTTGGTAATGGTGACAATATTTAGTCTCCAAAATGAAACAACATACATTTATATTAATGTTTATTTTGTCTAGAATAATCATAGTAATTCAAATTTTTAAATTAAATAATTATTATTTTTACTGAATCTGTTAATCACCCATCATATATGAGTGATACCAAATTTTAACTTTATAGAAAGTACATAGGAGCCACTGGACATCAAATTACTTGTAATAGATTATTTTGACTATAAGATGAAATATATAGTTAACACAGAGTGACATATTTAGTAATCCAGGTAAGATATCAGGATGGCTTGGTCCATGGTAAAAACAATACAGAGAGTGATAGGTGGTGAATTTTAATTTTGATTATAAAACTATCAGCATTTGCTGATTTCATGCCTGCTGGGTAAAAAAATAGAGGCATAAGAACAAATCAAGAGTTTTTTTGTTTTTTGTTTTTCTGCCCAAGAAACTAAGTATCTGGAGTTTTCAGAGATATGAAAGACTGAAAGAGCTGGTTTGGAGAGGAAATGCTATGGAGAACTCTGCCTTTAACATGTTAATTCTGAACTGCTTATTAGGTATTCAGTAGAGGTGTCAAGTCAGTGAAATATATGGGTCATGGGTTCAGGGAAGAGGTTCAGGCTGGAGACATAAATATGGGAGCTGTCAGCAGATCGATGGCACTGAATCCATGAGACAAGATGCAATCATTTTACATGCAGGTATAGGCATGAGTAGAGGAGTATTCTGAATTCTGTTTACTCAAATGTGGTCTTCCCAAATGAAGGCATTGAAGTAAACAAGAGGTGAGGAAGATGAGAGTGAATATGAGGCAGAGTTACGGTTCAAATATCCCCTCTAAAATCATGTTGAGATTTAATTGCCAATGCAATGGTTTTGGGAGGTGAGACCCCTAATAGGTGATTAGGTCATGAAGGCTCTGTGCTCTTGAAGGGATTAATGGCTTTATCACTGTAGTTGGTTAGTTATCCCAGGAGTTTGGCTCCCTTTTTTCTCTCTGTTGCACACTCACTTGCCCTTCTGCCCTTTTGCCCTTCTGCTGCAGGATAACGTAGCACAAGACCCTCACTAGATGCTGGCATATTGATATTGGACTTCCCAGTCTCAAGAACCATAAACCAAATAATCTCTTTTTAAATAAATTACCCAGGCTGTGGCATTCTGTTATAGCAGCAGAAACAAATTAAAACTGGAAGTGATCTTGGTCACAAATGTGCCACCAAGGACTTGATACAGCACTTGATAATGCATATTTGCTGAGTGAATGAATTTTAAAAACGGACCATGAATTCCAAGCTGAATAACATCAGAAGAATAGGGCATGAAAGGCAAGGGTGACAGTGAAAGTGTGGTAGCAACAAAGGATGAAAAGTTCTGGTTGGATTAAAGGAGTCCCAGAGAGAGTGGACTGGAGAGATGGGAGTTGGTGGTCATTACGCAGGATGTGTGGAATACGGAAGGGCTACATGTATTGATTATGCTAACCTGAAGAGCACATCCATGGAGAGTGGCTGAGAGAGTAGAGGAGGGGATCTTTGGATGAGAAAGTGAAGGAACGAGGAGCATGATTGGAATGACCATCTGCATGAAAATTAAAATCAACAGTTCCTTCTCTTCCAAGTTTTAGACTATAAGAGTTTTTTCATAATTATAATTAATTTTATAAAATACTTTTATGCATCCTTTAAGATAATTATGGGTTTTCCATGCCTTATTTGTTAGTATTGCAAAAATACATTGATTGAATTTTCTATAGTTTCTATAGAAACTATATTTTCTATAAACACATTGCATAACTAGAATAAACCCCAGCTGGTAAGTATATACTATCCTTTATATATATATATATATATATATATATATACATACATATATATATATATACACACACACACATATATATATGCATATATATATTTATATATATATATATACATATATACACACTAATGGGTTCAGTTTGTTAGATATTTTATTTAGTATTCTTTGCGTTTATGTTCATGAGGGATTTGCCTGTAACTTTGCCATTTAAGGTATTTCTTCAGTTCTGGTTAACTTTCAGCAATTGCTGAAATAATACTATTACACCATTCATTTCTTCCAGATAAACTTTTAGATATATTCTTTGGGCTCTTAATTTAGTCTCTGCTCAACTGTTGTCATATTTTTAAAATATATATATAGATAAATAGATAGTTATAGATATCTTCATCTTTCTGAGGCATTTGCTCCTGAATTTCTCGATAATAGCAACGAATTTGCTAATTCCATGTGACCATACTTTCTAACACTATTTAAAATTACTTCTTTTCATATTGTCCTATGCATTTTTCTTTTACATTTCTGTTTTTGTTTAATAATATCTTACCTTATTTTAAGGAAAATTATTCCTTCATTTATTACTGGAAGCATCTTAAACATACTTTATATCCTTCATCCAACTAGTCCATAATATTATTTTTATTCAATTTTGTTTTCATACTCTTTGGAAGTGAGAATTATATTTTTGCACCTGTCTTCCTCTCTCTTTCTCATCTCTTTGGTCACTCTTTCTGTCTTGTGGTTAAATGTTATCTTATTTCTCATCACTTACCTGCCTGGGCTTGCTGCCCCAAACCACCTTTTTAATCAAGGCATTTCAGGATGTGAAGATCCATTTAGAGAGGCAGTTTGGTTAGTTCTTGATTACAAGGCTGTGACTGTGTTCTCACTACCATAGACCTGCAAGCTTTTCAAAGCCACAGCCCAGGTGGCGGTGAGTTTTTATTTTTAGCTTCCATCCAAGAGTTAGAGAGGCTCACTCCAGGCCCTGGCTTTAAGAACATTCTGTCCCTGCTCCTGTTCTGTCTTGGAGCACTTAAATCTCTTTCAGTCCCTAGGAGCAAACTTCAGACCTACAACTAGGGAATCCTGCAGCCTGAGTATCATGCTCCACTATATTGTTTTTTTATTCTCTGCTTTATCTTGTTTGGACCAGTTTGTTTCTGTGTTGTTTTTTTCTTCATATTTTTATTATTTTGTGTTTGCAACAAATATATTGAGTCAAAATATAAACTCTTGCACCATCTTATCTGAAAACACTGGTACATCTGCATCAGTTTTTCTTGATACGGTACGTGTTTACTGGAAAATGTAAAATATAACACAGGATACAAACAAACAACTTTCCAGTGAACTATATTGGCATTTGCAGGAAAAAGTTTTGAAAATTTTGCAGTTGGATGTGGAAAGTTTTCTGCTCAATGATAATATGAATAAAACATTTTTGAATAGTTATAGCTATGTCATTTTTTCCTGATTCTAAGCTGTGATTTGAGCTGTGTTACCCCACAGCTGATAGTTAAGCTATGAGGTGGACAAAGGTACATACATAATACCATTCATAGGGAACTTAAACTAAAATAGACACAATATTGTCACAGACAACTGTAATACATCATAAAGATTGATAAATCTCAAATGAGAACTATAGTTAAAGAATTCAGAGAAATAAGGCATTTCAGTGAGAGTGGAAAGCAGTATTTCCATACAAAGAACTATGAGAGAGGTAGCCTTTCAAAATAAATAGAACTTGGAACTGGATCATTTGTAGGAGGAAGACTGTGGACCCGAGATAGTTATAAGAACAGAGGCCCAGAAAAGAGCAAGTTTTTTGGGTATACTGGTAGTTACTTACATTTTGCTAAGAAGGGCAAAATAAGTGTAAATGGGAAGAGACCAGAATATATTTGTGTATATGGAAATACATGTCTCTTTTCTGGGCTTACCCACAGCGTTACTGAGTCCATCCTTTCTCTTTTGGGGGAGCTAATTCTCCGACCTTTAATCTCCTTCAGCCTGTTTCGGCAGTCACTGGCCTAACTTCATATTCAAAGTTTCCAAAATAGTTTTCTGGACTCATTAGATTGTATTTAATTATTTTCCATTCCTAGCTCTGATTTATGAATTTTATGCCACATTATCATTCACTTATTTTCATGTTGCTTTGCAATTATCACCTACATATTTTATATCTGTACGTTTAATCTCCTTCAAATAAATTGCAAGCTCTTAAAAATCAGTACAGGCACTTACTGCTTCTTTGGAACGTCCTCTATACATATTCAATGTTTTGAAAAAATGTTTTAACTAATCATTTATTTATATTTGGAAGGATATATATTAGGAAAAATAATTCATATTCTAGGTGTTCTCCTTTGGGTTTTTTCCCCCTTCAGTTTGTCTCTACTTTTTTCTGCCTCCCTCCACTAGGACTCTCCTACTCTTTCTTCCTGAACACATAAATATGTATATATACATGCCACATACAAAAACACATATATGACACATATACACATATACAAACATAATTCATTCTATAGGAATAGTACATCAAGAAGCAATAGTTTCTAATAGGGTTAATAACATCATATAATAAAACTTTAAATTCCCTTGTTATTATTTTTTAGGTAAAGACATCTTAGAAAGCTAGAGAAGAAGGCATTTAAAACCATCAATACTGTACTTTTATATATGTATAAAGGGTAACAAATGCACGTCTAACACTGTGTCTATGTCTATGTGCCGTCCATCAACTTCCTTCTTTTATTAGTCTCAGATAGAAGATAAACAAGAAGACTGACAGTTTTGTGTCCTTTGTTGTTTTGTGTCTCCATCACAGACAAGAGGGTATCATGTCATCACTCAAGTCTGTCACAGTTGGCTTATGCTCCTATGTGTCTTAAAGACTGTTTTCTTTCTAATCCTCATAAATAAATACACAAACCACATATTGATTATATATTATTTCATTATCAAAATATTTCTTATAATATAATGTGCTTCACCACAGATGAGAGCATTTATACTGCTGCCAAAGCTCCAGAGAACAGATGTGCTTTGTTAAATAAGTGGGGAAAAGGCAAATATGAAAAAATAAGAGGAGTTCATTTTTCAAAATATAAGGAAACTATAATGAATTTCTACATCTGTGTAACATGTAAACCAAACATAATGAATTTTATTGTTTTTGTCGTATAAACTCATGAAGTATTTAGTGCTGCAAGAAGAGATACTTTAAAAAATTTTAAACTATGCTTATTTTATGATTGATGTTTCTTTAAATATTAATAACATATATTTGTTCAGAAAATTGGTATCTCATCTTGAGTAGTGATAAAAATGGTGAAGTTGCAAGTGTAATAAGACTTTGACTTGATTAATATGATGATAACAACTTACTTTTTCTTTTTATTATATTTTCTGAAACTTCATCTACTTCCATTGTCTCATTTCCACATTATACAATGAGTTTTTATGGTATGTTTATTGCTAAAGCACATTTCAAATATGTGAAATAGTTCTATCGCCAGCAAATAGTCAGTTTCAATAACCATATAACTAAGGCACCAACAATATAATTTGCTATTTTTATTCTATAGTTTCTCAAAGTAACCTTTAAAAAATTTTAAAAAATAGGTATCATGTAACTTAGTTGATGAAAATTAGAAAACTGAAAATGTTCAAGGAAGTAGGAAAATATTCCTAAATTCCATCACTCCATTAGATACATTTTTTTATTTTATCATAGAATTGACACCATAATGAACACTTAATTTTACATTGTTCTATTTTCAATCAGAGTTATATCATTTCCCTTCTGTAAAGCTTTTTCATGCTTTAGATGAAGGTTTTCTAATATTACATCAAAAAGTTTGTTTCTTAATGTTGGATACTAATATATTTATACTTTTTAATTATTATAAAATTGCTCTGATGACTATTTTTGTGTGTAAATCTTGATTAAAATTGAAATGACTTCCGGTAGGATAGAGAGACCATGTCAATACTTCCCTGTAATTGACAGCCTATTATCTTGATTTTCTTCCTTTCTGCCTAATAATTTTCTTAAGAAAAGTAAATGGATGGTATGTTTCTGAGAACTTGCGTATCTAAAAGGTTTTTCTGTTGCAATGTCATGTGGAAAAGAAATTGATTGGTTATAACATTTTTGTCTTTATAACCTTTCATCCTCAAAGTTGTAATAAAATTGCTCCTTTTTTGAGATATAATAATTTTTATAATGAAAACACAGGTTAATTTTAGTCATAGAAATTATGGTACTAATGTGTCTTCAATTAAAGTTGTCATAGTATTATTATTCACAATAATTTCTATGTGTGTGAGAGTGTGTATGTAATTTTTTGTTTCTTTTATTTGTACTTCCTTTCCTTCCACTTTCTGAGATACCTCAAGTTGCTTACCTACATCCGTTTCCATTTTGCACTACATTTATATGGTTTTGACAGCTTTTAGTGTGGACTTAAATTCTTCTTTTGTATCTTTATCTTTATGTCTATTATTTACTGCATCCTTTTTTTTAATATATTTCAGATTATATTTCCTATGTGTCTTTCTGTTGTTTTTAATAGAGTTTGTATCTTCTTAAAGCATATTTGAGGGCTTTAAATATTTCTCTAATATTTTTCTGGTTTCTGTAGCAAATCCTATAGTAATTTTTAAAAATCATTTTTTTTCTTTTGATCAACAGTATTTTTTATAGGACCGAAAGTATTTTGTATTTAATTTATTTTTGTCAGTTATGAGAATGCTAGGTTTACTAAAACTCCCAAATTTCTGGAGTTTAAGGGAATGGAATTTTAATTCTCTCAGAAGCAGTGTTCAATACAAAAGATTTTAGAAAATGGTAGTCTTTCACTAAGTGGAGATTCAAGGGTACAATGTTCTTTGATTTTGTGGCATTCCTATCAGCTAGAGCCTTAGAAACCTCTACTTCTAAATAGGAGAAGGGAAAAGGGAGTGAAGAAGCTCTACTAACTTCTTAAAACTCAGCAATGAAGTGAAATATATCACCTTCCTCCCATTTTATTGGCTAAATCTGGTCATATGACAGCCTTTCACTAAACAAGTACTTCCTGAATTTAAATATAAAATGGAAAGCACATTTTTAAAAATAGAAAATGAGTCATCTTAGCTGCATTCATTCTTTAATGGGGAGAAATTTACCTTGATGTGTGATTACATAAGATGTTCAGATTACTCTCAAATTTGCCTCTTGTTCTACAAATAGATGGTACACAAATGTGTTAGTTTCTAGCATGATCCCCAATTTCTAGCATATTTAATCACAAGTAACCCTGTAGATCTTAGATGGGATCTCAACTCTTCTAATTTTTCTGAGATCTCAGGTACTCCTACAATACTATAGTGCTCATGGTGCATTGCTTCTAAAATTCTCCCTCTTTCTATCATCTGGCTACATTTTACCTGAGAATTCTGAACTTCCTTGAATTAATTGTACCACTGCCACTCCCCATTTGGATGGTAGGAGATTACTTTTATACTATTCTGGTTGCTTGGAAAAGCAGCCCTTCTGGGCACTTTTTGCTTGGTAAAATTCCTTCTATATACATAGACGAAGAGTCACCAGTTTGGCTTTCATGGACCACTAATTGTTTTTAAGTCTAATTCTATCATCAGACTTATATTTAGAAGGAAACCATCAAAGTTTTGCTAATAGATTGAATACCCCATTAATATTATTAAATAGGAAGTTACTTGAGTGTAATGTTTAAAAGATTATAGGTTCTAGAGTCAGACTGCCTGAATTCCCATCTGAGCTCTGCTATGTATTTGCTATGTAACTTTGAACAATTAACCAAATCTATCTGATGTTTAGGTTTTTCATCATTAGATGAGGGGTAATACTAGTAGCTGTCTTGGTGAGCTATTCTGAGGATAAAAGGTGGAAAATCTATGTAAGCCCTTAAAAATGTTTTGTCAGACAGTGCATAATCCATAAATTCTAAGTACCCTTAACATTACTTTATCATCATCATCATCACCGTCATCATTGTGTGATTTTTCCTCCATGTGATGACTGTGTTTCTCTAACCATCTTTGATGAGACATTAAGTCTACCTACTGTTCCTCTATTGAGCACATGGTTGCTAGTCATTTAGTTCTTAAAGAATCTCTGAATTTGCTTTCTAAAACATGCATTTTTCTTATTTTCTCTTTCATTGGAAGACTTTTATATAATATTTCATTTCATGTGGTTCTCATTATCTCAGTGAGAGCACTCTAAGAGAGAGCTAGGATCTTTTCCACAGTGTAGGCTGGTTGTTGGGCTGCCTGCATATCCAAGGCCAAGTCAAACTCAAAGCCCATTAAGTACAGACCTCAAAGATTCATATGACAGCTGTGGAGTCAGCAAGTCCAGGAGACTTTGAAGTAGTCCATATCACACCATGGGTTTCTCTTTCGAGAATTAGTAAGAGTAGTATGTGTTCAGAGCTTTCTCTCTGGTTTTCAGAAGCCACCTCCATATTCCATCTCATTTCAACCTAGCTACAAAGTGGGAATTCACAGTTACTGCTGTACTACTACTATATTTAATAAAACACAATGTGCTCTTTTATTATAGATTTCATGTGATGTGTCTAATTTAATGTATATTTTTTCTAATCTTTTCAGTAAGTTTTGGAACATTGCTTGTGTGAATTACCAAAAAGAAAGGCCCACAATCCTGAAAGACTTTTTTATCAAATTAACTTTCATCAGTCACCGTCCACGTGTTGTAGGCCTCACAACAGCAATCATTTTAGCTGTACATTGGCTTTTTGTCCCACGCCATCTTAAATTGCCCCTCCCAATTATTATTTATTTATACAATTATTTATATGTACAATGTATATACATGTAATTGTATTTATATAAACTGCATCTATTTATAGACATAATATAAATAATTATGTGTATTATTTATATATACAATATTATATATAACAAGATAAATACGTTTAGATTTTCTAAAATTTTTTAATTTAGTTGTAGTAATATAGTAAGTTATGTTACTTCTTTTTATAGTCACTTCATGTATTTGCCTTTTGCTAAAATTTGTTAGAATTAGAATTTAAATGCCATGAATTTTTTACACATTGACTGTCTTAATCTGTTTTATGTTACTATAATTGAATACCATAGACTGGATAATTTATAAACAATAGAAATTTATTTAGCTCATAATTGTAGAGAATGAAAAGTCCAAGAACATGGTGCCAACATGTGGTAAGGGCCTCTGTGCTGTATCATCCCATGGCAAAAGGCAGAAGGACAAGCCAGTGTCTGAAGCAGAGAGAACCCACCTCCCAAAGGCTCATTTTAAAAGACATTAAACCTACCCATGAAGGCAGAGCTCTCAGGGCCTAATCACGTTGTAACAGGCCCACCTCTTATTACTGTTACAATGGCAATTAAATTTCAACATGAGTTTTGGAGGGGACATTCAAACCATAGCATTGACAAACTTTTTAACTATTAGCATGTAATTTAATATAAATTACATTTTTTAAACCAATGAAGATTCCTAAGGTAAATAAAAATGAAATTGTATTATGTAATGAAAGAAAATTCAAACATTATAGAAAATCCTGCAACCTATTTTTAGAAAGTAGGGTGTCATCCTTCAAATTCTACATGGTAAATTATAATTTTAAAAAGTTTTTATTACTCAGAGATTTCTCAGTTTCTCATGAAATATTTGATGTATTCAAGAAGATAGTTTAGAAACAATATTTGTGATCAATAGTAACTTGCTGAGTTTTTAAAGATGGTATTTTGTTTGTGAAAGATTTCCCCATACCCCCTCCATCCAAAAAAGGAGAAAATTAGTTAAGAGGTGGAGGAATTGAGGGAAGAAAGCAAGATCAAGATTAAGTGGTTAAACTTCCAGTTGCAAATGTATATTGGAAATGAAAAATATTAAACATGTTTCATAGAAAACTGTACACAATCATTAATGAAATTTGTGTTAGTTTAATATCTTTTATGGTTGTGCCTACATTTTGAAAGTAGAAAAATGAATAAAAATTATTTTCTTAACTATATAACACATACCTATGAACATTATTGTAGTATAGCAAAAGTTTTCAAAGTTTGTATACTCTAAGATAATTTGTTTATTTTATCTAATAATAGTGTTCCCTTAATGAAGATAGAACAGTTAAAAATGTAACCAAAATTTCAGTCTATAGAAAATGTAATTTTGGGATTATTAGAATTGTGAATGCAGTCTGAAGTCATTTTCCTTCCTGTGTGGTAAGCACCAACTGAAAGGCTTTCGTAGATATGGGACCCTGTAAAATTACAAGATTGACAGATACCAAGGGCTAGTTTCTCTGTCTAATGAAGTGTTTTTCATTCCCAATGTAACTTTCTGTCTGTATGCACTTCCATAATAACATGACATATAATCTTCTTGTCTCTTTGATATAAATGCTGTATGAGAGTTACACCACATGGCTACATACGGTGGTTTTATGGTTAGATATAAAAAATAAGTTTCATATGTCTATGAGGAGACCAATATAGTGTAGGCTGTTGGAAAGAATGAGTGCTTATAAAAATTGTTTAGCTCAAATACCACATCATTTTCCTGTTCTATGGATCCAGGCCAGTAGTCAACAGTATCACATTGTGAACTGTATCAGACACTGACAGATATTTTTTCAAGGAAAATAAGAAATAATGTGGTAAACACCTAGGGAAATAGTGTATTTTGAAGAAGCAAGCAAAATATTCATGAAGTTTTATTTGTAGGGGATGGAGAATAAACATTTTGTCTATATAAGGTTCTTAAAAATGTGTATTGGAATTTTATAGTTATTTAATTTTGGTGATTAACTGGTAACAGTCTTCTGTTATAAAACTCCCCTATGGAACATAGATACACTGGGTATAAAATTAAAATTCTACCACTGAAAAACTTTGTCCAAATAGTGACACAGTTTCCAGATCTGTTGCTAAAGTTTTGTTTGCATTTCTGTTCTAAAACTCCAATTACGATGGTTTCAGTAAAAATTCAGTCTAGGCTGAAACTTGCTATACCAAATGGCAGCTCTGGAGTAATGTTTGTTTTTAACAATTTTCCAGAAGATTGATATAGATTGTTTTATACTATATAACTTTAAAGAACAAAACAAAAAGAATTCACTAGCTTGGCATTTCATTCTGCCTTTGTGTTTTAACATTTTTTTTTTCTGGCAATCCATAGTACTATTACAAATGACACATATTGATTTAATGTATTAAATAAAATTGCTTGGGGCTATCAATAAATAAAGTAACAGTTTGATAATAAGAATAAGAGTCATTAGAGTTCCCTCTTTATCTTACTTACAATGTCTATTTTCACATCATACATTTCAAGATGCCAAAGTCTGATAAGAGTTAAATCTTAGATTTATGGCCAGTTTGTAAGCTTTATTATAGTCTACTCAACTTAGTTTCCGTTTCTGATTTGTTAGGATACAGATATAATTAGCAAAAAAAATTTATTGTATAGAAAAACAAAGTTCTCCTCACTGACGCTTCAGTTTTTTGTTCTGATTCTGATGGTTGGGGAAAAATAGAGATTTCAACTGAAGAAACAGGGGCTAGCAGCTTGCATGAGTTAATCTGGTTAGCAACCAGTTCCAGAGAAATCAATGGGAACAAAGCAGAGTAGGTTGTTAGGTTTAGGTGGACAATATGCAGAGAGCAGGCTTGTTGCAGAAGTTGGGAAATAGCAGAGTGCTCATAAAACAGAGTCTATTCTCAGGCAGAAGGCTGTAAAATAAAACTCAATATTGGAATAAAGGCCTTACGGTTAGAGTTATTAAATATATCTTTCCCATAGGTAGAACTTGGCTTATTGTGCTGACACATCTAAACCTCCCTAAGAATCAAATGGGGGCTACTGGGTGGAGGGGATGTCTACTGGCAAAAAGGAAAATGAAGGCTGACACCCAGTGATTTTTGAAATCAGTGATGTGGAACTTACTTTAAGAAATAGAATTTGCTGATTAGACACTAAATAATTTTTAATACTTTTAAATGTGTGCAATGATTGTCTTGGCTAAAAAGTTCTATGGGTATAAAAAGGTATGCTTTTGAGGCATTAATTATATTAACATTGAGAATTTAAGTAGCAAAGATAACACTTGAAGTGACTTCTATCATCCTGATGTTTTTTCTTTAGTACTTGTCTATAAAAATATAATGAATTATAATGATAAAGTCATTCAGTATAAAATATCCCCTGAATATACAGAATTTTCTAAAATGCTGTTAATATGTATAATTATAGAATGTCATATACAAAGGAATGATAATCTGCATAGTCAATTTAATCTAATAAATTACCACTAGGTATCTATTTGTACATGGCATCTGTGGGGCCTTGTGGGACATAAAAAAATGTATAACAGTCTCAACTTGGGGGAAGTTTTATGTCAAATGGGTGAACTAGAAAAAAATATAAAAAAGTAAAGTTGTTACTTGCATTTTAATATTCTCTTAAAAGTGATTACATAATGAAAATTTTTAAATAAGCGTCTTAAAATGTGACATAAAGTATTACTCACTGAAAACAAATTTAAAGATATTCCAAAAAGTTTCTGGCAAAAAGTATATGATCACCTTTATAAACATAACACTTGAGAAAGCAAAACTAAATGCAAATATTCAAAAATTGCTAGCAGATTCTTGAATCAATATGTCATGTAAATTCAGTAGTACTTTTGTTATTGAGTTAACTTGTTCAATTAATTAAAACTAATTAATATATAACTTATTAAATATGCCAGTACCTATTTTTAGAAATAGGAACAAAATGTGACTAAAAATCCTCAAAGTAAGTGTCTTAGGAATTTTCATTTTACTCAGTATGAATCCCAAATATGCATTTGTATGATTGATGAACCATTTAAAACCAATGGTATATTGGGAGAATCATTTTATCCAGAGTTAAGCACTATTTAATAGAGTCTCATGCTTTGGTCAGTGCTTCTTATTTTCAGCTAAGATTAAATCCTTCAGAATTCAGAGTTTTGAACCGTTAAATCACCTCACCACTGGTGGGTGGCAGGCACCTCATGGCTGATGAGACATGACCTCAGGGGTGGCCCACTTAACCCATTAGCTTATTTTTAATCTCTGTGCTATGTCAGTAATTTCCCGTTGTTCTTTTATTATATACGCTCATTTCTTCTCTTCAATTATTTATTCCTAGCGAAGTGTTTTAAAATATTTTTAAATGAAATGCTTGAGTTTTTACTTATTATTAAAAAGGACATTTGGGTAACAATTAACATTCTGTGTTCTCAAAGGGAAACTATTTTTTTTAAAGATTGAATTCACTTCAACTGACAATATCACAATTCTTTATTTAAGTTCACTATATATTTGGAACTTACTATGTAGAAAAGTTAAGTAATATGGGTGGTCTCTGATTACCTACTACCTTTTGTGTTCATTTAAAAACCATTGACAAAGTGACAATATTTTCAAAGATTACTTATTCGAGTTTCAAATCATTTTTCAGTGAACTACCACGTAGTTAAAAATTTGTGTAGCATAACGTTTCTAGCTCTTTTATTCTCAATAGCGTCTAAATGGGACACTTTTTTCTTCTATTTTTTTTTTTTTTCAGCTTCTTTCCCATGGGGGATCCTGTGGAGAGATATTGAAGAAGACTTCCTAGTTCAGTTCGCTTTCACTGTGTTGTTATCATACATAGACAGAGTTTAGCTCTCAGTTTCAATTCAATAGCCATTCACTGAATGCCTACTGTGCAGATAGCTATAGCTCAGGGTGCTGAGATAGTGAGACAAGGTTCCTGTTCACAGGAAACCCGTTGAGTTATAGTATATCCCTCTTTGGACGATTCAGGGTTTTCCATTATTCTCTCATACTTGAAATGCTGTTTTAAAGGGAACTGTAGATGACATCATAAATATTTCTGAACTTGAAAAGACTAACATTGTGGATGGAGGATTTGCTTAAAATACTCTGTCCAGTGAAAATCTCATTAGGCAGTCCTATTGTTTAGCAAATGAACTACTAAGAAAATGTACACAATAAATAATCCATGTACTAATTTTGGCCATTTCTTGACTTTTGATACCTTATCAATTTTTAAATATATATTCATATGTGCCAGTTCTAAAATTCTAAACCATACTCCTTATACTTTCACTCTGATATACCAATTATTATCATCACCTAACATACAGCACACTGAAAGGAGCAGGGAAACTTATTTCTTTGAATGCTCTTTTAGTCCCACTCTCCTTCTTCTCTCTGTCTGGGACTCTACTGGTACCAGTATTGGATATTTTATTACTATTCATAGGTTCCTGAAGCTCTGTTATTTTCTTTCTTCTTTCGTTTCTTTCTTTCTTTTTTTTTTTTTTTTCATTTCTTTTCTCTCAGCTGCTCAGATTGCATGAATCTTATTTCTCTGCCCTCAAATTCACTGATTCTATCCTCTGTCATCTCCACTGTACTCTTTAGCCAATCCAGTGAGTTTTTATTTTGGTTATTGTATTTTTTATTTTTATAATTTTCATTTGTAATAAATTTTTTTTCTTGCTACAGTTTTCGATTTTTTTCATTTGTTTCAAGATACTTACTTAGTAATTGCTTATTAAAGTGTTTTTAATAATGACTGCCTTAAAAGCTTTATCAGATATACCAATATTTGATTCATCTCAGTGTCGTCATCTGTTGATTTTTTTTTCTTATCCAAGTTATAATTTTCCTGGTGTTTGGTAAGACTGTGAGCTTTTTATAATACCCTGGACATTTTGGCTATTATGTTAGGAGACTCTGGATTCTAATTAAATCTTCTATTCTAGGAAGCAGTCACCCTATTTAGGTTTAACACACAGGTCCCCCCTAGCTTAAATTTATGGTCTGTTGTTCTAATGAGAATTTAGTTTTCAGAGACTTTGTGGTGCTATTTGGTCAGCTTGATTTGCCTAATTCCACTGGGGGTTGCAGTAATTTCTACTTGTAACATCTAAGGGAGTAAAGGAGATTTCCCAGACCAGGCTCCCTGGTGGTCTAGGTGAGGTAAAAGATTCTCTAGCTCATGGGAAGATTACTTCCAGAGCTTGGTACTCACAGAAGGATCCTCCCTACTGCCAGAGCTACTTATGCCCATTGTCTCTAGATGGAGAAGGGAAGGCTCAGGCCCTATAGGGAAAGAGACAGTGTTTTATGATGACTCATTGTCAGTAAGGCTCCTGCTTTATTCTTCTTGCAGGTGACTTAGTCTCTCTTGATATTGCTGGAGGGACTCCCATTTGATAAGGGATACAAATTATTCTACCTAGACTACTTCTGTTGCTCGGTTGTGATTCGAAGAAGCTGGGCAAGGATCACCTTTTACTGTTGGTTGAGAAGTCCCTGTGTTGTTTCTCAGGTCCTGGTGTCCCTTGCCAGTCTCCCTTCCTCTTTCTACCTTTCAGAGTACTCTTTTAGTTGCTTCTTACTTAATTCCAGATTTTATAGCTGTACTTAGTGGAGCACATAATGATAGTTAAACTTTTTTCTGTGTTTTTCCCCCAAAATGAGTCAAGAAGGGCATAATTCAGCAAAATGGTAGGAGCTCTTCTGTGAAAACAAGTGTCCTGTGATAGAAAAAGTGATTTGAATGAAAGACCATATGAACATACAGCACAGTAGAGGCACCAACCAATAGTGAAAATTTAAAAGTCAGATAATTTACAGGTATTTTTCAGCTAAATGTCGGCTCAGGTTTAAAGAAAATTCAACAAGTGTCTGTCCTAAAGAGAGCTTTTAATATGCCAATATTCTTTGTCAGTGTCTTGGAAGGCCTGTAGCATTTACAATTTCCCAAATTTTTCTGTCCACAGAAGTGAACCCATTTGTTTATAGTTTTTCTTAGTACTGGCATTCCATGAACGACTTTGCAGAGGAAAGCTGTTTTTATCACCATCAACATCTACCTCATCCAAACTATTGTACTAGATGTAATCATTTAATTAAAAAGTTATTTCTGAGAACATTAAGGAGCAGCACCTAATTCTACTTTGATTTTTAAAAATCTGATAAAATATTTCAATATATTTAAACCTTCCTTTAAAACTGTTCCATGAGATAAGATTTAGATGTATGGCCAAAGAAAATATTTATTGTATTGTGTTAAAAAATATGTAGTCTAAAAGTACTGACTGTTTCTGGTGTTTTTATTCACATTTTCATTATTCTGTTCTTTCTAGCTTTAAGAGACAATAGGATCGAGCTGGTTCGCGCTTCCTGGCATGAATTGAGTATCAGCGTCAGTGATGTGTCTCTCTCTGATGAAGGACAATACACCTGTTCTTTATTTACCATGCCTGTCAAAACTTCCAAGGCCTATCTCACCGTTCTGGGTAAGCGCAAGGAACGAACACCATGTAATCACAAAACCAGAGAGATGTATACTGCTGCAGCAATATAAGTCAACACAAAAAAATGCATTTTGAAGATTATATTAATAGATACAGTTTAATCCTTTTTCTGCTACATTATAACAAATGACATTGAAAAATCATTTAGTCACTTTCCACATTTTATAAATGGACAGGGGGAGGTACAAAGATGACTCCCAGAAGGCACATAGACATTTTGTTGCTCAGATGGCAACAGACAGCAGTTTTCTTGATTTCCAATTAATTTTTTGTATCAAATTATCTGTATATTGTTTATATTCTGATCCTTTCATAAACGGACAGAATAACGATCGTAGTGAGTTCAACTTGTGTGCTACAGTGTACTCCTTCATTTTATCATATAAGTCACCTGATGGGGGCCTTTCCAACTAACTTATAGCTTTCAAATATGACCCCTTTGCATATTTTAGTGCATTTAAATGATCCTGACATTTCCATGTATCCTCTCTCCTTTAAATTTATATTTTCTAGCTTCCTAAATGAAATACATAATGTCACTTGTGCATGCAGCTTATAGCTTCTTTGTGCTTTTATTCTCCAAATATTGGGCCATTTTCCCAAAGGTTAAAGTGACACAAAAAAGCAATACATTCATAGAGATTCTGAGGAAATAAAGTTGCAGCTCGGAGCTCTCTGTGATTCCACAGACGTCAGTGCCCCAATCAGCTGAAATTGCTGCAGTTCATTGAAACACACCTGTGTACTGAACAAGTTAGAGGAATTTAAAGATTGATTTTTTTTTTTTTGTCCCTAGCTTGCCTTCCTTTTTAGATAGATAAAGGCACAATGTTGCATTTAGAAGGGCTAACACATGCTGTTCTTTTGGGTGGGAATATTAAAGTTAATCCAGGTAGTGAATTGGTTTTGTGCATAGGATATGAAATATGTTTCTTTGCAAGTCCCACTGGGACTATTTTATAAAAATCTTCACAAGTTTGCCATTAAGGACAAAATAACCACTAAAATGGAGTATTTCAGGATAACAACTGCCTAAGGTTAACGTATTGTTCTGTAGAGAGCCACCTTGAGACACAAAGAATAGATGACTGCTGAATTCAGTTTATTAAATGGTGACATGACATAGATTTTTAGAAAAAAATAAAAGAGGTAACATAAAGGTGAAGACAGAAAAAAAAAAAAAAACCACCTAGCCAGTTAATGGAAGTATGTTGATTTGCCTTTTATCTTTGCTGGGTTTTATTTGTTGTTTTAATTTGTATTTCTCATATTGGTGCTTTCCAGTATTATTACATATTATTCTTCCCAAACTGAATTAAATAGAATAAAGAAAGTCCCGTCTGCCATTATTGAATAATTTTTTAAAAGTGTAATAAACTTCTATCAGGGAAACAATATTATTGCCTAGGAAATGTGCAATATTCTATGATTTAACTCTCCTATTCATTATCTCTTCATGTTAGTTATTTGCTTATTCATTGGATGATTTAGACTAGAAAAGGTAATAGTGGTTAGCATTAAAAATATATTGATTACATATACTGAGTCACAAAACTACAACTGCATTTCTTGTATAAACAATATCAAGAGACATTTTCTAGATTAAAAGAATCAGAAAAGTCAAGATAATTGCAATTATCGATGAATCTCTTATTCTAAAATTCATTTTCTTGAACAAAGTATACAGGGAATAATAATATCGTTTTTAAGCATTAAGAATTGTGAAATCAGGAAAGAAAGGTGCGAAAGTTAAATCATAATTTCCTAAGGAATAAAGAAGTGTGTTTTATGAATTTTTTTCTTCAATGAAAAATCTACCTTCTTACATCTTAATATTGGTAAATTTTAAGATATATATTGAATGATTGTTTCTAAAATTTACAGAGTATTTTTGCAGGTAAAATTTTACAATTTAATCTTAAAAATGACTTTGAACTATATGCATTTTAAATGCTTTCTGGATACCATATATGTGCATATGTATAAATATATACATTTGTTATATGTGTATATATATTATCTTATATGCATTCACAAATATATACACATATGTATGTATACACACATATATGAAGCAGCTTCTTACATACCAGTTATTCTCCATTAAACTTATTGTCAGTTAACCACTTAGTTTAATTTCTTGTCTGAAAGTAATAGTCATAAGAACCAATCAGCTGTGAAGATTGATGCTCACTTCATTCATTTACTTAAATTTCAGGTGTTCCTGAGAAGCCTCAAATTAGTGGATTTTCATCACCAGTTATGGAGGGAGACTTGATGCAGCTGACTTGTAAAACATCTGGTAGCAAACCTGCAGCTGATATAAGATGGTTCAAAAATGACAAAGAGATTAAAGGTAAAGAATGGAAAAATTGCTCCAAATTAAAATTAATGTACTGAAACTAGTATGATGTATTAGGAAAATGCATTTTGAATTTTTTTCAAACCACACTATTGCTTTCTGATTAAGTGTAATTTGAACTAGATTTAGGTATTTCTTGTTAGGTAAGTTTATACAGTTTATTAATGTATTAATATAATCTCTGTGTGCTTCAATTTCCTCTTAGGTAAAACAGGTGTAAAAATAATATATACCTCATGGGAAAGTTGAGGGAAGAAATAAATTAATATATGAAAAAAAAAATGTAGATTCATGTTTCACAATAGAAAGTGCTAATTATTTGTTAGATATTATTATTTCAGAACTCATATATAGTATATAGATTACAGACGGAGAAACTCCATGAATTAATTTTTTCCACTTCTTAGTTTCTGGAATAACAAAGTTCTGAGAATATATTAATAATTATCTAAACATCAATAAATTTGATTCCTAGTAATTCTCACAGAAGGCAAAAAATATACTTGCCTTAGTAATAATGCATATTAATTTAAATACTTCACACATCTAAATTTTCTCTCTCTCTCCCTCTCTCTCTCTCTCTCTCTCTCTCTCTCTCTCTCTCACGCGCGCGCACACACACACACACACACACACACATACATTCTTTTAAGGGAGAAATAAGTTCATGGGGAGATAACTTGTATGATTAGAGCAGGTTTTCTTTTAACACCATATACAGATATCTTGGACCTGATGCTGCATATACATTAATAT
This sequence comes from Lemur catta, assembly GCF_020740605.2. NCBI lineage: Eukaryota > Metazoa > Chordata > Mammalia > Primates > Lemuridae > Lemur > Lemur catta. The sequence continues at coordinate 250,405,145 of NC_059128.1, read as the reverse complement.
CCAAGTATAAGAATTGTCTATGATGATTGTTAAAACATACTTCCTGTTACATAATAATGTGTATTCTTCTCAACATTACCTTCTAGGGACAGGTTTATGGAAAGAATTCTGATTAGTTTAACTTATAATATTAATCCTGCAGGTTCAACAAATAGGATTGCCTATATTACTGAGAAATTATAAGATAATAATCCACGCGATTATTTCATCTATTTTAATTACTCTCTCTATATATGTTTTTCCCCCCAAAAAGGCCTTATCTATAACTTAACCCTAAGCACTACCTTTGTCTTAAAACCTTTAATAAATATATTTTATTGGATCAAGTTTTGTGAAATACAAGCCTCGAGATAAAAGGTAGATATTTTACTATGCTAAATTAAACTTTCAGGTTACTATGTAACTTGATTCTTGTATTTTGTCAAGGTTTAGTGATATCCATTCTAATTCTGCAATCAGGATATGTTTGTTTAGGCATTTCTGGACTTGGTTAGGTCTCTCCTTAGTGGACCCTCCATACTGCTTCCAGAGTTATCTTAGTTCCATGAGAACCTGATCCAGGAATTTTTCTGTTTAAGCACTCCTGATAGAAATTGCAAAGCTTTAGGATACATTTAAAATGTGCTTTTGGTAGCCTGTAAGAATTTTTCAGGCAATGAATTCTTATATATCATGTATGTCCTTTTGCATGAAGGTCTTGATTTATGCTAGAATGTACTTCTTAAATACTCTTCTTCAATGAATTATTTGATTAACGTGTTTCCCTTCCTTAATTCTGACAGACTTAGTTAATTAATTAGTTGGCTAGTTAGTTCTCCATTTATTAGTATTTTATTTGTGTTCCAAGTGTTTATCTCTCTTGTATCTTCAGGGAGGTCATAACATATTAAGTACTTCATTAATATTGATTGATTGCTTTTAACATTGTAGCTTCACAAGAAACCCATGATATACTCAAAGTTTTATAAAATAATTTAATGTTTGACAAATTTGGCCTCTGCTGTAAATGCCAAATAGTTTTGATCTTTATTAGTGGGGAGTGAGGGAAGATTTTTGTTTATATGTAAAAACATGATAAATTTAATCTTGTAAACACCATATTTTAAAATCATCTGCATCAAGACCATAATAAAAATCAAGACAAAAACGTTTAATTAGTATGTGGTTCTATGCTGCACTGAGAAACTGTGAAGCTTCTTTCTTTCTTATGCTCTTCAATACATGGCTCTTTACAAAGCATTTATTATCTGTAATTTAAATTCATATGTATATAACTTTTTTGTTTATAACTATTTTGCATATTTATGTAGTTTGTCTTCCTAAATATAGGAAGGTGGTGAGCTTCCTGAGTGGTAGAAAGTTTATTTTTATAAGCTTATATGTAAATATGATTAGAAAAAGGCTACTAAGCAGAGTGAAAATTCATTATGGTTGCTGTCCTCTGGATATGCTAAGTGAAATTTCACTCTACAGTTCCTTCCGCAAACACTCCTAACTGGAAGGAGTGCTTTACTGTATCTTACACTATCTTGTCTTTTTAGTGATGAAAATTTGACTTGCTATTACCATTTAACTGTTTTTACTATAATATCACTTGACACTTTTTAAAAAGACAATCCCTTGTGAAAAGCAAATGGAATAGATAGACTAATCAAATCCAATTAAGTTCAATTCAATATGAAATTGTTAAAATGCTTCCCCATTTCATAGTATTCTATGATGCATGAGTGAAGATCCAAATAAAGAAACCAAGAACTTTGACCTTGAAATGGACAAGATGTCTTTGGGCTTATGAAACAAGTTATGAAGAATATTTTCCTATAAAGAGAAATGTTTATATAACTCTTTATCTTTTCTCTATCACTATCTAACATATTAATTTTATTTTCAAGTTTCTGGGTAAAAATTGCTTGAAAGTACCAATTGTTCACATTTTCTTGGCCAGGATATTTTTATACTGAATTATAGAACGATGGTTCTCAAACAGTAGCAAGCATCCTTACATACAAGGCTTGTTGAATCTCAGATTATAGGGTCCTGATCCCAAATTGTCTGGTTGAGTAGATCTCAGGTGGAGCCAAAAAATGTGCAATTTTAGTATTGTGTTAAATGTATGAATGATGTTGATACTTCTGTTTGGGGACCACATTGGTATAAAAAACATAAAATGAGGAATATTAGTAATCTATATAGAAGTCTTATTTCTGTCTCTGAGCTTTAGTTTTCTCATCTGCTAATAAAGATAATGTTTGCCTCAAACTGCTGTTTCAAGGATTCTGTATGAAACAATATGTATGAAGTGTTTTGAGAGTACAAGGAATCACTGAATATGTTTTACATATTATCATTATCATTACTATTACTATATTGAGGAAACAACAATTGATGAGTTACACCAATCCCTGAATTCATCCTAGAAATATAAACAAATAACACAAAAATATTCCTGTAAGGTATTCACAGTTGGGGAATGGACATAAAAACATATGGGATCTCACAGGTACAGATATAGGAACTGGCTACAATTTTGTGCAAAAAAAGCAAATATAAGCCCTAGTTTATGGGAAAGGCGAAGGCTCAACAATAAACTGTTGAGTTTATTGTTTATTGATGAATGCAGGCATTTGGTGACTATCTGTTTATTGAGTAAATGGGTCTTAAACAATAAGTGGAATTCATTATATGGGTTGAGGGTAAAAGTAGGTGGTAGGACATTACGAAGAAAAAAGACTTCATGAGTCTATGCAGAAAATCACCATGTGCTTGAAATAACTATTAAACTTCATGTGCGATACAGGTATGAGAATTAAATAAGGAGGCTGGGTTCAGATATGTCATGGGAAATCTTTTATTCCAGATTAAGGGGTTTCAAATTTATTCTGTAGGCAATGGGGAGGCACTTTTTTTCAATAAGCTTTAAACAGTAGAATGAAACAATCATAATTTCATTCAACTGTTTTTTTTTTTTCCTTCTATGAGTCTTATTCAGAAATCCCTTTGGTGCCTCTGGCCAGCTCTGCCTCTAAAACCACATGTGGTTTCACTGCAGCCTTTAATCTTTTGCGTAGCTGGGAAGTCTGAGGCTCTGCCATTTACTGTGAGAAAAGATGTGTGCTGCCTTCCTAAATCAATCAGCTCCCTGAGAGTTTACACTTACATTAAATTTTCCATTCTATGTTTAAGTTTAGTTGTTTGTAGTTTGAGCATTTACTATTATAAAATCTAGAGATTTTCTTTTACAGCTAACTAGGTTTTACATTAACGTTAGGCATAATTCTATGATAACCTTCAATGACCCATACTCCTGTATAAACCCTTCCCCTTGAACGTAGGAATTGTGAATATGATATGATATAACTGCCTTGAATATGTTACCATATATTGCAAAAGGGGTTTCGCAGGTATAACTGTGATTAACTTTTGAGTTCATCAAAAGGAGATGATCAAAAGTGGCCCTGATATAATGATGTGAGGTCTTTACAAAAGAACAGTGCCCTGGTTATGGGTTTTTTTCAGTCTGATTGATTGAAGCAGGCACTATTCCCGGCCCTGTGTGAGCCTCATGTGCTGTTTCTTCTAATTCTTTCAGATGCTCTTTGTCCTGGCCTCAGTTTCCTCACACAGATGCACTGATCAGTACAGTACTTACTTAGGTGAATACTGGAGAGGGCACTGAGGATGTCTGGAGTTCTCTCTTTGTGTAGCTCACTTTTTTTGATGACTCTGCTCTGCAAACTCTAGCTGATTTGGCCTTCTCAGATACCCAGCTTTATCTCTTTAATTCAGAGGCCGCCAAGTTCTGCATGGGTGACTCTCCACACACTATATCCTGAAAAAATTTCTCAAGGCATGTAAGTAAGGGTAATTTTAGGGTTCAGCTCATTTATTTTCCATCTCTCAGTAATAATTGTCTGTTATTAAGATGTTCAATATCTCAAAAACTCTTGTTTTCAGGTGAGAGGTAAATTTGATTCTGTTACTTCATCTAGGCTGGAAGCAGAAGTATGTCTTTGTTTTTGAATTATACAGAAATACTTCTATTTCAATGGTAGTTGAGTTTTAACTTTATGTTTGCATATTTTTAAGGTTATATCATAAGCTTAAAAGGATGAAAATGAATGAGAATGAGATGTATCCATATTCACTTTGACAGGCTAGTTTTCAAGGTTAGACATTCTTTTATTTAGTCACAGGAATTCAGTGGAGTTATGGGTTCTTATACATTGTTGGAATGGAAAAGAAAGTTTCTGCATGAGACACATAAATATAGATTTTTTTACTGGATTTCATTTATTGTCAAGAATGAGCATTCTCTGACAGAAGAAGTGGTTTCTTTTTTTAAATTTGTTTCTAACTCATGTTCTTAATCAATGTTTTTAATTTAAGGGCTAAAGCAAGTGCATACCTCAATCATCTAGGACTCATCAGCCTATAAGCAATCCTAAGACTATAATAACGTAAATATTCAAATTTGCGAGCTCCTTAGCTCTTATCTGCTGATGGAGGGGCTTAGTTGATGCTCAAATTTTCTTCAAGTTATTTCAAAAACATCCCTTATGGCTTCTTCATGTACTAAGAAAGATACCTCTCCAGTTCTTTAACTTTTACTTTTTCACGGAAATCCACTTTCTGATCTCGTGGGATGTAAGGAGAGAAGGTCATTGTTTTTGTCACCTTTGGTTAATGACCTTCTTTGAACCCAGAAGATATTTTACAAAATTTATGAATTATATCTTTCTAAAAATGACTCTTTAGTTCTTTGATAAATAGATGGCATTAGATTCAAATAGTTTTTTTTTTTTTTTTTGCTATATAATGGTCTAATCACTCTCTTAATGAAGCAGTACCTAAATGTGTTGGGAAATTTTATTCTATTTGCATTGGTAATGAGCAATTGATGGAGATGGTTATTTTACTGATATTATTTGATAGTAGTATACATTGGAGTTAGACCATAATGTTCTAAGCACATTCTTTGTCTATTATTTTATTTACTAGCTTGGAAACAAAGTACTCTATTTCTTGAATGTAATCATTACATACTACATGTCTTTATCTTCCAAAAGGATGAGCAGTCTTAGTTTTCCTCTACTTTTTCCTCTTCTACAAATAAATCTTTAAAGTGTTCATTATTTGTATACCTCCCAAATTGAAGCCGTAGAGTTAGTTATTTTATTTATTTTTACTAAAAGTAGAGACAGGGTCTCACTCTTGCTCAGGCTGGTCTTAAACTCCTGAACTCAAACAATCCTCACGCCTCAGCCTGCCACAGTGTGTTTTTCAACATTTTTATTGTGATGTGTTTGGATGTAGATCTTTTTGCATTTACCCTACTTCGTGTTGATTTAGCTGGTTAGATATGTAGATCATTTTTTTTCATCAAAAGAAATTTAAGCCAGTGTTTCTTTAAACAAATATTTTTCTGCTCCTTTATTTCTCTCCTTACCTTTGATACTCTTACTACATAAATGTTGTTGTGGTTAGTGGTGTCCCAAATTTCTCTGAGGCTCTGTTAATTTTTATTCATCATTTTTTCTCTTTTCTTTAGATTACATAATCTGTATTGATCCATCCTCAAATTTTTTAATTTCTTTTAGTTCACAACTACTTTTGAGTCTATCTTCCAAAGTTTTCACTGTGGTTATTGCATTTTTCAATTTCAGAGTGTCCATTTGGTTCTTGTTTTATAATTTCTATTTTTTATTGATATTTGAAATTTGATGAGACATTGTCATTATATCACGTTTTACTGCTTTAAGCATAGTTTCCTTTAGTTCTTTGGACACATTTATAATGAATTCTTTGAAGTCTTTGTCTTTTAAGTTTTTTATTTGGGTCTTCTCATCAGGGGTTTCTGAGGCCTTCTTTGTCTGCCTACATGGGGGTCACACTTTTCTGTTGCTTTGTATGCCTCATAATTTTTGTTAAAAACAGAGTATTTTAGGTAATATAGCACCTTGGCATACTGATCTCACCCTAAAGTACTTGTTGTTAGCATATTTATTTGTTTATTGATTTGGATGTACTATTTCCAGTGTATATGAAGCCAACTCTGTCACTTCTCAGAGAGCATAGCCTTTGGCATGTGCACAGTCACGCTGGGAGGACAATGGATTTAATCCAGCTCTCCTTGACTGTCTTCTTTCCTAATGTCTCTTTTAAGCTCTCTGCTTCTCTTAGTATTACACCCAGAGATTCACTTCCATTATTTGTCAGCTGGTTGCTCTGTTGTTTCCAGTATTGTCATATACATGTTAATAAATTGTTCCATACTCTGAAACCATTTAAATTCATAACACTTTGCTCGTTTTTTGTTTGTTTGATTTTTGAGGCCGGTCTTTGAGATTTTTCCTTGATGTTTGACTACAGGAATGCCCTTCCTAGCTGTTTCTTCCTCTGGTTTTCTCTCATGAACTAGCTGGCCTGTGGTTTAACTTGGTCTCGTGTAGCTACCAGTGCCTTCTTACTTGCTTTCCACCGAAATCTCCATTGTTTTCAAGATGTCCCTGGTTTGATCTTTTCCAAACTGTGTTCCAAATGGTTGATTTTCTTAGCAAGACCCTCAGAACACTCTCCTATTATGGCCTGCCTCTTCCCTGGGCAAAATATCTATGCCACGCCTCTTGAGCTTGGGGAATGGCCTGATTCTCTTCAAAATGACACCCTGCTTTCTAAGCAGGGTTTGGGGGAATGGTGGGAGCTTCTGATCTTCTTGGCTTGACTCTTCTAGCTTGAAACCTCCGCTCAATGAGAGCTGTTGGGCCCCTTTGTTTTTGGCATATGAGTCAGGGCTGGGCAAAGGAAGAGAGTCCCCACCCCTCAGCCTCACTGCCTGGAATTTCGTCTGTGCAACCAAGAGTAAGAATGAGTGAAGTAAGAAGTTCAGGAAGGCCAGGCGTCCTACCCCTCTGGGAGGCCGAGGCGGGTGGATCACTCGAGATCAGGAGTTCGAGACCAGCCTGAGCAAGACTCCGTCTCTACTAAAAATAGAAATAAATTATCTGGACAACTAAAAATATATATATAGAAAAAATTAGCCGGGTATGGTGGTGCATGCATGTAGTCCCAGCTACTCGGGAGGCTGAGGCAGTAGGATCGCTTAAGCCCAGGAGTTTGAGGTTGCTGTGAGCTAGGCTGACGCCATGGCACTCACTCTAGCCTGGGCAACAGAGTGAGACTCTGTCTCAAAAAAAAAAAAAAAAGTTCAGGAAGCCTGCCCCTCCTGGGAAAAGATTGTAGCCCTTGATTGAGGGAACAGAGATCCCCATCTTCTTGGCCACCTCCCAGGCTCAAGTTTCCTTCATGCTGTGTTGGGGGTGGGGTGGAGGGATCAAGTCATGGCTCAAGTGCCACAGACTTCACCTGTTCTTACTGAAATTTAATAGCTTTTCTTTAATAATTGTTTCTTTATTTGCTGAATGCCCATAGCACAATTTTTGGAAGCCTTAACTATGTATGTATATGTGTTTAAATACTTTTCACCAGTTATGGTTGTTTTTATGGAGAAAAGTTCTGCACAGCTACTTATGCTGATGTTGCAGATGCCATCCCCTGATTTCTTTTTCATACTCACGTATTTTTACAGTATTGACTTATGAATTATTCTAACTTATCATTTTGCAGGTATCTTCCTCTATTTTTCATATATATCCTTTCGTCTCTCATTTCCTGCTATTTTTTCAAAGAAGAAATCTATATTTTTCTTCTTAACCATTTTACATTCAAAATTTCTTTATGTTTTGCCTCTATAGGAGATGAAACTATTTCATAATTTCCCTTTTTCTTATAAGTATAGGTAATTTTTAGTTGTTATTACTTTTTTCCTTCATGAACTTTGTGTGGAAAGAATTGTGTATAGATTAAAAAGATATTAATCATTTGGCATATTTTTAACTTAGTAATTTTTTTTAGTTTAGTCTTTTTACTTTAATGATATTGCCAAACTCCTTTTTTTCCCCTTTTAATCTGTAGTTAAATATATCTGAACTCACATCTTCAGGAAAATATGATGAATGGGACTCCAGTCTAATTGACCTGCACTAAGGATTACCATGGCTATGGAAAACAGTGAAGGGGGAACTGAAAGACAAAGGCAGGATTAATATAGTTCTGAGTAAAAGAAAAAGTGAAAATCTATACTAGTCATGAAAAAAAAGGGGGCAAACATAACAAAAAATAGAACTGCATCACATGAAAATTATTTATTTATATTTAGTCTGCCTAGTACTCAAACTTTGGTTATCTACCTCTAGTTTTTAGACTCTTCCAATACAGATATTGATATAAGGACTTAAGAAAAAGATCTACTACAAAGAAAGTCAGTAACAAACTGACAACTGCCCCCAAATTAGACACATTGACATGGGAAGAACCTAATTACTAGAAGGAAAAAAATGCTTTGCCTAAATCATTATGACCATTATGTTAATTAATTTAAAATATAAGTTAAAACATACTTATTAAGTGTATATAATATTTCAGACACTGTCCTAGATGCTGGATATGAAAACTATACAGAAAGATAAAATTAGGAATGCCTGTAGAGGAAGAGAGATAAGAAGGGAGAGGAAGAATAGAAAAAAGAAAGCAATAATAATTGGTAAAAAGGAAAGAGAGAAATAAAATTAAAGTTTCAATTTAACCTTTATTTTATGAATACATAAATTATTAATATATTGAATCTTGTGAATGTCTCATTGGGTAATTGCAATTTAAAAATGATGTTCTTCTCAGAAAACAAGGTAACCTGTTGAAAAATAATCAAAATAATCAAAAATCTCTGGTAGTACATGGTACAAAGAAACATTGTAACACATTCATAAAGCTATTTTTTTTTTTACCACAGATGTTTTACTGATGCAAATTATTCATTTTCACAACAGTAGATGAGGGCCAGGTTTGTTTTCTTCTATGTGATGTACACTGCAGGACTCCGTAAAATAAATTGTTTGATGATTAGAAAATTGCATCATTATAGACGTTTCAAGGAGTCGCACTTGCCTGCTATTTATAGAGTTTGTTCAAATGCATACTTTATTTTCTTATAATTTATTCTAATGTATAGACTTTAAAAAATTTTTCTGCTATATTTTGTCCTTTTTTGTACATGCAATAAAACATCATTTTTAATACAGTTGAGGAGAAAGTACATTCTAATGTGAACAAATATAGTGCCCACCCTGAGGCATCAAGCTTAGAGTCAGGTAATTTATATGTATATATATATATATTTTTTTTTCAGACTAATGATGTACTCTTTTTCATTCAGCATAAGAAAAAGTAGTACACAGAATTTAAATTTTTTTTGGAAAAGGTGACAAATGACAGTTGACTTCTCACTAGCAAACTTTTGGTTAATGGACCTTGAGGCTCACTCAAGGTACTCTCAAATGAAAATGTGTTATTACTAGGTTTTATCTGACCATTGCCAAGTGAAAGAAGCATAAGGGAATCTAGTTATAACCACAAAGGTTACTCCGCAGATATGAAGAGTTCACTAATTGACCAGCTTCATAAAGACTTTGTTCCTTTCTGTCTCTGCTTCAACTACAACCAGATAACTGCTGCTTCTATTTTGACCATCATTTCTTTACCTCATGCATCATGCTTTCTCATTAGATTGGCTAAAAAATGGCACTCATAGAACTTGATGTAGGACATACGTGTGTTTGCATATGTGTGTGCACATGTGTTTGTGCTCAAGCAAGTGTTTTTGTCTTCTATTTCTTTGAATTCTTCAGGTTCTGGAACTCATACTAAGACATATGTTGGTAGAGAATCTCAAACAGGCTAGTTACTGACATCATTTAGTTTGGAGAAAAAGTTTCATGCTTACCACCCTGGAGATTAGGAACCCTAGGATCAGGTAATTCGTTAGGTTTAATCATGCCTGACTGGAGTCACACATTACAGCGCATAGCAATCTATGGGCAGAGAACATCTAGAAAAGAATTTATATAGGAGAGGGATTTACAATTAAGAGGCAAACCTCACTATGGGACACATTGTGAATTCAAATTTGTTGAATATAGAAACTTTAGAAGACTAAAGACTTATTTTCACATTTAGAAATAACTTATATATATAATATATATATTGATATTTACAACCAAAAATTATTCTGGTAGTTTTAAAAGATTAAATAACCTCTAATAAAATACTGTGATGTGGAATTAGATTTGCAAAAAGATGCTATTTCCTCCGATCCCCACCCTTTTTAGAGTTTTTTGTTTGTTTGCATGTTTATAGTTGGGAGAGTGTAAACTTAGTCTGAAGTGTCCAAGATAAATTCCGCACATTATGCAAAATATACCATCACAGCTCATGAAGAAGCTATGTAAGTCAAAAAAAGAAAGAACAGGCTAAAACTGATAAATGTTGCTTTTTAGTTCATTTTATTATTTGTGCAGAAATAACAAATAATATTCATATTGCTGCTGATTATTCAAAAGAAGTGATAACTAAAATAGAGAAGATTGTCTTAAGGACGAGCTAATCTCTTTCCTAGGCTATCACAACAAATTATTAACTACTTTCCTCAGTAGTCATTTTTCTCCAAAATAGTCTATATCCCATACTCCTTTGAAAGAGATTTCTGATGGCGTGAGGATCAGAGAAAAGACCTGCTATTGTTAACACTTAGGGTGTTATTATTCTTGGTATTTTTTATATAATATGGTCTTTTTTGAAAAAAAATAATGTATTTGCATATCTCCCTCCCTCAGTGAACTTGGATTTATTTCCTTATTTAACTTTTTACATGCACAATCTGGAATGATAGCAAACACATGGCAAGCGCTCAAGGTTTTTATGCAGAGAATTAATGAAACACTTGGGTAAATGTGGTCTCAGACTTTACCTTAATATTTTTAAGGGAGTTAGCTCTCTTTGTTTGCTTGATGCTCTCTGGGACTCAGCAACCGAGTTCTTAGTATTCTAAACCACAGAAAGCCAAATATATATTTAAAGAAATATCGAATTAATGAATCACTTGGCAGAAAATGAACTATGGCCTTAACTTAATAATAAGTTTCAATGGAGATGACTCTACTCCTTACTGATTATTCTAGACTGAGCAACACAGTTCTTAGTGTTTTTCTAAGGTGCTAAATCTTAATAGATATTCAAAAGTTGCTTCTGTGCCATCAAGCGGTGATTGAACTTGGTCCTGTGATTTTGAGAGAGAGAGTATTTATAACTCATTTTGCTTTCCAAGGATTTGCACAAGTACAAAAAACACAGATTAACTAAAATAAAAAGTAATGACAAATGAAAATGGAACAACAGTATAGGAAAATAAGATAAAATCTAAAGTGAGATTAGAAAGCAAGTTTTTAAAATAAATCCATTCTCATTTATCAATGTGGGATTACAAACTTTTATTAGTACATTTTATCTATGACAAAGAAAGACACATGATCAGTTAATTATGTCCACAAAGCAGTTGTGCAAGAGGCCTAACATTTCCTGGTACTGAGAGTAGAGAGAGAAATTTTCTCTCTGAGTCCACATGTTTTAAACAGTGGTCCCCAACCTTTTTGGCAGCAGGACCAGTTTCATGGAAGACAATTTTTCCATGGATGAGTGGGGGTGGGGGCATGGCTTCAGGGTAATTGAAGCACATTACATTTATTGTGCACTTTATCTCTATTATTATTACATTGTAATATATAATGAAATAATTAGCAACTCACCATAGTCCAGTATCAGTGGGAGCCCTGAGCTTGTTTTCCTGCAACTAGACAGTCCCATCCAGGGGTAATGGGAGACAGTGACACCTGAAGTGTGTTGCTTATGTCCAGTCTAATCCTGTTTTGGTTGCTGTCACTGAAGAAAACCCTTATTCACAAACATAGACTTTTCAGTGCCTTTTTGGCAATCTCAGGATATTCCTCCTTGACTTTAATCCAGAATGTATGGAGATTTGAAGTTGTCTCAAACACAATTTGAAGGCCACCGGCATTTGTGATCTCAAACAGTTGATCCTCTACTAGTACAGACAAAGTTGATTCACCTGGTTTATTCACAAATGGGTCATGGATCCATTCCTTCCCAGTTTAGGGGTCTTTAGTAGTTGGGAAGTAATGCTCAAACTCTTTTGAAAGCTGATATAGGTGATCATTCACCAGCTGGGAGAAAGAAGGCCCTGGTCAGTTTCTTTCAAAATTTCTGCTGATATTTGAAACATGTTAAAAATACCAATGTTCACTAGTCACCCCCATAATTCCAGTTTGGCTTTGAATGCAGCCACTTTATCTGCCGACTTGAACACAGTTGCCATTCTCCCCTGAAGTGACAGATTGAGTTCACTGAGCGGGTTGGATATGTCACACAAGTAAGCAAGTTTTGCAACCCATTCTGTGTCACTGAAATGTGCTGTCATTGGTGACTGTTATTCTAAAAGAAATCTCTGGAGCATCTCTAATAACTCAAAAACTCCGGCCAGTGATCTACCTTTAGAAAGTCATCTCACCTCTGTGTGTAAGAGAAGACGAGTGCTCTGTGTCCATCTCACAGAGCTATGAGAACAGACGCGAGTTAAGGGCATGTACTTTGATGTGGTTGATACTTGTGATCACATCCTGCAAAATGCTGTGTAGTTCAAGTGACATTTTTCAGCTCCCCAGCATTTCTCCATGGATGGCACAGTGCGTAGACTCACATTCAGAAGCCACCTCCTTGACCCGAGTAGTGAAACCAGAAAGCCGTCCAGTCATGGCAGCCGCTCTGTCCATGAATATATCAACACAAAATGACCAACTCAGTTTTCCTGATATGTAATTATTCAAAGACTTGAATAGTTCTTCATAGATAGATCAATAGATCAACTCTTCACCAACAGTAAAGGGTTTCTTAGCTTTAGCAATGCAGTTAGCCACTAAGAATGACGCTCTCAGTGCAGACATATTTGATGAAGTGGTGGCCTTAAACAATTGCTTTTGTTCTTTGTGTTCATGGTTTTTTCTTTGCCACATGATCTTCATGTGGCAAAGAAGTTTTGAAGTTTTCATGTCTTCATTGGATAGCCGGTTACCACATATTATACAAAGCAGGTTTGGAAAATGTGAATCATCTGTTGCAATGAACCTGTAATTTAAGTAGGACTCTTGGTATTTTTTTTTAAATGCAGCTATCATTTTGTTGCAGTCTTAGAGTCTTCTGTTCTTGCATCATTGGGTCTTTCCCCCTTTACAGAGAAGCTCTCCAGCGATGTTTGCTTTTTGCTCATTTTTGCTAGGGTTAGGTTGTGAGCTTACCAAAACTGTTACTGAGACAAATGCACAGTGAGAAAAAGAGGCGCAGACAGAAGTGGTAAATAAAATAATGGGCGGGCCATGTGAGGACTAAAATAAGTGTCAGATTCTGACTTAAAGCCTTCAGCCAGATACAGCTTAATTGTCACCTGCCACTCACTGACTGGGTTTTGATATGAGTCTGCAAGCAATTGATTTATGGTCTTGGTAGTCAAACCTCTCTGCTGATAATAATCTGTATTTGCAGCCACTCCCCAGCACCAGCATCACTGCCTCAGCTCCACCCTAGATCGTCAGCATTTGATTCTCATAAGGAGTGTGCAGCCTATTAATAGATACCTTACAATATGGTTTGCCCTCCTATGACAATCTAATGCCGCAGCTGCTCTGACAGGAGGCGGAGCTGAGATGGAGATGGGAGGGACAGGTAGCAACTACAAATACAGATGAAGCTTTGCTGGCTCAAATGCTGGTCACCCCCTGCTGTGTGGCCAGTTCCTAAGAGGCCACAGACTGAACCGGTACCAGTCTGTGGTCCGGAGGTTGGGACCACAGTTTTAAATAATGTATGTGCACTGACTATAGGCATCCCTAGGATATATACAGCAAAATTTATACAGCTGGTTCTTGTGGAACCTCTGAATGTAGACCTGTAAAACTACATTTAAGAGAAGTTTGATAAAAAGTGCTAATGTTCTACTTTTCTGGATAAATTGAAAGAGAGATTTTAGAATATTTAGATAAATGAAGTACCTCCTCTTCATCAACCTTCCATAAACATTATTTCTCTCCTGTGACCTTGTGAGATCTATTAACAAGAGCTGTGTTTCAGTAATATTCTGTACCAAGTGGGATAGTTATGCTGTGTTTCCAAATAACAATGGGGGCATACCTTTAAGAGTCAGTGAAAAACCAGGACTATGATTGGCACTGTCTTATAAAAGCTGAGCATTATGAGAAGGATTTTAAGAAATACAACCCATTTCAGATTGGTATTATATGAAGGAATCCTCATAGGAAGGAATGAAATTTGTCTCAAGAATTTGTTGTGAGGTCTCCCATATACAAATGAATGTAGTTACCATACTTTAAAGATCTAAAATATAAGACATGACCTTACTGTGTCTGGTCTGGAGAAAGTTTAAAACAAATGTAAAAGGAAAAGCTTTGCTTAAACATTGAAGAAAATTTTTTGTAAAATACCTTTGAATATTTAACTTTAAGACAATAAAAAAATTGATATTCTCTCCCAAACTGGCTTTAAAATATGCATCTAAGTTTCTGAATGAATTGGGCAGACATTGTTACTATATATCAAATTGGAAAAAAGGATGGAGAAGTTGGTTATCTTCTAAAAATGATGTATTTAATTTTAGAAAATTTTTATTTATTTATTTATTATAAATATTTTGTTTTTATTTATTTATTTATTTATTTTTGCCTGGCTAATTTTTCAATTTTATTTATTTATTTATGTATTTTTGTAGAGACAGGGTCTCACTCTTGCTCAGGCTGATCTCAAACTCCTGATCTTAAGCGATCCTTCCACCTCGGCCTCCCACAGTGTGGGGATTACAGGTGTGAGCCACCATGCCCAGCCTAGTTCTAGAAAATTTTATCTATAGAACTGTTAAGCAGTAATTGCACATGTCCAATTCTCCAATAAGGTCACTCCTAACTTTTGGCAATAAAGCCAAATCTCATGTAATGTTCACATTTTCTATTTTCTGTTCTCTATGATAAGTGGGCATGCATTCAGCTCACTGGCAATGACCTCAAATCATTAAAGTAACATGAGTAGCATTTATGTGAATTCAAAATAAATTTCCTGATTTCTCAAGCTGAAATTATCATCTGGTCAATCAAAGCCACTGTTACAAACCCTGACTCTGAAAATAATACTAAAGTTCAAGTTCAATATAAACATTAATATCTGGATCACACTGAGAACTGATATTCTTTGAAACGATTTGAATGCCTAAATGTCCAGATGACTCTGTTTTCTAGCTAACCTGAGTCAAGGTTTTTAATCTTCTACATTTTGGGAGATCCAGCAGTCTAAGTCACACTTAAGTTTGCCATTTTTTTTTTTCCCACCTTAGACCTTGGTGAGACAAAAGATCTAAAATCCTGAATATAAGGAGATTGCTATTGTAACATCCAAGTCTCATAATAACAAATAATATTATAAAAACTAATAGAAAGTCTTTTAGAGTTCACCAGGAAACGTTTAGGAAAATAATTTTTGTTGAGAAGCATAATTGAGGAGTTTTCTCCTAGTCACATTTGAAAAAATTTTCTGACACATAGAAAGGAGGCACAATAGTATAATGAGACACTATGTGGCCTCAACCAGTTTTAAAATTATCAACATTCAGCCATTCTTGTTTCATCTATACCTGTATCTACTTACCACTCAATTATTATTATAATATCTTACAGTTCCTATTTTAATAGAAAATGTACATACATTGACATGAACTAATTGTTAACAACAACAAAAACTCTGTAAAATAAATTCAAAGAGGTTTATTCTGAGTTGAATACATGTGACCAATGGCCCAGAATACATGGCTCAAGAGGTCCTGAAAAAAATGTGCCTGAAGTAGCTGGGTGGCACTTTGGCTTTATACATTCATAGAGACAAGAATTACACATAAAACAGTAAATCAATAAGGGGAAGGTGTACGTTGGTTTGGGCCCAAAAGATGGAACATCTCAAAGCAGGAACTTGGAGGTTATAGGCGGGTTCAAAGATTCTTTAATTTGCAGATTTTTTAAAGTAATGAAGCTTTGTTTAAAGGTTTGGAATGTTTTAAGTTAGGATAGGGAAGTCTGTAATCAGACACAAGCCACCATATAGGAAATCTACACTCAAGTGATCTGTTAAGGAAATTCATGGCCTGCAGGTGTGATTTAACCTTTGTTTCTCATGCCTTTAGGTCTTGTTAGTGACTTAGTATCTAATTGTTATGCAGCCTATTGAATGAGAATCTGCATTTGAACAAGTTCTGAAAGTGATTCTTATGTACTTGCCATTTTGAGAAACACTTGCTCTTGATCACAATGTAATACATCTGACATGTCAAAAGGGAGGGAAATGGAAAGCCTCTAAAACAGGATAGAGCATAAAATCAGCAAATAAACTATGAAGTATAAAGGAAATTTCTATTGGTTCTATAACTGGAGCGCATCAGTTATTTTAAAAAGGTAGACAACAAAAATAGAAGTACATTTAAAGTATCATTTCTTTTCTGTTTGGGTACTGCGGTTAGCATAAAATATGGGAAAAGATATTATGAGTGTTTTTTTCTCAATGTTTCTTCCTGTTCATCTATGGCTTCTAGTAACCCTATAATCTACCACATAAGCCAATATTAAAAGCAACAAATTACACTTTTGTTTATTTTATTTGAATGATGCTCATTAAAATTTTATGTTATATACAATTGCTATCAAATTTTATATGTCTAATTAATATTACATTAAATGATACTTTTGTAAAGAAAATAACTAAAGGAAGCAGATGTGTAGGTTCTTAAAATGCAGCTGT
The DNA here is from genome assembly GCF_020740605.2 of Lemur catta. Classification (NCBI taxonomy): domain Eukaryota; kingdom Metazoa; phylum Chordata; class Mammalia; order Primates; family Lemuridae; genus Lemur; species Lemur catta. Next base: position 250,388,339 of record NC_059128.1, on the reverse strand, counting down.
TATTAAAATTAAGCAATTAGTAGCAATATTTTGGAGTAATTCCTCATATGTTGTGTAACGTAATTGCTAAGTGATATGTTAAGAAGCCTAAATTTTCGTGCTCTGACATTGCTTAGAGCTAGAAACGTTCAAGCAAATATTAGGCATAGATTTATAAGAAAGAAAATAAAATATAAAAATGAGGGAACTTTTCTGTAAATCTGTAAGACATTAAAAAGTAAGAGCGTCATAATTTTTAAAATATAGCAAAAAACCAAAAATATGTCTGTATTATTGTGACATATATTGACTGAAAAAAGGTCACTCCATCTTTTATTCTGATATTTTTTAACTAGAATTGTACCTGATTATCAAATGCAAAAGTCTCAGTAAATGACTTCAGAAAAGATGAGATATTTCATAATTCACATGTTTATGAAAAGTGCTACATAAAACCCTGTATCCTGTGTGATTTATTTATAGTTTAAAGACAGAGTTGAGATTTTATGCTTCTGTCCCCCTTTCTAAATATTAGAAATTTTCTTGACCTCCTAAATTGTCTGAGACACATAACATATTTTTGTGGTAAAAATAGTAATTAGGTAATTTTTTTTCTTAATATGTGAACATAATCCTAAACATTTTCAAGAACAAGACATAATTGTTTTAACTCATTTATCCTTTATTTATATTTATTTTAGTTTTAAAAATCAATCAATGAAATAAAGTTATACTTCTCTAGAAGTAAGTAAAACTCAATGAACCATATGTATATCTACTTGTCAAATACATCCAATTTAATGTTATTTTTAAAGTCAAATCTTCTTATAAAGCACAAAAATGGAGAAACTGAACTTAGATTATTCCTTTGTTATTAATATGTTTTAATGTTTTTAAAATAAATTATTTAATACATGCATAAAATCAAATATTTTATGCATTTTGTGAAAAAGAAATTGTTTCTTGAAAATATCATTGTTCATTTGATATTGAATGATAGAAAAAAAACTTAGAGAAAGCATAAGAAAATTGAACTCATTTTTCACTCAACTACATTTAAGATCTTGTTATAATGATATCTTAACCTTAACCTATCATTTTGATTTCTAATCCCTTAAAATTGCCCTCTTCTTATCAGCTTCTTCAGACTCGAGAAATTACAAATTAAATGAAAATATTATTAAACCTCTTTGCCACAAAGTACAAATAATCCTTAAGTGCACCATTTAATGATGGATCTGAATCATGCACAGTAAATTTAAATGTCGATAAGTGAATTCACATCTTGAGGAAAGTGCTCTCATTCATGCTGAAATAAATTTCTCAGCCAAGTGAAGAGCATTTATCTCAATGTAAATTTCCCTGCAAATATATATTTAAATATTCAAAATAGTCAAGTGACTATGCTTCTTTTCTTTACCGAAGGGGACAACTTTCTCATCCTAGGTATTCTTTAGAAATTTCTGCTCACCTCATATTGTTCATATCAAAATCATAGCTCAGATGTCTTAATATTTTCTTTTAGGCATAACCAGATAGTTGAGAGTTTATTCTTCTTAACTATGTTTGTGGCTGAGATAATTAAGATTATCTTTTAGTAAAATTTCAATCTGAGAGAAAGGAAAGACTGCTTTTGTAAAATGGCATTTTTTAAATGGAGTATATAAAATTATCTGGTACCTGATTATAATCTAGGTAAGCCTGAGACCTAAGAAAGAAAAATGCTTTGACCAAAGGGATAAATCAGATTAATCCACACCTGTAGTTATGTGATTCAGCCTTTTATCTTATTTCTGTTTAACTCTTAAAATTTAGTTCTGAAGTAGTTATATTTTCATTTAATCAAATTGAAATGGATTAAATATTAAAGCAACAAATATTTGCTTTGTAAAAATTGATAACGATAGACAGGTGTTTCCAGTGTCTTGAGTAAATGAAATCTATATTACATTTATATTTTGAAAGATGTCACAGAATTTTTAAACTCATATTTTATTTTCAGATGTGAAATATTTAAAAGAAGAGGATGCAAATCGCAAGACATTCACTGTCAGCAGCACACTGGATTTCCGAGTGGACCGGAGTGACGACGGAGTGGCTGTAATCTGCAGAGTAGACCATGAATCCCTCAATGCCACGCCTCAGGTAGCCATGCAGGTGCTAGAAATACACTGTAAGTAAACGCTGCCCCTCCCTTCTTTATCTTGGCAGCAAATCTCTCTTTCTGCATCTAAAATCATTTCAAAATTACCTGACATTATAGCAAGCATGCAGAAAAATCTACAGCAACATGAAGTGAAACTACCCTCAGTATTAATCGGGTTCAGAAGAACGTACTCCTTGTTTGAGTGTTATTCTTGACGATAAAGAAAAATAAAGGAGGTCTCATAAAGTTAATATTACTAATTATGTTCCAAATCATAGTGAGGTATATGTGTGTGTGTGGGAGTGGGAGAGGAAAAGTGGTAATGGGGCAAAATCAATGAGAATTGGGAATCTTAGAAGGACCTTGATGAAATTTGTTATGTTGTAATAACTTTGTTATATGTAAATGTGGCTTCCCAGATATGCTTTTAAAATTAGACTAGTTTTTACCTTCTGTAGAACATATACTGTGGCTATAAATACAGGGATATTCATAATGTTTTCTTCATCATCATTATTTATAATTAATAATTGTGTACATTAATTGTGTAACTCTAATAGAACAGAGGCAGTGCTAAATGCTTTGCTGGTATTATTGCATTGAGTACTCATATAGTAGTCCATTGAGTACTTGCTCTCATTAGTCACAAGATACACATGAGGATTCTGAAAATTATAGACACTGAGTCACATAAGTAGCAAATGTTAGATTTGCAACCATGGCATTTTTAGCATTTATCAATGTCATAGGGATATAGTAGACAATTCACAAATATTAATCAGAATGAAAGTGAATGAACTGAAATATGTAAGATAGAAAAGAGTAGAAGAGAGGAGATCATATTTTTTGAACTGCATTATTTGACTTTCTAGTTAAGGAAGATTTTTGTTTGCTTTTTTCTATCTGTCATGAAATTCGTAGCTTGAGCTTAGAATTTGTGTGTGATAATACAATCACATTCAATCCTAAAATGATGAATTCTAAGTACCATTCTTCTAATATGTCTCATTGCATTTTGTTTCCATTTATTCATTCAATAATAATTTATCGAGTGACTACTACATAACAGACATTGTTTGGGGCACTGGAAGTTACAAAAAATGAGCATAAAGAATAACAATAAAGCAAATTGAATTTATCTCCAAGTGTCAAAATCACCACCACAATCACCACCAATAAGAACAATAGCAAACTTCATTTCTTTTACAGCATCCATTCTAGGTAGGAATGACAAAAATAAATAAATAAATCATATATTATAGTATGGTACATACTGATACTTAAAGCAGGGGAGGGTGATAAGGAGGTGGAAATAGGGGTTAAGAAAAGTATGTGTGTGTAATGCAGAAGGAAGGGAAAAGTAGAGAGGCCCAGAGGTAGGAGACTTCTTATTGTTTTTATTTCTAGGTACAACAAGGATAGCAGTAAGATCAGACCAGTGAGGTCAGAGTAGAATGGATTAGGGGAAAAGTAGAGGGTATTAGGAGAATAGATCAGAGAAGTACCAGGGGGACCAAAATATTAATTTTGTTACTTTTTATAGGGAAAATGCCAATCTGATAATGATATGCTCATTGCTTTTTAATTATTCTTAGTTTAGTAGTTATTGAAAATATTATAATGTTTAAATACTTTCAATTATATGAGGTTAGTTTCATTAATTTACCTTCTGCTCTCCTTGAGGCAGATTCAGAAATGAGCATACTTTAGAGCCCAAATGGAGATTATCTCCCAATTTCAGCATTTATTTGACTGTGACCTTGGGAGAATTACTGAAACTGGTCGAGCTTTGATTATAAACTAGAGAATTAATTCCTGTAAGGAGACAACTTAAGTCAAGTTCATGGCATTTAATAGACTTTGAATAAAGGTCAATTGCCTTCCTTTTTCTTTCTTTCTGTTTCTGGGTATATGTAAGAAAGTTAGAAGAGACTTGTTATAGCGCGTGAGGTTTTGCTAGGTAATTTTAAAGAAGGTTCTGGATTGGGTGCTTTCAGGTTTGGGGGCATTTCAGTAATGGATATATGAGTAATTTTGCCTAAAAAACAGAAATATTAAAGCAGAAGTAGATTTGCTATTATAAAGATGCAGTCATTAATCATGCTAATTTTTGTGGCTATTAAATGTCCTGTCCTCTGTCTTGTTTCATACTTGGTCATGGGGTGACGGGATGAACTTGCCTTTTTCTTATTCTACAGTCACAGAGTCCCTTTATCTGTTTACTGTTTATATTCTGGAAAATTGTTTATGTTTGTTGAGAATATTTCATTTTTTCAGGTGCTGACTTACAGTTGCCAAAGTCATTTCCACTGCCTTGGGCACCTAAAGTGGAACTTACTGGGCATTGCTAGTTATTCACCATATTTCAATATACATTATTAAGCAAAATTTCATGGAGGAAGGCAATTGAATTGGCTATTTTTAAAGAAAGTTTTACATGAAAAATTTTACACTTTTAATGGCTGGCCAATTAAAAATAGCATTTAATTCTATCATGGTTTAATATGTAAGTGGCTAGAAGGCAGAGACCAAATCTATTTAAATTATTTTCCTAACATCTAGCATACTATCATTCAAGTACATGAAGTTAATTAAAACTAACTGATGATAATGCTGAATATTCCTTTAAGCATGCAGAACAGTCCCCAGAGATAAAATGAGCAGAGGATGGAAAAAAGGCCTTGAGTAACAGTCAGCATCAAAATTAGAACAAATTGAGAAAATTGGTGCAGACTTCATAAACATTTAAGAATGATGATAACAACATCTTAATGATTGTTTCCAGAGATAGTAGATCATGGCTCCAAATAGGGGCACATGCACAACATACATGATGTGGAAATTTCCATGAGTGCAAAGAGGTAAAGTGGAAAGCAGTGTTGGAGAAGGAAAAAGGAAGTTTAGAATTTGTGGAGCCTAAGTTTGGAATTTCCCTATGGTTCAACAACATTCCCATCACAAATAACCTCAAAGACTGGCCCAAGTGGAGGAACATTTAGCATTTTAGGCCAGAGGAGGAGGAGACATTGTTTCCTGTGGTAAGTGAAAAGAGTGAACATATATCCTCATAATAATGGAAACAGTGATAACTATATTTGAAATAAAAATTCTGTGCTATTGTGGAAAGCCAAGTCTGATGAGCAATAAGAAAGGATAGTTGAATACGTAGTGCCAAGGAGCATAATGGGCAAAAAAAACCAAAACACCTAGTGGAGGAATTCTATCTGTAGGGCTGTTTTAACTTTGTAACCTTGTGATACACAACCTAGAAGACTTAGCCTATAAAATATATCACAGCAATATTTATTTCTTTATAAAATATTAATTGTAAACTTAAACATTGCCTCTATGATAGAAGAGAGTCTCTTTAAAATCAAAATTTAAGAAAGTGTAAACTTTTCACTGTGAGTCACCAACACCTGCAAATTTTACATAATAGGTAAGAACATACTTGGCAACTGAGCAGCTGGAAAAGGCATTTTTTAATCATTAGCAAACATTTACTGAACGTCTCCCATCTAATAGACACTATTTTATTATTTATTTATTTATTTATTTTCACATTTACTCTTTTATTTATTTATTTATTTAAATTTCAGAATATTATGGGGATACAAATATTTTGGTTACATATAATGCCTTTGCCTGTCAAAAGAGGACAGAATAATGGCCAGCAAACGTATAAAAAAAAGTTCAATATCTCCATTCATGGAGATGCAAATCAAAACCACAATGAGATATCACCTAATTCCGGTGAGAATGGCCTTTATCAAAAGGTTCCAAAACAATAAATGCTGGCATGGATGTGGAGAGATGGGAACACTCTTACACTGCTGGTGGGACTGTAAATTAGTACAACCCCTGTGGAAAGTAATTTGGAGATATCTCAAAGAACTAAATATAGAAATACCATTTGATCCAGCAATCCCACTGCTAGGCATCTACTCTTTTTTTAATAGATAACAACTCTAGTTCATATTCCTATTTTTACACAGATCTCTTTGGAAAATAACTTTTTATTTGTCCAATTTGATTTTTAGAAGAACATCATACGAGTCAGATTTTATTTACTTCTCAGTAGAAATAATGTATTTACATTCACAGAAAGAACTATGCACAAAACACAAAAAAGAAGAAAATAACACACTCATTTTCTATATGTGACATTGACAAAGATTACATTAAAAATCAAGTCTTCTTGAAAATGAAAAACACAGAGACAGATTAGTAAAATATTTCAGAATAATGCTTTTTCCCCCTGAGAAAGCTTTTTAGTACTATTTAGTATTGAACTACTAATATAGAAAAATAAGAGCCCAAATTTTAAAAATGTGTGGGGGAGGGTAAAGAAGAATTTATATGTAATTGAAAGAATCATAAAATCTTATGTTACCATTAATATTTGCTTAGTATTTCCTATTTAACAGTGCCATGCTTTGCCTATAAAAAAGAGTAGCTGTTTACACATGTAGATTTTTAAGGTTTAAAGCAATAAATAGTTAAAATAGCTCATAGAAGAGACTCTAGGTTAGCCCAAACAAATTCAATATGAGCAACAATGAAAGGAAGAAAGGAAGGGAGGAAGAGAACAAAGGAACCTGCAGTGTTAAAATTATGTTTAAGATTGATTGAGTTAATAATAAAAAATAAGAAATTCATTATGCACATTTAAAATAACATAAAAATGCATGAGTTCATTTGTTACTAAAATTATATCTTTATAAAGGGTTAAATTGTCAATTTATTGTCCTGACCTATATCTGCTTGACGATTATATCTCCATTCTAGTTAACATGCAAATGAATCATAAAGTTATTCTTTTCTTAACATCTTACATTTTAGAAATGTAGCAAAGTATTTCTAAAGAAATTCTTTCTTTGTTTTCCTCTCTTTTAAAAAAATTACTTTGTACCCAGATAAATTAAATTCTTGACTATATATTTTTTCTACTTTTCTGAACCATCTAAAATACTCAGTTCCCCTTTTGGTTCTCTTCCAATAAAATAGATTAAAAATAAAATCTATAGTATAAAAGATTCAATACAAGTGGGTTTGAGATTTTGTAACTATTATTTTTATCTTCTTTTCCATTCTAAGTATGCAAGATACAGAATAGAAATATTAATGTTTTCAGGTGTGGAGAGAGATTCTTCATTTAATGTATTATTGACTATTTGCTAATTTTCACTCATGAAAAATAATAAAGATCCCACCTACCTAATCTACCCTACTCAAACCTGTACACTTGCCCAGGTCAGTGTATTTTAAATTTCCCTGTGTTAGTTATATCCATTGGACTTTGGCTAGTTTTCTGTGTATTACAGAAAGCACCTGAATGTTTCAGGTTATATAGATTTATTAGACAGGAAGGTGAACGGTCTAAGTAGCATTTAAAATAACATATCTCACTTATCTGGCATCTCATTTATGAAATGCTGATTATCTAATTATCTTGTCTACCACAAATTATCTATGGTCCCAGGGCACAACATATAAAAGGAACCAGGAAAGGCAAAATGAAAACTATCTTTAGGTTAAATTTTTCAGCAATTAAAATAAACTGTTCTTTTGACTAGCAGAATACCATATTTATGCCTGGGGATGCTTTGGAAGGATTTTAATTGAGACTATTTCAAAAAGCTCATGAAATGGTATACATACTGGAATTATGAGTCGATCTATGCCATTTAGAGAAAGATACATTTCACTGTATTAATCAAGGTAGCCTAATGTGAGGGCTCTATTTCAGGTTTTTAAACTTTTTCAGAGAAGATACATTTATTTATTATATTACTTATAGTAAATATTACTGACACATTTTGCTCATGGTATAAATATTTTTTCTTTTATAAACAACAGGAATATTTTATTCAGTCTTACAGTGTCAAATTATTAAAAGTAATTGAATCACCAAATATTTTAAGCCATCTAAATACAAGAATTCAAAATGGGATTGTTTTCATGTTATTATTTATATGTAAAAATTTCTCTGTGTGTTTTACTAAAATTCAATGAAGAGGAGTATATATATTTGTGAATGGAGATTCCAAATTTTAAAAAATAATAAACTTATACATTAATATAATGTACTCTCAAACGACTCATCCTAATCAAGCTTATCATAAAGTATGGATTTATAAAATTTTGGGGGGTTTAAAATTATTTTAAAAATGCAAATTAATTTTATAGTCAGTCAAAAAACCCACCAAAATTATGGAATGTATGTATCAGATACCAGTGAATCTTTTCAATTAATTTTAAGTTAATTTAATAATTAACTGGGTAATAAAAGATAAATGATTTTGACAAGTAAAATCTAATATAAAGAAAGTATGCACATATTATTAATAGCTAGTGTTTTTAACTTTCAAATTAATAACTAATTTGAAAAATTTAAAAATAATTCTGTTATATAAATCTATTTTTAAGAGATAGTTATAAGTAAATTTTTTCTTTTTTTCAAAATGGCTAGATATTTAATGCCCCAATATTTTGAAATTGTTCTAGTTCTATTTTCTGAATAAAATACATCACACACACACACACACACACACACACACAATTTCTATGAGAAAAATGTATGGTTAGAAAACTATACTGTAATCAATATATTAGACTTTATTGAAATATATCTTCATATATCAGGAAAGGTTATTACTATTTACTATCTGGGTTCAATACTCTTTTTTAAAAAAAATTAATGGACTTTATTTTTTAAAGCAGTTTTAGGTTTACAGAATAATTAAGCAGAAAGTAAGAGAGTTCCCATGTACACCCTTTCCTCACTCCCCTTTCAGTTTTCCCTATTATTAACATCTTGTATTATTGTGGTACATTTGTTACAATTGATGAGCGAATATTCATAGATTATCATTAATTAAAGTCCATCATTGACATTAGGGTTCTTTCTTTGCACTGTGCAGTTTTATTGATTTTGATCAATGTATTATACAAATGTCATGTATCCAATACCGTACAAAATAGTTTCACTGCCCTAAAAGTCTCTTGTGCTCCACCTATTCATCCCACCTTACTTGTTCTGCAAGACTTGGCAACCTGTGGTTTGTTTTTTTTTTTTTTTTTTTTTTGCTGCCTCTATAGTATTGCCTTTTTCTAGAATGTCATATATTAAAAGTTGGAAGTATATAGGAGAAAATGTTTGTAAGCTATACATCCAATTAAATTCTATTATCCAGGATGAAATATTTTTTATTTGGCCTCTTTCACTTAGCAATATACATTTAAGTTTCCAACATGTCTTTTTATGGCTTAATAACTTATTTTTTGTTGTCACTGAATTATATTCCACTGTATGGAATCCCCTGTTGTACCAGAATTTGTATATCTATTTACCTGTCGAAGAATATCTTTGTGACTTCCAAGTACTGGCAATTATGAGAAAAACTGCTATAAAAATCCACGTGTAGATTTTTGTGTGAACATAAATATTCAACTCCTCTGGGTAAATACCAAGGAGCTTAATTATTGGATTTTATGGCAAGACCATGTTCAGCTTTGTATGAAAGTATAACCTAATTTCCAAAGTGGCTGAACTATTTTTTATTACCACCAGCAATGAATGAGAGTTGCTGCTGTTCCACATTCTCAGCAATGTTTTGTGTGTCAGCATTTTGAATTTTAGCCATTTTAATAAGTATAGTAGTATATCATTGTTCTTTTAATTTTCAATTCCTAATGACATATGATGCTAAACATCTTTTTATATGCTTATTTTTGATCTGTATCCCTTTTTGGTGAGATGTCTAGGTTAAAAAAAAGTTTGAGATATTTACTTTAGAAAAAGTTTAGATATTTTGTTAATTTTTTAAAAATGGGACATTTGTTTTCTCTTTTTAATTTATTATTTTGTTCAGCATATGATGGGGGTACAAATGTTTAGGTTACATGTATTGCTTATTGTTGAGTTTTAAGAGTTCTTTGTATATTTTGGATACCAGTCCTTTGTTAGATATGTCTTTGATAAATATTTTTCTCTAGTATGTTTCTCATCTTTTCATTCTCTTAACAGTGTCTTTTGCAGAGCAAATATATTTAGTTTTAATGCAGTCCAACTTATCATTTTTTGTCTTTTATGGACTGTATTTTAATGTTATATTTAAAAAGACATTTTCAAACTCAAGGTCACATACATTTTCTCCTATGTTATCTTCCATCTTTTATAGTTTTGTGTTTTTTACTTGGGTCTATGATTAATTTTAAGTTCATTTTTTAAAAGGTGTAAAGTCTGTTTAGATTCATGTCCTTTCATTTGGATGTTTAGTTGTTCCATTTGTTAAAAAGGCCATCCTCTCCCCTCTCTCCATTGAATTGTCTTTGCTCCTTTGTCAAAGACCAGTTTACTGTATTTGTGTGCATCTCTTTTTGGGCTATTTTGTTCCATTGATTTATTTGTCTCTTTTTTCACCAATACCTCACTATCTTGATTACTGTAGCTTTACACCAAGTCTTGAAGTTAGATAGTGTCAGTCTTCAGACTTTCTTCTTTAATACTGTGATTACGTTTATAAATGTGCAATTATCAATTATTGTAATTTTGAACACATTTATAATTAAAACAAATGTTATTAATAAATATATTAAACTTTATTGTGTTAATTATTGATATATCAAGAAACAACGTAATCACCGTTTACTGTCTGGGCCCCGCAAACATTTTTTTGGTTTGTTTTATAAGCCATTTTTTTGAATAATGTATAGGTGTGATAATAAAAAGATAGTGAAAAATTTTATTAGCTCCTTTAATAAAAATTTAACAGAAATCCTGGATTTCTATTCCATATTTCCCTGGGTTTAATGGCATATATAACCAAAATGGGCAACAACTGTCATGCATGATCCTTGAACATATATGTCTTATTAAGGAGTCTAGATTTAAAATACACCTCTAATGTGTCCTACGTTATCATTGCTTTTAGTTCTTCTTGAACTTGCATTGTCAGAATACAATACTTTAAAAAACTTTAGGCTGGGCGCAGTGGCTCACGCCTGTAATCCTAGCACTCTGGGAGGCCGAGGCGGGTGGATCGCTCAAGGTCAGGAGTTCGAGACCAGCCTGAGCAAGAGTGACACCTCTGTCTCTACTAAAAATAGAAAGAAATTATCTGGCCAACTAAAAATATATATAGAAAAAATTAGCCGAGCATGGTGGCGCATGCCTGTAATCCCAGCTACTCGGGAGGCTGAGGCAGTAGGATCGCTTAAGCCCAGGAGTTGAGGTTGCTGTGAGCTAGGCTGACGCCACAGCACTCACTCTAGCTCGGGCAACAGAGCGAGACTCAGTCTCAAAAAAAAAAAATCAATCAATAAATAACTTTGATGGTTCATAGTTTTGTCCAAAAGAGTAAAAATATCTTTATTTCACAGTTACAAACATTTTCATTTTTAAATTTATAAGCAATAATTAGAATGAAAATACAATGAGTTTTTATTATTCCTTCATCATCAAATGCTTTCAGCACCTTTCCACTTATGGGCTATGTAAATTCTTATGCCCCCAAATCATAAAAGATTGAAGAATACTGTCATATTTTCTTTTAGGAAAATTGCATGGTGGCAAAATATTGTGTGATGATGTCTTTCCTTTTGTTACAAATTGTTTACTTGTCCATTTTGAGCTTATTAAAATTTATCTAGAATAACAAAAGTGAACACTTATTTTACCATCATCTTGAATTTTGAGTTCCACTGTTTTCTATTTGCATTTATATTCTGATTTGTCTAATAATTTTGAGCTGTTTTTCTTTGTCAGTTTCCTTCCCTTACTCTTAAAGGCAGAATATGAAAAATTCTGAACTCTTAACTAAGGTCATGAAAGCTGAAACAAGACACACACTAGCAAACAGAACTGCAAAAATGGAGCTGTTTTCCGCTGACTTCTCTTAAACCTTCTTGAAAGAAAATCCAAAACCTAGGCAATCTTCTAAGTAAATAGGGGTCAGATAACAATGGTAATTTATATCACTCTTGCATAAACCTTCTACCCCAGCACTGTCCAATAGAACTTAATGTAATGATGAAAATATTCTCTATGCTCAAATTGTAGCTAAAGTTAGCTACTTGTGGCTACTCAGCAATTGGTATTGTGACTAAGGAACTGAATTTTAAATTTCACTTAATTTAAATTCATTTACATTGAAATTGAAATAGCCACATGTGAATGTGAATAATTTTTGCTGTATTGAACAGCACCACTCTTAATGATGCCATTGAACTTTCACTTTCTTATTATGTTGTTCTATATATCGTAGTTAGGGATAATTGATGAGTTCATAGTGAAGCATTACTTCTAATGCTGAAGTAGCAAGATTTCTCATAATCTAGGAAATATAGCACCACCATAATTTCATAATATATCTTAGACTAATAAAATGGTTCAAAGTTTTCATACCGTAACTGTAAGGTAGGATAATTTGAAATCTGTTTTTAAAAGTATTTTTTCTTTTTGTTTTTTTTTTGGAGGACCTCTAAGAAAGAAAAAATACAAATCATGAAATATTATTCTGTAACAATAGTTAGAATTATTTTGAATGCACTTAAATAATATACTAAAGAATCTACAACTGTAAAAATATATGCATTAAAATAAACAAAAATACTGATGGCATTTATTACCTATATTTTTATGTGACCTTTTCTTTTTCTTTAAGATCTTCCTTGTGGCAAAACTTTATGATAGAGACATGTTGCTTCTAATCTCTCCCAGATCCATTCAGTAAACACTGGTCAATATGTCTTTCTAAATCTTGGTTCTGAGCCTGATACTCATTCACTCACAAATTTAGGATGATTTCTTACTGCTTCTAATGTAATGTCCAAACTCTTCAGCCTGACATTCAAGGCTTTAAAAATATAACCTCCAATAATGCTGCTCTCAGTATTCTTTTTCAGATAATGCACCCGACACTTTACATTCTTTCTAGGTGCCTAATTTACAGCCCACAGTTTTTCTCCACACCAACGTTTTGTTCATTTCCCCCTTTCCTGAATTCCCCCTTTTTTCCCCCTGTAGAAAAATACTATGTATTCTCTGAAATATTTTAAATGACACTTCTCTATGTAACCTTCTTTGTTTCTGACAAATATATATAATCTAGTCCTCCAGTCTGACTCCCATAATACATCATTGTGGTACAATGGTGCCTACAATTTTGAACTTTGCATTATTTTGAACTACATATGATTTATCTTATTTATTAAGACTAAATTCCTATGGGTTGCTTTTTGTGGATGTATAGTGTTTGTATAGTACTAGTAGCAAGTATGTCTTATACACACAGTAATTTATAAATATTTGTCAAAAAAATGAATGATTGCCACAAAAGTAATTTTTCACTGGAATTAAAAGAAATTTAATACACTTTTGAAAGCAAAAGTACCTGATGGTGTTATGCATAAGAAAAGATATGCGAGTTAAATAGAAAGTAGGGGTTTAAGTTTTACTACAAAATTACAAACTGGAAAAATAAATTAGATGTCTTAGAAAAAGGCAGTCTTACACAGAAGAAATGGTAGCAGACAGTGCTGCAGCTCAAATGGTTCTAGTTAAGTCTTAGTATGTCAACCTAGCACTCCTGGTGATAAGTGGTGGACCTTAAGGTATTAACTGAGTTGGATTCATAGTTTTTCTTTCAGGAAAGTATCATAAAGTCCTTACTCAGAGTATTAAACATTTTATTCATTTCAGGACTAATCAGTAACCAGAGAAGAGTAAGCATCCCATATCAATGTACACAGTATCACAGTTCACTAGTAGTTTCCAATCTGTTGAAACAAGGAAGGTATATAGGTAATAAATAGAGTAAATGTAAAAATTTTACAGGAGGGTATTATTGACATTTTGGGCCAGAGAAGTATCCTTCTCTGTTGTGGGGGCTGTCACACAGCCTCTGTCCCCACCTCTACCTATTAGGTGTCAGTGGTCCCCTGTTTCTCTCACCTCCACTGTAAAAATATAACGTATTGGCCGGGTGCGGTGGCTCACGCCTGTAATCCTAGCCCTCTGGGAGGCCAAGGTGGGTGGATCACTCGAGGTCAGGAGTTCAAGACCAGCCTGAGCGAGAACCCCCCCCCCGCCCCCCGTCTCTACTAAAAATAGAAATAAATTATCTGGACAACTAAAAGTATATACAGAAAAAATTAGCCGGGCATGGTGGCGCATTCCTGTAGTCCCAGCTACTTGGGAGGCTGAGGCAGGAGGATTGCTTAAGCCCAGGAGTTTGAGGTTGCTGTGAGCTAGGCTGATGCCACGGCACTCACTCTAGCCCAGGCAACAAAGTGAGACTCTGTCTCAAAAAAAAAAAAAAAAAAAAAATATATATATATATATATATGTATATGTGTGCGTATATATATATATAAAAAACATATCCTCTGACCTTGCCAAATATCCTTGAGGGACAAAATTGCCTCTAATTGAGAATTACTATTTTAGAGTAAACAAAAAGTGTCTTTGCAAAGCTGAGTTGGTACATAATTTTCTTTGGTATTAATTTAAGTACCAGGAGATATTTATAAGGGTGTTACATAAATTCTTTAGTTTAGAAACCTTTATGTAATAATATTGCAATAAGCCAAAAGTCACAAATCTTTTGTCCACAAAATACTTTAAAGGTTTATAAATTTCCTTTAATAAACATTTTCTGTGGGGATATTTTTATGTTATTTGTGGATGAGAAGAATATATTGCAATGAATGGGATAGGGGAGTATATATTTTTAAAAAAATATATTTTCATCTGTCAAAGAGGAAAAGATTTGAGAGACATGTAAGAGAGTAAAAGAGAGAGAGAGAGAGAGAGAGAAACAAACTCACAGACAGGCAATGCATAGAATTTATGAGCTTTGACAGATAGATTTTACAACATCCAGACTATATGGAGCCAAAGCAAACCTTCGGCTGGGTTCTAATTTAACCAGATGAAGAACAAGTTGATTTTGAAGAAAAATAGTGGACACAGAACATACTACAAGAAGTGCCAATCCCTAGTGTAGTTAAAAGACAACAGGAAACACTAATGTATTGTTAAAGTGTGGTTGAGATCAGGGGAGAAAAGATGAAATTAATTTATGGCTATGTAACTTCACTCCTCTGAGCCTTAGTTTTATATTCTGTACAATGAAGACACCAACAGAATTTTTCTTGTATGTTTTATGAAACAGTTCAATGGGCCAATGCATACAAAGCATTTACACCAATGAGTATTATTTACCAGGTATTTAATCAATGTTTATTATTAAAATATTTGTGACAAGTAAAGTTTATTTTATAAGATACTAGTGGTCCTGTCCACTAGTTGGAAAAAAATACAAAAGGCCATTATTTATTTATTTATTGAACAAATACTTAATTGAGTTCCAGTAGTTATTCTAGGCACTAAACCAGTAAACAAGATAAAGACAATCTTTACTCGGATGAGCATGCATTCCTAAGAATATGCTAAGCACTCAGTAGCACTGTTTATGAAAACTATTACTTGTTCTTGAGGTGTTATAATGTGGATGTTACAATGTAAAATGTTATAATATTATAATATTACAATTCTAGTGAAACATTGGCTAGTAATCGGTACTATCATTGTGCCTTGTATGTTTTAGAAACTATATAAATGTTTGTTAAGTTAATGAATAGGAGCACTCATAGGAATAATTTTTGTGGACAAATGAAGTTATCAAGATAATATTTTCTTTTCTTTCAAAAACCATATAATGCATGAGCAATGCAAATGACTACTATAACTATCTTTGTTCACTCAATATATTTTACAATATGGAGTGATACAATAAGTTAATATTAGGTGTTAGTTTGGGTTGTTTCTCTTATTTAGTAGTTTTGACCATCATCTTTAACAGGTTAAATGTTATTTTTATATAACCTTAAATTTCTGTTTTATTTCTTTGATTACAGAAGAAATAAGGTGGTTTTTTTCTATTGATACATTTGATTTATAACTTTTTATTCACCTACAAAACCTTTAGTGATGGATAAATGTTGTCAAACCAAAGACACTACTTTAAAAGCTTGTGCTTTTAAGATTGTCCATTAGATGGTTTAATAATAGCCTCATCATAGATTTTTTTTTCTCTTTGTTAAGGATATAGAAAATCCATTCCACTAGATCAATATCTTTACTTTGATTCAAATCCTCAGTCATTCAAATGGAACATGAGGTATCCTTACTTCCCAAGTTCATAAAGCTTTTAAAATTTTCTGTAAAAAAAGAAAAATCTTTTGTCCATTAATCTATGTCTTGAAAGTAATTGTATTTCTTCCTAAATGAGCCACAGAATTTGTCACATAAAAGTAAAAGAAATAATACTAAGGAAATTGTAATTTTTTCTTTTCAGATCTAAAAATTTTAAAGAAAGATTCTAAAGAATATGTTTTTCTACAAAAGCCTTACAGAGGAAAGTATTTTGTTTTTAAAATATCTATTATGTTGTTAATAATTATTGAAAAATTATTTGTAAATGAGTGAATATAATCCTATGTTTATATTCTTGTCCAAAGTTCCCCATTCCCTTGCATTTTGAGAGAAACAGATAGTAATTCATCCATTTATTCATCCAATATTTAAATAGTTCTTATAACATATTAATCATTTTGTTAGGATCTGAAGACACAGAATTGAATAGGTTAATATCGTTGGTCTTGAGCACTCAAAATGTGGATGAAGCAACCATGTTTAAAAAAAAAAAGAATATTGTACTAACTGTAATGTTTTATAATAACAGCATATATCTTGTATTATTAAATAATTAAATCTAATTATTAAATGATCCCTTTCATTCCAATATGTATATATTACAAGTATCATAAATGATATATAGATTCATGTATATTCAATAAATACAGTGTTGATAAGGGTTGACTTACTTGAAGACATTTTAAAACAGTATGTAAATTGCTTGCTTGCAAAAAAAATTTGAGTTTATCATATAGGATAAATCAAGAATAAATGAATAGCAGTAATAATAATGCATTTTTTCTAACTCTCTCTTTTTTACTACCACTAATTGGTAAACACAATGTATTATACAGTAATTTAAAAGCAGAACATCATACACATCCCTAAAGTACTGAAGCAAAAGTGTCATTCTGTTTTGTGAAGGTGTAGAACAAGATCAAGTGTAACTCATATTGCTCCTAGACAGAAAATGAAGAAATTATTTCCACAGCAAGCTTGAAATTAAGTGAACTTTGGCTCGGAAAATATTACTTGGAAGTAAATAAACTTTGGTTTAGAAAATATTCTCAATATCAATCCTTTGAAATATATTTACAATTAAAATCTACAACCCAGAGGAAAATATACAAATAAGAAATATAGACACCAAAACATTTTTTTAGTAGATAACTTGGCAAAAGCACTCAATGACAGATTTGGATTATGTGGTGTTTTACTTTCTCATTATTTACATCTTGGTTATTAAAAAAGATTACTAGCACAGTAAGTGCATAAATTTAGGTGCATTTTATAAAATCATTATCATATAATCTATTGTACATTGTGCCATTCTTGAAAAATTTTTCATTTATTTTGATATATAACAAAACAAGTACTAGACAGAAATACATTTAAATGGGAGTTTCACTTATTAAATAAATACTTATTAAATAATTATATTTAATAATAATTAATAATTATTTAATAAATACTTATTAAAATAAATATTTTGAAGAAATTCTGGAAAGTGAAGACTCCCAAAATTAACTCAGTTTTTGAGATGACTATATTATTATTCTTTTTGTTAGCTAAGATAACTAAGTATAGAAATTCCAAACTTGTTTACAAGCATTATTTCTAGAATGTCATTGATATTTCACTGATATATTTTTATCCTAACAGTGCTTGATCAACTAACTCCCTTGTGAATATCATGTGTCTAATGAAAATAAAATATTAATAATAATGTCATAGATATTCTTCATTAAGTAAAAACTTGTGAAAGCCCAAATTACTTCTTGTTATTATAAAAAAAAGTGCAAAAGAGTCACACTTAAGGTGTGACTATATTACTGTAGTACTTGATGTGGTAAAAAATGTAATTTTGTGTATGTTGCTAACATGGCATGTTTAAAGAAAAATACTGACATTTCAAGGAAATTTAACCTAGAATTTTGGCTGAATAATTAAATAAATCTCTTCACACTTGGGTACTTCCTCTTCCAAAATCAGATGAAGAGAGAAAAACAGTATAAATATGTAGTATGTGCATTAAAAATAATTGTCATTTTTATAATCATGGAAAGTTATTATCTAAATATCCAATGCCGATTATTTGTAAAAGGAAGAGAGTCAACAATATGCATTTGATTTAAATATGAGCTAAGACTTAAAGTTAATCTAAGGTTTGTGACATGAATATTTAAGATTAATTATAATATACAACAGACATCAACAAAATTTCAACTAAGCGTTTTTTAAATATATGAGAATAGTTTACCAAACTGATGATACAAAGACATATCAAAAATTATATTGCCTTCATTTATTTAATAATTATTTATTAAGCATAAACTTTGTATAAAATATTATACAATACACTGTGGACACAGAAGTAACTTTGTAAAAGAATATTATACAACAGTGAAAAAGGAAACATGCAGCAAAGTTACCTGACCAAATCTGAGGGTAATGAGTGATTACCCTTAGTAAGATTTAAAAGATATGCATGAGTTAAATAACAAAAGATGCCTCCAAAATACAGCATTTCTGCTAATTTGTATAAAGGAAAAATGAAACATATTCACTAAAGGACCTGAAAGAAAGTGTAATTGCCAGGAATTCAAAGAATGAAATAGTGTTAGAAGACAAGAAAGTAAAGAAGGGTACAGATCATGTAGGACTTAAATGATTTAATGATTTTGCTTTTTATCCTAAGAGGAAAGTAACCATGAAAGGTGTTAATAAGGAAATTGATGTGATTAGATTTGTTTTGAGAGGACAATTTTATTTGGTCCTAAGAGTAAGATTTAGAGGGTTAAAATACTGATACAAAGGAGACCATTTATTTATGTAAACTAAACAAAAGAAGTGGTTTGGGTACTATAAAAAAATAAATGAGCAGATTTGAAAATTATTTAGGAGGTAAATTAATAAGACTTTGTGAGTAATTGACTGATTATAGAAAAGAGAATAGGAAGTGCCTGGTGTATGTAGTTGCATGGATGCTCATGGTTGTCTATAGAAATAGAAATCATTGAAGGAGAAACATAGTGAGGAAAGGTTGGAGACTTTGAGTTTTGAATATATCAAATGTGCCAGGTCTTTCAGAAATCCAAGTGGACATGCCAAATAGGTGTTGTAAACAAATAAGTGTAGCTTGTGGAATAGAACTGCCCCAGGATATAAATCTTGAAGTGATTGGTGAGTAGATGGAAAGTAAAGAGATGGATGTGGCTGAAAAGACTTTGAGAAAATTATGAGAGAACAGATCCTGAATCCCATCCTCCATGATCTCAAACATTTAAAGACTAAATAGAAAAATCCGACCCCACAGAATCTGAGAAAGAATAGCCAGAGATGTAAAAATTGAAGCCAAAGTGTGTGTGTTATGGGGGACCAGCGGTCAGGGGAGGCAGAAGAATTTGTCAAAGAAACCTAAGGAAGATAAATTCTTTTTTAATCTCCATTTTTAAATTATCTTTCCATGATTTATTTTTTTTAACCTTCCTTACTTATTTGGGAAGATAATTCTCAGGAGCATAAATTAATCAATACTTTGAATAATTTTGAAGTCAAATAAATGAATATTGTGTTATATCCCTTGATTTTTGGTTACTTAGAGGTTATTTAGGTTATTCCTGAGCATTTCATAGAAATACACGCTAAGTATATTATCTGCTTTGGCATTTGCTTATAATTGAAATTTTGTATATCAAATCTAACGGGACTGCTGCATCATGCTTTGAGGAATCATTTGTTACATCAATTCTCATCTGTAATAAACTATTAATACTTAAACAAGCACAGCTAAGAGAAATCAGACCCTATTACATTTCCCTCTCTTCTCACAGCTACCTGCCACTATGTAATTTACCTTACTGAAGTAGATGCTGGTGTGGCCTGCTGTATCCCTTTGGCACACACCATTTTTGTGTACTGAGTGCCAGGGAAATAACACCTCCTTCTCCATCCTAGGAGCAATTTTCAACAAAATACTAATGAGAACTGGTAGATATTCCATAAATACTCCTGTCCCTTGCTCATCAAATAAGTTAACTCAGAGGCATATTCTATACTGACTGACTCTCAGAGTTCTACAGTGAGATTAAACTCCAGTTACCTGCAGTCTAATCTGCTCAATAACACAGGCTTTATTTACTTCCTTCCCTTCCTATCTCACTTCCCAGAGCT
The DNA here is from genome assembly GCF_020740605.2 of Lemur catta. Lineage (NCBI taxonomy): Eukaryota > Metazoa > Chordata > Mammalia > Primates > Lemuridae > Lemur > Lemur catta. The sequence goes on along the minus strand of NC_059128.1, from coordinate 250,367,838 downwards.
TCCTGATATTACTCTCCCCCAACCAATAAAAGATATGTTTCAGGGTCTCTTTGTTAAGACATTGTATTAGTCAGAGTTTTCCAGAGAAATAGAACCAACAGAATGTATTTAATATATACACATAAAAGGAAACTTATTATAAGGAATTGTCCACATGATTATGGATGTTAACAAGTCCCCAAATCTGCAAGGTGAGTCAGCAAGCTGGAGACCCAGGAGTGCCAATGGTTTAGTTCTAGTCTTGAGTCTGATGGCCTGAGAACCAAGGGAGTTGATGGTGTTGTTCTAGTCCAAAGGCTGCAGGCTCATGACCCAGAAAGGCACAATGTTTCCATTTCCAGTCCAAAGGCGGGAAAAAAGCTAATGTCCCCGTTTGAAGGCCATTAGGTGGGAAGAATTCTTTTCTGCTTAGAGGAAAGTCAGCCTTATTCAAGTAGGCCTCAAACTACTTGAATAAGGCCCATCCACATAATGGTGGGCAATCCTCTTTACTCAGTCTACTGACTTAAATGTTAATATCATTCAAAAACATCCTCACAGTAGCACCCGAAATGTTTGAGCAAATATCTGGGCATCCCAAGGTGTAGTCAAGCTGACATAAAATTAACCATCACAGACACCCAAGTTAACACAATTGTTTCCCAGAATCATACTTTTCTGATCTTTATTTTTCCACCCTTTTCCCTGGAAATGAAGCTTTTTAAAAATAATGTCAAGGAGAAAATAAATTTTTCTATCTGTATATTTTGTTCAAGGTCAAAACTCCATAGGTCTCAGTTTGATCAGAACAGTTCTGGTTTATACCTGTTACACTACGTAATTATTACTATCTCCTCTTTCATTTTTAAAAATGTCCTGCTCTGGGGACTAAATTATATGATAATCCTAGTCAATACTGATTCCATAAATACGATGATAATTGAAAAATTCATAAAGTGTATTTAAATCTGTTATTCAGTTTTTCTTCTGTTAAAGAAGTATAATGAATATGTATCATCTCAAATTAATTTTTTCTGTGTTATTATACACCACAGTTATTTACCATGATATATATGTCATGCTTATTTGTAACCAGAATACCATTTTACTTATGTTAGATGTATTTTCTTATTTGAAGAATTGGAAAATAATACATTTGAAAAGCATATACAATTTCAAAATAGGATATAAAGTCTTCCACAGGATCAAAATTTATTGTTCTATATATGACAAATCTAAATACAATATTATTTTTCTTAAATTGATTGTTATTTATTTCACTGGCTCCAAAGTCAGAGAGCGAATATAACACCAGGGCAATTCAGTTCTATTACGACTCAGGGAAGGGTGAGAATAATTGTGACTATCTGTTCAGAACCTGTTTTGTTTACTGTAGAGAATGTGGAGATAAGAGGAGAAGGCAATTCCATGTTAACTGTGGGCCAGACAATGCCAGGACTAACAAAGTCCCATAAAGAAATGATTGCGTTTATATTGTTACTTATTTTAAGCTTGCTTTTCATTTCTTCTACGAAATATGTATCTTTGTATTGATTAAAGAATATTACATGTCATACAAATTATAAACATAAATGTCTTAAAGTATTCTTGAGTGCTCTTTCACTAGGGATGATTTTATTATTAAGTGGAAATAAATAATTTTCTATCAGTTATGTTGGTGCATCTATAACATAGTGTTAACTTTTAGTAATATTATAAATAGCTGTTTGAAGTGATTTGCTAACTGTACTAAGCACATGCTTGGTGCTGCATTACTGCATTTTCAAAAAGATTCTTCATAATGGTTGTTGAGACAGTAGTTGATCTTGAGTTCATCCATCCCAGGGTTCCTTATTGTGAGTCCCTAGTATTCTAGCAACAATAAAAGTGTTGTTATTCAAATGAATTCAGTCCATAATAATAGTATTCATAGCCATCTATAAATAGTTGAAGAAACAATTGTATGAAATGCTTGATATTCATCTTAACCACTTTTTGAAATTTCACTTTTAAATTCAGATTTCAGGAATAACACAACAGTGGTGCTCATAAGATACTCAGATATTGTTGTTAGCTTTGCATGGAGAAGCTGATAAGTTTCTTAAAATCACACACTCTGTTTCACCAAATCTAAGAAATCCCTTATAACTATATGCAATTCTAAGAAATATGTAAGAAATGCTGAATAAACAGCATGATGTGCCATTATTAAATATATAGTTTTACATGTGTTTAATGACCTTTCTTAATATTCCTTTTTTTCCTAGATACACCATCAGTTAAGATTATACCATCCACTCCTTTTCCACAAGAAGGACAGCCTTTGATTTTGACTTGTGAATCCAAAGGAAAACCACTGTAAGTGAATTAATGAGCAATAAAGTTTTTTTTTTGCTGCTTCTTCTATCCTGCTTTGATTACAGGCTTTAACTGTAGAAATCCATTGTTTTTGTCTTTTCTTGGTGGGCAAAGAGATCTCTAGAACAGAAAAACCCCTGAACTATGTCTTCATTAAGTGTCTATGGAAGATTGGTTTTTACTTTGTCATCTAGTGAAGTTTCTGGGAAGGTTTCCAGCTGTGATTTCTTTTTCTTTTTTCTTTTTTTTTTTCCTCAATAAGATATTTCAACCTGAAAGGAGTGTAGGTTTAATCAGCCACTGTTTACATCATCAGACTGATAAAAGCTGCACATTGCTGAACTTAGTTCTCCCAGGAGAAACTTTGAAAATATTGAAGCATCCCCCAAATATGCCAAAGTTTTAAAGTTGCATGAGGAATCATTTTCATAATAAGAGAAATCAAGTCTATATGTCTTATGGAGCAGCCAATGAGACATAATTTGTGAATGTGATATGCATGGAGGTAATGTGAATGAAAAGTCACAAGCTCAAGGTTTGCAGTTGCAAAGTGATTTTGATATTAGAATATATGTGCACTAATGTCACTTCAACTCAAAAACCTTACTTTTTGGCATTCATGTTTATAAACAGCTCACTCAAAGAATACCTATTTTTAAGGGAAATTTAAATATGGATTATTCAAATATGGATTATTTAAGTACTATTTGAAAGCAATATGATCATTTTAATATAGTAAGTACTCCAGGCCTAGCTTTATGTAATTTACTTGCTTTTTTAAAAGCTTCCAAGTGATTTGCATTATGTTTAAATATTAATAAAGAAGAATTTAATCAGTCTCTGTATATAACTATATGGGATTGCTTCCATACAAATCAGGTTAAATTACTAAAATTTTGCTTCCAAAAATATTTAAATTACTTAAGTGTACGTTTTGTATCATCTCATGAAGAATTTGTCTAAAAGGATTGTGAGATAGATGACTGACATTTTAACTTCTTCAATTGTATGCCACTGTATCATTTACTATACTAAGTGAATCCACACCTTCTTTACCACAGTTCTGATATTTTAAAACTGTTCTCTCTTCCAGGAATTATTTTCTACAGATTACTTTTAATGTTTTCTTCCTAAGGTTTATCAAAAAGTACTTAGGCATACATTTCAAATATGTGTATAATTTATACAATTAAATGAGGTGAAGGTAGGAAACATGATTTATAGAATGCTGGAAATAAATACATACATGCTCAAGTAACATCCAATTGTGTTACAATGATCTGCTCTTTGGTTCTGTTTACTTCTAATAGTAGAGACATTATTTTACTTATGGAAATAATTGGATTGCAAGGTTTATATAATTAGATATTTATGTAGTCCATATCACTCACCTCAGATATGGTTGAATAGATGTGCCTTATTGTGGGTCTTGTTTCAGTTGCCAGGGAATAAGCTTCGATATATTATAATCCTCTGCACTACAAATTAATGAGAAGCACAATAAACACATTTATTTTATTTAAGAACACAGATGTTTGGAAGTTTAGGAAATTCAAAAAAGGTTACCTTTCTCAGAAGGATCCTGATTAATATAGCTTTGCAAACAGATAAGGGAAAGTCTCCCTATTTTAAAGAAAACTAAGATATAAAAATGTTATCCAAATTTTCCTTATTTATCCATATTTAAAATGGGTGAGTCAGAATTTGAATTCAGTTCAGTCCTGTCCAAAGCTTCCATTCTTTCAATTATTTGCTGGCACTTACCTTGCTGAATGTAAATTGCTACTTATGGTAGCCAAAGTTATTTTGAAAAAACTAGGATGGGCCTGACAATAATTTTCACCACTGACATTGAACCCCTGGGTGCTTCAGGGTGAACAACTGGCTTGTCTCATGATGCATTTTACTGTTGCCATTCCTATTTCAGGCTTTCTTCTATATTTATACCCTTTCTAGAAACTTGCCAAATTTTTGCCAAACTGATCATTTCTAGCACAAGTTCATAGTTATATTAAAAAACCTTATATTTAATATAGTATCTTTTGGCAATTAACTCATAAGTTTCATGAGGTCTAAAAAATGATCATATTTTATCTTTATCTTTATAGGTCCCAATGTCATATTCTATATGCTATGGTCCACAAGTAAACATGTGTTAACTTATTCTCTTGTATTATATCCCCATTGCCAACTTTTGCTTTATCATTTTCTTTCCCTGTAGACTGCCAGACCATTGACGTTCAAGTTATACTCAACTTCTTTGATTTCTTCCTTCCTTTAGACAATTGCTTCTCTTTTATTCTTCCTAAACATCTTGAAATTAACTCCTCTACATTTTCAAAGTAGCTATCATTTTCATTAAATGATAGCATTAATCTCTTTAAAGACAGTCTAACTTCTAGCCTCTCTGTAGTTTATATCCTATCTCCAACAGTGCCAGATGAGGCAGATAGGACAAAAAGTAAGGCAACACTGAAAAGAAAATCATTGGATGAAATCTTACTGATACTAAAGAAAAAGTCTCACTAGAGCAAAGAGAACAGAAGGCAAATCGAAATGGATTAATCAGGGAATTAGTAGGTGGTGGGGAAGTGAAGAAAATCACTAATGGGAAGGTCATTCATTTCAGAAAATGAATCACGAAAAGTGGAAGAGAGATGAGAAAAAACTATGCAAAATACAAGTTTTAAAATAAAATATCATTTTAAAAACATAATTAAGGAGACTTCTGTATGTTGATGGGATCAAAAGAGTGGGAGTAAAAGTGAAGTATGTGATATATCCAATGGGCAGGTTAGAATTGTCCATTTCATTCTGGTAATCACAGTCAAATTTCCACTCCATTACTTTGCAGCTATTGTACCTGACTCTCCGGTTTGTTACTTTAGCACCACTGAGAAGCAATGCTATGGCTTTGCTTTTGATTGGCTCCGAAAACACTTAATTTTTATTATCTTTACCACTTACCTGATTCACTTCTAATGTGGAAATAAGAAACAGAAATGGATAATGGCTATGCGATTCTACTCCATCCTGTAGCTGAGTTAAATAGTATCTTTAATCCATGATCAAACCTTCATTATTTCTTAAAAAGTTTTTGGACAATACATAATTTCCTGAAGAATGTGTTATTCATCGTCATTATGTAGGTTGGTAGCAGACAAAATCACACCACTATCTTCTGAGTAATTCACAACATTAGAGTATGGCTCAAGTTGTGCTGAGCCTCTTATTTCTAACCTGCCCTCCTATATGCTAATATTGTTTTCCTTGTTTTAAATGTGAGGGCCCCAGTGACTGTTTATGAACAATTGTGCCTTATTTGCCTGCTTTGGACCGAAGCCTTTTGCCATTTTCCTGTGGAACAGCTGCATAACTTGGGCCAGGACCAAATTGTTCCACTTGACACTACTATAGAAGCATTCTGTTCTTTCCTTAAAAGAGAGATTACTGTACATGTCTGTCTATTGTTTTAATTTTAGTTTAAAGTGAGGACCGAGCTAATGCCAGCCACTTTTCTTTCAAGTCCCCAGAGTTTTTGCAACCCTCTTTCTTCTTTGGCTGAATTCCCAGACAGCTTTCAGGCGGCAGCATTCTCCATTTATAAAAGTAGAGGGGAACAAAACAATACGAAACCTTTCTATTACATTAAAGTCATGACCTTAAATGGTGTGAGGTTGCCCCCCACATGCTGTAACTAATGAATCATCATTCATTTTAATCAAATGTTTAACACTTTGTGAATTCACTTCAGAAAAGCAATGGGACATTTTTAGTGCAATAAATAAATATTTGACACTTATGAAAGAAAATAATTATAGGTATTGATAAATTTTTCTATGTATTAAGTACAATGTTTCTGTTGTACTTACTATTTTTCTTTCTGTAACCACATTTTTTCTTTTGTTCTTGGCATAAATCTAGTGTGCATAATTGGATAGCATATAACATCTCTACTGTATATAAGAAGAAAGATTTTTATCATTAGGAAGACAGATCACATACCATATAGTAACTAGTGAGGTGTTTCAGAGGAACAATTACCCATCCATTTTGGAAGTGATCAAGAATTGAAGGGATCTGATACGTACTTTCTTATGAGCATAACAGAGATTTTTTTTTTTTTAAACAGACCAAAAACAGTCTTATATCAACTCAGGTTTCTCAGTCTAACATGTATCTTTTCATAAATCACAAGTTATTTACTAATTATTAATATTATACAATTCAATTACAGTCAGAGGAAATAACAAGACAAACCAGGAGCTAAAGAAAGCAAGTTATCACCAGAGTGAAATGTCGTTTACCAAAATAGGATAAAATATGAATTTTAAAATAAGAATATTGATCCAATATAATAGCAATTTCACATGATTTGACCTAATACAAAACAGATGTTATTACAGATCTTCCTTTCTCCTGCTAAATAGAAAGCCATCTAATCAATCATCAAGTTCTGTGTTTACGTTTGGATAGGATGACTAGGCTGTTATATTTTGAGGTACAAAAATTCTTGTGGTACACTGGAAAGAGAATGTGGAACCAGATTTGAATTATAAATCTGTGCATACCCATGGCCTGAGTGGTCCTGAGCAAGTCACTTAGCCATACCAAATATTTTTTTCCTTTTTTCAATTGATGAACTTTACTTACAGCAGTTTTAGGTTCACTGCAATATTGAGCAAAAAGTATATAGACTTATCACGTAACCAGTCCCCACACACTCACAGACTTCCTCACTGTCAGCACCCACACCAGAGTATTACATTTGTTGCAATCAATGTACCCACATTGACTCATCATTATGACACCAAAGTCCATAGTTCATAGTTTGTCATATACCAAGTATTTTTTATCAAGTAAGAACATAAAATCTACAAAAGAACTTATGACACTATATATGAAATGTTTTTCTCTAAGTAATTTTGTAATAAATAATAGTCATGTTGACGATGATAAATTATTTGGTTAAGGAATTACATACAGTATATCTTACCAAGTTTCATACTCAGAAGTCTTAATTATGTATTTAATGCTTGTGCTGATATGGGGATATGAGAGCAACTCTAGGAACAGTTATCTCAATATCTTCCCAGGCAATGGAATTCAAGACTCTAAGCAGAGTAAACACATTCCAGGATAGTGGAATGAGACTTTCAACAGCAAGTTTGATCAGCAAAGGAACCCAGACTGAAGTCATGGAAGTCATGGGAAAACTGATAAAACAACTTGCTTATTTTGTTTGAAGTTAAATAATAATAATAAACTTCAGAGAAGAGAGACGGAGACATGACCCTTAGCTGAGCTAAAATCTAAAATAGAAATGGGAGACTGGAAAATCCTGAGCCACAAGAATAGCCTCTTCACAATTTACCTTAGTGTTAAGATAGAAAAAGTCTTAGATGAAGTTGAAAGGACGAGAAGGGGTGAAAAATGAGTTCTAGTTCCATAAAAGTAGGAAAAGTACACTCTGGAACAGTTCTGTTAGAATGAAAAGGAACTAACCAGTTAGCAAGTTTTTTTTTATTATTATTTTTAATTATTATGGGTACAGAATAATCGTTTATCTTTTTAAGGTATATGTGATGTTTTGATACAGTTATACAACATGAGTTAATTAAATCAGGGCAGTTCTTATATCCATCAGACATTTATCATTACCTTGAGTTAGGAACATTCCAATTCTACTTTTTTAGTTATTTTAGAGTATACCCTAATTTATTGTTGATCACAGTCACTTTGTTGTTCTACCAAATTTTATTCCTTCTATCTAACTGTATGAGTTAAAACGTGAGATTTGTCTTTCTATGCTTGGCTTATTACACTTAACATAATATTTTCCAGTTCCATCCATGTTGTTGCAAATGGTAGGATTTCATTATTTTCTGTGGCTATATAATATTCCATTGTGTATATTAACCACAATTTCTTTATCCATTAATCTCTGACGGACACTTAGGTTGATCCCAAATTTCAGCTATTATTAAAAGTGCTGAAATAAACATGGGAGTGCAGATATCTCTTCAATATACTGAATTCCCCTCCTTTGAATACATAACCAGCAGTGGGATTCCTGGGCCATACAGCAGTTCTACTTTTAGTTTTCTGAGGAACCTCCATACTGTTTTCCATAGTGGTTGCACTAATTTTCCTTCCCACCAACAGTGTATGAGGTTTCCTCTTTCTCCACATCCTTGACAGCATTTGTTATTGCCTGTCTTTTTGATGAAAGCCATTTTAACTGGGGTGAGATGATATCTCATTATAGCTTTGATTTACATTTCTCAGATGACTAATGATGTTGAGCATCTTTTCATATACCTGTTTGCCATTCGTATGTCCTCTTTTGAGAGATGACTATTCAGATCCTTTGCCCATTTTTAACCAGAATATTTGATTTTTTCCTATTGGGAATTGGGTAATTGGAGCTCCTTATATATTCTAGTTTTTAATCCCTTGTCAGGTGGGTAGTTTGCAAATATTTTCTCCCATTCTGTGATTTGTCTCTTCACTTTGTTAATTGTTCCCTTTGCTATGCAGAGCCTTTTTAGCTGTACGTGATCTCATTTGTCCAGTTTTGCTTTGGTTCCCTGTGCTTTGGGGATATTACTCAAGAAGTTATTGCCCAGACCAATATACTGAAGTGTTTCCTCAGTGTTTCCTTGGTAGTTTCATAGTCTCAGGTCTTTAATCCATTTTAATTTGATTTTTGTATATGGTGAGAGATATATAAGTTTCATTCTTCTGCATATGTATATCCAGTTTTCCCAGCACCATTCATTGAAGAGACTGTTCTTTCCCCATTGTATGTTCTTGGTGCTTTTGTCAAAGACAAGTTTGCTGTAGATGTGTGGATTTATTTCTGGGTTCTCATTCTGTCCCATTAGTCTATGTGTTGGTTTTTACATCAGTACCATGCTCCTTTAATTACTACAGCTCTGGAGTATAATTTGAAGTCAAGTAATATGATTTTTCCAGTTATGGTCCTTTTGCTCAGGATGGCTTTGGCTATTCTGGGTCTTCTGTAGTTCCATATAAATTTTAGGATTATTTTTGGCAGGGCATGTTGGCTCATGCCTGTAATCCTAGCACTTTGGGCGGCTGAGGTAGGAGGATTGCTTGAGCCCAGTAGTTCAAGATCAGCCTGAGCAAGAGCGAAACCTAGTCTCTGCAAAAAAATAGAAAAATTAGCCGGGTCTGGTGGCATGTGCCTATAGTTCCAGCTACTTGGGAAGCTGACACAGAAGGATTGCTCAAGCCTAGGAGTTTGAGGCTGCAGTGAGCTATGATAATGCCACTGCACTCTAGCCCAGGCAACAGAGGAAGACCATCAAAAAAAAAAGTTAGGATTATTTTTTTCTGTTTCTGTGAGGAATGTCATTGGTATTTTGATGGGGATTACATTGAATCTATAGATTGCTTTGGGTAGTATGGACATTTTAGCAATACTGATTCTTCCAATCCACTAGCATGAAATATCTTTCCATTTTTTTTGTGTGTGTCCTCTTCAATTTCTTTCATCAGTGTTTTATAGTTTTTGTCATAGAGACCTTTTACTTGTTTGGTTATGTTTATTCCTAGGTGTTTTATTTTACTTATAGCTATTGTAAATGGGATTACTTTCTTGTTTTTTTATTCAGATTACTTGCTCTTGGCATATAGAAATGCTACTGATTTTTGTATGTTGATTTTGTATCCTACAACTTTACTGAATTTATTAGTTCTTATAGTTTATTTGTGCAGACTTTAGTTTTCCCTAGATACAAGATCATCTGCAAACAAGGAAAATTTGACTTCTTCCTTTCTAACTTGGATGCCCTTTATTTCTTTCTCTTATCTTATTGCTCTAGCTAGAACTTCCAGTACTGTGTTGAATAACAATGGTGAAAGTGTGCATCCTTGTCTTGTTCTACATTTTACAGGAAAGGTTTTCAGTTTATCCCCATTCAGTATGATACTAGCTGTGGGTCTGTCATATATAGCTCTTATTGTGTTGAGGTAAATTCATTCTATACCCAGTTTTTTCAGAGTTTTTATCATGAAGACATTGAATTGTATCAAATACTTTTTCAGCATCAATTGGAATGATCATGTGACTGTTTTTCCCTTTATTCTGTTGATATGATAAATCACATTGATTGATATGCATATGTTGAACTATCCTTGCATCCCTGGGATAAATTCCACTTTATTATGATGAATAATCTTTCTGACGTATTGTTGAATTCAATTTGCTAGTATTTTGTTGAGGATTTTTGCATCAGAGATATTGGCCTGTAGTGTTCTTTTTTGTTGTTCTTGCATTTTGTCTAGATTATGGTATGAGGATGACATAAGCCTCTTCGAATGAGTTTGGGAGTATTCCTTCCTTCTGTTTTTTTTTTTTTTTCTTGAATAGTTCAAGTAGGGTTGGCATGAGTTCTTTGAATGCTTGGTAGAATTTAGCAATGAAGCCATTGGGTCCTGGGATTTTATTTGATGGGCAACTTTTTATGACTGCTTCTATACCATTAGTTGTTATTGGTTTATTCAGCTTGTAGATTTCTTCCTGATTTCTCTTGGAAGGTTGTAGGTGTCTAGGAATTTTTCCATTTGTTCTAAGTTTTCCAATTTGTCAGCATGTAGTTGCTCATAGTAGCCTCTAATGATCCTTTGGATTTCTGCAGCATCAGTTGTAATATCTCTTTTTTCATCTTTAATTTTATTTATTTGAGTCTCCTCTCTGTTTTTCTTACTATAGCTAAAGGTTTGTCAATTTTGCTTACCTTTTCAAAAAATCAACTTTTCATTTCTTTGATATTTTTAATTGTGTTTTTGTTTCAATTTCATTTATTTTTGCTCTAATCTTTATAATTTCTTTTCTTCTACTAATTTTGATTTTGGTTTGCTCTTATTTTTCTAGTTCTTTGAGAGGTATCATTAGGTTGTTTATTTGAAGCTTTTCTACTTTTGTGATGTAGACACTTATTGCTGTAAATTTTCCTCTTATTATTGCTTTTATTGTATCCCACAGGTTTTGATATGTTGTGTTTTCATTTTCATTTGTTTTGAGAAATTTTTTTAATTTCCTTCTTAATTTCTTCGTTAAGGAGCATATTGTTTAGTTTCATGTGTTTTTATAGTTTCCAGTGTTCCTTTTGTTATTGATTTCTAGTTTTATTCCATGTGGTCGGAGAAAATACTTGGTATGATTTAATTTTTTTTTTTTTTAATTTTAAAGACTTCTTTTGTGGCCTAACATATGTTCTATCCTTGAGCATGATCCATGGGCTGAGGGGAAGAATGTGTATTCTGCAGCTGTTGGATAAAAGGTTCTGTAAATATCTATTAGATCCATATGGTCGACGGTATAGATTAAGTCCAATGTTAATTTTCTGTCCGCATGATCTGTCCAATCAGTTAGCAAGTTTTGACAAAGAGCAAATGCAAGAGATCTGGAAAGCGTTAAACTACCCAGGCTAAGTAGATGACATGTCTCATGAATGGTTAAGAATCCAAGGTCTGTGATGTATAGGACTTTGTTTTGGCATAGTTTTTCAAGTTCTCTCATGCTTAATTGTCTTATTTAAACCACATGACTACCATGTTGTAAAAGGTTTTACAAAAGCTATTTAATCATTTCTATTTTGTAAATGAGGAAAATAAGTCTTGTGGGGGTTATATGACCTCTCCCAGTCACACAGCTAGTAAATGGTAGAATTGAGATTACAAACAAGCTTCTATTTTATATTAACAACACTGATGTTTATATTTTCTTGTTTACCCAATGTTTCCAGTTCTCCTATCATTGTGATTTTTTTCACCATAACTCAGTGAAGTTGGCAAGAATTAGAGAGTTTTTATAAACTACTAGGAAAGTCCATATTTTAGTCAAATAATTATAAAAAATACCAGTTATGCAGGCTCAAAACTGTGTAAGCATATCTATTATTTAAAAAATTTCTAAATAGACCTAAATACATCTAAATATTTCTGCCTACATTTTATAATTAAATCAGCCAGGCCCAGTGGCTCACGCCTGTAATCCTAGCACTCTGGGAGGCTGAGGTGGGTGGATCACTCGAGGTCAGGAGTTCCAGATCAGCCTGAGCAAGAGCGAGACCCCGTCTCTACTAAAATAGAAAGAAATTATCTGGCCAACTAAAAATATATATAGAAAAATTAGCTGGGCATGGTGGTGCATGCCTGTAGTTCCAGCTACTCGGGAGGCTGAGGCAGAAGGATTGCTTGAGCCCAGGAGTTTGAGGTTGCTGTGAGCTAGGCTGATGCCACGGCACTCACTCTAGCCTGGGCAACAAAGCGAGACTCTGTCTCAAAAATAAAATAAAATAAAATAAAATAAAATAAAATAAAATAAAAATGTATAATTAAATCAATAATTATTCAAGTGTTACATATATTTGGTTTTTTTAGAAACAGATTATATTACATTCTTAATTTTGTATAACTTTTAGAAGACTAAGGCTGCAGGTTACCAATACAAAGAAATATTAGTGCAAATAAAATATCATTGCAATGCTATACAATGGAAAGCTTCGGGGGGCAAATAAAATAAACAGGAAGTTAAAAGAAAATACTTTTCAAGAGTATGAGTTTCTTATTAAATCCTATATTTAATATGCCACCAAAATTATTAGTGACATAAACATAATTATCACCTTATCATATAAATATTTTTACATAAGCAGTCCTTGAATTTATTTTTTTTAACTTGGTGTTCTGATATCTAGAGAGATGTAAAATAATCTCAATTGATTAATTAAAAGTTAAAGGTAATGTAGTCAGTTTTTTTTCTAAGATATTTTCAAATGTGTAATATTGGGAAATTATTTCTAAAGTTTCATAATTAAAAATATGTCCATGTGCTGTTTTTTCCATGTGAGTTTCTTCTATTCTGAAGCCCATATGGTCTTTTGCTTCCATTTTATGGCTTCAAAATTTAATCACACATTGACTTTCTGGAAACACACAAGTGGTTATCTTGGAAATGAGACCGAATATATTTGGTTTTGTTTTTGAAACAAGAAGCTGACTCTCAGTAATCTCCACTGCTGTTATTTAGGCTGGGCATAGGCATCTGTGGTGTTTTGAGCACTCAATCATTTTCAATTAAATGTTCCAATGTCTTGTGAAAGTCCCAAAAGAGCTTACAGAACCATGATTATAGGTCCATAGAGGAATTATACTTCCTGAACATTTCCAGGTAAGCAGTTTTCTTGTAACAAAAAGCCAATTATTTTGAGGGATTATGTAAATGTTCAGTAGAAAACCATATACAAAAAATGTCTCAATATATTTAAGTCACTATTGTGGAATGATGCTGTCATATAGATTGGCTAGATATACAGGATATGTACTTTTTGGCTCATGGGTTTAAAAATCTGTAGTTTTAAAAATATATTATTTATGAGATTACATTTAAGCATTTTATTCATTACCTAAAAATTTTTAAACATTGCAGGTATGTTTATATAATAACAAAGTTATCAAGATGGTACTTTTAGGAAGATTGCAGAAAAAAATCAGTTGACATTAAAAAGAAATACTATAATTTATTATTTATTAAAATATGTTAGTCCATTGCTCAACAAGTGCCATAACATTTGCTTTTTCTCTTTACAATATTTTTTCCATAATACACTTCTGGTAGTCACCAGATTATTGGATGCCTGGTGTACCAACTGTTAAATATTTTGACAATCACTTCTGCATAACCATATGGAGGAAATAAAATGTGAAAACTAAAATTAATTCAGAATCACTGTAAAGATTTGCTAATATTTTAGTTAATGGTGAAACCTGAAAATTTTATATTCCTTAGAAAGCCATTTATTCAAAGAAGCAATCTAAACGAAAGCTTCTTAATATGGACATAACCTCAAACATACAGGAGTCTCTAAACTTGAACATTTACCAAAGGCTCTATTTTGAATAGGCAGAATCACTCAGTGATTGATCAAGGCTTTAAAGCCCAACTCTTGCAATTCAGAGTACTAGAAATATCTAGGATGCTTCAAGGAAAAGAGAAAAAAAAGGAAAACATAAAATTTAAAAAAGACAGGAGAATAGAGCAGCACCAATGGTGAATTGTGGCCAGAAGACGTCATTAAAACATGAGAAGTGATAAACTTAAGCATCAGCACTCGAAATTGCAAGTCCAAGGTTGAAGATAGTGATGTGACTAAAAAGAAACAAGAGTGGAAATATAATAGCATGGTAGTATAAGGGACAAGAGCACCTATAGGATATAGCATCTCTCACCAAAGGTCACTGATGCAGTATTTTTCAAATTCTAAGTTGCAGCTTATAAATTAGTCATAAAATCAATTTGTATGAATCCTTTTTTAAGCTAAAAATAAAGTAGAAAATAATAAAATAGAAAGAGAAAGTATAAAGAAAAAAAGAAGAGTAAAGAGAATGTCACAGAACATTAAAAAGAGCAAGTTTTTATTTCTTGTGTATATGTGTTTATATGTTGTGCAAAGTTGTCAAATATGTTTTTTTATTGTAGATTATATCTTAGAAGCTCTGAAAATTTTTGTGTTAAACACACCAACTATGATAGGGGTGGATATTGGGCAAGTTAAAGGGAAAAAATGTTAAATCTTTATAACTTCAGTTCCCCTAAAACAAGATCTGTATAAAAGTATGTTCAAACTGAAGAGATCCTAGCTCCAGAAAACAAAGTTGAGTGCCACTAATAATGCATAAAAGTTTGATACATTGAAAAGGATTTTATCCAAATGATTAAAATATACCTTAAAATTTTAACTTTTAAATTTCAATTGTCATTAGACTTTACTTATATGGAGCATTTAATTCTCCAGCTACCAGACAAATGATGTTCATTTTATTATTACTTTCCCAAGACCATTGGTTGTAATATGAGAAAAGAAACAAATCAGGGACCACAAGCAGTTCTATAATGGTGGCACAGTATTTAGCATAAGTATTAGATCTTACAAGGTTAATGAGCACTTTTTTATAGTGGTGGAAGTCATGGGTCTTAAAATAACTATTATATGGAAAACAGGACCCCCATAATTGCAACATGTCCTTGAACCGAATGGTTTTCAGGCTTCTGATTGGTTAGAATGCTTGTAGATACATTTTATGTGGTATCAAATTGTTCTTGTGATGTACATAGGTTGATAAAATGGAAGATTCTGAGACATTAAAACTTACAAGTTCTTGATTTAAAAAAAAAAAAAAAACAAGAAAAATTTCCAAAGTTTACCTTAATCGAAAGAGAATTACAGGAGCTAATAAGTTTCAAATAAGTTGAAAAAATATTTTCTCAAGAATGATCATTGTTAAACATATTATAGAGATTTTATGCTTAACACCCATACACACAGGGGCTTATTGCTTGGATGAGGGAATGGGTGCTTAGTCAAGATTTTTTGATCTTTTAACCAGGAATTAGTATTTTGTGTTTACTGAATAAAAGGAATGTTCAGTATAGATTAGGCATGGATAATTATTTTTGCTTCAGCAGAAAGTCCTTGAGAGATTAGCTTAAGCATTTGTCACAATCTTGAATATTTTTCCTTCAATGCAAAAATCTGTCAATCCTTCAGGATCATAGCAATCTCATCTTTCTAGGGATAATCTTTTATTTGTTGTGCCATAAATTGGCTGGAATTATACAGTTTGTAGTATGACTGCTTTGTTTTCCAAAACTGTTAAAATAATCATCGATGAACACTACCTTATCAGCAAAACGTGCTCCGTGATTTTACGGGCACTCTAAAAAATGTCATTATTTTCAAGTCTTCTAAAGAGCACTTACCTCTTGCATAGGTTATTTCCTGTTTCAACTACAAGCTTCTAAACTTGGAGGAAAGAAGTGCCTTAGGAAATCAGAATCAAGTAGCATATGGTGAGATTAATCAGGATAGAAGAAGTCCATTTCTTAGTTGCTATTTAGGTTTTAAATCTAAAGAAGAAGTTAATATTGATGTTATTGTCCTCTGTAAATCTAACAATCTAACGCTTAATTTAATGACACTCCTTCTACTTGACACTACACTAGTGCCATGGTTGATTTTAGGAGTTTACATGAGTAGATAAACTTGGAATCAGAGTTCTAATTTGCAATTTAAGGGAATAAGTAGGCTTGAATTTTCCACTTCAAACTGACTTCACTTATTACTGCATTAAAATGTCTTCAACCCTATCAGGCAGAAGTACTGGTGGTAATGTTTGAATAGAGACTTTTATTTTTGAGACTTCCAAAAGACATCTTTGGGATTCTCAAACTACAAATAGAAAAAGAAACAGTTCGTTGTTTTTTATAAAAACAATTGTGCAGAAATAGGAAATGCTGTATCTATGCAGAGCAAAAGCCTAACACTTGATAATTATGAGGATAAAACAAGAAACTGAAGAACACAACCCAAAGACATTAAGGCAGAAGAGAGTGGAAGCCAATGAGAAGAAAACTAAGAAAGCATCTTGTTCTTTCTCTCTCACACATATACAAAGGCACCAAGACATACTTATTACATTAATCAATACAAGTAATTGCAACAGGCTAAAAACATATATATATATTTAAAAGAGAAGTTGTTTAAGAATTTCCTTCATCTGAGTGATTTTTTCATGCTTCTTCTTCCTTTTACTTTCTTCGTTTACACTAACTATTTCAGTACTAAATATTTGAATTGTTAGAACACAGCCAAATTAAAAAATGATGGTATGAGCTATATCAAGGCACAGATTTTTGCCAAAAAAAACTATTTAAAATATTATGTTAAAGATTTATAGAAGGTAGAAATGTATAGATCTAATTATATATCTTTGATAACATTTATGAGACATATTTCCACAAATTGGAAAAAAAGAAAAAGTTAAGGAAAACATTAAATATTCCAATACACAGTGATAAAATTTACTTTGGCTTTAAAATTGCCTTTGTCATTGATCTTCATGTGCATACTTGCATGATGACTTCAAGAACAGTATTTAATAAAACAAACATCATTTACCCTCTCCTCATTTTTCTTTAGCTTGCTTTGATGATCTGCTAAAGGCACAGAGAAGATGGAACAGTTGGGCTTATTAGAGCTGGGGATTAACCAGATAAGAAAAACGAATAGGGAAAGGGGAAAAAAATATTGACTGCATTGTTAAACTGCAGAGAGAGAAGTAAGGTGGGGGAGGGGGAGATTAAAGAATAAAAGGAAATAGTGAGTCCCTTAGTATTGGGGCTTTTGATGATGTATAAGAGAATAGTGAGCTGAAAAGATGAGAGATTATAATTAGAAAAATGAGACTTTAAGGTCGTGAAGTAACAATATTTAGTAACCTTGTTTAGTGTGTGATCATGTCTAAGGTGGAGTTAAAATAATTATTGGACATGAGGGAGTGAGGGAACTGAGAAGTTAAGTTATTGGATGAGTTTTAAAGATAAACATTAAAGACAATTAATTTTGGAAGAGATCATTTCTTGCTCCTGTGATATTTTTCTCTTTTGATTTTTCTTAAAATTCTTGGACTTCATTGTCTGTCTTTATTATTTTTTAAGGAAAAGTATTCTAAGATATTCAGTAATCTGTCCTTTTGTTTTCTCTGTTGAGCTTGGACACATGCTTGGCCTCATTCTCTCTAAAAACAATTCTAGTCTTGCCCTCTGCTTGATTTCTAATTTCTTATTTCCTCATTGCTGGGTTGAGATATATTTCTTGGTTTTCTTCTAACACTTAAATTCAGCATGTCCAAAACTAAAATTATCAATTTTCTTTTTCAGCTATGTCTTTATCTTTTTTCTGGTTTTTTTTTTGTTGTTGTTGTTGTTGTTTGTTTGTTTTGTTGCTGTTGTTGTTAATTGATTGGATGGTTGGTTTTTGCATTGCTGTTTTTCTTCTTAGGACTAAGGTCATTCCTATTATACAAATTGGAGACTCTAAAGAGAGTTTTTCCTTTCCCTTCCTTAACTCCATACATTTTTCAGCTCCAAAAAAGTTTTTCCCAAGGCTTTTTTATTGTCTATTATGTGGTTTCCTGAATTATTACTCCAACTTTATGTAGGACCTTGTTACCTGTTTTCAGAACTGTACATGAGATTTCATTATTGGATTTTTTCCCCAGATATTTCACATTAATATTCTTAGAGGAAACTCTGAGCAGGAATACACACTTCTCTAAAGCTATAAGAACATAATTTTATTTTTAAAGAAAGTCTATAATTTTAGCCTGGAACTGAAGATTCTCTATGATTTATTTTAAATGTACAGACTCTTCTGCTATATACATACTCTAAACTTTCCTATTTCTTTGCTTTGGTTCAGCTTCTCTTTATGCCCAGAATTTTTCCTACTACATTTCATTTTTTATTCCATATTAATAATGCCATCAATATTCTGTCCTAATACTAAAATAATACTTTTTCAAGTTTAATTTTTTGTCATATAGATTTGTCTTGGACTATGCTAGTTAGGAGCATTTTGTTCCTCCTGTTCCTTTATACACAAGTTAGATCTCTGGTTTTGCTTCTGTTACTCCCAATTCAGTTATCATATTAAGTGCTTTTAACTGTACCTTTTCTTAATTTGTTATTTTTAACCAGTAACAATTTTACTTATTGACCCTATTCTCTTTTCCTGACATTCACCAGATTTAAATTAACCTATTCAACACTGTGGCCTCTAGAGGGCAAGCGTCCTAACCAGGGCTCTGGCTCCTATTGAATGGGTGTCTTCCATTTCTACCGGTCAAAACCCTACTGCAATTGAAGACAATAATCAAGAGCTATATCTTTTATAAAGCCTGTTATAATGCCCCTAATATAGGTGATGAATCTTTACGATGTTTTAGAACACACTTATGCCATTTACCATGGCCTGCCAAGTATTATGGTTGATGATATATATCTTATGTAAACTACTAAACTATAATATCACAGAGCAGATATTTTGTTTTCCTTACAGCTTTCATAATCACTGGTTCAAAAACTTGCACAGATTTATTTATAGATAATTTTTTGATAATTACATAAATGTATCAAGTACCTAGCCAAGAACATATAGGCACATTTTGGCTAACAAAAAAGAAAGTTTATTGATCTTTTATCTGTCCTAAGATGTGAGTATAAGAATAGAACATTTTCTGCTAATTAAACCTAGTGAGACTCGTTGAAGAGTACTATACTATAAATGTTTCTGAAGTTTTAGGTGCCCTTGAGCATATATCTATAAAGACTATCAGACATATAAATGTTTCATTGATTATGTCTTAAAATGAGCCTAATTGAGTGAATGGTCCCATATGCATTGTAAGGATTAGAGGGACTGTTGCTATGGCATGCCCTCACAGAATAAATCCGATTAAGTTGGCTGATACTAAAATTTATTTGATGGTTTAAGAATTGCTCTCATAAAATGTATGAAATCAATATCAAGAATAAAAGGAAAACAAATTTCGTTACAATTAAATTGCACAACAATGAAATTTGGGAATACAACCACAGCTTCATGTATAATCCAAGGACCTAGAACAATATTTATATGACTTTGCATATATGTAGAATATTATTTATAGACTGTTCAAAAACATCTCATTTGATCCTCAATAAAACAAAACACTATATGTATTTTTAAATTTGAATCAATCAATCAACAAATAGTCCCACAAGTAATCATTTTGTCTTTCTTCCTGTGTAACAACTATATTCTTAGCTTCCAGCAGGTCATTAAAAATTTTATTTTGAATCGGTTTCACAATTTTAAGAACACCTCTCTATTCCTAGAATTTCCTTTGTATTTATATTGCAAAATTTTAAAAACTACCAAGCAACCTCAGCTTCTAATCTTTCTCCTCTTCTCTTTTTTTTCTTCTTCCTTGATTATTTAGTATGTTTTGGGTTTTGGTTTAAAAATTCAGTCTCAGTCTCCCAAATGAGGAAATGCCTAGGCTAGAGTTCCCTCGTGATCCTTCTTCCCTGAATAAACTTAAAATTTTCTACTTTAACCCCAATTTAAAACCCATTTGGCAATTAATTTACATTTAATTTCTGTTCCTCTATTTCTCTAAAAATGTAACATAAGCACTCAGAGTTTTATCCACAGACTCCTCAGTATAATTTCTTGATTTAAAAGTCTTTGCTTAAAGCAGAAAAAGATCAAGATGTTTATGTAACTCACACCACTTTCTTTAATTTTCCAGTGAAAATATCACAGGAAATAGAAAAGGATTAGTTTTTTTTTTTTTTTAATCTCCCTGGTATTAAAACTTCAATGACATTTACCGCTCACCTGTGGGATTTTAAACTAAAATAAAGCCAGTAGGGGCACCTTCATGTAGTTACATGGTACATAAGGCACAAAGTCACTAACTATAAATTCCTGATTTGTCTTAAATTAAAGGAAATATAAGATACAAATATTTCCAAATTTCATTCTTTTTCCTTTGAACCAGAACAAGATTTTTATTTGAATGCTATTACAGTGACATTTTTCTCTTTCATCTAGGAAAATAAGTTTAATTTTTATAAGATAAATTTTAGTGTTAGAGCCCAACATATCCTGTTCTTATGAAGGAAAAGACAGTACAGGATCCAAAAGAGATATCACCATTTGGGAAAAGAAGAAGTACTGGAGAGTGTTCCAAATTCTGTATAGTGTTTTACTCCTGTTTACTTCTGCAAGAATACCAGGAAAATTCTTTTCCTAGGAGACCTACATTATCTATCTCACTTTTCCATAACTGAACTGCCTATTCTGTATTCTTCTCCAGCATGAATTTGAAAGAGATGATGAAAGCTATGAAGGCAAAGAAAAGTTCTATTCTCATCAATACCTAAGTAGTGAATCATCCCACATACATTGAAAAGCTTAGAGGGACTGTTGCTGTGGCATATCCTCGCAGAATAAATTCCCCAAAGACAAACTAAAGAGTTTCAGTGACAATTGGTAATTGAGTTTGTATCTGGGTCAAGAGATTAAATAAACTGGTGATCCTAGAGAGTTGTGGCAATTCCTTTCAACGTTAATTTATAAATAAGGAGCTGTAAAACACACTGGAGAACCTCTTATTAGATATGTACAAAACAAAACACTGAGTTAACCACCATTAAAAAAAAATCTGTTAAGATTAAAAACAACTTCACCAATACCTTAACTTATATGAAAATAAAGGCATAAGCATATTTGGTTTCTCTTTATTTTTATTTTCTTTTTGTTTTCTATAGCTCTAGGAAGAAACTTTTGCAAAAATGTCTTTAGGTGCACAGAAAAATAAACATCCTTATAGTCCTATAGATTTCATAGACACAAACGAAATCAAATTTCATCTCATACAAAAGATTTGCAACTTTTAATTATTTGTGCTATTAAACGGGGAACTTTCTGGATTGATTTTTTTAATGTTCTCACCATAGAGCTTCACAATATTATCATCTCACCTCTGATACTGTTTTCACTGTCCTGTTACTCCTGGTGTCTACGTCTTCCTCTTTTTCATCCTATCACATAGAAACTGTAGACTGGAATCACTTTTAAAATGATCTTTGGATGCCTGAACAGCAGGGAAGATTGTTATTCATTTGCAGCAAGAAACTCAATCATTTCTGGGTTCCAATTAGAGAAAGCCTAGGGGCTCTCTTTATTAAGATGAAACACAAATTGTATCAAGACTTGCTAAACCACTTAATATTTTTATGGTGATATTAAAAAGCTTGAACATTTTAAATACTAATTGGGAATATGTGTAGGCTATTTTTAATCTATGCATAAACTTTAACCTGCGTTTCATTAAAATTGCATCTTAGGATGCTAACTCTTTTGCCACCTTGAAGATTACCACACAGAGTAGGATCAAGAATCCTTGAAGGATTCAGTTCTGTGTCAGCAGAGACTTTTAACACTACGTCCTCCTCCTGTTAACCAATTCTGCAGGTGTTTTTTTATTATTTTCTACAGGGAAGGTTTTCTATTTACTTATTTATTTTTTTTGCAAAAATGGTTTTAAATACAAACTGGCAATTTGAATAATTTATCTAGTCTTCATTTTTCTATATCAACAATTTAAAATACATATCTGAATTTAATTACATATTCACAGAGCCATATGCTTTAAGATGTGACTAAAAGCTTATGAACACAAGTAGGGAAAAATCATGACAGTTTAGACTGGGGGGAATAATTTTGAGTGTATGGAAATGCATAGATACCTGCATATAATTATATCTGTGTGTTTAAAAATTCCAAATTATACATCAAGAAAACATTGTTTCTTAATATGCTAAATTTCCCTTGAGCAGTAGTATAAAGATGAATGTTCTAAAATTCAAATTCTCTTTAATATAACTATTATGCTAATATTGGCCTTATATGACTTTGTAAAAGGACAAAACTTTTACTATTTCACTTATGCTAGGAGCCATAGTTTTATTTTACTTTTTTTTTTTTTTTGCCTCTTGAAGGGATGTTTAGGGTGTACATGGTACAAGATTATCCAGGCTGTTTTAAAACAAGAATTAGTAAATTCAAACAATGGTTAGTGTATATAGGATATATGCAGCAAGTTAAGTATTAAGGGTCTGGCTTTTATTAAAGAGACTAAGACAGTGAGTTGTCTATATAATTGAATGATATAAATTATTATATTTTACCAATATTTTTTGTATACCTGGTTTCTTACTTTGTTATCATATAACATTCTTTTAGAAATTTTATGGGTACAATTCTGATAAAATTTCCCTCCATCTGATTTCTCTCTCTGAAGACATAAGAAAAATCAAACCATTTACTTCTCACTACTCACACACTTACTATAATATGTCATCTCTTATCACATAAATGTATGTGGGTATTTTTCCCCACCAACAATCAGTTCTCCATGTGACACCAGCTGAGTGTCTGATAATTTAATCCAATGCTAACACTATGGAGATAGTATCAAATCCCACAGGTTGACAGCTCAGTCCCATAAGACTACCCCCCACATCACTTGCCACTCACCTATAATTCTGACTACAAACCAGGGTTCCTGTGACTCCCTCCTTGGGTTTGATTAATTTGCTAGGATGGCTCACAGAACACATGGAAACAGTTGACTTATGTTTGTACATTTATTATAAAGGATATTACAAAGGATACTCATGAAGAGCCAGATGAAGAGTTGGATAGAACAAAGTACGTAGGAAGAGCTGCGGAGCTGCCATACCTTCTCCTGGTGTGCCTCCATCCAGGTGCCACCAACAGCTTCTCATTAGGACACCTCATAGGAGTATCTCATGAGAACAGGAGATGTTGCTGTCACCCAGGAAATTCCAAGAGACTTAAAACCTCTGTGTCAGACATTCCTATCACTCAGGAAATCACAGTCATGCACCATGTAACAACATTTTGGTCAACGATGGCCCACATATAGGATAGGCTAGTCCGTAGGCTATACTATATGGCCTAGGTGTGTAGGAGACTATGCCACTATGCCATATTGATTTGTCTAAATATACTTTGTGATGTTCACACAATGACAAAATCATCTAACAATACATTTCTCAGAACGTATCCTTATAGTTTAGTAACATGTGACTGTACAATTGTCCTAGGAGCTCTGTGTAAAGAAATGGGATCAAAGACCAAATAATAGCAAAAAAAAAAAAAATCCTCCTAGTACCCCTATCTGTAAAGGTATCAGGAGCTCTACGTCAAGAACTGAAGGCAGAGAGAAAATATATATTTCTCATTATTTCACAATATCACACTCTCCAAGTGTTTTTAGTACTTAAACACTTGATGAGAGATTCCTTCATCACAGTGCCAATCTGCTTCTATTGATATTCTTTCCAATATTTGTTATTAATTTTTCATAATTTTTATGTCTTTTACAAAATTTTGTCAGAAAAATATGTTTTTCCTCTTAGAAATGATGCCATAACCATAGACTTTATCAAGATCTAAGTTTTAGTTGTATTCACAATAATAGAACATAAATTCAGCATATCTATCAAATTGAACAAATAATTAAGCTTTTGAGAAAATAATTCTGTGTGATAAAATCATGCTTCAATTAGAAAATTTGTATGTAAAAGTCTAGGAAAGTATTCATCATGTTAGAAAGCAGGAGGTAAGGGACAAAGCTTCAGCTATGGAGTTGGACCAGGGTTTGAGTCTTCTCTGATCTATGTTTTTACATGCAGTAAATTAACACACTGACTGCCGTATGAGAAAAAAAAAATTTTTCCTTGGGGCCATGGTGTTTTATTATGAAAATAGAATAAAAACTTCGAAAACAAAATAATCCTTTCTAATTTAATGAAAAATTTAATGAAAACCAAAATTTATTGACTTCTAGTCATTTAATCCACCTTTTTAATTTGTTAATATTAATTGTAACCGTATTGTTACCACATCAACAAGTAAGATTTTCATGAACCAGCTGCAGGGTTTTGCCCAGGTTTTGCTTCATGGGGCTCCAGGCTCAAAACTAGCATGAGTTAAATACAACTCACATGGCAGTTGATATGTTAAAAAATAATATTTATCAAAATGTTCTTTAGAGGATTATAGAAAATATATGTAAATCACCTAAGATAACTAGTATTATCAGCATGTGGTTGTAGGTATTAACAACCATTCCTATCATTAATAATTATCAAAGATTGAAATTTTTGTAGAGAAGAACTTATGCTTCATTTATCTTTTCTTTCTTGAAAGCATATTTTGAGATGGAGATTCTTTTCAAGAGTTTTATTAAAGCAACACTCTAAAGAAAACCCTTGAAGAGTATGAGAGAAACAGGCGAGATAAAAGGGAGAAGCTTCAGGTGGTTTCAGGCAAAGCTGTGCCACAGGGTGGCTCCAAGAGCAAAGACATAATTCCAGGTACCTCTGGAGAAATCTTGTTCCAGTAGCCCAAGGACTGTCCTCCAATGTGAGGTGTGAGCCATTAGTAGCAGGGTCGGGGCCACAGGACCTGGTCAGGGCACCAGCAGTAACTGCTACAATGACTCAACAAATTATTAATAGTTCCTTAATGCATATCTATTTAATTAAGTTGAATAAAATTAAATTATATTTGTCATATTTTTAATTCTTTTGAGTGAGTGCATAATGGTTCTTTTGGTATCTTAAAGGAGTTAGCATATGGTTATGCACAAAATAGGTGTTAAATATTAATATTTTAAGTTGCTTCATTTACTTAATTCTCAAATATGTAACATCTCTTATTTTTCCTGTTTATATTCATGCTTGAATCCAATAGGCCAGAACCTGTTTTGTGGACAAAGGATGGCGGAGAATTACCAGATCCTGACCGAATGGTTGTGAGTGGTAGGGAGCTAAACATTCTTTTCCTGAACAAAACGGATAATGGTACATATCGATGTGAAGCGACAAACACCATTGGCCAAAGCAGTGCAGAGTATGTTCTCATTGTACATGGTAAGTACCTTTTTGAAAACATTATATGTAAAAGAATGAATAACCTATTTATATAACATTATATGTAAAAGGATGCAAAACTATTTAATTGTATCAAATTCTTTAGAATAATAAACAAAATTAAACAGGTTTTCTTTTTCTTTCTGAAGGACTTTTCGTAAGTATCTCCAAGATTTAAAATTAATATATGCCAGTCAGAGTGATAAAATAAAATTATAACATGCACTAAAAATAAAAATTATGTTTTTCAAAAGTTTTCTTTATTATAAATGATTTTATTAGATTTTAGTGGTGACCAGTGAATTATATTAATGATTGTCTTTCAATTTTACAAATAAATGCTTTAAATTATAATCAAGAATCAGGAAAATTATATTTCCCTGAAGCTAATTTTGATTGTATTATCATAAAAATATGCTTTGTAGTTGCTACAACTGATTTCAGAAAGAATGACAGTATGCCATTGGGATCTAACAGAGGTATACAGTATTAATGATAACTGCATTAACTTCTTATGAATTACAATTTAAAATTTCTACAGACATTTTTTCTGGACTGTACTTACTTTACAATGTGAGTAAATATAATAAAATGGCAGAAAGAAAGACCAGCAACCAAGGGTGAATAGAATCTCTTTTTTTCCCAATCGCCAAAAGCCACAATTTGAGGTTCATAAGGTAGCTTTAACATATTGTCAGATGGAGATGACCTTTTATAAGATTGATATATACTGCAATAAATAAAATTAGGCAGGGTTCTTTATTGCAGTACTTCTCAGAGTTTATTTTATATGCGTGGGTGCACTGTGACTATCCAAGAGAAAGAACCATTAGAGAACATAACAATTTCCTCATCTATTTCACCAAGAAAAACTTTTCTGAGACTAGTATTGTACTCTACATAATATTACAGTATACTAAATGAGTATGTAGAAAACACAATGCTGTATTTAGCAAATCCATTGGAGCTTTGGAAACATGGAGAGAGCATGTTTATTTGATATTTTCCCCATGAATTCAATTATAGAATACTGTAAGAAGCACGGATTAGTTCCATACCTTTCCAGAAAAGATTTGTCAGGGGTGAAGTCTAATTTTTTGTAAAGAGATTTAATTTTAGAAAATATAATCTGATTAGTGATATTTTTCCCAGGTATTTATTTTGTTACTATGCAGGCCAAAACTGAGCAAAAAGTAATATATTAAATCAATATGCTGTTTTCCTATTTTCAAATCGCTTTAGTGTATAAGATCTCTCAAGTCTTAATACCACTTTGCTATAGTAGGCAAACCAAGGCTCACAGTAAATGGACTGTCCACATGAAACATTTTGAAAATAGTAGAGCTAAGAGTTTAATTTTTATCACCTCATGGATTATGCAAAATTCAACTTTGGGAAATATTAGCCTAATCAAATTAGACTGACCAATTGGAATTAAATGTAGTAAACCCCTGTAGACAACCCTACCAGCCTTACTGCCACAGGGAATGCAACACCACTGGGTATGTCAAGAGGAGAAGTTAGATCCTTAGAGGAGGATCCAAGAGTAGATTTCAGTTCATATTGCCTGGATGTTTAGATCATGCAGTCATGTAAGTAAAGTATAGTCTATCTGAGTTATCTTTAATATTCTAAGTTCTTTCACCTAACAGTTTCTGAGAACCTGAGGACATGTTGTATAGTGTGTAATATTGTGTCAAAAGCAATATGACATAAAAATATAGAGAATTAGAAGGGAAGTCACAGAAGAAATATATAGTTAGATGAAAGTATATCATTTTTTAAAGTAATTCAAGTAGGGAAAATTCATATGTTTTCCCAGTGTTTACAAGCTAGCCAACAGCATGATTACCTAAATAGCCAAGCTACCTTCCTGTAGTTGGCAGTTGACATATTTCTAATAAATACTTCTTGAAGCACTTTGTAGGAAGTCATTTTTGGTTTTGCTTTTTGAACTCCAATTCATCAAAAGCACCCCATAGATTAATGCTATTCATGCTGCTCGATAAACACTGTGAAGTTCAACAGTAGTTTACCTAGGATTATTGACACGAGTAATGAGAGGCTCGATGAAACAGTGAAACCGTATTACACTGTGTTTTAAAAGGGCTCCAATTGGGTTCATTACAAAATAAAGTTTTTTCCCCCTTTGCACACTGGATGTAATATTTCATTAGTCACTGGTTGTATAAATATAAAAAGCTACTCTCTTCTGTTAATGGTTTGGCTGTTTCAAAACTCGACTAAATGATGAAATTTGAGTGGCATTTCGATCTATAATGAATGCTGCATGCATTTCAGAATGGAGTGATAAGTGATCATTTGTAAGAACTTTACCCTTTTATCTTTTACACCAAGGTTGATTTTACATTAGCTGTGATAATTTAATATAGCTCCAGCACAGAAGGGTTTCTCATGAGCTGAGACCCGTGTCTTTGACTCTACCACAGTTGCCTGGATTCTATTGATTCTTAACTTGATGGAGGTCGGAGCACTTTCCTGTGAAATCATCTACTATCTAGATGCCATCCTAATAGTTACATTTTATTGTTTGGGTGTCAATGGAAGTGCATTATTTAAATGTTATCACATTTAATTGTTAAAAGCATTGACATTTTGTGCCATGGACACTGGAGGTCCCCCTCTTCCTAATTACACCTTTGAAAACTTCAGCATCAGGACTTACAGATGGTAATTTTAAACTGCCAGCCTGAAATTTACTCTCAATGAAAGGCCTAATAAAAGTCAGCACACAAATACCTGCAGGATAAAAACATTATACTTATGAAACATTTGCATTGTAGAGGTTCCATTAGAAGAGAAAGAAGCACTTTTCATTAACAACTCTGCAATGGAAAAATTAATCTGTTAAAAATTAATCTGTTAAATTAGTATCCATAGTTATACTAATTAATTCCTGTGAGCAGCACAGTAGTTTCTTACATTTTTGCTTCTTTATAAAAATGTTGAAATGTCTCCTTGTTATCATTATCATGGTATTTATTTCTTTAGAATGGCAGATTACATGCATAGGCATAAAAGCTTTGAAATATTTTGATTCATTGCTGTTTTTACCATTTGGAGAACTCAGAGCAAGAGAAAAAATTATTCACTCACCAAATAGATATTTAGTACCTACCAACTGAGTGCAAAGGCACTGTAAGAGCAAAGACGAATAGCATTCAAGAAGATCATAGTTTAATATGGAACATAAATTAAGCCTGCAAACAATTATAATACAGAAATAGAAGAGCTATAGGGAAATGGTCATACAATGATGTAGATGTTCACAGTCTGTGAAAGTGTAGACCAAGTGTCTGGATTGTTTTTTGGGGGTGAGGGGTGGGGAACAGGGTCTCACTCTCTTGCTCTATTGCCCAGCCTGGAATCCTGGAGTACAGTAGCCCAATCATAACTCATCATAACCTCGAACTCCTGGGCTCAGGATATCCTCCCTTTTTAGCCTCCAGGGTGGCTGGGACTACAGGCATGCACCAACACATTGAATAATTTTTTTAATTTTTTTGTAGAGATGGGGTCTTGCTATGTTGCTCAGGCCAGTCTCGAACATCTGGCCTTAAGTGATCTTCCGGCCTCAGCCTCTCAGAGTGCTGGGATTACAGGTGTGTGCCACCATCCCTGGCATGGAATTTTTAAAAATAGTATCACAACACTCCTGGATTGTTCACAAATAAATGACATGCCTCCTTAGGTGGAAGTAGCAAGGTGTAAGTTACATAGATGTACAATAAATTAGAGTATTATTATTATTTTATTACTAGTAGCCTTATTATACCAAGGGCAGTTCAACTCCAATGCTCTGGTAAGAAATTTACCCATGCATTGTATGCAATTTATTGCCCATAAACTTCCCTTAATGTACTCAGAATATAAATTAGGTTATTTCTAATGAAGAACAAGAAAATTCTAAATTCCTACTGAGAGATAGGGAACATCTTAAAAATTCCACAATATAGCAAGTTAATAATATATAAAACAGGACAAAAATTATAATCTTGTTTTTCTAACTCAATATCAAGTTAGAGGATTTAGGTAAGATATCTTCTCCCCAAGCAAAAACTACTCAGATCTGCCTCCATCCACTGCAGAGAGCAGCAGATACCTATTTATCATATAAAGAATGGCTGTAGGGACTTACCAATGACCTTACGCTAATCTTATTTTGTAGTTGTAAGCAATTCAAGTTGTTATATTTGTTTGTAATCAACTGATTAAAAATATGCTTTCTGGAAAGTGTTCAGAAATGTACAGGACCTGGAAAATTGTGAGAAATAATATCTATGGAGAGTGAAAAAGACAAATCGCAACATCCCTCCCAAATCCTAAACTACTTCTTTCTCAACTTTCCCAACATTTTTTTTATCTTCCTTTAAATTCATGTAAGAGAAATTAATAACCACTAGTCAAAATATAAAATAAAATGGACAGATATGCTAGAACTCTTTAGTATCGCCTCTAGCCTCAGAACCCTCCCCAGGAGTTGGGAAGAAATAAAGTAAAACAAGCTGAAAAAATGAGTAATTCATTTCTCCTTTTACCAGTAGCTGCACTATTGATGACAGATCCTGACTGCACTCAGGGTAACAGGGAGTCAAAGTAGTGCTTCAGTGGAGAGCCCAGGTTGTCCTATAGTCATAAGAGAGTTAAGATGCACTATTCAAGAATTTTTTTACAATATTCCTCCTCCCTCTTCAAATTTACTCTTCCTGTTACCATAGTAACCCTTTTGTGAGTCTACCACTGCTCTAACACGTTTCATTTCTTCATTATTTTTCTTCTTATAAGAATAAGCTTTCATAATAATTTATCACTTTTTCATTTTAGCTCTTGCTATTTTCATTTTAAATGAATTTGCCCTCTATGCAGCTTTCCAAATATTTACTTTTCTTTATGTGTACACATTTTGCTCTTCTATCAAATTTTATCTCTACAACCATATAAGGCAAGTATAATTCTCAGTGATTAGTATTACAATAGTATACAGTAAAATAGAATCAAGATTTGCTCATATTTCTGTACTGCCAATCAGTTTATCACAGTTGCTGACTTGGTCATCTTTAAAATATCTCTTGAAAATTCTGATTTGTTTTGCTTATTTTTTTCATGTGTCTATTGTAATAAATACTGATGAAAAATGTGATACTGCTTTTTTTTTGGTTTTTTTCCAGGATAAGTTACTTCTGAAGTAACACATATATAGAATAGGATCCATCACATTTTTATATATATTGTTAGTCAGTAGGATTCATTGTAAAAACAGTGTTTTGGATTTTGGAAAAATCTTAATAGTACGAGAATATTACTCTTTGAAATGTCTATGTGTTTTGGTCTAGTAAAAGGTATTAAGCTATTAAATGTGCCTTTCCAGCTTTTAAGAATCAATAAGACTGCTATTTTCATTTCATTCAGCTTTTATTGTTAGCAATAAATGTCAAAAATACTCAGAGACACAAAGTTGTATACACAGATATTACTGCTGCATCAATCCAAGCTTCCAAGCTTTGTCACTCATTTAGACACATATGTCTTTCAGAAACTCTAGGTAAATGCAGGTTCACTTTCCATCCTGGATGCTGATTCTCTGTTTCAGGTGACTTGCTTACCAGGAGCGAGGAAAATTGTGTCATGGGGGGCATCCTCTCTTTCACTTTAACAGACATTTCCAATCCATACATCATCTCTTTCCAATATTTAACAAATGCACAAAATATAAATTGAGTTGCTTTAGGGTTATTAGTATTTGACCCTAAATTTGGCAAAATCACATATATATATGGGTGAATGCGGAAATAATTATGAAATAGATTAGGAATATCATAAAGTAATACCCTAAATTTGTTTTCAGATTTCTCTTACTGTTGAACTAAGCACATATGATTATAATACATATATCCCTGGTATTACAGGGATATATCTTTTATGTGTTTATGTCATGATTTGGAAGCTAATGAGGACTTCCATCACAATAAAATGAAAAGTGTACTTCTGTGCTTCATAGTATATGTGTAGCTAGACTAAAAGGTTGGCGGCCTCTTGTGACGTGCATTTATTTTTAAATTATCCAGCAATAAAACATTTAGAAGCATTGAGAGGCTACATGGTTTTTTTGCTTAGTTGTACTGTTAGGCAAGGTGATATTTACAGGTCACGATGGAACTAAGAGAGTGCATCTTGGAGCTCGTACGAGTGGGTGAGGAGTCAGACAGGGAAGCCTGGATTATAGACAGATGCACAGCCTAGCAAACATTAAAAAGGAATTCAGCTAAAATCTGTTCCCTCACATGGAAACAGACCTACCAGTTGGTAAATTAATTCTGTGCACTCATAACGAGCATTTTTCCTTTGGAGCAGCTTTCTTAGAAGCGTAGATGTAAAATATACAGTGTAGGAAGAAAAGGATAGAAAAGATATCCATATGGAGCAACAAACAGTGTGCTAATGGAAGAACCCTATGGTTGCTGTTCTCATCTCTGGTTGAGAGTTTCCAGGCAGTAACTAGTTGGACGATTCTTAAAACAGTACCTTCTTTAATCGCTGAGATAAAACATATCATTCTGGACATGAATAAGCAGGGAGAGCTCTGATGCCTGCAGGAGAGGTGTACCTCTGACTGGATGAATATACTGTTGAACTCTGCAGAGAAATGGAAAGGCATAAAATAGTGGAGACAGGAGCACTGTTTTCATTATAAAACATTTGAAAAGGTGTATGTTTGTGGGCACACTCAACACAGAGTTAAAGCTTAATTATATTTCTTTGTTTTAAGATGAGCATGAAGTGGACAAATGAAGGTTTCAGCTTTCAGAGTAAAAATTTTGTTGAGAAATACCTTTGTTAAGTAAACGTTTCTATGTGCCTAGATGCAACACTGACTAAAAGGTACCCAGGGGAAAAACTCTCATCCCTGCCTGAAAGTGAGAATGAGTCTATCACTAAAGATTTTTACCGTTTAAAAAATCTTTTCCTGCACTATTTATATACAATCTTTTCTCTCAGTTGCAGTATATAATAAGGTAAACAGAAGCATAAAATCTGTCACACTCAAGCCTTCTAGATTTGTTTATGTGGAAATAAGACTATGCTATAGCTTTACAGAAATGTATGGAGCTCTTCAACCCAAGTATATGTGCATTAATTGGCTCATTTGTTAGAGATTTCAAGCAATATGTAATGGCCCATGGGAGAAAATTTTGGCATTGGTTTCCTGAAACAATGGCATGACTAAATAGAAGATACAGATTTTATGTAAAACCTGCTTTGTAGCTTCTTACAATGTGGATTCCCAAACATTATAACAGCATATGTACTTGTTCTAGAATCTAGGAATTATCTTTGATTCCTCTCTACCCTTCTCCTCAATTCATCACCAGGTTCTGTCAACACTACTTCCAAACCACGCACCTCTTTCAACCCTCCTCTCTAACCTACACTATTGAAACATTATCTAATGGGTTCACGGCTTCCACGCTTTCCCTCTATCAATTTCCCATACAGCTGCAATATGTAAATGCTTTAGATGCACGTCCCTTCATGTCTTTCTCCAATTTAAATTTATGCAAAGGCATTTCATCACACTTAGTATAAAACACAAACCCTCATTATCCTGGCTTACTAAGCCCCGCATAATATGGCTGCTACCTACCTCTGTGGCATTTTTTATCACTCTCCACACACTTATTTCTGTCTCCCTGTTCCTCATTCAACTCCTCTGAGACATCAAGCTCATTCTCTTTTTAGAAACTTTGCCTCTGCCTGGAATGTTTGCCCAGGGAGTACAAGGAATGCTGGTCTTTGCAAGACTGAATTCTTGCCATTCAGATCTCAGATTAAATGAGACTTCTCAGACAGAGAGGCCTTTTTGGGCCACTCCCACCTAAAGTGGCCCTCAAGTCACATATCACTTCACTTTAATTCTCTAGAGGGCATTTATCTTTATTTGATACTTTAGCTGTTTATTTACATGTTTGATTGTGCATATGTTGGTATATACATATGCACATATGTTCCATGAAAGGACCATATATGGAAAGGAGTCCCCAAATGCCAAAGATGCCAAGAAATCAAAGAATGAGGCAGACAAATCCAGTTTGTTGGTGAAGGGTGATTTATTAGGGAAACTTATGTACAGAAGTGTGGTCTTGGGGAGCTGCAAAACAGGTAGATCTCCACACCATCACCACACAGACCCAGGGCATATATCTTGGGGAAAAAGTACACGTGCTCTGTAAGGAATGTGTAGGTGGCTAAGAGACTACCACAGGCATCACAGCCTATGATGTATGAGGAAAGGCAAAACTTACAGTAAATAGGCATTTCTACATAGGAGTAATACATCAACTAGACATCTTGGAAGCATTTTTGGACTTGGGGTTAGTTAGGAGTCACTTGGAGAATTAGCATTTAGAATAGAGTCATTCTTGTCCCCACAACATACATATGTGCACATATTATTTATGTGCATTAATACATATGAATATATTAATACATATGAATATATTCTATGTCCTCTGACTAGATTATGACTTACTTAAAAACAGATTTTATGCATCATGTTTATCTCTGTACCTCTAGCTCTTGCCTGCCAAATAGTAAATGATCAATAAATATTTCTTTAATGATCAAATTTCTGTCTGTCTTTGTCCCTCTCTCTTCAAGAGAAGAAACTTTAATATAGTAATGTATGTAGGTACATATGTGTGCACATGCGCATACATACATTATATGTGTATGGCAGTTGATATCCCTTGGTTACCAAAATAAAGACCTTTAGCTTTTATCCCATATTGGGAAATAAAAAGTAAGATGTATTTACCTAGAACCCCACATCAAATGTGCCTTATAGAGTTAAGCAATGCACAACAGGAACAAGGTGCATGGAATAATTAATATATCTAGTAAAAATCTTTGAAATTAAGAGAGCTATGCCATTGACTCCAAGCATGTGTGTTCATCTTTATGCAAAATTATATGATTATTACTAAAAAAAAATTAACTTTTTTTACAATTAAGTAAGACCTGGCTCCTCATGAGAGCCCTGAACATTTGGGACAGAGGTGATAGGAGGAGATTGAGCAGAGCTCAATAAGTGTTTATTAATAATGATTTTTAACATTATTCTTAAGTTTTTTTAAGGCATTATTTTGTAAGGATAGGTCTAAGTGGATCTACTTATTAATATGCATGTATAAAAATTACCTGCAAATAGCCATAGGTAGCTTTCTTAAATTATAGGTTTGCAAGTTTATGATAATCTTTGAAACATTCTTACATTCTTTTAAATTTTCATTTAACTAAGCTTTTATATTGCAATATAAAATATATTTGGATGCATCTTATAAAAAATAGAATTCACTGTAACTAGTACTGTTTAATAACTTTCAATTTTAGTATAATGACAATTTTTTTGATTTTTGTGTCTTTAGTAGCATACTTTAGTAGCATCTGTTTGCCCTCAACAAAGGCCACACACGTTTACTTAACCCTCAAGGATATTGGTTCAGGGTTCTGGAAGCCACTGTCACTCTTTAGTGGAATTTATGTATTAAATAAGAAGCAGAATCAAGATGACCATGGGAAATATT
Organism: Lemur catta; assembly: GCF_020740605.2. Lineage (NCBI taxonomy): Eukaryota > Metazoa > Chordata > Mammalia > Primates > Lemuridae > Lemur > Lemur catta. The sequence goes on along the minus strand of NC_059128.1, from coordinate 250,332,513 downwards.
TCTAATAAGTTCCATGGTGAGAAATACATAGAGTAACATGAAAATATGACCTACTATGAATTAAGCAACTCTTTTAAAGAAGGAAAGATTAACACTGAAAAAAATAAGATCAAGCAAGAAAGCTTAAAAGAGGTTTTAGTCATAAGCATGCTATATTTAAATATGGTTAACCAGATAGGAAGTGATTTTTGTATCCTAAAAGGCTCACTGACATTAACATTTTATATCACATTCAAATTAACATTTTTTTCAAGTATGTACATTATTTTGAAGATAAGAGGGTTATATGATTTAGAAAAGGAGGCAACATATCAATTACTTCATTGCATTCTGAATCTGAACCAATACCTTTAGGGAGTCCCTATATCTTCTGAAGTCATATGCAAAAATTTTAGCATTTATAATTTTTTGAATGAAGGTGTTCTGCTTTTAGAAGATTAGATGTGATCTGTCACTGGTTAAAAGTCTGGTCCAAAAGGATTTATATAAATGACCAAGTTCAAATTCTTCAATTTTTAGATGAGGAAGCATACATACACAGAGGTTAAATGATAGGCAAAATGTCTCTCAGTTACTTTATCACAGATCCTACATGAAATATCCAAATATTTGTATTTCTCAGTCAGTGTTTTTCTACTACTCATTTCTCCTTGTGTATATTCATATTTGGTTTAAATTTTTCTTTTAATAGATGACAGTAATATTCCCCCAACAGGACACTTAGATCCTCACAGAACTTGAAATATTTGACCAAATCATATCAATTCTATTATCATACCTATTCTTAGGTAAAGTATTTTTGGAAAATAATTCACAGTATTGAAATAGGTGGAGCTAAATGATATAGGATCTTCCACTTTAAATGCATTCATTTTTCCTACTTGAAATTCCACTTTACTTTTGTCAGTTTGAAATGTAAAAAAGTATTATAAAAGAAAAAAAATGCATACATTTTTCAAATAACACATTGATTTTATTCATAAACTTTTCTTGTAATTACATAGAACTGTTGGTTACCACCTACAGTTTAAAATTGCAGTACTTTTCATTTTTTAAGAACAGCTTTTTTTTATTGTATAAGGATTCCATTTAGTATGCGAAACCAGTGGAAGCTATCGGAGGAATGAAAAGGGATTCATTCAAATATAATTTTTAAAAGGGTTCCCTTTTATGAAGCAGATGAGTTTACTACATGACTCTTGAGAAGAAGGCATGCACCAGTGAGCTGAGGCATTGTCAACCTGGTGGTTATCATTCAAGTAAGACCCTTTGTGCTGTTATGCACTCTTATGCTGTAATCCAAACAGGCTGCCTGTGTAGCTGAGCATAATGGGAGTAGATAAATGTCCTTCTCTGAACAGGGAAAAGCAAATATAGTAAACTTTCCTCTTACCATTGTTTCCAATGGTAGCACAATTAGTAGTAAGAAGACTAAGGAATGCCCTATTATTTTAAAAGTAAGGAAATGCAAATACCTTCTACCAAAAAAGCACTTATTACCTTAGTACTTCTAATAGACATCTGGTTCTAACCCCTCTGCATCTCCATTAATAACTCTTGGTTTGGATTCACTCTTTTTTATAATTTTTAATCTTTAATTTATTATCAGTACATAATAGTTACATATATTTATAGTGTATACATGACTCCCACTTACCCTAAGACCACTCTGGGGTTGGTTAGTGACATAAAGCAGAAAAGAAATATACATATAGATTCCAGACTAAATGGTAGCAATTTTTCCCCATATTGAACACCAGCCCTTGGAGAGAAACAAGCAGCTTGGGCATCTGGAACTCTTTAGACTTAATTTTGCTTCGAAAATCCATTCTGAATGCCATTTTCAGAAAGAGAAACTGCCACAAAACAAAACAGGTTGACAAGTTAGAAATTATTGTACACTGCATTTGTAGAGAACAGAACATACCTTTAACCTGAAAAGCTCGTTATTGGAAAAAAGGTGCTGTACCACTCTTCAGTTTATTGTATACAGTGCTTGTTGAAACTGATTTCATTTTGACAAGGTTATACAGGATCTGTTGTGCTCTAATAAGCTCCAATAACAAAATGTGGTTGCAGGGTTTTTTTTGAAATCCTTCATTAGAATATAAAGCAAAGGACACTTTTATATTATTTTTAATTGGATGATATGATTTAGAACTCTAACACTTCTTGAAACACTGAAAATGTGCATTCAGAATATAAAATTCTTCTGTATGCTGCGTTTTTGTTTTTTAATTTATATTTTAGACTTGAAGACTCTCAGCAGGAATTACTAAATATCACCTCACATATTATAAAGAGCAGATGGAAGCAACTTTTTACAGGGATTAACAATATATAATGCTCAGTTACTGATTCATATTATTAAAAATGATACTATTCTTTATCTATTGACATCATTCTCATTATCAACAGTAGCATTATCAATAGTAGCAAAATTTAAAAAGCATCTTTGAGCTAGGTACCTTGAGGAAACACAGAAGTTTACCATGGAGTCCATTCTCTTTGTTTTATCACCTTTTGATTCATGAAAAAAACAAAACAAAAAATACAAACAATGCATGCTAAGTGCCAAATGAGTGTTATAGCCTCTTAATTTTCAACCACAAATTTCATGAAGAGCTATTATGCTATTCTGTGTACAGTGTACTTTATCACTAACGAGTTAAAATAATAGAGTTTATTAATTATATATAGAGAAAATTTTAAAATGTTGCAATAACATCTTATACATATTTTAATTTTTGTTTTCCACTGAGAAGGAGAGAGATTTGGAACTAGTGGGAGACACATAACTATGAGTCTGCCTCTAGCTGTGTGTTGTGAATGGAAGTATCACTGGACATGGGCATAAGGGTGGGATAATGTGAAGGAAATAGTAGATAAACTCAAAAGGCACAATGAGTATTTAGAATGAAGGGAAATTAGGTGAGCCTTTGTTGATCAAGGACATCTTTACAGAGCAGGTGGAAATCAGGTTGAGACTTGAGAGTAGCATTTTACAGGTACACCGAGAAAGGAAGGCTATTCTGAGATGGAGAGCTAATGAGCGGTTGGGTCAGTGTGAACTTGTTCAAGACAAAGCGATATTTTTAAAAGACAATCACTTGTAGATTTATAGGGCTGAGCCTATGGTTTATTGGGAGAGATAGACACAATTATAATGGTGATATATAATAAGTACTTATAGGGGCATCAGCAAAGTGCTTGAAAGTACAGAAAAGGAGAATATTAACTCTTTGCAGAATTGGGGTATGCTTTACAGATGAGCTCATATTTAAAGCAGGACTTGAAGGATGGATGTGAAAGAGATAATAATCAATGTCATGAAATAGGATGTGGCTCTGAGAAAGTGGTGGCACAAAGAACAGAAAGAGCTATCTCTAGTTCTTTCTTGGGGAAAAGTCCTTGTGTTGGAGCAGATGTCTTCTTTTATACTAGGCTTAAGCTTCCTCCTTTATGTCTACCTGGCACTATGAAAAATAAAGAAAGAAGACAGTCATGGATACTCTGGGGAATTCTAACCCTTGTTGTCACAGGAAACATTAACACTGTGGCTGCCTCAAACAATAGTGGGTGCGGTTTTGGAGGTCTTCCTATCAGAGCCATGTGGGTTGAGCAGGAGGAGATGATGGACTGATAAATTTATCATCATAAAGTTTAGCCATGGTTCTTGTACACAGATTCTAGTTTCCTGATTCAACAACTTTGTTGTTTGAATTGAAATTGTATTAATACTTCTGCATGTGACCAGGTGCTTATGGAAGTAACACAGATTATTTACATTGCATTTATTTGTAACATAATATTCACTCATCTGAATAACTTTTACAGCCCACTTAGACTTTGTCTGCACTAATATCCAATTGTTCAATTGATAGATTTAGAGGTTATGTCTGACATGATTGAAATACTCCAAAATGTTTCTTTTACATGAAAACAGTACTTTATACATGTTATAAGTGATATAAAAAGTGTAATTTATTATACTTCACACCTTATGTGTAGGAAAAAGGATAAGCAGAAATTTTGTGTCTTGGAAACTTTACTGTTTCATATCAATAAAAATGCTCACATTTTCCTTTGAAGAAAATATCTTTATTTACTATGACGTATACATATGTATTAATACATACATGCATATATACATATATATTCATAGAGGTCCAGGATTCAGTATCTAAAACTTAAAAATAATGCATGTGTAAGAGTGTGTGTATATATATGTGTGTGTGTGTATGTGCATGTGTGTGTGTGTGTGTGTGTGTGTATATACACATATATATATATAAAAGTTTTTGATGATGAATCCTGGACCTTTATGAATCTATTTATTATCCTATCTAAAACTATCAAGTTATTATAGCAAGTATTATCCCTGTTAGTATATAGTAATGTATAGTATTTAGCATATGTGAGATTTAGTCTGCTAACCAAAGAAACTTAAAACACAAAATTATGATTTCATGATTTCAGAGAAATTGGTATTATATATTTCTATATATTGCAATCAAAATTTTAATAGCTTAAAAACTATTGTTAGATTAAACAGCATCCAAACAAATTTCTTATTAGTGAGAATATTTAATTACTTTCCCTTAGTTTACTTCCCCAAATACCTTTTATACTCACTACATATTTTACCAATTGCTGACTCCATTACTCTTTATGCCTTAACATCTCAAAATATATAATACAATTAAATTTGTTTTGTAAATTCCAAGTGCTGAACTTACTGTGCATAACCACTTTTTTATTTCAGGCAAATGCAATAGTAGTTATTTAAATTAATATACTCTCTAAGACAATAAAAATTTGAGCTCATCTTGCAGTGTTGAAGTTGGAGATGGAATATCATGTAAATTGAGCTGTGTATTAGATTCTTATCATTTCTGAATTTCAATATGTATAAATAATGCATCACATACTATAAATTTGATCATGTTTTATTCATAGATGTCTTAGCGTCCTTGTACAGGTATCCTTTGATTAACCATATGATGTTAACATATAAGGCATATATTAAAACATGTCATCTTCAACAAATTACTTATAATACTAGTGTAACTACAAATTATCTTGAATGAGTATTTAGTATTTTTATTGTATATGTGTGCAAGTGTGTAATTTTTCTGATTATGAATTAGTATATTTTCATTCTTGGGTAAAATTTTGAAAATGGTATCTTACAAGGGAAAAATGGTCTATTCTATACTGTATTTGATGGACTCTTCTTTGTATTAATAGTACAACGACTCTAAAATTGTATGGGATACAAGTAGCTCAAAAGTGAGGCAAATAATTAGTACTAGTATTTTCTATTCCATATGTTTTTTAATAAAAATATTGCTATATTTTCATAATCAATGTCTAAGTAAAAGGCCAAAAGTGAAAGCACCAAACCAGGACATTTACAATACTTGCTAAATGATGCCAAATGTTGCCACTCATTTGTAGAAGTGAAAACCAGAAAAATGAGTGTTTGAATTTATGAAGACAGCTCAGAGTCTTTTGTTAGTTTGTGCTCTGACAAGAGTTACAATCAGGCAACTAAAAATAAATGATATTGAGATGGAAGCCCTAGAGAAATCTCCTCATTATACTCATATTAAATAAAAAATTCTCTCTGTTGTATAACTTATATATTTATATGTAATTTAATTTTATAGACAAGGAAAATGTCTCAAAGTTTTCTCATCAAGTGGGGATAATAATAATCAACTCATAATTTGTTGTGATATTTCACCACTGAATAGGAGCTTGCCAGTGAGTCCTTCTAATCTTCACCCATTCTCTGAAAGTCACAAATAAGTGAAAATAGAGAGAGCTCAGAAGAAACAGGGAAAACATCAATCTTAGGTCAGACTCTCATTGCTTTCAAAGTGGTAAGAAATTTGAGGAAAGATTTGTGTTTTTTTTAACAAAAAAATTTATTGAAGGAAGTAGGTTATGGTGTTGAAAATTTATCCTTTAGTAAATAACAATTGTCTATTTATATTGAAGGCAAAAAAAGATTTTATGAGCAGAAGTAACAAAAAGTATTTAGTTTTATGTTAACTAGTTGATTCTGTAAAATATGTCATATGTTTATAATGTTATGAATAAATTCATTTAGTGAATATTTATTGACCCTCTAAATTGTTCTGAGGTTTCAACAGTAAACTAGGCAGAGTTCTTCCCTTCAAGGACTGATTGTCTAGTGGGAGAATAGCACCAATAAAATCAGAGAAGATGGAAAGTTCAGGTAGAAAACAGAACTTTCATACAATTTTCTTGGTCTTTCTGAGAATTTCAACTAATTCTAACTAATCTTATATCATTGAATTTTAACTGATTCCAATTAATCTTCTGGTGCTGAATATTTAGTTTATTTCAACTTTCAGTAGTTCACAGTAGAGCTGAAATAATGGGATGCTCATGAAAGAACAGAATGAAGAAGCCCTCAAAATTACTAGAAAAATTAAAATGTTTAAGATGTCTCAAAACACATAGGATAAAATAAACATAGTAGCCTAGTAGCCGTTAAAAATATGTAGCAGTGAAGTGGAAGAGATTTTTTTTTTTTGACAGCTCATTTTTTTGACCCAATTGTCATGCTGGCCAAGGTGCTTTCCACCAAATTGTTTTCACCCGATTTGTTTTTAGCTACATATGAAGTCAAGAGAGAAGGTTAAGAGAGGATACTGAAGGGATGAAAAAGGAACCAGGCTATGTGTAAATAATGATTTTTCTATGTGGAAATTTTTAAAAGTCTAGAGAAGTTATTTTAAAGTGGATTAACAATTATTAAAACTATCCATCTTTTTAAATTCTTTGAATACTAAACTATAAAAAATATGTTTAATGCATTTTCACACTTGTAAGAAATAAGGATATTATTTGGTTAATGCAAGACTGCTAATAGTACCTGAAAGTAGACTCACTCCAAAAAAATTGTTTTTTTTTTTAATTACCTATCTTTGGTGATATGGAATAGGAAAAAAATCCAAATAGCTTTTGGTTTGGCTAAACTAAAAACAAAACCAAACAAAATCATGTTATTTGTGTTCCTGCTCTTAAGAATCAAAGGACAGAGCAGAAAGACTACTTTTCTTATTAGAATAAGATCCAATGGAATCTTATTCTAACCCACTGTGTGATGGAAAATGAGCTAATATGTTATAATCTGTGATAAATTTTGAAATATCAGGCTTTTTATGTGGAGTTTTAAATGATTAGTATTATTGTTCTTATATTTGATAGCCATGAAAGATATTGGCCTTTGCATTTATTAAATACATTAATTTTGAGATCTCAATGAGCAAATGATTTTGCTGAGACAAAAATGTATTATTTTCTATTTAAGATATGCATAAAAGTTAAAATTACACATGCTTTCTTAATTTAGAAAATGTTTTCATTTACCTCCGATCTGCCTAAGCTACTTAACAAAACTTACCATGAAATGAGAAGGTATTATAAAAATTAGTAAACAAGAAGTATATGTGTTTATGTACATAGTTATTTATAATGTTGTTGAAATCAGTTCTACTTTATGATTATGGTAAATCGCACACCAGGCTTAACCCATTTTCCCCAGTGATTAATGCAGCACCACTGAGATTTCAGAAGGTTGTTTTCTTAATTTGACTGGCCAGGAAGCATTTTCTCTGTAGAAAAACAGGTGTAAACATCAATACTCAAGATAGAGAGTGTGCTCATGCTGTTTTCTGGTGTCTCCAGTGTAGAGAATTCAGCAGGTAGAAGCTACAGATTGAGTAGGGCTATTTATCAGAAGTGAAGAACTAGGTAATGTTTGGTGTGACTCAAAGGCTTTAACTGAGAAAATGACAGGAAACTTTTTAATAGCAAAATAATTTGTCAAACACTTTGACTATATGGCGACTATGTGACACAAACATGTGAAATCAAACCCCAGCACAGTAATTACAGGTAATTTGGGAACTGTTTCTAATTTCCTTGCTGTGTAAATTATATGCCTATCTATTTTAGCCAAGATTTGACTCTCTGAGAATCTCACTGAGATTCTCATAGCTTGACACTGGCTATAATGTTTCAATATTGTCTATGCTATTCTTCATATTTTCAGCTAGTTATGAATGAAAAGAAGGAAGATTTGGGCATTAAACACTAAGCTATTTTTTTGTGTTCATTATTTTCTCTGTATTTGAATCTGCTATTAACTTTCGGCAACTTGACTAATCATAGATTGGAGATTAAATGTTACAGTTCAAGTGTATGTTCAGTAACGTCTCCTAGGTATGACATATTAAGACAAATCATAAACCTTTCAGAACATTGGGTTCCATGCTAGTTGACTCAATGCTTGTTAAAGACTCCTAGGTACTGCAAAATTCTTAGAAGTCGTTACCAGCTAATCAGGGTAAGAATTGCAAAACTCTAAACTGTACATTAACATCATTTGTGAGAACAGGAGAAGCAAAATAACAATAATAACAACAACTGGCTTCTTTTGTTTGTTTGTTTCTAAAGATTGCTCTCATCCTATTTCCTATCAGTAAGTTTTCCTAAAGAAAAAAGTCAAAAAGCATTTAACATGCATATATTCATTCATCATTAACATTTTGTTAATCTTATATGGTGGTATTTGTGTTTATTTCTGTATATGTCATTTCTTTGTTTACTTCTTTGACAAAGCATGTCATTTTTTGTTTTATCTATATGTATTTTGCTACTGCATGTCAAACTTTTAAATGATTCAGTGAACAAATGAATTCTTGTCATTTTAAATTTCACTGTAAATATTGTATACCACCTCCTTATTCTCAAACGTTGCTCCAAGTTTTTGCTTTGCGTTGGAGCATGAAAAAGAAGTGAAAAAAAAATGACAGGAACTGTGTGGTACAGTCAGTTTTGTACCTGATATTCTGTTAAAGCCTGTTAAAGTTAAACCTAAGTAAGAATTTATAATTTGAATCATTTGTGTTTCTCTTTTGTTTGCATGATATGATTTTGTTTTATATTTTGTTTTTTTCCACTCACCAGATGTTCCCAACACTTTGCTTCCCACTACTATCATCCCCTCCCTTACCACTGCAACAGTCACAACCACTGTAGCCATAACAACCAGCCCAACCACATCTGCAACAACCAGCAGCATCAGAGGTACAGTATGATTCTTTGTTATGGCCTGGAAAGCACATTAAATGGAGCTTTATAGAAGTTTTTTACAAGGGTAGAAAATTGAGATTCAATTTTATCTAATTATAAGAGGTAATCATCACCTAAAATACTAGCAGTTAGGGTTATCGGAATCGAATATGAAAAAAGATTGTACATTTAAAATTTTTTACTGTCACTTATGACCATTTCAAAAATATTCCAGAATATAGATTGAAAATACATGGTGCTGAACAGCATAGAACAAATTTAAAATGTGAATACGTGATGCAATTTTTGCCTTGTCTTGAAATGCAAACAAAGAAATAAGATATTCAAAGATGCAGAGGTAGCTTTTGCTTTTTTAAGATCCTAGTTTAAAGTTAATGACTCGCTATTCCTCTGCTACTAGCTTAAAATACTATGTTGAATTTGTTCTAAAATTGGCAGAGTCCATGAAGTCATTATAAACTATGCTGTACATAGAACTTTCAAGTAAATATTCAACATATATATCATCCTAAAGTGATTTGCTAAGTGAATCTACTTATTTTCTGAATAGAATATTCTGAAAGTAAATGTAAAATCAGCCAGTATTTGAATTGATATTTGGCTCCATAAGTAATTTCTAGTATCAATAGACAAATAAACACTTTTGTGGAAAGGAAAGCAACCTTGAAAGAATTGAGGTATCTTTAAGGGCAAAAGAAATAATTATGTTATTGTTGAGAAATATAAAAAGCATTCTTGAGCAGTCATTATGTAGCTAGTAGTTGATGAAGAAATAAAAACAAGTTTTGAAGCCATTATAGAAAAAGATGCTTTAAATTTAATTTCTACATAAGCAGTGTTCAGAGAGAATTTTGTCTTATTTAAGTCTGTCTGCTTCTTACTTATATGTGTTTTGTGTCACTTTGGCTATACTAATATGTGTTAAACTTAACAATTAACTTGAAATTCATGGGGACTTTACATTATTATATATAATTAAGTTGTACCAAGGATATGGTTAGCATTGTTTTCTTCACTTGTAAAAGTTGTTCAATTAGACTTTCTTTCTTAAGATTTTTATTAATTTTTGATATTAGATTGAGTTGCTAGCTTTGACTTAACTGTTGTAATAATCTTTCTTTCTCTTGTTTCAGAAAAAATTCTAATGTTTGATAATTATGAATTTTGAATAGTCATGTCAACTATATTATAAAATGTACAGTATTGATAACTAAATACATTTGATAGTAGCAGTTATAAGATTTCCCAGAAAGACCTAGGTTTATTTTTGTATGACTGAAAAAACTTTATTTGAGCTACATCTACAAATGAGAAAAGTTTGAAGATATTTTTCATAAAAATTTTTATAAAAATAGAAGAGACAATAAAAATAACAAAAATAAAGAATAAGTTAAAAAATCTTTATGATATATGAAATAAAAGGTGTCTAAACTTCTACTTTAATTTGTTATATTCTGCAAGGATTTTTACAAACAGTAATTCAAATTAACAATTATTACGTACTAACAAAATTTCTATGAGAATATTAAGTTCTGACTGTATAGACAAATCACTTTGACAGAAAAAAAGGGAGGTGTATTGACTTATTTTTTAAGATCCATTTGTAACACAAAAGACTAATAATAAATTATTCTGTCCTTCAACAAATATTTATTGAGTACATGGTATATATATATACACACACACACACATATATATATATATGGCGATATGCCAGACCCTGAAATTATGAAAATTATTTTTTGTGACTAAAATCACCAGCAATCAAATTAATACATTTACCCCAAAAAATACATGCTTGTGCTTAATCTTTACTGAAAGGTATTAATGTTTTTTTGGGAAAACCTTGCATCTGTCTTTTGGTTTTCTGAAAATAAATATATATTTGTGCATATATATATATATATATTTTTTAGTATTCTGCTTCAATGGACATATATATGTGTGTGTAGGTATCACACACACCATACACACACACACACACACACACACACACAAACACTATTAAGGACTAAAATAAGAGAAAAATATTTTATTTTATTTCAAAGTAAGTTAACATTTTGTATTAGTTCACATTGATCTTAAGTGGAATTTGAACTATGACATTTTAATTAGCCTATTAAAATGAAATCAGTTGTTTTCTTTTTCAGGTAAATTTACATTTTTTTTCAGTTTTCCTAGGATGTTTTTCTAAACTTTACACCATAGATACTTAAAGTGATTAAAAAGAATTAATCTTTTCCTCAAACACAGAAATAAGTAACTTCAAATGAGACACACACATGCACACAAAGTACATTTAAACCAATCCCTCTTTTTTTACTTAAGAGTTGAAAGTTAAATTTTTAGATGGCACAAAAATATGTAGAAATAGAGTACTTTGTAAACTTGACAATTCATATTATATATTTTATAAAGGAAAAATACTAGTGCTAATATTGAATGTTAGCCTAATGCCCATTTTTTCCTTCTATCTTCAACAAACATCTGGGGATTGGGGAAGTTACCAAGCTCACTTGCATCATTAATATTCTAATTTATTTTTGAGAGGGTGGAGAATTTATTCAGTACAAAAACAATGCTGAAAATTTTACACTCTATTCGTTTTAAGTTACGCAATAGTCCTCTTTGTGCATTACCTATGAAATTACAGATTTTAGAAGGAATTATATTTGAACAGAATTCATTTATTTATAAGTTTGTGAAAGACGGCTAAAATTATGCTTAAGAGGGGATCATAGTAAGAATATATTGCCTAAAAAAGCTGAGAACTAAAGAGAAGAAATATTTTCAGCCTGCAATTTTTTTTAGTTGATTTACTTCACTTCTTTCTCCTATTCAATAATTTGAAGTAAACTAAATATATTTGCTTTTATTAGGTTTAAATTGCATTTCTTCAAATTTCATAAACTATAGCACTTATGTTCATATATTTAACAAATGATCACAAATGAATCATTGTTAATATCTACATTTACACTTTTACAACTCCTATTATTGCTGAATTTTCCATTCTGTGATATGATAAGTATCCAATTTAAAATAAATTTAAAGAATCACAGTTATATCTATATTAAAAATCAAGATGAATTGGAGCAAAAGAAACTGTTTTAAAATCATTAAAGTCATAACCTTGAGAATTCGCACATCTCTTCAGTTTGTGTCTAAAATGTATCCCTGCTGAGAGGAAGAGGAGCTTCAACCACATGAAGTAAAAACAAGCAATTAGCAATGTCCTGTTACAAATAAGGTGTTAAAATACAGAGAAGGGAACCAGCTTAGCAGTCTTTGGAAAAACAAAGAATAAATGAGCCCCAGAGAAATCTTTGGGTATGAGTTTTTTGTTCTTTTGTTTACAAGACTTTTGGTCTTGAATGGTGAACCAAATTAAGCCTCAGTGTTTTTTCATCAGAAGAATGAGAAGCACTTAATTCTCAGGGTCTTTAGGATTAGATAACACGTAGAGTTATGAAAACATAATCAGTACTCAATATATGACAGAATTAATGTTTGGTTCTTCTTAGTAAAACAAACATATTTACATGCAGTAGCATCACACAATTAATGAAATGGTAGGGTTTTTCCTTATTAGTAATTATAGTTTTGCTTGCATCATTAATGTTATATGTAATTATAGTTTTAATTCTAGCAAAATTTTTTGGTGTTAATTCACTGATCATTTTTTAATTTCAAATTTATTTTTGTTGATAATATGAAAAAAATTAGATGAAATGGTACTAGAGCATATGGAACCTGTATATCTATCTACCATCTATCTGTTCTTCGAAGTATAATAGTTCATAAACTTTCCATGAAGTTTAAAATATACTTGATTTATATAGTTTTAATTCTGCTTTAGGAAATTGCAGGATTTTTTTTGATACAGTAGCCTAATTAACTTTATCATTCAGAAGACATATATTTATACATATACTTACTTATAAACATCACTTTTTAGTTCACTGTAATAATTTTTAATGAATTAAATATAATAATTTGTAAAATAGTTCCAAATGACTTGATGTGATTTCTAGTATAAGCATTATTTTACCATTTGATATTTAATTTGATAACATTTTTCATTTTTATTATATAATATGAATTTCATAACCAAGTCATAATCTAGTAATCTTTAGTATCACTCTCATTTTATAGATGATAATATTGTTGTTAAAAATCAAGAGATATATATGAGATATAATGACAAATATAAGTGGTTATATCTATTTATTATGATTTTTTAAAAAATAAGAATTCATAACTTAACCTTTTATACTTAAGACAAGAAAACTCCCAAATTACTCCTTGATATCTGTTTCTTTCTATGCAAGACTCTAAATGTGCTAAATGTAGAGATAAGCCATGATATGGAAATAAGATGATATCCAGTATACCCTCTGTCCTTTTAGTAAGAGTATGTGTGTTCAAATATATAATATATTTCAATATATCAGATAAGAAAATTTTCTCACAGTAGTGGTTAAATTATTTATTCAATCCTTGTAAAAATTCAAATGGCTGTTGGTTCACACACTGATTTGGTTTCATATCAGATTTTGAAAGGGCAAATTATTATTTATCTAATAATTTTAACAAATTGATTAATGAGGTTAATTGCAATGAAATTTTAGTTCAAAATGGTATAACAACAACAAAAAAAACAGGATTTTTTTTAATTTAAGAAATTAAATATTATCAAACTATCTAAAACCAGAGTAATACTAATGAAACTCACAAAATTTAAAAATTTACACTTCATTCTTCACAATTTAATTGCACATTAATTGTCTTAGTCTGTTTGGGCTGCTATAACTATCAAAAACCAGGTGGCTTATGAACAATAAATGTTCCTTTCTCACAGTTCTGGAGGCTGGGCAGTCCAAAATCAAGGTACAGATTAGGTGTCTGGTGAGGGCCAATTCCTCACAGAGGAAAACTTCTACCTGTATCCTCACATGGTGAGAGGGGCAAAGCAACTCTCTGGGGCCTCTTTTATAAGGGTACAGGTCATGTTTACGAGGACTCCACCCTCATGATCTAATCACTTCCCAAAGGACATACCTCGTAATATCATTACCTTAGGAGGTAAGGATTTCAACATGTGAATTTTGAGGAGGACACACACAGTCAGACCATAGCATTTCATGGCATATGTTTAAAAAGGTAACATTAAGTAAAATGTTTTAAGCAATTTATGTAGAACAGAATAAATTTTAGCACACATCTAGAATAAATATAGCTCCAGTCTAGACATTATAGGCCCACAATTTTTAGCCCATGTGATACCACTGTATTGTTAAATCATGTGAATCATAAAACTTAGTTATTTAAATGTGTATGAACTTAGGGATCTGTTTGTGTCAGTATAATCCTAAAACATTACTTTCTGAAAGAACTTAATAAATGGCTACTTTTTCTTTCTAAAGACTTTTTGAAGCAATCTTAATGAATTGTAAAAAGCATCATGTACACCAAATTGAGTTATATAAACTGAAAGTAAAATTTTCTTAATTATTTTCCTTATGCCAGAATAGAGAAATGGAGATGAATGCTCAAATTCTACTCATATTTAATGTGAGCATTGTTAATGAGCCACAGTTGCCTAAGATGTGGATTATGAAAGAGTATTACTTGTATGCAGATTCCTTTACTTCAGTTGCTATTTCATTTCCATGATTTCAAAATAAAATAAGCTAAATTAAAGTAAACACAACATGACACATATGTACTTCAAATTACTGTCTAAAGCATTTATTTCATTAAGTCAGGTTAAAAAGCAATAATGATCTGGTCTTACTTTTATTCTCTAGCTCCTTTATATCAAAAGAAAATACAGTCTACCTTTGTTTAATTTTTATTTGGCTTCATTAATGTGTCCCCTCTTTCCCTTTTTGGTGTAGATGCTTCAAAAAAAGAATACAAAACAATAAAGAAACATTTATCAAAATAAAATAAAAAGAAATCCAGCACTGAGAAGGAATGAATGGAGTAAAATTATTGTACTTCTGAGTTAGTCACTATAAATGTACTCAAATAGAGCATTTGGAATGGTAGAATATATCATCTTGACACGCTTAAATCCCAAAGTGTGAAAATCAAGAAGTTGTTTATGAGCTTTTATTATGAGTGTTTAGCTATTAAAAATCTTTCTGGTTTTATTGTTGGTAATAAAACACAATTTTCACAGCCTTGTGTGCTTTTAAAAATTAAGTGTCAATATGTTGGGGTTTTTTTTACTTGACAAAAATTAAGTAATAATTCAGTATCCAGATGGTCCATATAGAAAAATCTGCTTATCTGCAAAAAGATTAAATTCTATATTTAGGCTGTAAATGTAGCTAAATTTCCATTAGTCTTTTAGAAAAACAATTATTATATGAGGTTGACTCAGGTTTAAAGTTAAGTATGTAAAACATAGTTCATAGTGAAAACAAGAAACTTACTTGGAAAGAACAAGCAATATGTTGGAGGCACATTCAACCTTCCTGCACATACCATATTGTTAATGCTTGTGGATTGGCTGTAGGCTGCATGTGGGTAGGAATGCTGGCTGGGGGTCCAGGTATTTTTCAGTCAGCTATGGACCTGAACATTTGAATAATTGCAATGTGTCAAGTTATGTCATTCCAAGTTAGCACAGAATGCTAAAGCGGTTCTATTTTAGTAGACCTTATTCGGAATACGAAAATATATCACCTATAATATGTAACTATTTCCAGAACTAAATGGAGCATTTACCTTTGGCTTGTATGAAGTTGAACTCTGGCAAAATTTCAAAATCCTTAAATATTTACTTATTTATTTGCAGCATTTGGGAAATATTTAGGAAAAACCTGTATTTATATTTTTTTCCAATACCACCTATCAAGGGAAGAAGAACATTTGCTCTGTTCTATTTTCTAAGGGCACTCTTGTGGCTTATATATTTTAAAACATGAAACATTTTTAAGAGTTTCATTTTAAGTTTTTTTTATTTCTTTGGCTTACATCAATTTAAACAGAAATCTATGTTCCATTAGTTTACATTTCTTTTGAGTGAACAGGTCTACTAGTAGTTTTCATTTCTATACATTTAGAAGTATCCGAATTGATTTTATAGTAATGATTTTGATTTAATACAATCTAATAATATATACATATTTCCTGCAAATAACCTCTAAGAAAGAAAAACATGTTACTTAGTATATATCATTTTATTGAATTAATTTTTATATAATGTGCATATTTATATAAATAATAAACTAAATTGTTTCATAATTTCAGAAAGCACCTTGCTTATAAAATATTGAGACTAAAATGAGTTACATATTATTGGGATACTAATCTTTTTTATATTTTAAATGCATGTCTACATGTATGAATAAATGCATTTCTAGAACATCTCTAAAATTATTTTAAAAATCATTAATAAACTAAACTGGTTGTATCTTTCTTACTAACCAGTGAATTAAATTTATGAGCCATGCCTTTGAAGCTGAAAAGATTGCTGGCACTGCCCTTGCTTCTTTGACACTCCACATGAAACACAGTTAATAACCTCCTGTATAAGCTTGGTGAAACACAGAATTGATACTAATTATGCCAACTTTGGGATAGAAGGTGACCTTGACTTCAGCTAGAACTTTCTGCCAGGCCAATAAATAAGAGCAAATGCCACAAAGCATGACTTCTGAGAAGGGTCTAATACAATCTATTAACTTTGGGGAGTTCATGGAATTGCAATAAGTGCTCAGATAATTGTAATATTTTAAAACATCCCCGGCTTCAATAATACAGTAGTTTCCTATTTCTCTAGACTTCAAATAATCTCTCATTAGCTTTCTACACTTATTTAAATTAAGCTGCGGCCAGAAAATTAAAAGCTACTTGATGCAAAGTGTGTATAAGGTGACAACAAGGCAAGGAGACAGATTTTTCTGAATCACTTCTGAAATGTGTACATAACATTTATACAATTTTAGTATCAGAACCGCTTATGGTGAAGCTATGACAACACTGTTTCTTAAATGAAAAATGTCTTTATAAAGTGATTGAGAAAAACGACTAAGAAAAAGCAGTTGTCCCAGTAAGTCCACAGGTTTAAAGTGTTACAAAAACCTGTCAAGACCAACGATGTGTAGCAGTTTCGCTGTTAAACCCAAACTAAAAATTTGAATTTAACTGCTTATAAAAGAATGAGTCAATAAAGTTACATAAATGCTAACAGATGAGTAAAAACATAAATTAAACTTTCTTCACCAGTATTGTTTAAAGAATTACATTAGTGTTGAGGGAATTCTGTTTAAAACGTTTAGTATAATAAATGGAAATACCTAATTTAAGTCCAGTTATTTTTCATCTTAAAAAAAGAGGTGGACTTAAATTTTCCCAGAACTATTTTCATTACTCACTAGTAAACAAAGAATGCTGAGCAATGCGTGTTTAAATGTGAAAAGACAAAGCAACTGTGAACTAACATGAGAAATTACGTTAGACTCATTGAGAGAGGTATTTTTTCAAAAGCCTTTGAACCAACTTTGATGTCTAAAAATCAGATTTTATGACAAACAAGTGTAATGCTATTCTGGAGTAGTCTGGGTTAAACTGGATAAGATACTATGGTCTTAATGATCTTTTTTCTTTTTCCTTTAAGTCACATTCTTTAAATATGAATTATAAGCTCCTTTCCCCATAGATAGTGTGTTACTCAGTATATTAGCAGGAAACTAATGGCAGTCTCAAAAGGGTGTAGCCAAAGAATGTTTAATAGGAAGGCCTTTAACAGAAGTATGGGCAGAGTTTGGAGAACTAATAAAGTATGGAGAAACACAAGAGAACTAGCAACAGTAAGATGCTATTATCAGCACTAGACCAAAAGAGCCAAAGGAAGCGAATGGGGTTATCCTACCCAGAAAAGAACTGGAGCCAGAAATGGTACAGCTTAAAAAGAGCAGCAAAGGACACAGCTGATATTAGAGCTTCAACAATGTGAGGACATTGGGGGTGAGGGAATAAATATCAGACCTCTTTCAACTGCGGACTTCTAATATCCTCTGAATCTCTCCGAAAATCAGAGATCAAGGAATATGGATGAAGAAATTCAGAGAAATCAGCTTCCCAGGGCACAGAGCAGGGCAAAACAGGATGGAGGATGGATTTGGAAACTAAATGGAGAATGAAGAACCAAGATATATGTGCTTCAAATACACCATCTAATTTGTTTACTCAGGGTGGTTAGGTGTCAGATTTTATTTTAGTTTTAGATTTTTTTCGTAGGCATATATTAGAAAACTAAAATGGAAAACTAGTAACAGAGCTAGTAATGGTGGTAAATGGCAGCCATCACAATTCACTTTAGTGCAGACAGTTCTCACTGCAATGGTTCGATTTAAGATTTTGCGATTTAACCATGGTGAAAAAGCAATATGCATTCAGTAGAAACCACACTTTGAGTCCCCATGTAGCCATTGTTTTTCACTTTCAGTGCAATATTCAATAAATTACATGAGATATCCAACACCTTTTCATAAAATAAGCTTAGGGGATTTTGCTCATCTGTAGGCTAACATTAGTATTCTGAGCACCTTTGAGGTAGGCTAGGCTAAGCTATGATGTTTGGTAGGTTAGGTGTATTCAGTGCCTTTTCAACTAATGATAGTTTGAACTTAACAAAAGTTTTGTCTGGACATAACTCTATCATAGTTTGAGGAGCATCTGTATGTAATTTCCTTTTCCAGGCTACAAATGGGAAGAGACAGACACTCTAGATCATAGAGGATCCATTGTGAAACTTGATAGGCCGGGCTTTGTTATTAGATACAAAGAAATCTAAAAAAAAAGCCAAAAAACTATTTTTTGTCATTTAAATAACCCACTTTCCAAGAGGATGCATTTGAATTTCGATGTGAGGAATACCCCATCTGATTCATTGAGTAGTGAGACATTCCTCTTTTAAAATATACTCAAATCTACTTGTATGGATGCAAGCTATTTCTTTTCATTCAAAGTAAGAGCTTTGAGAATCTTGGCTGCAAGAGGAAAAAAGTTCTCAAATGAGATATCTGTAAGTTAATAAAAACTAATACAGATATATCTTATGAATTTTCTATTAAAGGGATTTTAGTGTCACATACAAGTAATTTTTATTCCCGAGATAATAGCTTTTCAGAAAATAAAATCATTTTCTTGAGAGAAGATTTTAGAAACAGCAATTATAGTTCTTAATATATAGCATGATTTACCTGTCTTTGATGTTTTTAAAGTATGTGTACATTTTTAATTCAGTCAAGTTGACAGATAGAAACCATGTAAAATAAGAACAATTTAGCTTGCTTTTACTATGAGGTATATCTGTTTATCTGTATTACAGTTTGTGTCCTCTGTATTTTACCACCGACAGATCATAAAGTTATCTTCAGAGTGAGATTTTAGAACAGTTTCTAAAAAGTCTAAGAATGATAATCTAATTTTCTGATATTTTTAGATACCTTATCCCCAGCCCTAAGAGTTAACTGGAGCACTGCTTCTCAAAGTTCTATTTTAGGGAACTAAAATGCAAATTTTCATACACTTTTCTCTTAGTCCTGCCAGGTTAAATCCAGATATATTACATCTTGAGTTCAAGTCAAAAGAAAGGAACATGCAAATGAGAGGGAAGTTCTAACAGTTCATTTTACTTCCTTAAATTTATATTTTTTAAAATTTCTCTATTGAATATTTGACAATATATCAGTATAGGATTTTTCTATGTTACTATATGAATGTAGTATTCATAAAGTATCTTTTTAAATGAAATGAGGCTTTACTAAAAACTAAAAATAGTATGAAGCACAATATAAATGTGTACTTACTGTTTCACTGCTTAACAATGAGTACCACATCTGAACTCAACATGAGATATTGAAAGCAATTTCTGGGGGCACAATAATTGGTGTCATCCTGATTTAACTTCTGAGCATGTGGTCTTGAACAAGACAATTCATTTCTACATGCTCCAGTGGTCTACATGAATTCCAAGTAGTTTCTCAATTCTTGAATTCTGTAAAATGCGATCTGCATATTTGAGTCCTTCATTAGAATTTCAGGGATGAATATATTTCCTTTGTTTTTCAATCAGAACTTGTGAATAAATTCATTTTGCCATTTGAAATGATTTAAATGATTTCCTTAACATAATTCCACACTCTTAACTCATTTATGTTAGAAAATTCTGAAAAGCTAAAAGACAAAAGATGAACTATTAGACTCTAATCAATTTATGGCCATTTTGTCCCTGTTTTCTGGCCATATGCCCATCTCTATTCCAATCACTTCCATGTGTACAGTCATTTCCCTCCATTTTTTTCTCTTAAAAACCTTTGTATACCTTAAAATGATTCTTTCTGTAAAACTTCCAACTTACATTATGATAGTAAAATAAATATTGAGTTCTAGCCATGATGTTCCTAAAATTAATCTATATTATTCATTTTCACACTTCTCTGAGTCCAGGTCCCTGCAGATCAACCACATTGTAACTAAATGAATGTTCTCAGCTTAAACAAACATTCTCATACTGTTCTGTTGGAATTTAAGACTGAATCATTTTGATTGAATCAAAACGATTATAGAAAGATAAAATGGCTAAGAGCATGGCTTCTAGACTCAAATTATCTGGGCTCTTATTTCCACTTTGCCTCCTATAAGCAGTGTATCCTTTGCCTCAGTTTCTAGATTTAAAAACTGCAGACAGTAATAGTATCAACCTTATAATATAGCTTTTAAAATTAAATGTATTTGTGCATTTAACTTGCTTAAAACAATGCCTGCCTCATAATATTGTGTCAGTTTTTATAACAATTATTCATAATTTTCTTAAAATTCACCAGCCAAACAATACAGGATAAAAATCACTTTGTTCTTTTGTGAATATCAACGAGATTAACTAGCAACTGCTAGGTGAAGGCTATAATCCATAGTAGATAGGCTATCCTTTAAAGCCATGCAAGTTTTCTTTGAAATCTAAAACTTATGAATATGTTATGTGATTTAAAGTGAATAGGTAAGTGTGGCACAATATGCCACTCCAAAAAAATGCCATTTTGACATAAAGATAATTTTGAATTGAAAACACTTGAAAAACAGAAGATACAAAAGAGACACTGACTTTCCCCTTTCTCCCTATACCAGAAGAAAAGAAACATTCTATCACCAGAGATAGAAGATAAAATGTCCATATGAAAGATGCCCTTCCTTATAGCAGAAGAAAAGAAACGTACTTGTCACTAGAGACTGGGAGTTGAGAAAAATCTATACAAACACACCTTGTTAAAATAACTCCTATCTTTCTTAACTTCCCCATACATTTTGGTTATTTTTTGTTTGTTACTATTCATTTTTTTCAACCTACTATGAAAGTGTTTGGGCTTTGCCATGTCTCTGGGTCCTCATTTACTTATGAGGACTTTCGTGTACATGTAAAATAAAATCTTTATGCTTTTCTTCTGTTAATCTGATTTGTGTCAACTTAATTTTCAGGATTGATGACCTTAAGAAGGTAAAAGTAAAGTTTTGCCTGACCTACAGTATGATAAAACAGAATCTCATAATTCCTAATTATTCAATTCCATCAGATCAGTTATCAAATGAAAAACATAATTTTTAAACAAAAGCAATCCATTTATAATTAATATTCCTTACCAAATATTAATACTGGTATTGCAATGCGTAAGCTAAAAGAATGGTCTTCAGTATCAGAAATATCTAGTTTAGAAGCCAGATGAATGACAATGCAAGTTACACTTTAAGCTTTAGTTTCCCCATCTCAGTAATTTATTTATAAGATTATTATAGGCATCAAAATAAATAATGATTCAAATTTTTGTCTTTGACATGTGTGATATTCTAAATATGGGGAGTTATACAAATATGTTGAAGCTATATATTTAGCTTCAATAATTTGGATTTCTTGATATCAGGTGACATTTTTAATGTTAAAATACATTTTGTTATCATTCAATATAATTAATTTGTAAATTTCATATTCACCTTTAATATATTGGCCTATGAAGGCACTTAGCTTAAAACAACCCATTGCTAAATCCAATTGATTAAAATATATTTAAACTCCTCCAGTAAATTAAGGAACTGTATAAAATATTTGGAGTATTAGCTAAAAACATTCAAAGTTAGATATATCACATTAATTTGTTAAATTATAAAAAAGTTAAGCTTCCTACTAATTTAAAACATTTTCATATATTTTTTATTTTAAATGATTGTTCATCACAGATAAATTGTTTCTTAAATGTTAAGCAAAATGAAAGAAAAGATTATTCGTTATACTACATTCTTGAGATAGTTATAAACTCTGCTTCATTTTGCAAATATTCTCATAGAGATTTTATTTTAAATATATTTATGCATGTTGCTTATACAAAAATTATTGATGTGAAACATACTATTTTGCATTTTATCACTTTTATATTATGATTATCTTACTATGTCAATTATTATAATTCCATATCTCCTTCAATTTTTTATTGTGTTTAACTGATCTTCCTCTAAATATGAAAACACTAATATAAAGGAGTAATTCTATTTCTATAAATTCATAAACATTATAATTTTCATAGCAATTTTTTGCAGTTAGGTATCAAACTATAGCAAAACATTAAAATACAGGTAAGTTTATATTTCCAAATATATATTTAAAATACAAGCATACTTCAGAGATTGTGTGGGTTAGGTTCCAGACCACTACAATAAAGTCAATATTGCAATATGTGAGACACCTGAATTTTTTGGCATGTAAAAGTTATGTTTACACTATACTGTAGTCTATTAAGCGTGCTATAGGATTATGTCTAAAAAAACAATGCACATACCTTAATTCAAAATACATTATTGCTACAAAATGCTAATGATCATATGAGGCTTTCAGGGCGTTAGCTGTCTTTTTGTGGTGGAGGGTCTTGCCACCATTTCGATGGTAGCTGACTAATCAGGATGGTGATTGCTGAAGGTTAAGGTGGCTATAACAATTTCTTAAAAATAAAACAACAAAATTTACTGAATTCATTATTTCTTTCCTGAAATATTTCTCCTTAGCAAGTGATACTGTTTGGTAGCATCTTACCAACAGTAGAACTTCTTTCAAAATTGGAATCAATCCTCTCAAATCTCGCTACAGCTTTATCAGATAAGTTTATGTAATATTCCAAATCCTTTGCTGTCATTTCAACAATGACCTAGACATCTTCACCAGGAGTAGATTCCATCTCAAGAAATCACTTTCTTAGCTCATCCATAAGAAATGACTCCTCATCATTAAGTTTGATCATGAGATTGGAGCAATTCAAGCTCTGTTGTTAATTCTAGTTCTCTTGCTATTCGACCACATCTGCAGTTACTTCTTCCATTGACTTTCAGCATCTCAAAGTCATCTATGAGGATTGAAATCAATTTCCTCTAAACTCCTGCTAATTTTGATTTGATCTCTCTCCAAGAATCACAGATGTTCTCAATGCCATCTAGAATAGTGACTCCTTCCAGAAGATTTTCAATTTACTTTTCCCAGATCCGTCAGAGGAATCACTATCTATGGCAGCCATAGCCTCACAAACTGTATTTCTTAATAAGACTTGAAAGTCAAAATTACTGCTTAATCCATGGGCTGCAGACTGGATGCTGTGGTAGCAGGCATGAAAACATTATTCATCTTAGACATCTCTGTCAGAGCTCTTGAGTGACTAGGTGTGTTGTCAATGAGCAGTAATATTTTGAAAGAAATCTTTTTTTCAGAGCAGTAAGTCTCAACAGTAGACTTAAAATATTAGGTAGAACATGCTTTAAACAGATGTGTTATCATCTAGGTTCTGTTATTCCATTTCTTGAGAACAGGCAGAGTAGACATAGCATAATTCTTAAGCATCTTAGGATTTTGAGAATGATAAATGAGCATTGTCTTAAATTTAGAGTCACCAGTTGCATTATCTCCTAACAAGAGAGTCAGCCTGCCCTTTGATGCTTTGAAGCCAGGCATTGACTTTTCCTCTCTAGCTATGGTAGTCCTAAATGGCATCTTCTTCCAATTTGAGGCTGTTTTGTCTATACTGAAAATCTGTCATTTGATGTAGCCACCTACATTGATGATCTTAACTGGATCTTCTGGATAACTTGCTGCAACTTCTTCACCAACACTTGCTTCACTCTGCACTTTTAATTTATGGAGATGGATTCTTTCCTTAAACCTCGTGAACCAAGCTATTGTTAGCTTCACACTTTTATTCTGCAGCTTCCTCATCTCTCTCAGCCTTTGTAGAATTGAGGAGAAATAGAGCTTTGTTAACTTTGGCTTTGGCTTAAGGAAATGGTGAGGCTGATTTGATCTTCCATATAGAGTGCTAAAACTTTCTCGGAATTAACAATAAGAATGTTTTGCTTTTTTATCATTCATGTATTCGCTGGAGTAGCACTTTTAATTTCCTTCAAGAAAATGCCTTTTGCATTCACAACCTGACTACCTATTTGGTGCAAGAGGCCTAACTTTCAGCCTATCTTGGCTTTTGACATGACTTTTTCACCAATTTTAATAATTTCTAGCTTTTGATTTAAAGTAAGAGATATGCAGTTCTTCATTTCACTTGAACATGTAGGGGCCATTGTAGGGTTATAAATTGGCCTAATTTCAATATTGTTGTGTCTCAGGGAATAGGGAGGCTTGAGGAGAGGAAGGGGTGGTGGGAGTTGGGGGGAGGAATGGCCAGTCAGTGGATCAGTCAGAACACATACATTTATTAGGTTCACGTTCCTGTGTGGGCATGATTTGCAGTGCCTCAAAACAATTGCAATAGTAACATCAGAGATCGCTTATCACAGATCATGATAACAGATATAATAATAAAGGAAAAGCTTGAAATACTGGGAAAATTAACAAAATGTGACACAGAGACATGAAGTGGGCACATGCTGTTGGAAAAATTGTAGTGACAGACTTGCTCAGTGCAAGATTGCCACAACCCTCTTTCCATTTACAAAAAATACAATATTTGCAAAGCAACAATGGTTATAACTTTTTAGAGTACAATATAATTACAATGTCCAATGAATGTTGTGGTAAAATAATATTTTACCTATTTACTTAGTGAGGTAATTTAACCAAAACTCCATATTTTTATAAAATATAAATATGTCAATAATTTATTTTTCAATACATGATGAAATATACAGATTTTGGAAAGTTCTTATTTTTTAATAGTCACACTAGTACTGATTTACAAATAAAGTGTGAGATCTACATTGTAATCATGACAGAAAATCAGTAAAATTGATTTACTACATAATATTAAAGCATTCAACCTAAAACCTTATTCTTGCTTAAGTGACAGTCAATATAATGTAATGATATATTTATCACATGCTCAGTTTATCTGCCACACTATCTCTGAATAACTTTGCAGTTATTTGGAAAATTAAGAATAGTAAGGCAGGGTGTGGTGGCTCACGCCTGTAATCCTAGCACTCTGGGAGGCCGAGGAGGGTGGATCGTTTGAGCTCAGGAGTTCGAGACCAGCCTGAGCAAGAGTGAGACCCCGTCTCTACTAAAAAATAGAAAGAAATTATCTGGCCAACTAAAACTATATATATAGAAAAAAATTAGCCGGGCATGGTGGCGCATGCCTGTAGGCCCAGCTACTCGGGAGGCTGAGGCAGGAGGATTGCTTGAGCCTAGGAGTTTGAGGTTGCTGTGAGCTAGGCTGATGCCACGGCACTCTAGCCAGGGCAACAGAGTGAGATTCTGTCTCAAAAAAAAAAAAAAAAAAAAAGAATCGTAGAACAGAATGATAAAAGCAAACTTCAAAGCCATATAGCCTACCTTCTCCCCTATATTCTAGGTGAGGAAATGGAATTTCAGAGAAAAGAACAGAGTAACTTATGACTGTACACCATTTGGTGCTATAACAAAATCTAAAATAATATTCTGTTGAATCATTTCTTTTCTTTCAGAATGATCCATGATAGGTATTCTTTTCCCATATAAAATGACATTAATTGACATAGTCTTATTTCATACATAGTTCAAATTACATGATTCAGGAAAAGGAGATTGAAGAAGAAATTTTAAAAAATAAAATATTGTAAGATTTTGTTCATCTGAAACATCTGGATACTGTAAAACAGATCAAAATTTGAGGATTTATATTCTTTTGATATACTTTCAATCAATGCCATTAAAAATCATTGCTCATTAAACCTGGAAGAGCCTTTTCAAGTTAAAAGTTTCCATTTTTTCATTTACTGATGATCATACAGCTAATTGCAAAATAAGAACTAAAATTCACACACGCATAATTTTATTTACTGTATTGTGCTTCCTTCTAAATATATGACAGTTAATTTATAAAATTAAATCAAGAAAAACAAAACATACACTCTAAATACTTTTACCAAGACACCTCTAAATATATAGAGGTCTTATTAATATTCTTTTAAGTATACATAGATAACAGACTTGACCTAATTAAAACTTTATCCTTCTGAAATATTCTGAGTAACTTTATCATTCTTTTTCATCCAATTCAGCAAATATAATTTATATAATATTTTCTATACATCTCTACCCTAACCTGGTTGGAAGCTTATTTTTAAATCTGAAAAAAAAAAAACCACAACAGTTATTGGATTAGTTATTTTACTGTCTTTTCCTAAACATCTCTAGTTTTAGTGATTCATTAACCGAGTCTTAAAACAAGATCAAGAATATTTATTTTAATATCTTTGAAAATCCTATTCTTACACTTTCAATAATTCTCAGTAACTTTCTCTCCTATCCCAGTCCTAGCCCTGAAAGCCTCATCTTATCATCAGAAGTGCTAAGTAATACATCGGTCAGTGTAGAGTTGTAATTGCTTTGTCTTCCATAAACTACTACTCTGGAATTTATTCAAGGTCAACGCTGTCACTTTCGTCTCTTCGTGCAGTTTGGCTTTATAATGAAAGTGTTCTGTTTAAATTACACCTGAAGGTTTAGGTGTTCCAAAACTAAAAGGGATCACTTGTAATGTTTAATCTCTGAGACATGCACAAAGAAAGCACATAAACATAATTACCTGAGCAAAGAATTAATTTAAGCCTGCAGAATGCTCTCGATGAAAGCTTTTTATATTATTTGCATAACTTTAACTTAATTTTGTTATACCATACCATCTCCTTATTTGTCCATAATCTATAAACTAAGGGACATAATTATGCATGCAGGAATTGTAAAGTACTATAAATATATATTTCTTTCATTACTGTCTTGTTTTAATTCTTTTCCTCAAACTACTGCTAGCCAGGAATCAATGATTTTTTTTGTTTGTTTGTTTTTTACTGGGAAAAGGAAAACATTAATATTCTAAAAAAATACCAAATAAAAAATAATTATTGCTCATTGTTAAATGACCTATTTAAAATTTAGTTAATTGGATATATACCCCACTAATATTTGATTAATATTGGATGTCATTGATGTAATTGTGTAATTGTGTTACAATAGTGTAAAATGGAGACAAGGTGATTTCTTTTTATATTTCCTACACAATTTATCTTTAGTTCTTTGCTTTTTTGAACATTCCATCTAGGAAAATGAGTTTAGTTTGGAGAAGGGTCTTAATAAGAACAAAACTTTGGAATAGTTAGCAAATGCCATAGTCTGATTTCATTTTGGTCAGGAAGAAACTTAATAATATTTCAATAAATCCAGTGAAATCAGGCTCTTAAAAGAAGCAAATGTGTCATTTATCATCTATTCATTCTACAAATATTTTTGACCCATATTTTGCACAGAACATTCAGTATGAAAAACAGAATGCAAGGTCCACTTTTCATCAAGAAGGATCACCAGACTTAAAAGAAGAGGAGAGGGAAGAGAATATTAGTAGGAGGTTTTGAAATAGAGTGATCCCACCAGACACAGACAGTGTTAGCATAATGAAAATGTTTGAGTAGTTGGGGGAGGCAATGTGGATAGAAAAATATAGATTCATAGTTTTTGGAAATAGCATGTTATGTTTTTCATTTCTGTTTTGAAGAAACTGTTTTCATACTTTGATAAAACCAAGACTTATGTTTTATTTTTTTCTGTAGCTAATTTTCTAAATTTTGATACCTTTATGATGATTCTGGTAGTTACAATTTTGTCCTTTCTGGAAACATGGGGAATAGTGCTTCCCTAGCTCCATGAATATTATCTTTATGTGCAAGATGCATGTCTTCAAACACAAATAGGAATTGGATATGTAAAAGAAGAAGGAAAACACAGCAAAAGTATGTAAAGAGAGTATTACACATATGGTTTGTCTAGAATCAAACAAAATAAAAGCAATAGTGAAAGATAAATCTTTATATATTCAGCTACATACCTATTGATTGAATACATAGTTATTCTATGAATAAGAAGGGATAAATTATAAGAAATTTGGAAGTTCACATTTAAAAGTTTAGAGTTTATTCAGTAAGCATGAAAAATAATTTAAATAAAATGATGAAAGTTTACATTAGGCTTTTGAAAGGTCACTCTGAAATGATATGAGAGATGGGAGACTGAGGAAGAAAGGAATGACAAGAAACCATTGAAGAATTCTAGGTTATTAATGATGAGGACGTGAAGAAAGACAGTGGCCAAAGGCATGGTGAAAAGGGAATTATTTCAAGATATTTGAGAAAGTAAAATTGGCAGATTCTGTAACTTATTTGGCAAGAGATTTTATTTTAAAGAGCAGAGATAACCAAAGAATGGCTGCTAGAATTTTAGCTTAGGTTACAGGATGTTTGGTGCAATTTCTCAATATATAAGCAGTAAGTGTTTTAGAGAAAAAATGATGTGTTACATTTAAACATGTAGAGTTTGAAATCCCTTCGCAACAGCCAAGTGAAGATGTCTAATTAACAGCTAGGATAGAGGATATATTATCTAGGATAGAAATATAGATTTTTTTTACTGACACTTCTACTGATAAAGGGAAGCCATAGAGGAGAAATATAACTTTAATAAAATGTTTAAATAAGTAAGGAAAGAATGCTAAAGTTTATATCCTGTTATTCAAGAAAAAAAGCTTCTAAACTTTTTGTTGAAAAATGCAAAGGTGCAAAGGCGTGACCAGAGTGGTGAGATGACAGCCAAGAGAAAGAGGTGTCATACAAATTTAGGGAAGAAAATTCTTGGGAGTTACAGCAAGATCCATAGTGTCACATAGTTCAGAGAGGCCAAGTATGGTAACATGTGAAAACTACTTATTTAAATTTTACAGAGGGAGTGTTTGAAGAATTTAGAAAAAGCAGCTTTAATGAAGTGATTTGGTAAAAGACTGCAGGACATGGGAAGTGAATGGGGCAATAAAATGAAGAGAAAGTCAGCAATCTATTATTTCAGGAATGTTGTTTGCACACAAAAGGAGAGCTAGATATAAAGCAGATAGACAACAACATAAAGTCAATTAACATTATTGAAGGGTGGTATAAAGTAAGCATTTTCTTTTCCTTCTTTCTTTTTTTCTTTTTTTTTTTTTTTTGTGCAGAGTCTAGCTCCTTTGCCCCAGGTATAATGCAGTGGTATCACATAGCTCACTGCAAACTCAGATACCTGTGCTCAGGTCATCCTCCTGTCTCAGCATTCTGAGCAGTTGGAACTACAGGCGCGCCACCACACCCAGCTAATTTTTCTATTTTTAGTAGAGATGGGGTCTGGCTCTTGGTCAGGCTGCTCTCCAACTCCTGAGCTCAAGTGATCCTCCCGCTTCTCCCTCCCACTGCATCTGGCCAACTAAGCATTTCTTAATGCTTTGAGAATAGAGCTAGGGAAAAAAGAGGGGTTGAAAATATTGTTTAAAAAAGAGATAAGCCCCAAAGGGTTTAAAATGACTACGAATCCACTTTTTTAAATGCAAACATTAGCCTTGAATACATGGCAACATTCTCTGCTGAATGAAACTGAGGAGAGAAGATAAATTTAGTAATAGACAAAGACCAGTTTGCCAGCAAAGGGGGAGTGTGTTCAAGGAAAGTGTGAATAACAGCTTTTACTTGATGGCCTGTATTTTCTCTATAAAGCAGGACGAGACAATTTTCCAAAATGTATTGAAAATTAGGCCGGGCGCGGTGGCTCACGCCTGTAATCCTAGCACTCTGGGAGGCCGAGGCGGGTGGATCGCTCAAGGTCAGGAGTTCGAGACCAGCCTGAGCAAGAGTGAGACCCCGTCTCTACTAAAAATAGAAAGAAATTATCTGGCCAACTAAAAATATATATAGAAAAAAAAAAAATTAGCCGGGCATGGTGGCGCATGCCTGTAGTCCCAGCTACTCGGGAGGCTGAGGCAGTAGGATTGCTTAAGCCCAGGAGTTTGAGGTTGCTGTGAGCTAGGCTGATGCCACGGCACTCACTCTAGCCAGGGCAACAAAGTGACACTCTGTCTCAAAAAAAAAAAAAAGAAAATTAACATGCAAATTATCTTTAAGAAAGTAGTGAAGTTTTAACATAATTGCTGTGCAAATGAAAAAAGGAGCTTAGTAGGAACTTATATTTCCTGGGAAATATTTATTCATTCATTCCACAAATAATTGTTATCTATTTCTATCAGGAATAAAGAGCAAGATAGATGCTTCCATGCCTTCATTGGGAGTAGAGGAGATGGGCATTTTTAAAAAATACGTACAGAGCTCTCTGATTTTCTCTAGAAGGTCATCACAAGGTAGCTCCCTAAGGAAGTGATATTTGCTAGATATGAAGCATTTGTGCAAGATATGAAGTTGGGGATTGGAAGGATGGAGAAGGAATATTTCAAGGACAGGAAATAACAAATGCAAAGGTCCTGAAGTGAAAAGAAGCTTAGCCTGCTCAAAAGCCCAGTCATAGGACCAATTGGGCCAGAATGAAGATTATAAGAAAATGGTATGATAGTATATGGTAGTTCTTGGATTAGATTCTGCGGAACCTTATATAATTTATTTTAAAGATATGAGTTTTTATTTTAAGAGTAACTGAGAAAAAGAGGGTGGAACCTTAATAAAATAAAATAAAATAAAATAAAATTCTGGCTTGAGAGGAGCAAATGTCTAAGAGATGGGCAAAAGGGAATGGTGGGAAAAAGTTTAGGAAGCTATAGAAATAGTGCTAGTGAAAGATGATAATGATTTAGACCAGAGTGTCAGAATGACAAACAGAAAGGAAAAATTCTTGTCAAATTTAATGGATGGTTGTGCCATTCATTGAGATAAGAAACACTGGTGGTAGATGAGGCAAGAAGATCACTTGAGCCCAGAAGTTTGACGCTGCCATAGGATAAGATGATGCCACTTCACTCTAGGCTGGGTGACAGAGTGAGACCCTGTCTCAAAAAATAAAACAAAAAATTACATTCCCAACAATAGTGTTCCCCTTTCTCCACATTCTCACCAGCATTTTTTATTGCCGTTTTGATAAAAGCCATTTTAACTGGGGTAAGATGATATATCTCATTGTAGTTTTGGTGTGCATTTCTCTGATGACTAATGATGTTTAGCATTTTTTTCATATACCCATTGGGCATTTGTATGTCTTCTTTTGAAAAGTATCTATTCTGATCCTTTGTCCATTTTTTAATTGAATTATTTGATTTTTTTCCTATTGATTGTTAGAACTCCTTATATATTCTACTTACTACCCCCTTGTCATATGGGTAGTTTGCAAATGTTTTCTCTCATTCTGTGAATTGTCTTTTCCATTTTGTTGATTGTTTCCTTTGCTTCCCAGAAGCTTTTTAGCTGTATGTGATCTCATTTGTCCAATTTTGCTTTGGTTGCCTGTGCTTTGGAGGTATTACTCAATAAGTCCTTTCCCAGACCCATGTCCTGAATCATTTCCCCAGTGTTTTTTTTCAGTAGTTTCACAGTTTAATGTCTTAGATTCAAGTCTTTAATTGATTTTGATTTGATTTTTGTATATGGCAAGAGATAATGGTCTAGGTCTAGTTTGATTCTTCTGCATATGTATATCCAGTTTTCCTGGCACCATTTACTGAAGATATTCCATGCTCATGGATTAGAAGAGTCAATATTGTTAAAATGTTCATATTACTCAAAACATTCTACAGATTCAATGCAATCCCCATCAAGATACCAATGATTTTCTTCACAGAAATAAAAAAAAATCCTAAAATTTATATGGAACCACAAAAGATCCAGAATAGCTAAAGTCATCCTGAGAAAAAATGAACAAAACTGGAGGAATCACATTATCTGACTTCAAATTATACTACAGAGCTGTAGTAACCAAAACAGCATGGTACTGGCATGAAAACAGACACATAAACCAATGGAAGAGAATAGAGAATCCAGAAATAAATCCACACATCTATAGAGAACTTATCTTTGACAAAGGTGCCAAGATATACAGTGGGAAAAGGGTAGTCTCTTGAAGAAATCTAAAATACTAATGGTCCTTGGATTCCTAATTCAATCCATGGGGTTTCTTTTGTGATGTCAAAGTACCTGGAACAATTAATTATTAATCATATAAGCATGTAT
Organism: Lemur catta; assembly: GCF_020740605.2. Classification (NCBI taxonomy): domain Eukaryota; kingdom Metazoa; phylum Chordata; class Mammalia; order Primates; family Lemuridae; genus Lemur; species Lemur catta. The sequence continues at coordinate 250,299,879 of NC_059128.1, read as the reverse complement.
GCAAAATAAAGAGATGTATAGAAATAAGGGGTATATTTCATAAAGCCTATATTTGCCTGGTGAGCTCTATATATCCTTCAATAGTTTAAATGAGGACATTTTTGAGTCCACAGAATTGTTACTCTTTGTTGTAGTTCTTAACATGCAACATTCTTATTCTTTGAGTTCCCCTTTCACTGAGGCCATTTTGACAGAGCCCTGTTTGTTAATACACTCTATTCACAGAGTAGAAAATAATACTGGTTTTATGCTTTCTTTTTTTTTCAAGGCAAGATCTCTGTCACGCAGGCTAGAGTGCAGTGCTGTCATCATAGCTCACTGTTACTCCAAACTCCTGGGCTCAAGCAGTCCTCCTGCCTCAGCCTTCCAAAGTGCTAGGATTACAGACCTGAGCCACAGCTCCCACCCTTTCCTAATTGTAATCACAATTCCATTCTGCAGCCCTGAGATAGTACATAAATCACCTCGATGCAAGTTCAGTTGTGAAAGGCTTCAGTCAACTACCTGGAGATTATCCTTCAGAGCTATGTGATCTCTAGGCTGTCTTCAAACCTGCGCATCAGATTCACCTAGCGAACTTTCTAAAATTAAGTTCCTTTAACTTTAATTTTAGCGCTACCCGTAAAGGGTCTGATATTAATACATAGATCTAAGTTTTACTCGTAGAATTTAGAATTTTTAAAGCTCCCTGAAACAGAAAAGTTTTGGAAACGATTGGCTCAATTTGGTTCATAAATGAGATATTTTTCAATTTTGTTTCAGTGTTTTATTATTTTAATCTCAGATTTTAGGTCTCCATGAAATTTTATGGAAAACTTGTCCTTGCCCTTATCCTACAATAGGCCTTCTAGCTAGCATTTGTGGGGGAATTTATCAGGTAATTCTTTAGTGTGAAAACAATGAAATTTTATTTGAAAGCAAAAGATATAAAGCAATATATTATTTTCTATTTATCCTTCCTTTCTGTGTCAGCTCTTTGGAAAGAAAATTCTTTCTCTTCAAGGATGCTTGTTTGATAGACATCCTTAGAAGATATAGTATTCACCTCCTTGGCAAAGGGCAAGTTTACTGCTCAGTTTAAAAGATGATGTTTCACTCTAGGGAAAATGGCAAATGAAGTACAGGCTTTCTTGTAGTCCATTATAAAATATTGGTGATCTCAAATCTCAGTGGCTTCCCAGCTGTGAAGAAAACTGACTATGTGTAGCAGCATCCACCTAGCCTCTCCTCATTGCCCCCAGGGGACTTGGCACATGAAGGGAACCAATGCAAATTGATGCTCATGTAGTTGCAGTACAGTAATAAATTCCTTTGTCTCTATTCCCAGAGCCTCATGTCTTCAGCCAGCATTGATGAAACTTTGTAAGATTAACTTAGCTTGCAAGCAGAGTAAAATCTCAGTCTATTCAAAGCTCTTTACACATCTATAAATAAAAATTAAGAACAATTACCTCATATAATTGCTATAACTATAATAATATTGCTGTGGGTATAATGAGATAATAAATGCAAAGTGTTAGCATAATGCCTATTATATCTGGAATAATCTCAAAAAACGTATTTATTAATAGCACTATTATTTATAGCTGTAGAAATACCTTCACTCTTTGTATCACTCACAGATACAGATACATGGCATGACCACTAAAACTTCATATCTTAAATAATGAATCCCTACTTAAAACTCTTTGTCACACTAAATTACAGACAAACTCAAATGACTACAGGGATCATTCAGGTAAAGTAAATTAGTAGGAATCATGTCAAAGTGGAGAGAAAAGCTTTCTTCTGCAGGTGGCAATGCAAAGCACATCTTGCTAATTATTGCTATGTAAGAAAACTATGGACCCAGTGTTCCCAAGTAATCAGATTTAAAAAAGGAACCCACAGTATCACAATAGGACTTTTTAAGGTTAAATATACTTTCATATGTATTTTGAGCCCATGACTCCAAGTAAAGTAAGCCTATGGGCCAGATGCAGACCATGGATCCTTAGCTCTATCAAGAATGATGAGAAATATCCAAATTCTCTTATTAACATAACTGTACCACTATGAAAGGAAGATAGTAGTTGGTGGATGGTGGGTTGGTGAAGGAGAATGATCTTTCTAAAAACAAAACAAATCAAAAACAAAATCAAAAAAGTTTTTATCTTTTTATTTTTTAAAGTAAAAGCAAATAAGATTCCAGAAATAGTGGCATAAGGGTTATACATTGAAAGCTAGGTGGCACTTATCTTTTATCACTGCAAACACCTAAATACAAGATTGACAAAGGGTAGTTGTTCATGTAGTGTTCAAGAAATGTCGGGCAGGTGGGAGCAGGGAGGAGGGGATGGGCACATTCACACCTATTCAGTGCACTGCACACCATCGGGGGATGGGCAGCTTGAAGCTCTGAATCAGGCAGGGCAAATACAATACATGTAACCTAAACATTTGTACTCCCGTAATATGCTGAAAAAAAAAAAAGAAAGAAAGAAAGAAAAGAAATGTCACTGTGTTTCCCACAAAATTTCAAAATATCCCATGTTGCTCTTGTGAGGCCACTGTGGTGCCATGGGGTGGGTACCTCAGCTCACAATGAGGGTATCATACTGTGACATGATGCCATCTTTCTGTGTACAGGGAGCACAGGATGCCAGGATGAATATTATGCCTCTTCAAGGATTAAATCTTTACCTACCGTTTCCGTGGGAGATAGTCTTTAAGTTAATGTTGTCCTATTCATAGGGTAGACCTAGTTCAATGCTTAGCAAAATGATACTAAATACAGAGGAAAAGTTATCCCTGTTGCTGGCTCTTCTGCAATAACCACATAACTTCTTTCCCTGATTCCAGATTTATTTCTTCTCTCCCACTTTCCACACAGCAGCTAGAGACATCACCACAGAAATGTAAATCTAAGCAAAACCCGTCGATGTCTCATCATCACCTTTGGACTGAAGTCCAGGTGTAATTCCCTCCCTGGGAATTCTCTGCCACACAGGAATTGCCCTCTACTGACCAAGCTACCCTACCCTTCCTGGCTCTGACGTACAGAAGGCCTTTCAATTCCTCCCTAAAGCCCCTCTCATGTCTGAGCCACACGCTTTCCACTGCCAATAATATTCTTCTCCCTCTCTTTTGTGAATTTCTGAAAAAGAAAAAAAAAAGCAGGAATAGTCTCTTGTCATCCCTGTTCTTGGCACCACAGTAAGAAGACCACCTGGTTTATTTATGGGAATAGGGCTTTGGAGGCAGTTATAAATGGTGTCTATTTGTAGCTCGGTTTTTAATAACATGATTAATGCTTAGTTCAGAACCTAGTGTTTAGTTCAGTACCAAATCATGTAATCTCCCAGCAACGATTTTAATACTGAAGTTTTACAAATTTTTGGAGAGCAATATTTTCTGGAAAACTAACATATTATATGGAGATCTTGTGGGATGTTCCTCTGTCAAAATGTGTTCCCTAGCACAGGCCAATCAAAAGCCTAGAGCTTTAACAGAAAAGTTTTTAACCCGGATGACAGAATGGTCAGCAAGATGCCAGGAATTGGGGGAAAGGGTATGGGTTTAGAAGGACATATGTCATCACATTACCTGGGCAATCCTTTCTCCAGCAAGAGCTCTGCCTGACCTGATGAAGGTGTGGAGCAGCACTTGATCTGTTAACGGGTTTGATTTGATTTCTCCCCATGCTAGAGGGTAATAAACAAGAATAGGTTGAGACTGTGGAACCTCTGAAGCAGGTTTATCTTTACTCTTAATTTTTCTCTCTCCATTAAGAATAAGATGCCAGATGTAACAAGTGGATTTTCTAGAGGTTTAGGTACCCTGAGTTTGGGAACTACCTGAACCTTGGTAGAGTCATGCAAAGGGTGTTTTAAGGACCATTTTGCTCCAGAAATTCCTTCAGTGGCATCTTTCTATAGCAGCAGGTCTTACTAATATGAGACCAGACCTCTTGGCTCTGGCCCCTCTGTCACCCCTCTGCTGCACACTCCATCCCCACAAATTCTGATGTCCTGGTGACTTCCCAGGGACAGGCTGAGCTTCACTATATCCCAGATTCCAGCAATTTGATAGTGTTTATTTAAACTCTGCCCTTATTCAAAACAGATTTGATAAGACTTATCAAAATGCAGCTAGTACAAATGATAATAATGATGATAAAAAGCAGCAGCAAGTGAATATATACTTGTGCAAAGAAAAGGAAAGAAGAAATAAAATGGCACAGGTAATGTTAGTAGGCTGCTTTTGGCATGTTCTAATATTTTGTGCATTGTTAGTTATAGAACACACATTTAAACTGAGCCTTCTAGTAACTAAAGCATAGAAAAAAATAGTTATGAAGTTGCAACTGGGGGTGAGGCTTGCCAGATTGTTCTATTACATCAGATTGTGAGGTACCAGGTTTACCTCTTTTTGCCTAATCCACACTAATCTTTTGCCAAGCAAATGCCACTCTGAAGATGTGGGGAATTTCTTGAATGGGCAAATAAAAGAGGATTTGGCAGATAATTAAACTGTTTGTGGCTGGTGATTTGAACTTTTCCTGCTTACATACCCTAAAGGGTACGATACTATCAAGCCCAAGGAAATGTTTGATGCTATTAATATACAGTGTAGAATGGCTAAAATCAAGCCAAAAAACAAATGCATTGCCTCATATTGTTATTCTTGTGGTGAGAACACTTTCACACATTTTCTGACTGATATTTTGTATTCAATAATGCCCTAAGTGATGCCTTTGTTACTTGTTGATTTTCTTGGTAAAACTGGCTTTTCCTTCCAAGACTAGCTGGGAAATCTCTCATTAACTTTGCTCTATTTAATCTTTTAATTTTTTAATTTAAATTAATGTAAACAGCGATAAGTGGAATAAAGATGATCACTTCATATTGATAATAGTATAGATTATAAAGATAATTATCTTTAAATCATATGTATAATATTACATATTATAGAAACATAAGGAATTGCAATCCTTGACAGGTCAAATAATATTAGTCTAAATAAGATAAATAATAACAAATTGATGGGAACTGATAAAGTCGGTGAAATCAATAGCTTTGGAATTACTAATTAATATGGAAAAAAATTATTATATGTAAAATTAATCATGGGAGAATTAAAGAATTAAATAGTTAAAATTATGAATAAAGAAGAAATTAAAAGAATGAAAAGAAAATGCATTCTATAATTCTACACATAGATGTTTGAAAACCTATATGAAATAATACATTTCCAAGAAAATATAAATTATAAATATTTATTAGAAAAGATAGACAAATTACAGATACTATCAAAAATATGCCATTTATCATATGTCTGCCAATTATATCAAAAGTTAAAAAAATAGATCTATTTTAAAACGGATTCCAGGCACAGAGATAGAAGCAAAGCTTCCCATTTAGTTTTTACAATGTCAGCAAAACAAAAATAGCAATGTCATACAAAGATAGTATAGAGAAAAAAACTGCAAATTAATTTTACCTTGTAAATATTGATGCACGAATCCTAAATGAAACATTAGTAAATATAATCCAGCCACATATTAATATAATCATAAGCCTTAACAAAGTGAGGTTGTTCCCAATAATTAAAATTTGGTTTAATATTTAGAAATCCATCTATAAAATTAAACATTAATAGATCCCTTGATCTATTAATATATACATCTTAATATATATTAAGTACATATTTGAAAATTGGCAACTTCCATTTAAGAAACATATCAAATTCTGCATAAGCATATATGTACCAAAGATCAATGCTATGCTTAGTGGCAACACCCAAGAAATCTACCTGTTAAAATTGGTGAGGTTGGGAAAATAAGAAGTGGGAAAAGAAGGAAGGGAGGAAGAGAAGAAAATAGAAAAGAAGGCAGAAACAAAGACGAAGGAGACGTAAGAACAGGATCCTGAATTGTACAACTCTGACCAGCCAATTATATTAAAAAAGTGGTGAATCTTTCCTGGTGAAATGATTGCAGATGAAAATGCCCAAGAAAAATACCTAAAAAAAAATCATTAGATAGAGTGAGAGGTTCTGTAAGGTGGAAGATTAAAACATAAATTCAAAAGTTGATTGCTTATAAAACAGTGGGAAGATAAGTCACTTAATTGTAAGAGAAAACTATGTATAAAACTTTAGAGATATATAATAATGTAATATAAACTTTAGTGGAACCCAAATATGCAATTAAATAAATACAAAGATACATTTTAGGGTTGGACACTATTAAATAAGAAGATTCATTTTAGTGTTCAATTTTAGTGTTTAGTGTGTATGAATATATTTATTATTTTTAGTTTGTGACTCTATAAAGGATGTAGCAATCAGCATTCTGTTGAATACATATGCTTGCCACATAACTGTAATTCTTATACTAAAATATGTATATAACTGCTCTTTTTCTATTTTCATGTACTAGATAAATCTCAATATAAAATATTTTCTTTTATAAGCACTTATTTATTATATGTATGATAAATTTGGTACTATACATTTTCTTTAGCAAATCAATAAAATTAAATGAATATTAGAATGATATACATAAAAAGGTCCTGAGACTCATCTTGTCAATATACTCTATTTCAATTCCAATTCATACTCATGTTCCTTTATCCTGTTGTTGCCATAGTCACACACAATAAATTAAAATCTTTAAAAAATCATTTCATAAACACCTTGAAATTTTCATAGCATGTAACTAATTCATGCCATTCTATTGGTACACTGTACTTTTTAATTAAATTCTATTATGGTAAAGGTAAAATAGATGAAAATGTATGTATATTGGGGTGAAAAAAGTAAACAGAGGGAAATAATAATACATAAAGCATGTTATGCAGCTACTACCCATAAATATATGCAAACACCTCCCTATACATATTTTTATTTTTATATGTAATTACTAGTAACCATCTTGTATGAAATAAACTGTTGAAATTCTATTCTGTTACTAATCTACCTTTTAAAAGGTTTCTAGATAACACATGAATAAGATAAAATTATGCTACATCTTTTCTCATGTTGGTGCTGGAATTATTATGAGTTAGAGGTTAATGACAGACATGGATAAAATTCTAGTGAAAGAGGAAGAAAATATAATTAAATGGCAGTAATGTGCTACCAGTTTAAGTCCCACCACTTCTTTCCTTCAAGCATGAAAGCTAGCACAAGTTTTGTTAATCACAACCCAGCACATTTGCTTCTCATCAGGAGTTTCAAAGGTGCAGGAGATGGAAAACTTAAATTTACCCTTTCATTGCCTCTGAAAATAATTTCTAAAATCTTAACCTTCTGAATTCAGTCTTTAGCATTTTATGATAATTTTAACACTTAGAGGAATTATGTTTTATTCATACTTAATTATGATTAATATGTCTTTGCTATATAATCAAGAAAAAATAGTACAGTTCCCAAAAGTTTTCTTTTTTATAATAAAGAAAGACAGAAATTACTAGGGACTCAATTAGTAATTTAAAACAAATTTAAATGAAGTGAAAGGATTTATTTTAAAACTATCACCTATATTTTTGAGAAGACGAACATAGAATATTTAGATAGAGAAAAAAGAGGTTTCCATTTTTTTCAAGAAAAGAAAAGCCAAGAAAAAAAGTACAGTAATTGTATTCCAACTACTATACATCAAGCATTTGTGCTGATTGCCTTCAGCTGTCTTACAGGCTCATTTCTATGCCATCAAGGTAAGGTGAGTTCATACTACTCTGGATAAAGTGAAAAGAAATTATTTTTGCAGACTTCAGCCTACATAGAATTTCGTCTTCAGTTTGGAGTAACTTATAGAGAGGACATTCTTACAATAAGTGTAGCACAACCTAAAAAAGATATCCTTTTGAGTCCTCAGATTCCTATGATTTGATTAAATAGATGTTATTCCCATACTTCCATTCTAGACATGTTTTGCTTTACATGATAATTCAAAATTGTTTTTTGATTTCTGAAAAATATTGTAAAACCTTCTTGTTTTTTTGTTGTTGTTTTTGTTTGTTTGTTTGTTTTTTGAGACAGGGTCTCATTCTGTTGCCAGGGCTAGAGTGCAGTGGCATCATTATAACTCACTGCAACCTCAAAATCCTGGGCTCAGACGATCATCTGACTCAACCTCCCAGGTAGCTGAAACTACAGGTGCACACCACCATGCCTAGCTAATTTTTTCTATTTTTTGTAAAGACAGGGTCTTGCTATGTTGCTCAGGATGGTCCCAAATTCCTGGACTCAAGCAGTCCTCTAGCTTTGGCCTCCAAAGAACTAGGATTTCAGGCATGAGCCACTGCACCTGGCCCATTTTTAGTTGGTTGTAAAATATTTAGCACGTACTGTTACAAAGAAAAATATTTCCTGTGTATTAAATCACAATTAGCTTTGGCAAAATTTTATTATGTGTACCCTTAAAAACTACTTCTTTTCTATCCATCCATTTCAATTCTTCTTTGAAAACCTTTAATGTTATTCAATTATGTTGCTTCCCAGAGGAATGTATTTATTCCTATCCTGTCTCAGTGATGTACCTTAGCTTAAAATAAGGTATAAATTCATCAGTGTTGATAGGGTTCAATAGTATCTAACACTAATTTTTAAAAGATTATCACATCTTTTATTATATTTATTTAAAAACTGTGAAAAACATCTTTATTGGACAAAAAAAGATCCCATTTAGGTTAATGTGCAGTTTCAAATAAATGATGTGCAACTTCAGTGTAAGCATTTATCATTTGAAAGTATTGCATTATTCTTTCTGTGTCTGGCTTATTTTACTTAGCATGTTGTCCTCCAGGCTCATCCACATTGTGGCAAATGCCAAGATCTTGTTCTTTTATTGGGCTGAGTAATATTCCATTGTATATATGTACCACAGGATGATCTCACATATGTGAAATCTAAGAAGAAAAGTTAAATATATGGAGATAGAGAACAAAACGGTAGTTACTAGGGACAAGGGTTGGGGAGGAAATGAAAAGATATAGGTCAGAAGATACAAAGTAGCAGATATGTGGGATGAACCAGTTCAGAGATCTAATGTACAGCATGAGGACTATAGGTAATAAATTTGTAATGTATATGAGATTCATGCTAAATGAATAGATTTTAGCTGCTCTTGCCACACATGCCAAATATATATATATATATATATACATACATATATATATATTTATATATGTGTGTGTGTGTCAGTAGCTGTGTGAGAGACATGTTACTTTGCTTCACAATACTATCACTGTAATCCCATAAAATCATGTTTTATTTTTTAAATATATACAATAAAATTATTTTTTTTAAAAAATGTTGGATTAGTTTTAGTAGGCCTGTTAATAAATAGTGCATTCTCTGTGTCCCTCTCTCTCTCTCTCTCTCTCTCTCTCTCTCTCTGTTTCTCTCTCTGGAACTTATTTTGTAGCAACTAAAACTTTGGAAGACTTCCTGACAATGGATCAATGTCTGAAAAACTTGGCAATTAGATAGCATTAGCATTGGAACAAAAGCTTAAACTTGCTAGCAATATTCAATATTTTGTCGTTTTAATCATTATGACATCGCTTTTGTCAAACATATAAGTGATGACCTGGTTCTACAATTTGAGTAAAAGCTGATACCATTACAAATTTGTATAAAAGCCATTTTATTATAAATACACATGTATACACACACTCATTTTCTCAACTACAAATGGTTATTTAGTAACTATGACCTAGATAATTTGATCATAACATGATTTTAAGTAACTATGGGTCCCAGTTATTCCTGGCCCTCATTTAATTCAGTTTTTATATCATTTTGGCTTACTTTTTACAGATAGTATGCAAAAGAGTGTGCAGAACAAAAACTTAATATGAACTTTCTGTTTACTTTTGTTTTATGAACTTTACTTTTTTAGTGACATTGACTGGAACATCCATATTTAGACTTCTCTAAAGGTACCCACACAACTGAAACCACACTTTAAAAAGAAGAAAAACTGTTGGCAATAAACAAGAAAATTATTCCTCTGATTGAGATCTGCAGGGTTTTGACTCTCCATGCTTTACCCCCATCCCCTTTTTCCCAATTTGTGTGCTATGGTATAATATGGCTAATAGTATAAAAGAGAAAAAAGGGAAGGTCTCAAAAATGCAACATACTGCACACATTTTAACCAATATTGGCAGATATTAGTTGAGGAAGTTTTTTTTTTTTCTTTCAAATTCCAATATATAAAAACAAATTTAACACATCTAGGTTTGTACACACTTTCTTGTAAATGACAACACTCATCCTGTAGTTACCTCATAGAATTTCACCATAGAAAAACCCGTAACTCAAAAAAAACAATTATCAAGATTGAGGTTTTTAGCTATTTTTTAATACCTTTGAGAAAAGGCTGCATCTTTGCCTTACTCCCCAAACAAATGTAATACCTATTTTCCAGGGTTGCAGTTCTGAAAATCTGTCTCTCGCTGTAGAAGACACTGTCCATCTAGAAACAGCTTGTTTTTAGAACTACCAATTCTCTCTTAATTTCAGCTTCAGTCTCCCTATAACATGAATCAGTGTTAGAAAAAATTATGAAGAATTCAAGGTTTGGTTTAGCCCTTTCCTTACTTTTATTTCCCTCTAAATCTTGAGTTACTCCAAAAGGTAACTTCATAAGCACAGCCCACATTTTCTTCCTCTCTTGTCCGTGTTTCCATTTCAATCAAAATTTGCCTTGACTTTTATCATGCACAAGAGCTCTACTTTCAGCTTGAAAATGCAATATTTACAGTCTGATCAACTAAACCATATTAAAATGTAAATGGGACAGCGTTCACCTTAGGATCTTCCTTTCCCTAAGCGGTTCAGTGGGATGCAGCCTTTGGAAACCAATCCCTCCTTTCCATTGTCTATTGATCCCACCATAGTAGCTTGTCCCCTTTAACAAGTCTAAACCTTATTACACAAGTATGACCTTCTTTTAATTTGACACAGGACAGAATAGGTCTCTAATTTTATCACTTCAATACATATTCATATTCTGAACTTTATTAGTTTTTACTTGTCTTGGCTTAGAGCATCTTTAATTTGAATCTCTATTGCTGGGTTGTACATGAGAATTTTCAAAGTGAACAGTAATTGAAATAAAGGAAGTTTATATTCTACCAAGAGATTCTTTACAGAGTATTAACATATCACATCTTCAGGTACAAATTGAAATTATTTTAGGCCTGAGGTCTGCACAAATTAGGACATTATTAGTAATTTAGAAAAATTATGTATGTATTGTTTTGCCGTTAATACATTGCCTCCACAATTGTCCATGTTCTATAAATGATAAATCTATAACAACGACAACAACAACAACAACAAAACTGACTTTATTAGATACCAGCAAAAACTTTTATCACATTGGGAGCTTTTGCAAATATTTCTGCCATTAAGCATATCTGAGATTGCTTCCACAGTCTTGCAAAATTGACTATGTATGTAGGAGTCAGAATAAAAATGAGGGATGCTCTATTAGTGTCAGTTTTCTTAATAGTCTGGAGTATTAGCCTCCACTAGGAGCTTACACGTGCATCTTTATAATTTATGGCAAAATCATTTTTTCAAAATAGTCTTTTGTTATAAGACTATGAACAAAAAATATTTTCTAGGGACTTTAGTTTTATTGTTATTATTATTACAGGTTTGTAGTCGCCTGAAGTTCAAACTATACTTAGTTTTAAAAATCTTTATACAAATGATTGCACCATGTCTTCCTTTCAAATAAATCATCTGATGAACCCCTTCCTTCACAGGTGAAGACAGATTTGGGGATTAGGGTAGGAGTATAGTGAACTAATTTGCTTATTAGGAAAGAGCAGGTAGATCTTAGATTTTAACCTCATAAAGTATTTATCAACTAAATTAAAAAGTAAAATGTAACAAATGTGATTTATAGTGCACATTTATCTGATGATGCGAATTTGTTAATTCCGCTTGAGTTTATTTTACCTCAACTCACAATAACAATGGAACTAAGCATCAGTATTACAGACATAAACGTTTACTTATTTCTGAGGAATTTAAAGGCTAATGGCTAAAAATGGAAGGGAGAATCAATTTAAACAGATAAATGTAATATAATGTGGCTTAAAGGAAGTCTGAAAATGTTTCACAGCCGTTCAAAATGGAGTAATTGGCCCTCTATGAAAAGTTGCTTATTTTAATATAAAATAGAAATAATACTAATAGTGATAACCAAATAATAATAGCTACTATTAATGGAGTATTTATTATGTAGCACCAAATGGGCTATTTTATGCAATTGTAAGGCAGGTGGATGCTCTTCACTGTGTGGAATAAGGAATAGCTTCCAAGAAGTTAGGTAATATGTTCAAGGCCTCTCAACTAGGACAGATCTTCAATTCAAATTTGAGTATACCTAACTCTAAAATGTTTTTGCATTTTTTTACATTGAATAATTGTGTCTGAATTTAAAGCTTGTAAAAATGAGACTAGAGGAGAACTTTGTTATGGAAAGAAAGTCAGCATGATAGTCAGAAAACCCAAGATTTTTGCCCTAATTATGCCATTTGCTTGCTGTATACCTTTAAATCACAATTTTCATCGAGCTTGGTAAATTAGATATAATTATTGCTGCACCATTGTCTCATGTTTTTTTGTGGGATCATTAGATGAAAACCATGGCAAAAGCTGTAGGACATTATTTTAAGTGAAATAAGCCAAGAACATAGAGTAAAACACTGCATGTTCTCACTTAAATATGGAAGCTTCAGTTTCATAGAAGTAAAAAGTAGAATAGAGGACATTAGAGGCTGGGAAGGGCAGGGTGAAGGGAGGGATAGGGAGAGATTTGTTAAAAGATACAAAATTACAGCTAGAAAGGAGGAATAAATTCTTGTGCTCTATACCACTCTAGGATGACTATAGTTAACAATATATTGTATAGTTTCAAAGATCTAGAAGGAGGATATTGAATTTTCCAACACAAAAAAATGACAAATGATTGAGATGATGGATATGCCATTTATACTGACCTGATCACTGTACAATATATTTATTGAAACATCACTATGTACCCCGTGAATATGTACAATTATGATTTGTCAATTTAAAAAATTAAAAAAACAATTCACTTAAAAATATATGGAAATCAGCAGGGTCATTGTCCAATGTATGCAAATTGCACACTGTACAAGAGTGCTCCATCCCAGAGTGTGCCATTCACATTGAAATCTTGTGGATCATTGAGAATACTGAAAATCGACAGACTTATTAGAACAGTTTTTTTTGAGGGGGAAAGCAATAAGGCTTTATAGAAATTAAGATCTTTCACAACCTCAGTTAATATCACTCTCCAACAAACATCTTTCATTGGCAATTTATTGGACATACCATGCTTTGTTAAATGCTACTATCAAGTATGTCTTTTCCCTACCTTGCCATCTAGAACATCCCTATGTATCCTTCAAAACTTCATGAATGTGTAAAATTCTCTGAAATACCTTCTCCATCCTCATCTCATGGCATCTGATGCAAGAGAGAATTATAGCACTTAACCACTCTCTGTGGTGTGATTGCCCTAGGTTTACCAGATTCTGCCATTACACTGTGAGTTGATTACTTTATCCTAACTGCCTGGAAAATAGTTAACACTCCATGAATTTGTGTTGATATAAAAAGTAAGACCTCAAAATGAAAATAGGTAGTTTAAATGTAAGCATTCTTGTGGTTAACTTGTGGTTAACTGTCCTTGGTTAAACAAGGACATTATATTATCACTTGTAAACAATTAGAATACCTTGCAAAAAGAAAAAATGGCCTCTGATAGATTCTCTTTAAAAGGATATTAGATATATAATACTCATAAAAAAAACACAAAGAAAAATAAAATTCTAACTCTCTGCTCTGATAAAAGAAACATTGAATTAATAATTCTAGTAAAAGAATTTATCATGATTTGCAAAGTATATTTAAGAGATTGTTCAGTCTTTCAGTAAAGTTTCCTTATTCCCTACATTTCCACATTTTACTCTTCTTTTCAAAGCATTCATTTACTTTCCTAGATTTGCCTGGATAGCCCAGTATATATCCCTTTCTGTTGAATTTAGAGCATATTACCAGCATTGCCTGCCATATGTCACCATGCAAGAGTATTTTCCCTTTATATGTTACTTACAAACTAAGGGTAAAGGGGAGTGGGAATCTCATGGCCACAGTAGAGAGGAGATGATAGGTTTTTATCCAGCCTTTCTGTATGTTTTATCATAAATCATTTTAAGACACACCTTTTCAATGCATAGCTGCTCTTAATTAGATTAGCATTGTCAAACAAAGTACAGTTCTCTTTTTGAGTGCTGCCACCAGCAGCAAAACATCCATTTCCTTATGACTGATTTCAAGTTTATTTAAAATGTTCCATGAGGCATAGCCTATTGAAATGACTTATCATGTTTATGGGAATAATCAAGGATAAAAGTTATCTTTGAATGATTGAATCATGTTAAATGTATAATAGAAACATAGTCCTTTGAAAATTATTTTAAAATAGCTTTTACTATATGGTTTTTAAATCTTTTCAATTTTAAAAGTGTTGCCTTTTGTAGTAAATTCCAAAAACATAAATGAGAGAGCTCACATAAACTCAATACTGGCCTAGGCTTTAGAAATATACAAATAAATGAAAACTTACCTGTGTTCTCAGAAACATCTCAAAGTAGCTCAGTAAATATTTATATTGTCATATTATTGTATAGAGGTTCAAAAGATCCAGGATACTGATGCTCCCTTTTGATTTATTTTAGAAAATTCAGACCCCACTATTCTTTGAGCAAAGAACTCACAGTCCCTTTTGGAAAGTTAATATCTAGCTGCTAAGTTATAATTCAATGAATTTCCTTCCTAGAGATACTCTGTAGCTCTAAGAGTTGAATTCCATATCATTAACTTCATATAAAGGTGTGTATTTTGCACTCTATTTTCAGCAACAAAATAACAATTTATGATTGACTTATTTAAATGAATGTGTAAAAGCAACCTAATGGAATTACATATGAAGAATAAAGGGTAATAATGTTTTTTGAGTTTACATAATCACTTTGTGTAATATTATATACTTATATATAAAGGTAAATTCATTTATACATTTAAAAATATTTGAGTTGCTCGTATTATGAACAACAAAAAAATGAATAAGGCACTATTAGTTTCAATTAGTTCCCAATCTGATAAATAAATAATGGCTAGCAATTGCTATAAAATAGAATTTTAAAATACCTAGAGCTGTAAGAAGAGTGTTTGCAAAATGCATAATAGGTCATATGAGAATTTCAGGTGCTTTTCAAAATGTTTGCCCCAAATATATTTTCTTCTTTTATACTCCTCTCTTTTAGAGAAAATGTAGCTTTTTGGAACCAGGGCAGTGGGGCTTACAACCTGTATATTTCCTGTCCCTTTTAGTAACTAATTTACCCCCTGGTACTTTAAAATCTGTTAAACAGTTTGAAAACAGCTGATTTAAAGGAAAGAATATGAGTTTTGAAGCCTGACACAGCTGGATTAAAATCTTCTTTGACTTTCTAAATGTGTGAGAAAATTATGTAATTTCTTAATCCTCAGTATTCTTGTGTATAAAATCGAGTGATAATACCTGGTCTACCCTGGATTAAATTATGTAATGCACCTGTAGCACCTAGTAAACTGTCCCAGTACATGAATGGCTGCTCTTTGATGGCTTCTATGATTTCCATCTGGAGATATAAAGGATATACAGGAGGAATGGAGTACTTACAACTACAACTGGACTATACGTGGATGGATAGGGATACAATGAGTTGTAAGTACCATGGTGAAAAGCATGAGAAAAGATCCATAAAGTGAGTTCCTCTACTCCAGCTTGACTGGAGGAGAAAAATGGTGCCTTCATGTAGAGGGAAATAAGCTTGGGAGCATCGGTTGGAATATTCTGGTAATGGGCCTGAAATGCCAGGCTGAGAAGAGATATTTACCTTCTTGGGAAACGGAGAGCTATTTTCAGATGCAGGAGTGACATGATCATAATTATGCTTTAATAAGATTAAAATTGGGTTGGTCTTTAAAGAAAAGAGAGTGTGGAGAGTATGGAGGGTAAGAGACAATTTAAGAGATGTTTGCTCAGGTCAAAGTTAATGAGAATCGGGCATAGACTGGGGACATATCCTGGAAGAGGAGGAAGTTGATAACATAGGAATGATTGGAAAGATTTATTTTTTTATTATTTGTGGGTAACAAAAGAAAAGGAATGGTTTGGGGGGAAAATGTGAGAAGCAGCAGGAAAAAGTTTGTGTTAGAAGATAATAAGATTTATTTTGGACAAAATATTATTTTAATTATTTTTATTATTATTTTATGTGTTTTTTAAATTTCACAGTTTTTTGGGGGTACAAATGCTTTGGTTATATAAATTACCTTTGCACCACCCAACAAGCATGTGCCCATCCCCCAGATAGTGTGCACTGCATCTGTTAGGTGTGAATTTACCCATCCCCCCACACCTACCACCTGCCGGACACCCTATTAATGTTACTTCCCATATGTGCACATTAGTGTTGATCAATGAGTACCAATTTAATGGTGAGTACCTGTGGTGTTTGTTTCTCCACTCTTGTGATAATTCACTTAGAAGAATGGGCTCCAGCTCCATCCAGGATAATACAATAGATTGTTCATCATTTTTTATGGCTCAGTAGTACTCCATAGTATACATATACCACAATTTATTAATCCACTCATTTATTCATAGACACTTGGGTTGTTTCCACATCTTTGCAATTGTGAATTGTGCTGCTCTAAACATTCAAGTACAGATGTCTTTTTTATAGAATGTCTTTTTTTTTCCTTTGGGAAGATACCTAGCAGTGGGATTGCTGGATCAAATGGCAGTTCTCCTTTTAGTTCTTTGAGATATCTCCATACTACTTTCCATAGAGGTTGTGCTATTAATAGTTTGCAGTCCCACCAGCAGTGTATGAGTGTTCCTATCTTTCCACATCCATGCCAACATTTGTTGTTTTGGGACTTTTTGATAAAAGCCGTTCTCACTGGTGTTAAGTGATACCATCTCATTGTGGCTTTGATTTGCATTTCCCTGATGATTAGAGATGTTGAGCATTTTTTTATATGTTTCTTGGCCATTAGTCTGTCTTCTTTTGAAAAGTTTCTGTTCGTGTCCTTTGCCCACTTTTTAATAGGGTTGTTTGATTTTTTTCTTGCTGATTTTCCTGAGTTCTATATAGATTCTAGTTATCAGCCCTTTATCAGATATATAGCTTGCAAATATTTTCTCCCATTCTGTAGGTAGTCTATTCACTCTAGTGATAGTTTCTTTGGCTGTGCAAAAGCTTTTTAATTTGATCAGGTCCCATTTATTTATTTTTGTTGTTGTTGTGATTGCTTTTGGGGTCTTCTTCATAAATTCTTTCCCTAGGCCGATGTCTATAAGAGTTTTTCTAACATTTTCTTCTAGAATTCTTACGGTTTCATGCCATAGGTTTCCACACCTCTCACGTCTCACAAAAATCAACTCACAATGGACAAAATATTTAAATAGTGATTTATATTTTCTTTCTGAGCACTTCCATTTCTTTTCCTGGGCCTAGGATGATATTAGGAAAAATTTTCTTTGTCTCAATTTATCAATTCATCAATGAATGCATAAAAATTAACAAAATTAGTGACTTGCCCATGTTCCCTCAGCTAATAACAGAACTTTAAATTTCTGGCTCCTAGATCACAACTGCCTTCACTACTTTATGGACATCTACATTTCAGGGAACATCTCAGGGGAAAATACCCAGACTAACACTGCTGTCTGAGACTGGTATTTGAACTTTGGAGAGATAAATTGTTATATGAGTCATCAACATGGAATTTACAGATTTAGGGATAAAATTGTCAATGGAATGAGTACTAGAGGAGAAGGAATTTGAAGTTGAATTCTTGTGAAACATGAGCAGAGAACAAAGAGGAAGAAGTTCAATCTTTTAGTAAAAGGTGGTAAAGGTGATTGAAATTAATGCAGAAATCTGTAGGTCAAGGAAGGAAAAATTTTAAAAAAATTAGTATAGAGGAATTTAATGTACTAAGATTGAAAAAGATCATTTGATTTGACTGGCCAATCTGTGAAGATCTTAGAGAGAAAGTTTTGATTATAGTAATGGGAGATGAAAGCAAAATTAATGTCATACTGTAATTGGTTGAAACATGGAGTTGGAGAATACACACCCTGTGAGTTGCAAAAATATTTATTTGAATTCAGATTTGCTGTTTTAGGTACTAAAAGACAAAGGTTTGTACGGTTTATAGTATTAAAAAAAGCAAAAAAAAAAATATCACTGTCAAAATCTTGGAGCCACTAACAAAAATAACCAATTTCATTTTTTTCTTTTTTCTGGTTAAACATTGGGGACTCTTAAGGACATTTATAGCCCTGTAATTCAGTGTGAACTCTCTTTCATATTGTAATATTTATGATTTACTGTACTTTCCTGTCAAATAATTTAATATTTACTGTTCCTTAGGACATTTGTCCGTATCACATGATGTGGTAATTAAATACAAATGTCAAAGAGATTGCTTGACTGTTTTTCAGATTTGGCCACATGGGTGAGCAAGAATTCAGTGACTGATCTCTTGCTTTGTAAGCCCAGAAACTCAATTTTATCATACTGTCCACAGTTGATAAAATTGATTACATAAAATAAACACTGTAAGGGTTGAAAACATGTTTTATTTGACTTTGAATCTAACAGAGGATCCTATACACAGCAAGTATTCATGAATGAAATGATGAATAAACAATGGCATGGAATGTATGCTAACTATAACCTAATACATAAGACAATAATTTATTTTTAAAACTACTATTTATAAATTTCAAGTGCAAGTTACTTTCATCTGGAAAGTTATTCTATAATAGTAATTTGTTGAAAACATTTTCTTCTAGATTCATTAATCTGCTCAGGAATTCTAGTTAAAATTTAGAAAGTAAGCAAATATAGGTTTGAGTAGATTTGGATGTTCTTGAGAGGATTTAATAACTTATAAATTATTTTTAGGTGGGCTCCCTTTAAATTATTGGTTTATTTATTATCATAAATATGAATAAACAGATTTAGGAAGGTTCAATAGCATGTTTTAGATTACATAAATAATATGAAATATAAATTTAGAATGCCAGATTCATGATTCCCATGCAGTTGCCAATATGTCTTCATCAGATTCTATTACAGATAACAGATGACCAAAATGAAAATGAAATGCCATAGTTGTTTCTTGATTATCAAGTATATCAGAACCTCAAAACCAGTTACATTATTATGTAAAACTTCAAATTATAAATCAAAAATATGAACTCTATAAGTATGAATGTGACTATTGGCCTTTCAATAAAGCAGAATTATGTATTTGTCCTGTACTTAATATTTGTACTTAATTTTGTGACATTCTTCTTATTCAGCCAGAAGATGTTTCAAATTTTATTTGTATGCTAACATACTACACTGATCCTTTTTATTATTAGAAAATACATTCAATTAGTGATATAGTCAATAAAGCAAGAGCTATGTTATTGGTGTAAATGTCCTCCAGAGCATATTTAATAAAAATTTTAGGAAAACAATAGTGCAAATATGTACATAATTGAAAGTAGGAAAGTAATTAATTACTCTAAATTATAACAGAACTAATTGAGAATAATTTCTCAAATGAGAAAGGAAGAAAATTGTAATGATAGTTGAGACCTAGGTGGGAGGATATTGGCTGATCAAAAGAGTAATTTAAACAATATTACCCTAGATATTTGTTCTCTATATGTCAATGAATAATCATTTTTACATTGTTATTGTTTTGACTCAATGTATAATTTTGGAATAGACACTAATTAATACCCACCAATTAAGTTAGCAATATATAGACACTGTCACAGTATAATTTTTATGTACTTTGTTACACAAAGAAAGCTTAAATATCCCTTGTATCCAATTTTAAATATAAAAGGCCATTCTTTTCTGAATAAAACTTCTGGTAATTTTTATGCCAATTATCAAACAGGTACATAAAGTTTAAAAACAGCTGGTGTTTCAGAGGACATCTGTGATATGGCTAGAATAGACATTATAGATTTAGTAAACAATGCTATAAAATATAAACTAGGCTTTTAAAGGATAAAACATTCTTCTTTTTCTTACTAATTGCTATAATAAAATGTATCAGAGAGCAATAGCTAAAAGGAAACTTTTTAATGCACTTCAGATGTACCTTTTCTTATGTAGCCATAACATATAATAACAGCTTTGAAGAAATTAAAATCAATGAATTATATATACATATCCTTGTACTAAAAGCATAAGATGGAATTGATTTAACTCTATACTTGTAACTATAAATGATAAAGGTTTGTTATTAGATAGTTCAGATGTGACCAAAAATGATATTCTAATCAATTACTGTTTTGGAGCTATACTTTGAAATGAAGCACATATAGAGCTGAGTTTCCATTTAGAATTTAGAATTTGACAGAACACTAACTGAGGAATTAAACAAATTTAAATATATGGTGAACTATTTTTGCAGAGCTGACCTACATTTTGTTTAAAATAGAGAACTTTTTCCAAAATCCTCTTAAAACCAACCCTACCTTTCTCATTCTTTGCAGATTACTTGTTTTATTTTCCTGAAAATGTTGAGTTTTTTATTAATAGATTTCTTGATTTTCTTTTTTTAAGATCACTCTATAGCAATCATTCTTTATTAACCTCTTTTCTTTTTCTTTTCTTTCATTTAAAAATAAAAACCTACCCCCAAAATTTCTTCTTTCAACTCCTTCATTCTCTACCTCCTGCTGACATCTGTAGACCTAATTTCTCTCATCTCTCAGTTGCTATACAAACATACTCATCTTCTATTCACCCCTGAACTCAGTCGTTGAAACATCCTTGCACATCACTCCAAAGGACCACCTCATCATAGTCACCGAAACCACTAGTGGTGCTAAATTTTTGGTCCTTATCCTACAATATTTGTCAAACTTTTCTAAGCATATAAGTATGTACAAAGTTTTATATCTAAGTATGTACACATGCATAAGGTTAAGGTTCAGATATAGGCTAAAAAATGCTGCTGTGAGGGGAAAACTTTTTGAACATTTGGTTTTGATAGTATTTTTGTATATAAGACATTGTTCTCTTCTCTGAATTGTTGGATTGATCAATTGATGATCTGGAAGTTATTTTTTTTTTCCTGGCATTCTCTGTACTGACAGTAGATGGGAATGAATACATAAATTTAGGAAGTTGTGTAGCTGATCTCTCAGTAACATTCTTAAATAATCTTGTTATAATAGCCTGAATGGATTAAGACAGTATCCCTATATTGATTACTCTTAACTATTTATCTTGAAGGTAGAGCTTTCAGCTGAGCTCTGGCTTTGCATGTTCAATTGCCCAATGGAAATTTACAATATTCTATAGAGAGAGAGATATCACACTGACTTCACCTCCTGTATTGTATCTCAGTGAATGGTAAAACTTTTCTCTTCATCTTCATTAATCACACTAAATCTTCTCAATCTTTGTTCTTTCATATCTAGCCACTCTTTTAACTTTCCTCCACCTTTACTATCATTATTTTATTGATACCTCCTTTATCTCTCACCTAGATGACTTCAAAAGCCTCCTAAATGTCCTCCCTGCCTCCAGTTTTATTTCCCTCTAATGTGGTCTTCATATTATACACAGAATCATCTTTAGATTGCAATTATGATCATTTTTGTTGTCATGGAATAAAATGCAAACTCTCTAGCATGATATACAAAATCATTCGTAACGTGGCTTCTGTTCATTTCTTGTTGCACCAGACTCACATTTTATGTTGCTATTCTGAGCTACTTGGATTCCTCCATATAGATCATGATTTTTCTTGAGCCTAGGAATTTTTACCTGGAGCTCTCTTTGATGTTAATCACCCTAATTCTCCCCTTTCTACCTCCTACTTTTTCTTTGTCTTCAAAATTGAGCTTGGACACTTGACTAAATTCATACCCTACATAATGCTCACTAGGAAAGGAATAAAGGAAAAAAAAAAAAAAAACCTAAGCAACATTTCTTCATCTCCCTAGGTTGACTTGACAACTCCTATCTTCCAGCTCTCTGTAATGACTAGCTCCTTTGCTGTTAGCCTCAAATTATTTTCTGATTTCTCTTATTCCAAAATGTCCTAAGTCAACCCAGTAATTTTCCTAACTTACCATCCTGTGTTTATTTCTCACAGTTCTGGAGGCTGGAAAGTTCTAAATCAAGGTGTTGGCAGATTCAGTTCTTGGTAAGGACCTTTTTCTGGCTTGTAGAAGGCTGCTTTTCATTGTATTCTCTCATGGCAGAGAAAGAAAGCTCTGGTATCTCTTCTTCTTTGTATAAAGGCACTAATCCCATCATGGATGCTCCACCTTCATTACCTCATCTAAAGCTAATAACTTCCTAAAGGCCTTACCTCCTAATACTATCACATTTGGGAGTTAGAGATTCAACATAAGAATTTTGGGAGGACAAAAACATTCAGTCCATAACACATCTTTTATGTGGCATGCCCTTAAAAGGCTATGCCCATTGAAGAACACACTTATTACCCATTCATTTTAACCTCCTTGTAACTACCTTTGTATCCTCACTTCTAATCCCTAGTTCTCTACAGAATCTACTGGTCTTTTTGCAGTTAATGTCTTTGACCATATCATATTATTGATAACTTTTGTTGTGTCCTTCTATTTTGTACCATTCTTCTGAGTTATGTCTATGCATCTTCCTGGGTTTCTTACTGGGGTTCTAATCTTCCTACTTCCTCTTGTTAAATCTCTTTTGCTTTCCTCTCTTTTTAAAAATTATTTTTTATTTTATTTTTTTTAGTTGTTCAACAAAGTCCCTTTTATTTATTTATCAAGAAACTATTCTTTATTGTTTAAATTACTATGAATTTTTAGCACAAAATTTAACATCTTAATGATCACCAAGGCCTGGGTTCTGGGACATGCTCTGCCTCTTCCAGTCCTTAGTGGCCTTTATAGGGAGAAATGGCATGAACACAGACCAAGTCAAATGGTGGCAGGTCCTTCGTTCCCAGTCATTGGACGAGCTGCTCAATTCTTCTCCAGAGCAGGAAGAGCCTGTACTTAAGAAAAATCTAATAAAGAATTTGACCATTGCATTATAAAATCTCTCTTAACAACTTAGATTTATCAATGTTATGGGTCCAGTCTCATGTGCTTCTGTTCTAAATTTTTTCATTTTCTAATTTACTTTTTGTGTATGTAATTTTAATAAATAATCTCACTCTCTGTGCAGTAGTAAATCAACCTAGTGCAAAGAAAAATCCCTCAAACTGGAAGAGCCTCATCTTACTTCAGAAAGAAGAAACAGAGGTTTTACTGGTCCTCTTCTTTTCAGGAGATGACCAAACATTCTCCCAAAGTTCAAAATGTTACTTCTGGCTGAGGAACGTAAATAGAGGCAGCTTTTGATGTGCTGATCCAATTCACTTAGAAAGGGTAGCTGGAACCACTATGCAGGCAGCCTTCTTTGCAAATTTCTTAAAATCAACTCTTGAGAATCATCCATGATTGTGCACAAAGGCTCTAAGGACCACACTACTTCTGCCATTTCATCTCAGGAGTTAGAGTCAGGGGAGGCATTGTAATTGTCAGCAGCAAGAACAGTAGTAGTGGCCCCACGAGGTAGGACCTCAAAGATCTGGGGCATCCAGTTTCCTTTTTCCACAATGCCAACAATACATGCTTGGTGACTCTTTCCGTGCTTGGAAGATCTGATTTCAGAACAAAAGTGAGCCACCTATTCTCTTGGCAGACAAATCAGTAATCCCCCAGAGGATTCACCTGAGGTTCGTTGAAGGAGCCCAAACCACCTAGTGGCCTTGCTGATGGTAGCCATCTTGGCAATGATTGGCAGATTATGAATAATAAGGGACATTTGTTGTTTTGCATGTTTCTGAGAGTGTCCTAGAATGCCAAAGCCTGTGATATCTGTGGCCACATGAGTATTAAATGTGTGCATTAATCCAGCACCAGTTCTGTTTAGGGCAGCCATGTTGAGCATAACTTCCTGACAGGCCAGCTCTACTTCTTCTGTGGGAACCACCATCTTTACTTTATTCCATCTTTCAGGATTATCCAGCCATTGGTGGGCATTGACAACAATTTGGGTTCCTAAGGGCTTTTTTCACAGAAGCACATCCCCAACAATAGTCCGGGCAGGCATTATGAATTCATTTGACTGACACACCATAGTGGCAACTCCACCAGTGATGATCCAGGAGTTGACCACCATCTGTCCACCAGTCACTGCAGTCCCTCCTTCCTCCTCAGCATCCCCAAAGCCTTTCATCATGAGTAGTGTTACATTTTTGCCTTCCTCCTCACTCACATTCTTGCTGACACTGAGTAACATTAACATGTCACATTCAGTAATGCCGATGGTGCAGAGGTCACTTAAGGCACAAGCTAAGTGTCCCATCATGTACAGATCTTCAACCAAGGCATAAAACAAGTTTGTGGTCTGCACCAGTGATAGGCCCTCGTGCCTCAGGGGGATGACCAGGAGTCCATCCCGATGCCCAGGGCTGGAAAGGTTGGGCTAGGCTATCTTGGCTAGCAGGCCAGCTTCCTAGGCCACTTCTTCCTGGCTCCAACTAGGCCCTGGCCCAGCGGGAGGCCACACATCCAGCTGCGCCAGTAGTGTCGGGAGTTTGAGCAGCATCTCCTGCAGGACCTTGCCCCCTCAGCCCTTTATGTCAGAGAAGACTGTCAGCCATCAGTTCAGACTGACGTCCTATGCCTGGAGCTCAGAGGACTGGGGAATCCTTTTCTTTAGTCTAATTCTCTCTCCAAAGTGTTAGATTAAATTACAACATCGCCGACTGAATGATCCCCAGAACTCCAAATTTAGCATGACCAAAGTTGATATAAAATTCTTCCTCCATCAACTAGATCCAATATATAAATTCCTTTACTAGTTTTGTAACCACAGGCGAGTTACTTAACCTTTCAATACTTCCGTTTCCTCACCTGTAAAATGGGAATAAAATAGTACCTACCTCCAAAGTCTGAACTAAGGATTGAAGGAGTTTTTGTTTGTTTGTTTGCTTTTTGTTACTCACTCAAATATTCATTTTTTTCTAACATTACTCTATTTTATTCTCATTGCTAAAATCTATTTATGGTCTTTTTATTCTTCACTTAATTACTATTTCTATCAATGCTCTTAACCTGTCTCTTTGCTTTTAGCTTCTATTCTTTTCTAATAGACCTGTATAACTTATCTGTTTTGTGTTTCTGACACATTCAATACACAGATTTTAAGTTAACAATAAAGTTGCTATCTTGCTAAAATAGTGCTTATACATTTTTTGGTGTAATTAAATAAATATTTCTAGGTTCCTACTTTCTCTGCCCAGTGTTAGTTTCACTGTTTAACTCAAATCACCTCCCATGCCCTACACTTGCTACTTTTGTTAAGCACAAATGTGTTATCATAATGTCAACATTTAACATAAAAATATAAGTACAAGAAGAAAAGTTGGCAATATTTATTATAGCCTATGTTAAGCATTAGTTGTCATGGACGTGTAATAGGAAAAAATAATCATGATTTATCCCCATGTGCAATTTAACACTTCAGAGATGACAGATATGCTTTTGTGAGAGAGAGAGAGAGAGAGAGAGAACTGAACTATAATGACAGGAGAATGAAAAATATGATTTTGGACACATTTTCTTGGGAAAAGGAAAGTTACCCAACTTGAACAAGCCATTAAAAGAACTGAATTATTATAGTTTGAGTCTGTGAAAAGATATCCATAACATATGAACACACCTGAAGAGGCTAGGTTTTAAATGAGCAATCAATCATTGTGAAGTTCTTAAAAATTTATTTTACTTATTTATTTTTAAGATTTAAGAAATTGCATTCTTTATTGCTACACCTTTAGGCAGAAACTAAAGTAAAATATACCATATGCCAAACATACACTTGCAGGACTATCAGAAAGTAATAACTTTGGGCTAAGAATTTTATTAGGTTGCAGATCTTTTTTTTCCTCTTGTGGATATAAAGAAAGTTTTAGGAAAAAAAAAAAACTACATTGTTTTCCCAACTTCTTAACGTGTGTTAAATCCACTCAGTTAGCCACAGAGACTTCTAGAAAATGGAGACAATCAAGTGAGCCTGAAACACTGAGAATAAAGAGCTTCAGTGGGCTCTTAGAAGTTATTGGAGAGAATCCATGCCCAAGCAGATACATAGAGTATTTTTCTGCTAGTCTCTGAAGCGCTTGCTGAGTCAGTGACCATTAGTCATCTGACTCAGTTTGCCTTAACCTGACTTTTTCAGACTTTGCCCTCTAAACTCTAATTAATCCCCACGCTAGCTATCTCCTTTGAAACTTGCCCTACTTTACTATAGCCTGACTTCAATTATAGTTCTTGCCCCAACTCCCCTCACACTCATGTCCATGGCCAGCAGTCTGGTTCTCCAAACCATGTTCTCAATAATATCTTACTTACAATTCTGTATTCTATGACTTTTTTCTGAGCTGAAGTAAGAAAGCAGACCAACATGGGTGACCATGTTTTATAATTTAACACAATTAACGTATTTAATTGCCAAATACGTCTCCATCCTCCCTCGCCCAATCTCTTGAAGTTGATGACACTAGCTTCATTTTATTACACACTTGAAGAATCCTAAATCCAACATTGTTAATCAATATGGCTAAGGCTATACAGTTAGTAAGTTACATAGGTGAGATTCAGTCTGCACCTGTATGAGATTTTCATTATACTTTCCTGCCTCTGGTGAAAGATATTTGAAACTCAGTGTTAGAGAGAATAAACATTTAGAGGGAAAATCTGGAAGGTAGACCAATATGGAAATTGTTCTTTGCTCTCCTCCATAATTGTCAGCATTTTGTAAGCCCGTTAGGCTCTTTCCATCACTGTATTAAGATAACACAAGTTAACATATAGGTGCAGCAAATGTACTTATTGCCATATGAACCATTATTATTGGGAGTGGGGAGAATAGCTAATGAGGTTTTGTGCTTCTCTTGGTGATTTAAATCGATTGCTTGATTTGTTCTACCAGAGTTTCCAGAACCTGAAACCAATCGCATTGGTCTGTAATCTCTAGAATCATCACTTTTCTTTCTCTTGTATAAAGGCAAGCACATTACACTGGCCATGTTCCAGTTCCCAGGGACCCTGAGTTATTGAAAACAATTGATGAATGCACTCATAATCTAATTCTTAACTACCTTAATTGAATATATTACCATGTGCTAATAAATTGGACTTACATAAGCAGATGTTCCCTTTAAACTGCTCTTCTTCCTCTGTTTCACTAGATCTTGTTTTTGGCTGTACCATCCATCTATAAAATGACACATTTTCTTAGACTTTCCTTTTCCTTATGTCTAACTGGAATCTTTTCTCCATATTATAAGTTTGTGGAGGTGTTTTAGACCAAGACTCCTTTGTATATTTTCTCCCCAATAATAATAAGAAAACAACACTAATAAATATAAATTCTCTTAATGTGCTAGGTACTGTGTTAAGTCTTTTATATAAGTATGTCTATTAAATTCTCACAGTTACCCTATGTGTTATTCTAGTCCTTATTTTACATTTGAGGAGTCTCAGGGACAGCAAGCTCTTTTTTGTACTCTGTCACAGTTTGAAAGTGACAAAGTCAGATTTTAACAGAAGATCTGAGTCCAGAACTGTCATTTTCCACCATGAAGCTGTCCAGCTTCACTTTTTGTTCAAAGTCCAACTTGATGCAAAGAATGTATTTCAGTTCAGTTCTGAACCAAAATTGAACTAAATGCAGTACAGGTCCATAAATATTTATTAAGGGCCATTATATTAAAAGTATTAAGAAACCAGTTTGATACCATAACATGCTATGTTTTATATACCCAGTTAACCTAGATCATTTGGTTTTTCTTTTCCCCTTTAGCTTCCTACAAGCTTCTGGTTTAAATATTTTGTTTCCATGTGACTTTTTATGAACATATTTTTCTAAAATTTAGCAGTATTTTTATTTGTAATCATTCACTTTAAAAATATGTAAGGTTCATATATGCCATTCTACACAAATAAAGTGATAAGGCCCTTCATAGTTGATAATCTATAATAATAAAGATTAATAGTAATAAATAATTATATTATTTTTTCTCCTCCATAGAGCCTCCCTATTAAGCAAATATACCAAGATGATTGGTTCTGAATAGACAGAGATTTGCTCTCCTAAGGAACATTTGACAATGTCTGGGGACAGTTTTCATTGTAACCACTTGGAGGTTTGGGGTACAGGTATCTAGTGTGTAGAAGCCAAGGATGCTGTTGAACATCCTACAATGCACAGGACAGCATTCTACTGAAAAACATTACCCAACTCAAAAAACATCGGTATCGACAAGACTGAGAAATCCTGAATCCTAGATTATACCTGAGGTATTTATATCAGTGTGAAATTAAGAATGGACTGTGTATTCGTCCTTTTAGGCAAATGACTGTGGTTTGATTGTCTATATTTTTCCCCACTTCAAAATACCACGCCTCCAAAATCCCCTTCCACCATACTTACCAGTATTTTAATTAGATGTCATTATTTTAGTTTCTTTAAAACAACATAAATATGTTGATGATGACAATGACATCTATGAAATTTTTGACCAAAAATTTGTTCAATTCTCAATGGGGTTTTACTATGTTGCTGATGTTTTTTGTTAAAGTAAATTTCCAGACTTCATGCATTTATCAAAATTTTGAGTATTTTATAATGCAACCAAACATTTATCTAGTATCTTAATTTCCAGTCCCTTTAGATATAGTCTTCTGTCATCAAGAACAAGTTCCTGGCTGTTATGAAATTGAGTTTGCTTTCTTCAAATAGTTTGAGTACAATTGTCACTTAGTAAAATAAACATGGCTCTATTATTTCTTAATGTCTTCCTTAACAAGAATAAGATTAGACTACATCTCACAAACTCCCATTGGGCAGCACTTAAGAAGTGAGTAATATTTCTGTCTGCCTAAGTCAAGTAATCCCAATTGTAAGTAATTTACTGGAAGGCATCAGGGACTGTTACAATAGACACATTGCCATGTGTCACTGGAAATCAGCATCTCCCCACATGTTTGATCAACAGCCAGATGGAAGCTTTTATCACATTTATTTAATCTGAAATACACATAGTAATTACACTGGACCTTTGATTCAAGGCCTTATTAGTGTCTCCAGAGAAGTCAGGAAATGAGTTTCTCAGTTGCAAACTGATGTAGTCATGACCCTCTGGGTAGAATTTACATCTATCACTGCCTAGACTAGAGTATAGCTACAGATTACATTGTATCTCCTTGGGGCCATAATGTGTTATTATGAAAATATAATAAAAACTTCAAGTATAATGTAAAATTAAATTGTCAATATTAATTATAACAATAAGAACATCAACAAGTAAGATTTTATACATGCTTCACATGGTCCCGGGGTCAAAACCAGAGTGAGTTAAATACAACTCTTATGGTAGTGTGTGTTTAAAGTATATTCTTCAGAGTTACTCAATTCATACTTGGTTGAGTCCCAGTTGAGCCTCTCTGACTATAAGAGAAGACTTAATTGAAACTAAGATTGGTTTATAATGTGACGTATTTTTATGGCTAGTTTTTTTTTTTAAAAAGCCAAGTTTTAAGTTCTTCTTTGATAAAAAACTGTCTTAAGCCTCATATTTTCTTTTCCTGTTTTGTACTTATAATAACAGAAACCATACAGGCAATATAGTACTTAAAATTTCTTTCCTATATAAAGTTAGAAAAACAGTTATGATTCAGTGAACAAAATAGAGAAGCAGGTATTATTATGTCTGGTTCTAACTGAGTTGTTGTCTTACCATATGACCTCCAAAAAACAACTTAGTTTTGTGTTACTTTTTTGCTGTGTTATCTTGCAAGACAATTTGAACTCGTGGTGAATGACAGATTCTAGGAAAAAATAGGGGGAAAATTGATTTTATGTGAAGGTGGGAGAAAGGGGAAAGAAGAGAACTAAATGAACACTTCATTTATCCATATAGTTTGGAATATAGAATACAATAGAGACATAAATAAACAATTACACTAAATTTGGAAGAATGAGTATGACTACATGAAGTTTTCAGTCACAATTAGAATAAGATTTATTTTAGGTTATATATTTAATGATACCTGTGAAGGACATAGCCTCTTCCTCTAAACTTTATTTGTATTACTTAAGTAAAGTTATAAAGCTCTATCATTAAAATTCTGTGAAATTCTGTGGTACTAAGTAGCACTTTGAAAAGTTTTCGAATTCTGCTTTTATGACTATAGATGTAGTTTAGAATATATAGTACAAGTATTTTAAGGTTTTCATTTAAATTTTTCTTGAGTTTAGTTGAAATTACTTCAGTGAATGTGTTCCAGAGCTTTCAGTTAAGTCTTTTAATTTGTATGCTTGGCCTAAAAGTGCTGTGTAATAATTGTTAAAATGAATAATTATATTTTATGCATAACAAGAATTTAGGCCCAGTGCTTTTTAACAATGATGTAGGACAAAATTTTACATATAATTATACTTCATATTAACTTGTAAGGGCAGAATTATTTTATAGGCATATCTCCCACTCATTAATATTTAAGTCAATTTCCTCTAAAGAATTTGTTATAGGCTTAGTTAGGTGCATTTTGCGTACTTCTTGAATTAAAAAAATCAGAGTCTATTAATTCATGAAGTATGAAAATATCCTGTGTGCTTAAATAGAAACTACTGTCATAATTTAAGCATAATGTGTTTCCTACAAATTTTTTTCCTTTGTTTGGGGAACAATGGAGTTTATTTTATACTCACAAACATGCACTCAATTACTTCTGTCATTATAATCAGTGTCTAAATCCATGACTATCTGATCATTAAACTCTCAGTGATAGTGAAGACATAGGCTCCTGACAGATATTAAATAAATAAATTATGTAAATAGAGCCAGATCACCAAGTTAACTAAAGTTTTTTTTTTCCATATTTGTCATAGCTTTAGTTTTTCTTTCTTTTTTTTTTTAAATTCAGCTTATTATGGGGGTACAAAAGTTCAGGTTATATATATTGCCCATGTCCCACCCATCCCCCCAAGTCAGAACTTCAAGCGTGTCCATTCCCCAGACAGTG
Organism: Lemur catta; assembly: GCF_020740605.2. Taxonomy (NCBI): domain Eukaryota; kingdom Metazoa; phylum Chordata; class Mammalia; order Primates; family Lemuridae; genus Lemur; species Lemur catta. The sequence goes on along the minus strand of NC_059128.1, from coordinate 250,268,624 downwards.
TGCATCGCACTCATCATGTAGTTATACCCCCATCCTCTCCCCCCACCCCCCACCTCAGTCCGATACCCAGTTGGTGTTATTCCCAAATGTGCACGTAGGTGATGATCAGGGAAACCAATTTGCTGGTGAGTACATGTGGTGCTTATTTTTCCATTCTTGGGATACTTCACTTAATAGAATGGGTTCCAATGCTCTCCAGGAGAACAAAAGGGATTCTATATCACCGTTATTTCTTATAGCTGAGTAATACTCCATGGTATACATATACCACAATTTACTAATCCACTCATGAATTTATGGGCATTTGGGTTCTTTCCACTTCTTTGCAATTGTGAATTGTGCTGCTATAAACATTCGGGTACAGGTGTCTTTTTTATAGAATGACTTTTGTTCTTTTGGGTAGATGCCCAATAATGGGATTGCTGGATCGCATGGTAGGTCTACTTGAATCTGTTTAAGGTATCTCCATAATGCTTTCCACAGGGGTTGCACTAGTTTGCAGTCCCACCTGCAGTGTATGAGTGTTCCTTTCTCTCTGCATCCATGCCAACATGTGTTGTTTTGGGACTTTTTGATAAAGGCCATTCTCACTGGAGTTAAGTGATATCTCATTGTGGTTTTGATTTGCATTTCCCTGATGATTAGGGATGTTGAGCATTTTTTCATATGTCTGTTAGCCATTCTTATATCTTCTTTTGAAAAATTTCTATTCATGTCTTTTGCCCACTTTTTGATGGGATTAATATTTTGTACAGAATTCTTGTTAAATTTAGTAGTTTTCTTCCAAAGTCCTTCCTATAGTTAAGTGAATCATCCTACTTGACAGATCCAAAATTAAGCGACATTCTGAATTGCTTTCTATAATATAGTATTTGAAATATCCTTGGTCATTTTTATTATAACTGACCAAGTAAATTAAGAGACTGGATTTTTCTTATAAGTCACCCATTTGAACCCTAGACATATATTGTTACATTACCTTTTGGGTATAAATAGATTTTTTTTTTCTGCCAAGAATCTATCCATCATTTACAGTTTTGGCTACTTTGGAAAATGGGTTCTGGATTAGGGTATAATGAAGAAACTCAGTGATGCTTGCTTGGTCTTTGACTCTTCTCTTCCAATCTCCTTAGGGAATGATCTAAGAAAGGAACACAACACAGAGAGAATACAGAATATCAGGAAAGAATTCCTGTCTACAACCTGTGAAAGTTGTGCACAAGAACATTTGTGTTCAAGTATCCTTAAGTCAAGCAGTTACTTTTTAATATACATTAGTCATTGTATGCCTTCTTGACAGCAACTATTCTCTTATGAAAACTTTCATGCTGGTCTAATTCTGCTTGGGTCAGGTTTGGTTTTCAGTTTGGAGTTTGGATGCTAACACATAATGATGAGAGCACTTATTAAAGATTTACTAAGAAAACCTAATAAATTTGGTATGAAAATGTAACCATGTTATAAATTTGATGCATGAATAAAATGAATTGGTACTTATTTAATAAATTTAATACAATGATAAGAAATATTCTTTTCAATAAATATTAACCATTATTATTATTTTTATGGGACAAATGTTATACTAAGACTTTTGTATATGTTACCTCATCTGATCCACATAAGAATTCTATATGTCACATAGTAGTATTATCCTGATTAATATATGTGAAAACCAAGGCAAAAAGAGGTTAAGTAAGTAACATATTGGTCACATTGCTAGTGTATAAAGGGCCAATAAGGGCAAAATGGGAGTGATTTACTTTCTGTTTGAAAATAATTTAGTAGATAATTAAAAAATCAGCTAAAATTTATTTAACCTTAAGATTTAATATGTAGAGCATGTACAAATCTTCTCCACTGGTATATGATCATCTCTTCTTAATGGTGTGTAGGAAGGACATGTATAGTATATTATGAATACACTCATTAATGTAACTGAGTAACTGGTTCAATGACCATTCATGATGGTTTTAAAAACTCATAAACATAGTCAATAGGACTTTAATTTTTACCAGAACAATCAATTCAAAAAATAATACAATACAATTTGCTTGACTGAATTGATTAGAGCTATATAGTATACATTTCAGAGCTAACTGTTTAAAAAGTTAATTTAAATGGTATTGTATTTCTAATGTATTGGCCCATCAAAAAATGAATATGTTTCTGATGGGTGATGCTCCCCACAATTTAAATGTTCAACTCTACACATGGATAGATAGTTCAAACAATTGATATAGTCTAAAGTTTTCAGAATAATGTGGGATGCTTATAAATATTCTCACTGTTAAACATTCATTCTTCATTATATTTTATTTTCTGAGTATTTTAAAAATAAATCTTTTCTATTATTGCTTCTTCTGAAAGCATACTTAATTTAATTATAATGAAGTCATGTTATTTTTGTTGTTAGTTTAGTTTAAGAAGAAATGTGCTTACACCTAGATTTTACTCTTCTGCAAAAATCACTGGGTATAGTTTATTTAACCTCTATTCTGCTTAAAAATACCTTAATTCATCCTTTTTAGATTTTCACAGAATACATTGCCAAAACAGACATATGGCAATGTCATATACTAGTCATTTATCTTCTTTCTTAATGGTTGTTCCCATTTATTCATTTTATGTGTGTAGGCTGAGAACAGTGATGTGTAAAGAGTTAGGTATTATTGACATTGAAGGCAGATCAATTCCTAGTTTGAAAGACATGAGGCAACAGAATAAAAACAGCAAGTTCTACAGATCACCTAAAAGTAAAAGAAATTAAAGAGTGTGGAATGAATTTTAGTATCTTTTTTCCTGACAAAATCTATACAAACTAAGAAAATATAGTTTTGTTTACAATGTCTAACTTTATGAAGCTCATTGATTTATTTGCATGATATTTATTGAGCAACTATTAGATATGCCTTATATACCCATGTTCTGTCTTAGTCCATTAAGGCTGCTGTAACAAACTACCACAATTTGGAGAGTTCATAAATAGTGGAAATTCATTTCTCACAGTTCTGGAAGTTGTGAAGTCCAAGGTTAAGATGCTATTAGATTCAGTGTCTAATGAGGGCCTGCTTTCTGGTCCATACATGGTGCCTTCTTGCTGTGTCTCACATGGTAGAAGGGGCAAGCAGCTCTCTGAAGCTTCTTTTATAAAGACATTCATTCCATTAATGAGGGTAGAGCTCTCATGACCTAATCACCTTCCAAAGCTTCTGTCTCCTAATATCAACACATTGGTAATTAGATTTTCAACATATGAATTTTGGGGAGAGTGGGAGTGGGCAGGGAAGACAAACATTCAGACCACAGCAGATTCCATAAAATCTGATTTTAACAATAACTTTTTGAGAAAGGCAGAACAGGTCTCATTTATAGATGTAGAAACTAAAACTCCACAATGGTCAAACTGAAACTCTAACTTGGGTCTGATAGTTCTGATAAAATACTATTTCAGATCTTCTCTGATCTTAAAGAGAGACTATTTAATGAAGGAAAATTAGGCTCTATGTCATGTGCCTAATGGATAACTTAGTTGACTTTTCCCACCAAAAACTTATTTTACTTTCCCTTTGATGACTTAAATAACCTTAGAAACCATTCCTTTCTTTCACCTTCCTCCTGATATCACTCAGGTAATCTCGTTATGGCAAGGTCAGTGCTAAAAAAGGTAAAGTGTTTTGTGAAGGGCCCTTAGTCCTAAGAGCTACACTCCTCTGCTGGTTGAGAGTCCTCTCTGGAGTTGTTCAAATTTTTCAGAGCTGAAAATTTTCCTTACTTGAAGTAGTCAAGGAAATACTAGCCTGAGTTCACCAGAGAGAAAGAGCAGTGAAATGAAGAAAATTATGCTAGAATCTGTTTTTTCCAAAAATAAGAAAAACATTTTAGAAGAAATTTTCCACTTAAGTTTTTGTTCTCAAGGGCAAATAGAGTATCTTAATCAAGTATATGATTTTTTTTGTGCCCAGTACATTATTGACTATTTATAAATACAAGTTAATAAAGTCAATTGTTGTATAATTAGGGTACCTATAAGTAATGAAAAAAGGATGAGCAAATCTTGAAAAGGGGACAATTCTCAAGAGAGGGAATCTGTAGCCAAATGTATAAAATTAGTCCAGGATTTGGCAACACTTCGTTTCTTCACTCCTTACTATCACACTTTACTTGCTGATAGTAAATATAAATTGATTATCTCTAAGGTAAACAATCTTGAAACACCAAAATCAAACCAAAACAAAAAAAAACTCCAGTAATTTTATAATTAGTATTTGCAAAATCATTTTAAATAGGAAGCTTATGTACTCTTACAAGTAGAAACATGTTGGAAGCATTTGTTGTTGAAATAAATTTATGCTATAATAAATACATTTTGAGAGGAAAGACTTAGTTTTGTCCTTGTTGGAATCTGTTTTAACCTATTAATGATAATCTGTTGTATGATGTAGCCTTAATTTAAACCTCATAGATTCAGAGTCACCATAAACATTGTTTATAGTTAAAATTATGTGTAAATCACTATACACACAAAGAACTATATATTTTCATGTTTTCTATCCTTTAGAGGTTGTTCTTAAATATTTTTGTCAGAAACAGTAATTGTACATAAAATTAGAAGAAAATAGATGGCCCTTAAGTGAATGTAGCGATGTATTTCTCTTCAGGGACTTTGCTAATGTCATATACTGTCAAAAGACGGTTCATTTTTTTCCATAAATTATATATAACTATTTCTAATGTTTTGCCATAGTGACCTTCTTTCTGAAGCATTATTCTTCATAAAGAGGAGAAAGTAGGCCCTTAAGTACATAGAAAAAATTCAAATTTAATGTTAGTATCAAATTATCCAATGCATTAATTAAGTATAAATCATTTTTACTTAGCACTAATTTCTAAAATATTTAGATAGTAACAGCATTATTATAATTTAGTATCACAAAGGGGCAGTGATCCATTGCTCAGCACAGCAAATAAACAGGTACATAAAAAAATAATCTCTGTCTGGAATTCAGCATAAGAATTTAATATTATCCATTCACTAACTCTGTTTGGTTCTAAGAACTACATAAAAGTTCTGTTGTAGCTGCATTAAAAATCTAAGACACAACCTTTATCTTCAAAAAAATTTACATCTTTGGGGGAAGATAAAACTTAAGCAAGTGAATTAATCCAAGGCAAAAATCTCCTGAATTAAATAATTCAGGGATAATTGACATGGAGAGATTGATTACTGTTATTTGGAATTTGCATACATAGAGGGAAAGAGAATGTTTTACAGGATGAAGTGGCAGCATAACAGGAGGTCATTTAGCATGGATGGACCCTGGATTCCTTGTCATGATGCAAGAAAAAAGAATACAATTTTGTGAAAAGACAAAAAACTATGAATGAATTCAACTAGCTCTTGTTCTCAAAATAGAAGTTATCTAAGCCATCCTTAAACCTGACTTTCATAATTATTTTTAAAGTTTTTCAAGGATTATTTTGAAATGGGTTTGTGCAAGAAAGTTCCATGGTTTATCAATCTTCATATTAATAATAACTATTATTTCCTAGGTCAACAATTTACATGTATTCAATAAGACAGCCATTTGTAATATAGAGCCTGACACAGGTTAAAAACTTAACAAATTATTCTCTCATTTAATCCTTACCCATCACACTCCCACCAGATTCTTCTTTATCTAATCTCGTTATGCAAATCTTCCTCTATTAATATTTTCCCCCATCTTTCAATAGTCAGACACAGAATGGTTTACAATTACCACATAGATCAAATTAAAAGTTCTAAATGTGTCTTTTAAGAGGTTGAAAAAAGAAACCTCTTATTTTACATTTTTCTACATGACAGCTTATAGTTTCCAACTTTTTTTCTCATATAACTAACAGTGCTTTCTTTGTCAGCCATTCTTCTAAACCTTTTAAGGACATTAACATATTTAGTCATTGACAATTCTGGGAAATAAGAAGTATTCACTTTCTAAAGATAAGAAGGGTAAGAAACTTGATCAAAGTTATATAGCAGTAAATGGTTTCACATTTGGTGTAAAAATTTGTAAGTTCAGGATTGTGTGAACAATGTCCTCCACTTGAAAATTTTTTACTGACTTTTCTGTTAATCAAAACTTGATTTTGGAAACATTTATTTAATATATAATAAAATAATTAAAAATTTATATGATAAATTTTAATTTATTTTTAAGTAAAATTTATATATAATGAAATAAATTTGTATACAACAATATATAATTTTATTTTTATAAAAATGATGTTGGAATTATTGAATTATTAAGTCAAAAGATAAAAACCAGGGATTCTTTGGCCAATTGAGTGTTTATCCACAACAAAATAATATTAATATTTATATATTTAAAGTTCAAGGATATTATCATAAAATTTCCTTTTTTAAGAGATAGTATGTGTGCTCCAGATTATCAAGGACTGAATATATTTGCCATCAAGTTTTAGACAATAAGAAGTGGTAAAGTAACTCCAGATATTGCGAGGGGTAAACAAACCAACCACTGGTAAAAGGAGAATTGTGACTAGTCCACTTAGATTTTAGATGCAAAAGATAATATTGATTGTCATTATTGTTCAGAAAATATTAACAGATGCCATAGAAAAATAAAATACAATATTGGTATCAATACAAAGAAAAAATTAAGGAACAACTGAAGCACTTTAAAATAATAGGAAAATTTGGCAGGGTGTGGTGGCTCACGCTTGTAATCCTAGCACTCTAGGAGGCTGAGGCGGGAGGATTGCTTGCGCTCGAGACCAGCCCGAGCAAGAGCAAGATCCCTGTCTCTACTAAAAAAATAGAAAAATTAGCCTGGTGGGCTTGCGTATGCCTGTAGTTGCAGCTACTCAGGAGGCTTAGGCAGGAGGATCACTTGAGCCCAGGAATTTGAGGTTGCAGTGAGCTATGATGATGCCACTGTGCTCTCCCTGGGGAGACAGAGTGAGACTCTGTCTCAAAGAAAATAATAAAAATAAGATAAAATAAAATAATGGGAAAATTAAATAAGTTTGATGGTCAGGAAATAAAAATATCTTGACAAATTTTACCTTTACAAATATTAAACATACTTTTTTAGAAAACAAAGTACAAAAAAATGAATGGAACCAAAGAAGATAAATAGAGAAAGAGGGCATACAATTTGATTAAAAAGTAATACAATTTTTGAGTATTTAAAAAATTTTATATTTATGTATTTAAAGGTATTAAAAATTTTTAGAGCAGAATATATGTGGTTCAATATCAGAAAACCATACAATGCACTAAAAGACACTGAACACTTGAATAATTGAAGACTTATGATTCTGAATAATGCACTTATAAAACAAAATCTACCTATAAATTAATACAGTCCTAATAAATAACCTGTTAATATTTTTGATTCTTCCAAACTTTTTCTGACCTTGACTGGAGACTTCTGCAAAGAATTAAAATGATTTTTGAATCAACAATACTAGTAAAGGATTGGACATACAGATCACTAATATAGACTAAACTATGCAGAAACACATTGTATATATACACTTATTTTATGGTAGGTTACATAAAATTACTGATGAAAGAAATATTATGAGAGACAATTGGCTGTCAAAAAGAATTAGTTATACTTTAATCTTTAGCCTCAAATCATAGACCAAAATACATTTTAGGTGGATTAAAATATGATAATTTAAAGGCTTAAATGACGATATTAGCTCTATATGCATAAAATCTGATCATGACAAAAGTGTTTCACATCATGACCCACAAGCCAGGTGTCATAACACAACAGTCTGATTTATCTATGGCTAAATATACCACAGATAAAGTATAAAGAGAGATTGATAAATATGTTAATCTTTTTGTAAAGAGAGCTGTTAAAACAGAAAATTTGAGTGGAAAAATGGACAAACTGCATAAATGGGAATTTCAAAATTAATGAATTAATATGGCCAAAAATATTTAGATATTATTATCGTGACCTGTAATTTAATGAATCCAAAATATTTAAATTGAGATGACATTTTTTTCACATGAGATTGGCAATTTTTTTTAATAATTATAATGTCTGATGTTAGTACAATATATGGGGAAAAATATCCCTCAGGTAGTAAATGAAGGGTGAATTTGTATAATCTGCAATGTACTTTGGCAATATTTATCAAAAGTCTTTACAAAATATTTATATCCTTTGATCCAACAATACTACTTATCAGAATTTATCTTCAGGAAATAAGACAGGTACAGAGATGCAGGAAAAGCAGTGATTTCTAAGTTCCCAAAGGAGTGCTCAGTTCTGAAAGATATTCACCAAATAAAATGGATATGATTTATGACAGTCTGTATATGGCGACTTGAGCAAGAGGTGGGATTTTAAATGGATTTCAAAGTATTTAGCAAAGAATCGGAACAGGGAATTCAAAGACATGACAGGTTTGTTTTTTCTCCATTTTTTGAGATTTATGGGCAATACCAGACACTTAGGAAAATATAAGAAATGTATAGCAGAAATCTAAATTAAAACTAGCTGCTGTAACAAATTAATTTTTAATGCTCAGTGCTTTAAAAATAAAGCTTTTTTTTGTTTTATTTTTCTCAAGCACTTCAATGAATGTATTCTTAGTTGGACAATTTTATTCCACGTACATATTTGGTAGCCAATAGCTTTACTTCTTCGTGTCACTGTCTTACCTTCAACTTGTATCCACCACGATCACACAGGAGGGTTACATATGGGGGGTTTTCATTACCTGGGCCTTCATTCAATTGTCTGGAACACAAATCATATTGTTACATCAGCCTACAAGGCAGGCTGGAAAATGTCCAGCTCTGAGCACTGAAAGCCCAGGAAATGTTTGGCATCAGCTAGAAATCTCTGCCCTAGTACACTCTTCTGATCACCAAATGGTTTTTTGCACCTGTTTTCCCTCACATGATTCACCCTGTATGAAGAGACAACCTAAGGTGCCATCAACCCAGTGTACCCAACTCAAAGTATGATATCTTCAGATGTGTGCAATCTTCTTCAGCATGTTTAGATGAATTAGTCCAGGTAAAAAAAAAAGTGAAACACAAGTTATTAATGTTCCTCTCCACCCAAGCACAACACACGATGATAAAACAGAAAGAGGAGAAGACTTCTTAATAATAAATGCTCCCATTTGGTAATATAGGAAGAATGGGAAACATAGATTAGTCACTGATCCATAGAAAGCATGAAAACATGTGAGGCTGGCATGAAAAGCCTTGGGCAATAGTTGTGGTTCCCTGAAGAAACTGGATTCTCGTCTGTTCTTTTTTTCTTTTCCCGATTCTACCCTCTGTGGAGTTCCACCTTGTCAGTCAAATTCCATTACCATATCTGAAGTAGCTATCTGGGACTATGTCCTCCATTGGAGCTACACAACTTTTATAGTCCACGTCTTGCTTTCATCAAGTTTAGCAGACTAGAGGTTGTCTGAAGCTTAGTCAGATTTTTTTTTTCTGTCCCAACATATGATTCTTTGACAAAACAGTTCAATTAAAAACATAGTAGACTCCTAACCTGTTTGTTGGATTCATGTTCTTATCATCCCATTATAGTTTTGGAAGACATTATTACCAAGCCTCATTTATTTCTTGACTTTCTCCCCCTCTTCAATCCCCCTTTTAAATTATAAACAGTTATCGACAAAACTATCTGCAATAATGAACTTGGAGAGTAGGGAGTACACTCAATCTAATTTGTGCCATAAGGCTGAGATTTAGTGGATTTTGTTGCTTGAAGCTTCACTCATTTTTATCCCTTACTATGTGACTTCTATAAATGGTTAATTTTCCAAACTTTTGAGTACCCAAATGTCTGGGCTTTCTTATGATCTTTTCACTTCTGCTTCAAAACTGCCAATCTTTTTTTCTGGGCTCATCTCTTTCCTATAATACCTTATTAAAGACAGAATGTTAAAGTAAATCACTAAATCTCTCTCTTTCCTACCACTTTCTCTAGAAATACAAGTTCCACAGGCACTTAATCCTCAACGCTGAGTATTATTCTTCCTCTTCCTATCAGCATAGAGCAGAGTTGCCGTCCTCCCTTCTCATTGAAATACATTCTTCCCTTTAATTAACTACACTATCCTCTCGAAGATCTCTTTCTACAATACTATTCTCCCCATCTCAGCCTGCTCTGCTGGAAGTGCTTCCTCTTTGTGGGCTTTAAACATGGGAGTTCCCCAGTGGTCAGTTCTCAGACCTCTTCTTCTATCTAGACACTCCTGGGGCAGTTAATCAATTTCCCTAGTTTTAAATAATACTGATGTAATGATAAATCTCAAATTATCTTCTTCAGCACCAGCCTTTCCCATGACATAATTTTATCTAAATAATAGTGTAGCTGTGTTTGTCACACACACACACACAAACACATTCATACATTTTTAGATTTAGGTGAGAAGAAAGGAGTCATATAACTATACAGAATCACATATTTGTATTTATTTATCCAATCTTTCCTTTAAAATGTAAACTCAGTGGCAATAGTTATTGATGTATCAAATGTTATATTGTTATATATAATATACCTTGTATGCTATAGGCACACAATAAATATTTGTGGACTCAGCGATTGGTGTAATACATGTTAATGTGATTTTATTTTAATAAAATTGTGCACATTTTCAAAATAACTCATTCTAATGTAGATATATTTCATACCTAAGTAACACACAGACTAGAATAATATTTTTCTCTCTTTTCCAGATCCTAATGCTCTGGCTGGCCAGACTGGCCCTGACCATGCTCTTATAGGAGGAATAGTGGCTGTAGTTGTATTTGTCACACTGTGTTCTATATTTCTGCTGGGTCGATATCTGGCAAGACATAAAGGTATGTTATATTTAATTAGAGTACTCTTAACATTGGTGGAATAAATTTTAAAGAGTAGCTTCCTTATGAAATACATGGGTGTATGTATGTTTCTGTGTGTGTGCCTGTGTGAAGAGAGAGAGGAAGAGATAAATAATAAATAGTTTCAGGGAATTCTTGATTATTTTACGTGTCTTTAGAGTTGGATTGGCTTAGCAAAATAATGTTTAGTCAATGGCCAAAGGTCACAGAGTGAGTCAGTAGCTCATAAAAAAACAGATGAAAGTTTATACCTTTCTAGAACTGGAATCCAACTAATAACCATTTGGTCAATATTTTTGTTTGTAAGTATATGGAAATGTGTAGCCATATCAGTGAGGAAAATATGTGAGATTTTCCAATAGGCCAGGTAGCAAACCATTGATATAATCTACCTTTAAATAGATTTACCAAAGTGAATGGTGACAATTTTGACGTGATCATTATCCATATTGTAACAAAGTACCCTGATTGCCACTGCTATATGGCTCACCTGGTCTTTAGCCATCGTCATTAAAGAAGTCAAAATTACTCATTGCCCATTTCAGTTTGGCTCTTGCCTCTACTTAACCAAACCACAGCTTCACCTACAACACATAGCTGAAAACTGAAAGAAATGGTACAACTTTAGACGGGTGATTTGTGGCTTGTTACATCTCAGCGTATGTTTCAACGTATAAGAAATCTGGCATAAGTTCCTTCCTAATTGAAGGTAGCTTAATGCTGGCTATTTTACTAGTCTCACAGAGCTAACATATTTTTCTTCCAATATACACAGGAACATATTTAACAAATGAAGCTAAAGGAGCTGAAGATGCACCAGACGCTGACACAGCCATTATCAATGCTGAAGGCAGCCAAGTCAATGCTGAAGAGAAAAAAGAGTATTTCATTTAAAATGCAGGCCAAGATTCTGAGTTTTCGTTACCAGGCTGGCTGCTGGAGAAAACTGGCTATCATCTTTCAGAATTCATTTCTATCATCTTCTGCTACCTTTATTAACTTCCATACTGTACTGCTATCAGTAGCCAGTGTATACCAACAATCAGCTGTTGAAAGCATCATTCTTTAATTACTGTACCATCCATAATGCAGGACATTTCTTACTGCGTAAATTCACACCATTGCTCTTTTAACATACAGTGCTTGAATATACAGCCTTAACAATGTTAATCATCTCCTTGGATCATGACATTGAGTTGTTTTTATACATTAAAAAAATATGCAGAGATATTCCCCCCATTTTTTTTTTCTTTAAGTCATAGACCTTATCAGTTTGTCATTGGACAGCTTTCACAAGTAACAGGACTAAGTAAAGACCTAATGTACTTTAGTTCAGTTGAAGATTAGAGGTTTACAAATAATGTTTTCTACATGTCTGTATTCAAAGACAGCATGTTTTGGAAACATATGCCCTAGAAAACATAAACTGAAAAAAAAAACATCGTAGTATAGTTTTTTGGAATGTTTGAGATTATACTGGTAAAGCTGTATCAATTTGCTATTAAAATATAGTACTTGATACAGGAGCCATGTGTATGGATGGCAATCATGACATGATATCTTACATAATTATGTAGATCCTACTATCAGGATACTGTAGCTTCATTTACCAATAAATTATTCCAAACATTTTATTGCTTTTGGAATCACAAAGATTTCATTCATTTCTCTAATTTGATTCTATAATTTATTTGCTCCATAAGAACTCACCTGCCTAAACAAAGTTGAAGTATCCATAGGGCACAATTTTGAGACATTTTAGTATCTGTATATAGTGCATATAATAAATCCAATTAAACATTATTTGATACATATTTAACTTTTTTGGCTGTATGTAATTCAGTCATAAGTAAGCATTTTCTAACGTCCATTATATCCCTTTAGATATTACTTAAACCGATATTATAAGTAGATAACATGTATTAGTATTTTTGTCTGTATGTCCTAGCACTGTTTAACAACAAATTTTCTAGTTCTTGTTAATTTTTATTTGTTATACAATGGAAGCACAATGTTATAAGGAAAGGTAATTTTAAGCTAACAACCAGTGCACAGCCTCAGGTTTTAAATTACAACCATAGTTGAATAATAACCTAAAAATAAACTTTTAGTTTGCTAAAAATTTACAGATTTTAATTTGGCAGTTCCAGAGCTGCTTACCTATGTTGGTTTGCCAAAAAGAAGTGTTTAAGATATGTTTTCTGTATAAATGAACTAATTCTTTATATTAAATTCTTGTCTATGCATTTTGTGAGGTACAAACTTATGAAACAGTGAGTGATAGAGAATTTCTGCCATGCTTTTAACTCCAAAGTAAAAGTCTCTTTCTCTGGATTATTTTAAAAATTTGGTGTATTTAACCTTTAAGAAATGCTGTATTCTTAAATATGACACAGAGTCAATCTAAAGTCTTATTATTTCTTCTAGTAAAACACAATATTGTTAGATTAGTTCTCATTAAATTTATTGTATGCTAAAGAATAAAAATCCAGTTAGATAAAAAAAATACTTTCCCATTTACAAGCATTGCACCTTTAAGAAAAAACAAACAAATATGACAATATGGTAGCTATACTTGTGATGTCTGACAGCATGATGGCCTAAGGTTTTAAAAATAGTATCTTGGAATTTATTTTTGGGGAATGAGAATGGTTGAGTACAATACCATGTATTAATATCAAATGAAAGACAAGGGTGCTGTATCTTAGATTATTTATCAGAAAAGCATAAATTGTTTAAGAACAATTGTTAGAATTTTTAAGTTTTTTTGATTGTTGAAGCATTTATCTTGTTGATTTCTTACAAAAGAAAAAGGACGTGATGTCAGTCAAGCAGCACTTTTTCAGAATATACAGAACATAAATAATATAATGTGGTTGAGTGTTAACATAATAAATCATATACAGTATGACATTTTAAGGAAATAAGTCTGCATTGATGTGATTGCATGCTTGTTTTTACAGTTCACTCCATACCATCTGTGGAAAAATGCAATAATATGTTAATATAGTATGGTAGTTTGAGAGAATCAGGTAGGTGCTACTAGACACATTGAAACTAGAATAGGTTTATAAACTGTTCATATCTTTCAATGCATAATCTTTAGAAATATTCCACAAATCAAAATTCATCCTGTTAGTACAAAATGGAAAGGTTCTTATTACAGAATAATATGTGTAAACTGCATCATCAATTACTATTTAAAGCCTAATTTCAGGATGCACTTACAAAATTGCTACTCTTCATCGATGCTGCATTTACATCCCTCTTCATTTCATCTATATTCTACTTGGCTCCAACAGCTAAATTGTTGCCTAAATAACTCAATCATTATTTATAGCACTGTAAAATTAGAAATCCAAATTGGTTGCATTCCAAGATTTTTGATTCTTTTAACCCTTCAGAGTAATATCAAATCTTATTAGAACTCTTAAAAATCCAGTTAGATAAAACATTGCATTATTATACCAGTTATAATAATTGATATATTATAATTTGTGGGCTCTAATCAAATGTTTGCCAGTTAAATATAATTTGATTTGAATTAGACGTCATTTTTCTGTGACTGGAAAAAACACATAGCAATAATATTATATTTTCCTATCTTTAAAAATCATTTAATTTTCATCCAAACAAGGAGCTAAATTATTAAAATTCTGGTTATTTCTATTCCAACAAATCAAAAAATAATGACATAACATTTCTAAGTGGGAACCATGTCAATTGCAATGTGTGACATATACACACTTGTGTGCACATAGAGCAAATTCCTGTCTCTTCTAAGTGAGCACAATAACTACAGAACTCAATGAAAGAAGTGTGCACACACACATAGTCTTAGTAGAATATGGAGCATTATTCTTTATCAAAAATAGCTATTCTCTGCTAGTGTACTGTTTACAGTGTAAAGTGATTGTTCTCCATCAAAAAAAAAGTCTAAACAGCATTATTCTTTTTTCCCCCCATTTTTGAGTGTCCTAAATAGAATGATTATCAAAATTAGGAAGAACAGGAACAGTTTGTGAGTGCAAGAGTAAAGACAAAGAGCATGACCAGACTATTGAGCGTGTGCATGTGTTTATGATGTGTGCGTATGTGTTTATGTGTAAGAGAGGAAGAGAGAGATGGAAGAGAGAGAGAGAGAGAGACTTCAACTTGTTTTCTTTTACCAGAAAATCCAAGAAGCAGTTTAAGGAACCTGATATTGGAGTTTAATCTAGAAACTGGATGATCTCACATTAACTCAAGATGATACCCCACAATTAAAATAACAAATAGAGAAAGAAAACTAATTTTCCTAAATATGACAAAGAAGCTAACACCTCATTTACTTTTATTTCTTTGTAAAAATATAAATATCTCAATTAAAAGGACAGGCTCATTTGTAATTATGTACTCATGATTGTAACAGCATTGAGATTCCATGTAGGCACATGTACAGCAGCTGTTTGACAGTGATGGCTCTTCCATGTAACTTAGCAGTTATCGTGTAATTTAGTGCCACTTATTGCAAAGTGTTACCAAGGGGAACATTTAAAATGCTTTTTCTTTTTCTTTGCACATGGGTAATTTAATGGATGAAAAATATAAAATTTCACATTATGTTCTTTAATTGTGGAGAAAACGCAAAACCTCATATCTTATTGTAACTTCCCCATGATTTTTCTAATTACGTAGAGTCCTCTAAAAATGCCCAATAGTATCTCCCTTTGCAAATGTAACCTGTGATGAATATACAAAACAAAACAAAACCCAGTAATCATAACTGAAATAAATGAAACACCTAATGAGAATTACTGTTGGGTAATGCTTTTATTAAGTGGCACAAAGTACACACTAAAAACTATGCAAAATATAGGTAACTACAGTGTATGTACATGTAAGTATCTTGTACTTGCTGTGTATGGATGTTGGAAACCCATGTAATTATAATATGCATTTTGAATATTGGGAAAGAGGAAATCTTAGTGTAGATAATAGAATTTGTTTTGAAATATACACTGGCAATATTGAAATATACTCAGTGCAATATCTGCAATTCTATTGCTGGATATTTAATGCAAAGGGATTTTAAAGGATTCTTCAACAAGATCCAAGAGGTTGCTAATCTTCACCTCTTACATCTACACCTCTTAACTAATCTACACCTCTTAACTAAAGCATTAGTTAAAAATATGATTAATTCAAGTTAAGTTTTTCTTAAACATTAACATGAAAAAATAAAATTATTATTTAGGTTAGTTTTTAATGTTATTACAGAGAAAGAAGTAACCTGAGTTTTAAACTTTGATTCATAATCTAATTGAATTTAGAATTCTTAAATTTTCTTTGAAATATGTGCATGTTTCCATAGATTGCAGTACTTTTATTGTAGGTACAAATTTACTCAATGAAAGAATATAGGATACCTTTAATAGTTAAGTCACTGTATCTTAATGGGAATTTTTTTAATCTTTTTTTTATTCTATTCATGTTTTTCCTTTCTCTCTCTACTCTACTCCAAACAAGCCCTTTGCACTTATACCCTTCCAAAGGCAATGGATTGAAAGTGGCAAGATAATAAAGAGAGTTAAATGGGGACAACATATGAGAATGGGTTCTAAAATCATCAGCATTTTTATGTATTGAGATTATTAATATTGAATGCAATAGTTATTGGATATAGCTGGTAAGTTCTCTGCCATGCATACTTACAATAATCCTTCTACCTCTCACTTTTAACATGGGCTATGATACTTCAATATAAATAGAGGAAATAATTATTTAGAAGATATCCCAGGAAATTTAGAAGATATTTAGAGGATATCCCAGGAAACATTCTTATGGGACGATTATAACAATATACTCCCCAACCCCTGGGAAATCTCAAAAGCCAATTTCTTTAGTGTATTCTATGGTGTATGAATCTGCATTTGTTTTTCTTTTTCTATCATTAACTTTCCCCATAGGTAAAATATAACTTTATAAAAATAGTTCTTCTCATGCCTATTTAATATTACAATGTAATTGTGTTGATTTTAAAAAATGATTTACATGGCAACACTTTGCAATCCAATCTGATATTATATTTAATTTTTAAAATGTAACAATTTCTTATAATTTAACGATGTGCTTTAAGTAAAAATCATGTATATGACTTATTTTGTGTATAAATATTATCTATACAAGACAAAAATTTAAGTAATTTAAAACTCCTTCCTTATTAACAAATAATCTTCAAATAATGCAAAGTATTGCCACAAATGTCCACTTATTTTGGCTGCATAGACATAATATGAATTTTCCAATGATGTAATTTAATTATCCTAAAAGAAAATGACATTTTATGAGCAGATTTTCCTCTAAGAAAAAAAAAGATACATGAATATCTCAAATTATAATTGTGAATCTATAAAATATGCTTAAAGTTAAAATAAGATGTTTCTATGTTATGTGTTTATGTTACAAGTAATATTTGGTCTAATCCTTACCATCTTTTCCATATATATATAAACAAGAAATGTATGATTATTTTGGAGAGAATGGGCCCAAATGTGAAAAAGATGTAAAGAAAAAAACACTATTTTCCCCTATGAAATATACTGTACATTTCAAAAGAAGAAAAGTTAAAAGATATTTGAAGATTGCAGGGGCAAAAGAAAAACCTACCAGGGCTCAGCACTTAAGCACTTTTCCCACATCCAGGGTCAAAGCAGCAGTGATTCCTACATGGACTTTTAAGTGCGGTATGAAATGCAACACTACACTTACACACTGTACTGTCAAACCTTAAATGCTTTCTTTCTTCAGATGCTTTTCCTTGTACATGATGCTAGTAGACACTTTTCTCTTTATATTTGGTGATAGTGAAAGTCATACGCAATAAAATATTAATGGTTGAAAGCAGTGGTCACCAATCGGTTAAAAGAAAAACTATGAAATGTAAAGTGAATTGTTATATCTTTATCCTTTTTGCTTTTCTCTGTGTTTTTAATGTATTGAATGAATCTCATAAATAGAAAAAAATAATCTAGAAAAATTTCAAAGCTAGTACTTTTTCTCCTTCTAAGTGTATAAAATTCTAATCTTTTTACAAATTTATTTAACTGTACCTGCTGTACTTATTGTAGATTAAATGATACAGTTAAGTCATAACCCAAGGATTTATGAGTTCGAGATTACTGATCTGTTTTCTTCATATTCCGTTCACATCAGTATTTGTGAATTGGTTGTTTAGCTTTTCATTCAACCAAAAAATATTCCCTCAAGAAAGCTCCATTTTTATCATAAATGTTTCAACATAACCCACATTAGAACAACTCTGCCATGTTAAAAAGAATTTAAAGACTTATCTCTGAAATGGTACCCAGAAACGCAGATGTTCCCAGTAATGTAGCTTCAAATATAAAATGTTCTATTTATGACATGAAATTCATAACTTTTGGAAGGGTATATTTATGACAACATAAAAATTAAATTCTGTGCTTTAAAAAGATTTGCCAAAATTAACCACACTGCACAGAAAATAGAGATACACAATTATTGACTCTACTCTTGTTATTAACATTTTCAGAAAACAAAATGCATATTGTAATATTAGGTACATGACACTTGCATGTTGA
This sequence comes from Lemur catta, assembly GCF_020740605.2. Taxonomy (NCBI): domain Eukaryota; kingdom Metazoa; phylum Chordata; class Mammalia; order Primates; family Lemuridae; genus Lemur; species Lemur catta. The sequence goes on along the minus strand of NC_059128.1, from coordinate 250,250,144 downwards.
TATGCCTATATACTTACAAAGTATTCAATGTGTACTTAGTGGCACTTAAAATATGTCATGTACAACTCTTATAAACATTCTTACAGGGTTCCCATTTGCACTTCATCTTTCAGTAAAGTCTTGTCAGAAAAAAAAGTTGTCTGATAAATATGAAAAAATAAAATTTGAATTTTAGTTATCTGTTGGACATTACTGAATTGTCTATTCATTTAGTACATTTTCTTAGGCTTGAAAACAAACATGGAAAGATGGAACTTTCTTTTTTCCAGTGCCAGGTGACAGAAGATGGTATAAAACATATTTCTTTATGCCAAACACATTATTTTGAATATGTTTTTTCAACTGCATACATTATCCATCCATTTTAGTTTTCCTCAATGATGCTCATTTTCCTTGTAGATTTCTACATGAAAGTTTTAAAAATTAAGCATCAGTAAAATAAATGTCATCTTATTTGTACAACATTTAATCATTACTCCTTGGAATATGTGAACCTTGTAATATGCTAAGGATAAAAAAATGTTGCTGACTTAGGGAAATTTGCTTGACATTGCCAAAATTTCAAAACTCTGTAAAGGTAATTTTACATTCAATTATGTGTGTTTACTAATGTTGATTAGGAACAGAAGCAAAAATACCTAAACCTATTTTTTTTAATTTTCACACTCTAACCAGTATTATATATTAATATTTCAACTACCTAAGATAATACATTTAATAATATATCCATCCTAAACTTATGCCAATAAGAATTTGAGATAAGCTTTTAAATTTATGGAGGATTTTCTTTGTGTCTTTGGAAGTTCACTTACCATAAGGTATTTTATAGTCTACTTTAAATAACAGATTTTGTTACACAGGGTAAGCCAAAGGCTGTACAAGAATTAGTGTCATTGGGTCTGATATTTGTGTTAGACCATGAAATATTCCATTAAAATTTATCTGTAAATACAAGGCAAGATTTTGTATCTGGTTTATTTTATTAAATAACATTTAATTTAATTTTATTTTTAATTCACATTTTTCCCAGCAAAGAAGCCCTTCATTACAAGTTAGAAAATGTGACATGTGTCAAAGATCAGATTCAGCACATGCGTAAGAAAATTGTGGTATTTGAAGTAACACATTCATAGACATGTGTCCTTTGTTAAAAAATGTTACCCAAAATGCTGACACTCACGGAGCTATTCAACCATATATGCATATGGCGCCCATGCTTCCTAGGTAAATCAACTCTGTTTTCACAATGGCAATTCATATTTTGGTAAAAATACTCTATGGCAATTTTTTTAAATCAATGAGTTATGCTGGAAAGTCTTATGAATACAATTCACCAAAGAATCTTGTTAAATCTAGGTGTTCTTAATTAATAATTGCCTATTGATTTTGATTGATGAAAGGAACCTTTATTATATGGCAATTCTGGGATAATGCTAGTATATAACAGTAGCCATCTTTAAAGCAAGAAGTTCCAGGAAATGTATAGATTTTTAAAAATTTCAAACCACACTTTATCTGTTTTGTGAAATTTAAGGATACTTTTACTCCTAATATTTTGAAACCTAGCAAATATAGAAATGTATAGAGAAGAGATTAAAGGGGAAAAGAAATTTCTCATTCACATCTTAAATACCACTTAGTGCTTCTCTAGGCTACATGTCATTTAATCAAAATATAACTATGAGTTTAGGGTTAGGGTTAGGATTAACATGAGGGTTAGGTTTAGAAAAAAAAGAAGAAGAAAACCTAACTATTAATCACCTCCTATGTGCCAAGTCTATCCACTCATAAACTACACCAAGAATCTGAATATAGCAATTTATTTCCACACCTTCAAAACCTATTACTGTATCTTCCCAAATATCTTTTTTCTGCATTTTAAGTATCCCTATATTAGATGGAGGAGTGAGATAATCCAATAAATAAAATAAAACATAATTATGAAATAAGTTTTATGATTTAATCAAACTGAAAATAAAAAAAATAAATAAATGACCTATCTTTCAACCAGTGTTCATTGTTAGGTCTGGAGTCAAGAGGGAGACACAAAAAGCTTCAGGTCTAACAAAATGCCATTTATTTGAGCATCTGGTTCCAGATGAGTGGAGGCAAAAAAAAAAAAAAAACACGAGGTTTTTCCAGGTGGAGTGAGCAACACCTGCAGAGATAGGGGTGGGGGTAGCTTGGTCCTTATCAGGGGGTTGCACCAGCTGTCTATAGTCAGAGTTAGATTTACAACCTCTGGACTCCCCAGGCTTCTGTGGCTTTTGTTTCACAGGCTTTATGATCACTATCTAAGTTTTCCCTTAATTGCATAATATTCTATGCATACGTTTCGGGTTCCCACCCTAAGCCAACCTAACATTCATGATTTCAAATTGATTGGTATTTTTCCATGCTGATTGAAAAATAGGTTTGATTAATAAGCAAATACTTCATTATACTAGAAAAATCTAGGAAATCAGATCACATTCTAAAGAGTGGTCATAGCAATGACTAGAGTCAGTACATTACTGAAAACACTGAAAACATATGCCATACACATACTACCAAAACTATCATTCATTTTGCCTTTACAAAACTAAATCCTTACACAGATGGCAGACATATAATATGAACACATGGGAGATTTAAGAAATATATTTTTATGTAGATTGTAGTTGCTATACAATAATAACGTAGTCTAGGCACTGTTAAACTAATCATCTACCACTGGAAAACAACCTCATACCCTTGGAATACTGCAAATATTATTCTAAGATTTTAAAATATATTTAACTAATAAAATTGATATATTACAAATATGTCTTTTTACTCTCAAATTAAAATAATATCAAGAAATAGAAATTTTTTCAATGTGTTGAGGGATAAATAAAGAATTGGAAAATTCCTAAGGTAAGGTTTGTCTATTCAGCAATTTTACCAAAATATGGGAAGATATCTCAATACCCTTTTGCCAGGGATCAGGGAAGCTTTAGGAAACAGCTTCTCAAAGGGTCAGCAATCCCACAAACTCGGTTGCCTCCATGACTAGAGATTTAGAATCTAAGGACTCCAATTTTTACCATATAATCTACCCATTACACATTCATTTGCTTCAAAAAGTAACTTTTCAAAACTAGATTTGTTTCCATGAAAACGTAAACCTGTCAACTTTGCACCTCGTGCTTTGAATGATTCATTCCCCTGTTTCAGCCTATTTCCTGCTCCTAATCACTGAATAACACTCATATTGCCTCAGATGACCCTAAAGTTCCTTCTATGGCTTCTAGGAGTCATAAACACGAACTGGCATTTTTAATCATATTTTGATTACAGATTTTCCTGCTAATGTGGTGGAGTCATAAAAAATTCAACATACACACAGTACTTTGCTTAGAAATTCGGGCATATTTTAAGTCTAACCACAAACTCCAGGCTGAAAATGTATCTCTGCTATAGGTTTGAATCAAACATGTCCCAGTTCTGAAAACACTTCTCATTCACGGTTGTACTTTTTGCACCCAGACCCTACCTGTGATCTTGGTGCAAAGGTACTGGAGTATCTCCACCACGTGATTCTCTACTTCTCCCAAGTACCTCCTGCTTCCTCAGAGACATAAAAAGAATACCATTTTCCCAAAAGAAAATAATATTGAAGAAATCTGTAAAACCATCACCACATATTACAAAAGAGGATACTCAGGCCAAAGGTCACATGGCTATTTAGTGGAAGAGCCTGGTTTAGAATATAAATCTAACCACTGAACCACACTGCCTTCCTATTATGTAATTTGTAATTAATTATGTAATTTAATATCAATGGCCATGAATAGATTTGAAGAGCTTATTGGCAGTATTCATCTGCCAGAGGTATAGTTAATGTACATTGCAGAAATTTTAGAGTCACCATTGTTAAAATTTTCAAGATTCTAAGCTTCTCTTAGTGTCTTCACAAATTAATGATTAAAATACAATTGAGATGTAAATTTCTACTTAATGAGGTTGCTGACAGTAAGTAGAAACTGAATTAGAGATTTATTTTATTTTATTTTTTTAATGAGGATGTATAGAGGAGAAAGGGACCGTTTGGGAACATACTAATGTATTGAGGGGAGAACTGAACAACTTTCTAGTAAAGAAGGCTTTGAAGACTCCAGAGGAGCATAAGCATGTTAGGAAGTGCATGGTAAAAATAATCACCTTTTCTTAATTTACTGTACAAATTGATCTGGAGCTATGATGGCAAGACTACTGAAATGCCACTGGAAATTATCTTGTACTATAGGTGGTCAAAGACCATTACAAGCAAACTAAAGCAATAATTACATTTTTTCAAATGTATAAACATAAATTGGTCATATTTTGTCAAATATGTAAATATGAATCAAATTAATTTAGTTATATTTTGGAAAAACAGTTACATTTTGTCAAGGATACAGACACACACACGTGTGTGTGTGCACACATATATATATATATGATAATAAATTTAAATCCAAATTGATATAGCCAGGGATCTTACATTTATGACCTTACACAGTCCTAGTTCTTACATAGAATGACTTATTAGTTGAGGTTATAATCCAACACTTAGCGTCAGGGCTGACTTCATGGGTGAGTGACCAGTGGAGTAGCACAGGACCCAGAACTCTGAATGGGACCCCATGTTTGGGGTTTGATGCTCTCCAGTGGCCACCTCAAAGTGCTTGGTAATTTTGTCTTTAAATTTTGTTTTGTAAGAGAAGTCTGATGAGACAATGGAGCATATCCTGGATCATGTGCTTCTGCTCATGTGTGGATCTGCCTCTTACCACTTCTTTACCTCCCAGGACGGGTTATTGGCTGCCACTCCCTCATTCATATCCAGCGGCCACTGTAGCCCAAAGGCCTCAGCATAGGCATGAGGAGGTTTCAGTTAGGATGTGCTTGCCCCAAGTGAGGAGTTGCAGGGCCTGCCTAGATGCCTGTGACGGTCTGCATGAACCCTGAGTATCCCAAGCCTAGGAGAACTCGATGCTAAAAAGCAGATATTTACCATGCTGGAAAGGAAATGAATACCATGCAAGAAAGGAAAAATTTTTTTCTGATTTTTGGAAAAAAAAAAGTCACAGTTTCATTTTGGACTGGGCCCAGAAAATTATGTAGCTGGCCCTGCTTGCCATTCTAATAATGTAGCAACATCTATTGTTTTCAAAATTTTTAGAAAAACACCTGAATATCTCTAGATGCCTTAATTTAATGAGTCTAGAGTAGGATTTGGGATTGTAATTTCTTCTCTTTTTTTGTTTAAACATACTATAAATCTTGCCTCTTTTCTATTTCAGGAGAGACGCACAAGATCATATTATGGTTCAAGATCCTAAGGCAAAAATTTCTTAGGAAATTAACAAATTCATTTTCTCTTTCTGTGTTCTAACCTCTGTGTGAACAACAAAATGGCTAAAGAAATGAAATATGGTACATTGTTTTGAAAATAATGCAAACCATATATATAAAATAAATGGCTCACTAATGGTTTACACAATTCAGGGAATAATCTGATAATTTCAGATTATTCCTTAAGAACATCATTTTTATGTATTATGATGAGGCAGGAGTCAACAAGACAGCATAGTATGACTACAGTAATAAATTAAAAATTAAAAGCAAATAAACACTGAAAAGCCATTTACTTCCCTTTTATGATTAAAGTTGAAAAGTAGGTGGAACTTTATTTTGACTCCAATTCGTAGTCCTTGTGTTCTTATGAGATTCCAGCAATGAGTAATTGAAACAATTAACATTGATTTTGTTGAAATGCAAATAGTATTTCACTAATTACCACCACTAAAACACTTCAATAATTCTTACTATTTTCAGATAGAATTATATACATGAATAGTTCTAATCTAATACTGCCTTTCAATCCAATTTAGACATGTCATTTCCTTTACTTATACCCTATCATCCAGTCTTCTTAAAAATCTTACATCAGGAATACTTCATGTTTCTTCACTTTTTTTCCCCTCATTTATTCAATAAAAATGTTTAATCACTAGATATCAGACCAGTCCTGTGAGCTGGAGATACAATAGTGAGTAAATAAGACACTGCCTACCCCTTCTTTTGTAGGATATATATTCTAGGGAGGGAAACACATGTTAGCCAAATATTCATAAAAGTTGATATATAAGTGCTAGGTCTAATAAATGTGATAGACATATAAAAATGCTGTAAAGGATGGAAATAGAGAGCCTTGCCTTATGGGGGTGGCATGGTCTGAGGAGACAATGCCGGACCTGACATTTGAATGAATTGGTGGATGTTAACTATGTGAACAGAAGAAGAAAACTGTCAAAGCAGAAGAACAGCAAATGTTAGATGCTCAGGCAGGCTTGTTGTTTTTGAAAGACAGAAAGGATGCCAGAGAAGAATTACTTGGTCTATTATCCATATTTGCATCTATCACGTGGCATGATTTCTTGCACAATCAGCATTAAATGTTTATTCACTGACAACTACATGCCATGCACTGTACTGTGGAATGTGGATAAATTATGTAAAAGAAACTGCAACAGACAGCCTCCACCCAGAAAAACAAAAACTACTATAACTTTTTAAAGAGTTATTAGTTATCTAGATGAAAAGGCAATCGGGTCACTGAGACAACCCAGGGATTAGCAACAAAGGAAAGCTGCTCTCATACTCTGGCTGGAAAGAGGCTGAAGAGCCCAGAAACCTCCAGGGCTTGTTCACTTGGCATACCTACTATATCTTGTTCACTTGGCACACCCAGTGTCTAGCACTGAGCTTAACTTAGCAAAAGGCTGGTGCTCAATAAGTATCAATTAAAACATCGACTGGGAGCTAAATTCAATGTGGGGCTTCTGCACAGGATCTGGTACTGTGAGTCGATGAAGCATCCGTCTGGTGGGATCTTGAGTCAAGGAGGAGATGATGGTGCCCCAGAAAATTAGTAGGAATAGCGTGGTTTCTCCCCTTCTCTGTCTTCTATTCTTCCATTAAAGCCTTCCCAGGAATATCTAGAAGTCAGAGGGCAAGGAGGCTGGTATGCATAGCAGAGATCTAAGAGCAAGGAACAAGTTTACAAGCACCAAACACCTTCCATATTTATAGAATTTACAACCTAGGCAAGGAAGGTCATTACCTGTTGGGGATGATCAGACACATCAAAAATACAAATATTTTTTATCCCTAAAACTCTTGTATTACCTGAGTTGAATCAATCTACACATTATGAAGAAAAATTAACTCTAAATAGATTATAAACAGTCAAAGCTTGAGGATAAATATCATAAGTATTTGACAGCTATGTTTTTTAATTTATTTTATTTCATTTCATTTATTTTGGGTACTTTAAATATTCATATATGTTAAACCATGCTGTTTTGTATATTTGAAAATGTTCCCAGATCCCTTTATTTTATTAAAGCAACAAATTATGTTGAGCAAGAACTGTTTCACAGATTATACAATATGCTGAACTTATGAAGATGACAAAGATCTAATTCATGTTTCTAAGGAACAAAATAGCAGGCAAGGCTCCTTTAAATTTAACCACAATACAGTACTATTATATACCACAATAAAAATGTAAAGAAAATATGACAAAATCATAATGAAAAAAGATAACTTTGGATGATGGTTCTAGGGAAGAAGGTAAAACAAGTAAGAGTGCACAAGAAGGAGAAGATGGCAAAAATTCTTTCCAAGTTCAGGGAGTGGTACTAGCAAACACAGAGTCCAGTAAAAACCTGACATGTTTTGGTAACAGATCAATTTAAGTGTGGTTTTATGGTGTTTCTCTGAGTAGTTGAGGAAAATGAAACTGGTGGGAAAGTTTGGTTTTGCTTTTCTATAAAGAAGTGTTCAATTAATTCTGTAGGATATTTGTAAGTCTTTGTTTCTTTCAAGTCATGGAAACTTTTATTTTCCTTAAAAAAAATCAAATGCTGAAGTCTAAATGCATAGAATAATGTAATTGTAGCTGCTTTGGTAAATGGACTTGGGGAAATCAGTATTCCCTTTTCAGTAACCTTTCCTTTGCCACCCCAAGGTAACTAATACCTTAAACTTCATGGGAACTATTAAAAAGCATTGCTAGATAATAAAGAGTCACCAGGTATATTTAAATACAAAAATTATACATATATGTAAGTATATATGATACTTTTGTGGCAGCAAAGAGGAAAAAGCCTAAGAGAAAGAGGCCCATACATTAACTTGTTTAATACATACTTAGGGAGCCTAGACTTTTGCTAAGCTGAGTACTAGGTGCTGGGTATGCCAAGAGAATAAGACACAATTTCTGCTTCCAGAAATTTAATAAAGGAGATGATGTAAACAAGCAATCCAAGGTTATGGCTGTATTTGGGTTAAGTTTAGTGTGAAATGGGAATCTTACAGCATCTTAAGCATTAGAGGAAACTTCTGGGTAATGAGACATCTGGTTAGAGATCAGGAGGATGAGTAGGAGTTCCCCAGGCAAAGATAGGGTTGAGAAAGGAAGGGCATCCTAGATAGATTGAATAGCATATTCAAGGACCGAGGGAAAAAAGCAGAGAAACTGTTCTTCAGTAAGAGTACATTGATTACAAGGATAGAAAGATGAATTCAAGAAAGTAAGCAATGGCTAGATCATGCATTCTTCTAAGTCCTATTAAGGATTTTTTACTTTGCCCTTAGAAAACTGCTGAAATATTTCAAGAATTTGGAGGTAGCAAGAACAGTTAGCACCACTGTTTTGCCCCTAATGATAGGGTCCTCCACATCTGCTGAGGGATTCCAACATTTCAGAAGTAAAAGTATTATATTTGAGTCCTTTAAAATTTTGTTGTTTTTATACATCTGCACATTGGTTGAGACAGGGGGCAACCTAAACTGAAGCTAGCTCCACCCAAGTCACAGATGGAAAAATGTCCTATAATTCCTCTCTCTGATTCCATTTGCCTACTATTCGTGAAGATAATTTTATTCTCAGAATATTAGTTCATTTGCTTTGAATATTTAGATTTATGTATGTCCATTTTATCCTTTCTTTGTTAAAAATCAAAGCCCTGTATAGAGGAACTGTTCTGTTATCTTTACTTAAGTCTGATAGCATTCTGAATTAATATTCAATGCATTCTCTGTTTTTTTGTTGAAACAACTGAAAATTCCATAAAATGCTAAAGAATTTATATGCAATGGGGATGTTGGAGTACAGGGGTGTAGCAAACACTGAGGTTCCCATTTAATAGCAGAGATTCTGAATTCCTAAAAATGTAGGAAACACTCAATAAATATTTGTTGAATGGATGAATTGTCTATTCAAATTATTTTCTGCATTTCTTAAAGAAGGTGCATTCACTCACTAATTTAACAAGTGTTTGTTTCATGCTTCCTATATGCCAGACATGCTTCTAGCACTGATGACATAGTTGTAAATTTAACAATAAATAAATAAATAAATAAACCTTGATTTAATGATATTCTTCTATTGAGGGTGAAATGGATAATAAAATAAAAATACATAGTTATTCAGATTGCTATAAAGTTATAGAAAAAATATGAAAGTATGCAGAGGTGGAATGGAGAAAGAGAAAGAGGAAATGAGATCAGAGGCATAATGGGGTGAAAGAGGAAAGATTTTGTAGGATCTTATAGGCTATTTTCAATACTTTGGCTTTTATTAAAAGTAAAATTAAAACCATAGAAGAGTAGATAAAAGGCATGTTTTAACTTATTTTAACAGAATCACTCTAGATTCAGTGATAAGAATAGACTGTGGGGTGGGTGCAGTGGCTCATGCCCGTAATCCTTTGATACCTGTAGTTTGAGACCAACCTGGGCAACACAGTGAGACTCTGTCTCTATAAAAAATAAAAGAATTAGCTGAACATGATGACACCTACTTGAGAGGCTGAGATGGATGGCTTGAGCCCAGGAGTTCGAGGTTGCAGTGAGCTATGATCATGCCGCTGCACTCAAGCCTGGGCGACAAAGTGAAACCCTGTCTAAAAAAAAAATAGAAAGAAAAAGAAAAGAATGGACTGTGTGTGGGATGGAGAAAAACAGAAGCAAGGACACTGGTTAAAAAATTATTACAGTTATGATTGTTCTGGTCAAATATTATGTTAATTTAGCCAAGTAATAAAAATGGAGATGGTAAGAGATAATCAGAGAATACGTGTTGAAGGAAGAATTGAATATTTATTGATGATATAGGAGAGGGAAATGAAATTTAGGGAAGAGATGACTTTGATTAGGTAAAAAGGATGGGAGCTGGTGCTTTCATATTTGAACATAAGGACTATATCAAAATTAAAACATTTTGCTCTTTCAAAGACACTGTCAAGGAAGTGAAAATAAATGCTACAATTTGGGAATAATGTTTGCAAAACTATTGATAAAGGTCTTTTTTTCGCTTACACTCAGTGATAAAAAGACAAAGTACCTAATTAAAAATAGACAAAAGATGAACATAGTCTTCACTAGAGAAGATATACACAGAGTAAACGAGCACATGAAAAAATGTTCCATGTTATCAGTCATGACAAAAATAAAAAATAAAATCATAACAAGATACTGCTACACATCCACTAGCATGGCTATAACCTAAAAAAGGACAATACAAATGTTGCTAAGAATGTGGAACAACTGGAACCCTCATCTATCACTGGTGGGCCACTTTAGAAAAATATTTGATAATTTCTTATAAAGTTAAACATGAACTTGTGATATGACTCAGGAAACCCATGACAAATGTTTCTACCTCCCCCCAAATGAAAACATATGTCTATACAAACATTTATGAATATTCATAATAGCGGTTTTCTTCATAATTGTTAAAAATTGGAAGGAACCCAAATGTTCATGAACTGGTGAATGCTTTAAAAAAATATAGTACATCCATACAATCAATACTATTCATCAGTAAAAAGGAATGAATGATTGGTACAAAGCAACAACATGGGAGGGTATCAAAAGCGATATATTGGGTATAAAAAGTCAGACATATATGATACCTACTTTATAATTTTATTTATGTGAATTTCTGAAAGAGAAAAGCCATAGTAATAGAAAGTCAATCAATCCTTTCTCAGGGATAAGGTTGAGGAGAATGACTGAAAAATGTCATAAGGGAACTTTATATGTTGATATACATGATCTGTATCACAACTATTGCTATAGTTAAATGACTGAACGCATTTGTCCATACTTGCAAATTGCACATGTAAAATTGGTGAACTTTATTATTATGTAAGTTATATCTCAATGAAGCTAATTAAAAATATTAGTGATAGGACAGATTATATGATTAATTGTGCTGGGTTTATTTTTCTCTATATAGAAAAACCTAACTTTTCATATCATACCATATTCAAAAATAATTTTTAGGTAGATTAAAGAGAAGAAGATAATAGTACTGGGGAGAAAAAAACAGAAAGCTTCTTCTTCACACATAAATTTGATTGAACAGATTGGAGAGCAAGAGCAAAAGTGAGAGTGAAAGGAAGGAAATAAAAGATCTGAAGAAAATATGAAGATTATATTATTGACAATTTGAGTGTCAATTAGATTGTTCTATATTATAGTATCTTTTGCTCTTTTGTACTTTAAAATAATAAAACTAAATAATAGCAGTTTGAAAAGAATGAAGAGAAGTACAAGCATATAGAAATGTGGAAAACAAAGTCAATAATTGTTAAGCAGAGGATATCAGTAACTAAAAATGATATTGGTAATTTACTCTCAAAGAATAATCCTTCTTGAAGGTTAATAAATAATTATAGAATATTATCTTACCATCAGCAACTACAGTTATCAGCAAATTTCTAGAATAAAGTAAGTTTACTATGAGAGATTATATTTTCAACAATGACCATAGCAATATTTCTAGTCAGATATTGTATTTCCTTTCACAGAGAAATGAGATCTACATTGCTTCCTTTTAAATTTGGCAGGGGCTTATGATTTCTTCAACCCACAGAGTATGATGGTAACCATAGTATGTGAATTTAAAGGCTGAGTTATATCAAGGATATCACTTCCCTTTGGCTCTCAATCTTTCTCCTGGAACACATGCTTTGGAGCCTGAGTATCCAGTTAATATCCTTGAAGCTGCTATGCTGGGAAAACCATATAGAAATAAAGAGAGATGCCCAAGGAGTTTTAGCCATTCCTGCGTTTAGCCAAGGCTTCTCAACCCAGGCACTAGCATGTGAGTAAATGAGATTTCAGATGATTCCAGCCACAAGCTTCCAGCTGCCCCGGGTGACAGAGTGGAGCAGAAATAGCTGGTCCTTCTCAGGTGCCAGCCCATAACAACAGATGCATGAGCAAAATACATGTTTTACACCACTAAGTTTTCGGGGTTTGTACACAGCATTAGATATCCAGAATATTTGTCTAAAAATACAGAGTAGATAGAAAATGCAAAAGGAAAAACAATCTGTCAAATGAAAGCAAATTTGCTTTTGAAATCAGTTTCACAGGGCAGTGGACATTTCGTATCTGTACCTTTAGACAATACGTAGAATGCTGAACAAGCATTTAGAAAAGAGATCTGGAAGAACTGTAGGTTTAAAACACATTATCTCAAAATTTATTTCTTTCATGGAGGCATATATGCTGCACCTTTGAGTTTTCAGGAGTCTGATCACTCACTCTTGATTAAAAGTTCCAGGAGGAAGAATCAAACAGAAGCCTTGCAGGTTTTTCCTTCTTGTTTTTATTCTATTTCTTGTCAACATCAACCTACTTATTCAAGTGCATGTTGTTAACATTAATTCTTAGTTTTTCTACATAAATTTTATTTAGGCTCTGTCACTTCAGGGTGATTACAAGTGATAAAAGTTAAAGTGGAACTTAGAATGACAATATTGATTCTTTTTTTTTTCTTCTACCAAAATGGAAGTTGTTTATAACAACTTTTTTTAAGAAAATAATTTTAAAAATGTAATTCAAGAAGTAATTGCTGAAGACCTGCTAGATCAGAAGTCATCATGCAAATAATCATGAGAAACAGAAAGATGCTGTCCTTATGGACATAAATATCTAGTATGGAAGGTAAAACATTTCAACAGTAAAAAAATTTAAAGACGTAAAATATGGAAAATAGTATGATATATGTCACAATAACATACAAATTCAAAGTGATAATATTTGGCTGTAGAGTTAATAGAGGAGGTTTTTCCATGGTATCAGCCTATAAATATTGACACAGTGTCAATTGACCGAAAGAGCATTTTAGATAAGGAGCCTGGACACATGCATAAACTTGAAGAAGCACAGAATATAACTGAAGACACTGTGTAATTTAATTTACTTAGATAACTACATGCATTCCAAAGTGAGAATACTGGATTTTATCTTTTGGTAAAATTGCTTCTGATGGTTTCAGGATAGAGTTGAGATTATTTAAAAAACCTGTATTTTAGAGATTTACACTTTTATACTAAGTATAAATCAATTTGAAATTTGAAATATAAATGAAGTAGAAAGATGTGTGTTTTTTGTGAATATAAATAATATGTGGTATACTTTTGGTTTAAGATGGTGGGGTTAAGATTTCTTGTCATCTCTTAACTGGAACCAGTATCAATAAGGATATTAATAAACAGGAACAATAGCAAAACACAAGACACAAACAAATTTCATTTTATTCAGAATTGGAAGCACCAGTATCTGCAAACTTGATACATGAACAGATATGTTGAAAGGCTATGCCAGACTTCAGCCAGGTGCAACAGGGAACTAGATTTTCTAAACTATAATATGGCACAGACCAAAAAAGTGAAACCACCTTATTTTGAACAAACAGATCAGAGTGTAGAAGGTTGTAGTAACCTCCTGGATTTTGATTGACAATAGCTATGTTAGAGTAGAAGTTATAAATTATGCAGACATTTCATCATGGCAAAAGCTAGCCTTTAGTTTGACAGGTTAGAGGAGAAACTATGGATTGCAAACAGCCTTGCCGCTGCCAATATTTGTCAGCTGAAGTTAAGTACAAAACTTAATCATCACACACACCCTCACCAGGGAGTGGTTTTGCCTCTGTAAGCACATATTCACTTTTCTTCTTGTAATGATACCCTACTTTTCTTGATTTTTTTTCCTTATTTTTATTTATAGTCTCTGTGGTCCAGGAAAAGCTCATTACATCCATGATTTTATAGGTAAGAATGAGTCTGGCTTTCCCTGCCCCTATCTCGCAGGCATTATTACTTGTTTAGGAACAAACTTGTCACCTAACAGAATGAATAAGACTGAATTTCAGAAATTTTGGAAATGAAAGCTAGGATGTGAAATGCTTTTTGAAAAAAATGCGCAAGTTTCCCATATCGTTTGGGACTTTATGATTTCTATGTACCAGATACTTAACTTCTGATTCTTAATAAAATATGGTTTATTTTTCTCTTGCAACCACTAGAGCAAAGGAGAAAGCAAGGCCAGGGCAGGCACAGTCATGAAAACACATCAGGAAGCCCAGCATGCATTCTCCCTTCTTTCTGTTGGGTAGTTCTTACACTCATGACTACAAAAGAGATGCTCCATCTACTGGCAAGAACAAGGGGCAAAAGGAAGGAACTGTGGCATGGGTCAGCTCAATCTATTCATTTGTTTTAGGAAAATACAATCATTTCTGGATCACATCCAGTACAAATCTTCTTCCATTTCATTGCAAGAACTGGCTGATATAGTTACCTCTCCCTGCCCCACAGCCTGGGAACACGAATATTGCTTAACCAGACATACTGCTTTCCTAAACCAAACTATGTCCGGTTAGTAAAGAAGAAAGGGAAAATAGATATTGGATAGTTAACTAGAGTGTGGTATCAAATTTAGTGAAAGAAGTATAAAAGCCTCAAGGTACTGGGCATGGAAAGTTCACAGAGGAAAACAGACCAAGAATCCTCAAACTCCAAGCAAGTTCTGATGATATTGTTTGACATTCTGGCTTCTGCATGTTGGTGAGCTCTACCCTGTAACTTTTAGAATCTAGATAAAAGAAATTCGGATAATTCCTTAATTCAGTTTGAGTGTATGCTTGTGTGACTTTTTGCACCTGAAAAGGCCCAAATGCACCATGTGGACCCACTGTAAGACTTCTGGCTATCTCAGAGTCGCATCATGAGAAAACGGTGACAGATTAAAATTTAAATTGTCTGTTCCTTAATCTATCCACTACCCTAACTCACATTCCACTTTCTTCTATACACTAAACACTAAAATCTTGCAAAGAGCTTATCTAGAAAGTCTTCTGACTAAAAAAAAAGAAATAAAAAGATAAATATAATGCGTCCTAACAGAATATACTAAAAATAAAATGTGAAAATGGGCTTAACATATGAAAGATATTTTTTGAATATACAAGAAACATGCTAACGAGATTATAACATAAAACAGGTGAAATTTTAATATATGCTTTGCCATTACATCAAATAAATTGAAATAAATATTATCTCTGTGAAGAAAGATAGCATAATGAGACTCAAGGAAAAGTGAAAAAGCGGGAAGAAATGAAAAGTTATGTGGCAGAATTCATAGATGTGTAAAGGAGAAAAATAACATCATCCTAAAAATAAGTTTTACAATGGAAGTAGCTAAAGGAAAATATACATTCATAACAATGTGAACATAAAATAGAGAAATAAGAAAATTGAGCAAAGTGAAATGTAAAAGAAAATGAGTGGAAAATATTTTGAAAGAAAATAATATGTATGATATAAAAAGATGATCCAATATATGCATTATTGCCGAGCCTCATAAAGAAAACAATACAAGTGGAATAGGATCCATGAAAACAGAAACAAACAAAGAAAAGGTTTTTCAAAGAGACAATTCAAGAAAACTTATATAACATAAAGGAAAACTTGAATATGCA
Source organism: Lemur catta (assembly GCF_020740605.2). Lineage (NCBI taxonomy): Eukaryota > Metazoa > Chordata > Mammalia > Primates > Lemuridae > Lemur > Lemur catta. Next base: position 250,234,291 of record NC_059128.1, on the reverse strand, counting down.
CACTAAAGCCACAACTACTGTTTAAGATAAAAGTAATGCAGGTCAATTAGAAGAAGTTTATTCAAAAAAATAAAATCCTATGGCACCTAGAGTAAAAATTCAATTTGCCTATGAGTAGGAATAAATAAAGCTGGGCTCAGAATCAGGCTACAATATGAAAATCAGAAAATGAAAAAGCATTGTTTCAAAGTCATCTGGAAAGTAAAGTATAATTCAAGAATTTTACAACAAGCTAAACTCTTCTTAAAACATGAAGGCAACAGAGAAATGTATGATTTCAGGAAACATGATCCTAATATGCCAATTTAGAGGATAAATTTTAGTGAAGATATGAATGGGGCAACTTGACAAAACTAGTGAGTTTAAAAATCTTTGTAATGCCAATTAAGCTACACAACTCTCCCATGAAGGTGGAATGAAAAAAATATTATACATCAGGGACATATGTAAATAATAAAAATACAAACCAATAAAAATCAGAAGTTTTAGGTTATACAGAGGAAGAGTGATGGGATGAAGCCATGGACACCACAGAGGAACGTGGAGAGAAGAAAAAAATACAGAGGCATCTTAATACCCGTCATTAAAGTTTGTTCTGGTGTCCAGATTTTTTGAGTTGAAAGCCTGGCTCACCTCTTCCTAGATCTGTGACCTTTGTCAATGGAAAAGAAGACAAACTCTGTAAAATAATTTAAGGAAGTTTATTCTGAGCCAAATTTGAGGACCATGGCCTGGAGCCTCGCCCAAGAAGTCTTGAGCAAGTGGATTCACTGTGGCTGGGTTGCAGTTTGGGTTTATACATTTTGAGGAGACAGGAATTACAGGTAAAGTCATAAATCAGTACATGGAAGGCATACATTGGTTTGGTACAAAAAGGTGGGACATCTCAAAGCAGGCGTGTACAAGTCACAGGTGGGTTTAGGGATTAAGGCAGGACCACTCAAACCTGGGGCTTATAAGTCATAGGTGGATTTAGGGATTCTTAAATTGACAATTGGCTGAAAGAGTTAGGCTTTGTCTAAAAGATTAGGAATCAGTGGAAAGGAATGCTTGAGTTAAGATAAGGGCCTTCTATCTTTTATGTGATGCTATACAGAATTCAGGTTGGGAAGTAAACTACATCATAAAAACCTGTTTACTGAGATTTTATCATGTGTAGGTGTGACTCACCAGGCCCCCTGAGAAAGGAATTTTTGGGGCAAAGAAAACGATCAGAGTTCAACCTCACCTTGGACATGTTGTTTAATCTCCCTGTGCCTGCTACTTTACAACTATATAAAGGTATATAGTAGCATTCCTATTTCACATGTTTGTCAAGAACATCAGACTAAATGAGTTACTATTTGTAGAGTACTTAGAACAGTACAGTGCATTCTGTAATTAAAAATATGTAGTGTTTAAAAGCTCAGTTTTTAAGACTACTTGGATCCAAATTTCAGATCCAAGTTCAGTGCTTTAGAAAAAAGAACCTAGAATTCCAGTTTAACCTTCTACTTTTTTGGATTCTCTGAAAGGGAAATTGACTTAAATTTCCCCACCAATATGAATTATACTCTTCCTCAATCAAAAATAAAGAAGTAGCTACAATAATTCTTTAACCACATGAATTCATAAGTGCGTTTGTTTTTTCTGTTTTTGTTTCTTAAAATGTTTATGATATAGAGATATTTGCCTTCTATTATCTTGAAACTGCACTCTTCCCCTCCCCCATTTACAATGTTTCATCTATCTTTTAAATTTATATGATGTTTTCCTCGATGTACTATAATTTATTTTACCAATATCTTCAGACCTTCAATTTGTGTTTATTTGCTATTGTAAAGAATGTTTTTATAAATAATCTTTTAATTATATCTTAAAGTTTATCCATTCTTATTTATTTTGAATAAATCTTTAAAAATAGAGTTGTTGACTCAAAGGGATTCTTTGACTATTGATAATTATTTTTAAAAACATTACTCATAAAAGTTATAGCAACTTATGTTCCCATTAGCACGGAGTGTTCATGTTAATACCTCTTCTAACAACCAACATCATCATTCATTTTAAGTACTATCAATTTTCAAGATGACAGTCATCTTATTGCTTGATTTTGCATAACATTTGTTACTAGTGATATAGTACATGTTAAACATTGAATTTGAGAATCAAAGTTTTTACATTCAAATCCCAAATGTGTTAATTTCTGGAAACCTGTCCTCATGCAAATTAATCTCACTTAGACTCAGTTTCTTCATCTGTGAAATAGGGAAAATTATAATGTTTTGCTTGAAGTTTTTTAGAAGGTTTAATTGATTAGATTGCATGTAGAGTTGCTTTCACGTATTTGATTAATAATTGGCATATGATGCAAATGCAACCTTCACATGTTTGTTAGTGACATATTTTTAGGTAGAGCATCTTCATGTTCTTTGCACTTGTTTATTGAGTTATTGTCAAAACCCCCTTCTCTCTTTTTATTAGTGGAAGGACTGTTACATGTAAATTGGCCTCCAGGAGATTGGCATGCCACCTGCCAGCTTTCAGTTTGTTGTGGCAGTTCTTGCTCTGTGGCACCCAGAAAAGCTGCTTTGAAAAACTACTGATTCTCACTGCAGAATAGTGTTTGTCATTTCCATATTTGTGCCTAGCCTACTGTTTTCTCCCTTTTTCACAAGGCCACAATCTCTGATTCCTCCCTGTAATTCTGCTTTCTCTGGGAGGGAGAATATAAGTCTAGCCTTGCTGTCTTCCTTCTATCTGGACCCATCTGTACTGTGTCTAACAAAAATTAATTCATATTCCTGATAAGTATATGTATATTACTTCCTAGTTTATAGTCCTGATGCATGCTTCTCTTTCAGGATGGGTTCATAAAGAACTTGAATACATGTTGCTACTTTATCCAGTTAATCCGGAAACATGTGCAGTCAATGTTTATAAATATTGGCTTTGCCAATTTATTTATGTGGATTTTTCCCATCAGGGAAACAATTAATTTAACATTAATTCTTCAAATGTTTTTGTTGATTTCCAGGTGTTTACAAATACACAAAAGCATGTTTGATTTCATATTATCTTTGAAACCACTTATATATCCTCTGTTTAACTGAACATTATATTGATGTAAATCTTTTATCACTTTTGTGTTTGATTGTCAGAACTAGAAAAGAATGTTATTCTCTTGTTACAGATTTAGTTCTCCACTCAAAAGTACCTCCAACTGTGGAAACAGTACGCTATGAAACACAGCATGGTTTCTAACAAATTGCTAATTAAGATCTGTTACATTATATTTGTGTGATTAGTGGGAAGTAAAAGTGCTGAAAACTTTTTTCAAATTTCAAAATTATTATGTACGTAATATAAATTACTTCGATTTGGCTCTGTTTATATCTTTTTCTCTTATTATTTTAGAAACTAGATATGCTTCTTATAAAAGGTAAAATAAGAACATCTTCAAATGTAGGAAAAAACTAAAATCTAAGCTTTGGGGAAAGCATATATATGTATACACACACACACACATATATATATATATACATATATATGTGTATATATATGCAAACATAGTGCTTTTGCTTTTCTAGAAGCCCCAAATGCTTCTCAGAGTCCTGCTTGCCAAATCAAAACATCTGTCAAAGCTAATCATCTACCATGATCCATCTATATCAGGATGGAACAAGCCTAACCTATTGTCAACCAGTGCAATACTGTGACCCATATTTTTGGTTAATTATTTTCTAACCTGGGCCTGTAAAAATATGTAATAATTGAATATAGTTTCTCAGTAAAAGAGGAAGATTTACTAAAAGTGCATTTCTACCTCATTTTTAGTTCCTATTACCATGACCTTCTTCAACTGAGCTCAATGTATCTTATCCTTTTCTTATCCCTCAAATCACTTGAATTCTAAGTTAACTCTCCTGTTTTATTTATTTGCTACTAAATTAATTTAAGCACTTTACAGTCTTGCTGCATTAAGTGTGGTCTGTGAACCAATTACAGTGTTATACCTAGCAGCTTTTAAAAATGCAGAATGGCAGTCCTCCTTCCAGACTTAGTCAAAATCTGCATTTTAAAGAGATGATCATATATGCACATTAAAGTTTGAAAGGCAATACCAATGTCTAATCCTCTTCAGCTATTTTCTGTTTAACTTCTTGCTTGTTTTATGTCCCATGCAATAGTGGAGTTGCTTTGAGAAAGGCTACCAAAAATTCCTATTAATCAAATCCCATTTTTCCAGAGGTCACGGTGGCTTCTTCTAGCCTTTCTCCAGCATATTTCAATGTTGACCAGTTCTCCTTTCCTGGGTCTTCTAAGACATCCATGGGACTTCTGTTTCTTCTCTTAGAATTGCTCCTTTGTCCCTGTTCTCTTTCTCCCAATGTCAATGATAGGAACATTCCAATATTCTCAATTTTTCCATCATTTTTTTTTATTCCTTGACTTAATTACATTCATTCTTAAAACTTGAAAAATTACTTTGAAGTACCAAACTTCCAAATCTTTGTTTTTAGCCCACACCACACTTGTTTCCTGAGATATCTTCTGTCTTGAACTGTTTGATGAGCATCTCAATCTGGGCATTCTCAAGGTCAATGGGTTCGAACTAAGCTAAGAGTTTTCTTTCCCACACTAGACTTTTTAAAATCTTCTACTTTGGATATTTTATAAAATGTCGTGTTTTATTTTTCAGCACACTGTAAATTCTTTAAGGTTGTGGATCATTTTAATCTATTTCACACCTTATGATGTGAAAGTCTAGAACAAAAACAGTTAGTGTGTAGGCTTACTTGGCTAACCAAATCCTTGTGTTCAAATGTTAATGTAGTTCTATTCTATCAAAGTAGTTCTTTGGAACCCCAGAGCAGGGTTCTCTAAGTTAGGGTTATTATAATAACATAGAAAAGGGTTAGTTGAGGAACAAAAACAATGCTACACAAAGAAATGCCAAATAGCATCTCAAGTGCCCATAAATGACATATACCTGTATTTCTATGTCTATGTATCTAACTCAATCTGTCCATTTCTCAATTAAAATTTCTAGTAATATATCAGTGTGATTGTAACAATATTTTCTTTGAGGAATTGGTGGAAACATTTGCCTAATATGGCAGATGAAGTCTCTATATTAATTGTCGTACAGATCCTTCTTTTCATTTGCTGTACTGGTACCTCTTGTTCAATCTCCTTCCTAACTATTACCTTTATATTTTCTATATCGATACAAGTTGGATTCATCTCATCTTTAATCAGGGTTAAAATGCAATGTGGAGAGAGTTTTTGATTTCTTTAATAGCTCTAAATCAGAAATAAATACAGAGTCCAATAACTGTAGTTCTGTAACTTTTGCTATTTGTTAAAGTACATGTTTACCAGTGCAGGGATTGTGCCTATTTTATACAATGAAGGGCCTGACATGCTTGAAAGCTGGGCCAGAGGAAAAATAGAGCAGATTTAAAATCTGTGTTCTGCTAATTATGTAGACTAAACAAGTAATTTAAGCTCTCTGAGATTCTATTTCTTTAGCTATAAAATATCATAATTGCACATACTTTATGGGGGTGTTTCAAAGAACAAGTAATGATATTTTACAGTGATTAGTAGAGCAGACTTTGGGAATTATTTAGACTTTGGTGGAAATCCTGGCTCTAATCAAATGGCTTTAAGTGTATCATCTTTTGCAGGTTGTAGAACTTGTGAACACTTCCGTTTCCTCATCAGTAAAGCAGTAATAATAATCCCTATCTCAGAGGGTTATTGGAAGTATTAAACAAGGTAATACCTGTTCAACACAAAGAAAATTTATTTTATAGTCTTAAAGAGCGTCTATAATTATATTAACTCCTAAATGGTATTCCGTTTATGCTAATATTTTTTTCCTCTCATTATTTGCTAATCATTTCCTTATACTTGCTGTGCTATACAGATGTGGGTTCAGGAGTTCTGGTTTCAGGCGCTTGTTCTGCTGACTTCTTGCTATGTGTCAATACGATCTCTGAGCTTTATTTTTTCATTTATTGAATTGGGATTATAGAGGCCAAAGGAAAATTTTCCCTTTGCCCTCTATGTTCACTGAAAACCAACTGAAAAAAGGCAGATTAATAGGAAAAATGGTATACAAATTTATTAATGTGCATGGGAGTCTTAAAAAGATCTCAGAGAAAAGCAAAATGGTTGACACTCTTATACCACTACTGGGGCTCAGAAACCCGCACCTTGAAGAATCTATACAGACAATTTTTGCTGAGTTTCCCCACTCAGGCTATTAACATTAGATCATGCCCATTTTGTCCAATCATATTTCTATATAGCTGTCCACATTTATTTCAACTTAAGCATAAAAATGGACAATTTCCCTTCCTTTGTGTCTTCATTCTGAAGCCTCTATGTTTCATAAAACTATGATCAAATAAATTTGTATGCCTTTTCTCCTATTAATCTGTCTTTTGTCAGTGATTTTCAGTGAACCTACAGAGAGAGGACAATGGGAAGTTTTCCCTTTGCCCTACACCATCTGAGGTTACAGAAAGAACGGGGGCTTGGAGTGTGACAAAACAGGTTATAAGATCAGGAAAGGTTATGGGAGGGAGAGCAGTGGAGTCCTGGCTAGCAAGGTGGTCTTCTTGTTTTGTAGCAGCCTCACAGGTAGCAGCCCTCAGAGAAAATAGGTGGTAAATATTTCAGCCCTTAAAAGTGTCAGACTCTCAGTTAATCTAAATCAGGACAGGAGAGGACCTCAGAAAAAGCATGGCTGCATCAATGCAGATTTTTTCTACAGATCCAAATCCCCCCACAAAGGACAGCTTTTCAGTTACTCTTATATTCCCAGCCCTTCTCACTAGCCATCTGAAAATATGTCAAAGAAGTATATTTTAGTGTGAAATATTTTAGTTTCCTTCAGAATCATAATGTTCAAGCAAGATAAAGCATGTCAAAGTGCTGTGACAACTCTAAAATTATATATAATGTGAGTTATTAAATCAAATTGCAGATAATATTGGTCATCTGCTAATTCACTAAAAAAACATTTATTAAATGCATAACAAATTCAAGACTCCGTGCTCACTACTCAAGAAGATACAGGCTCTGCTTTAAGGCATTCACAAATTAGTAGATAATACCATCATTCATATATATGAATATATGTATATATGTGTATATATGTGTGTATCAGCTGCAACAGAGTAATATATTCATAATAGGAGTAAACATAGGATGACTAAAGACAGCCCTCTGAAACAGCCCTTGACACAAATCAATAATGGGGTACAAGGAGAGAACTATGGCAAAGATCTAGCTAAAAATAATGATGATAGTTAGCTGCTGTCCCCGTTTGCTTCTCTGTAACTGCCACTCCAGAGCCATGCAGCTGGAGGTCATAGAGATTCTTAACTTTTTCCATAGATAACATCACCTTTTTGAAACCTGAAGGTAGTTTTTAAGATATCTTCCAGGCCCCCAGGATTGATTGACCCACCCACACCAGCAGCCCATACCAAGAAATCAGCTGGAATCGTCACCCTAGGGACTGAAACAACACAAGAAGATGATTCCTACACCCCTATAATTTTGCCCTGATTAGCAAAACTAATTGCCTAATCCCTTCCCTGACAAACTATCCTTAAAAACCCTTTCTCCCAAACTCTCAGGGAATCAGATTAAAGAAACTGTCTCCCATCCCCTCGAGTAGCGCTATGCGGAATAAAACTGTTTCACCATTGCAGCCTTGATTGTTTCAGTACATTGGCTCTGCTCTGTGCAGCGGGCAAATGAGCCTGGTTGGGTGGCAATACCTCCATTGTGTAAAATCAGATTTTTCGTTTGCCTATTTTTCATAAAAATATTGTGATTAAATATTTTAATTATCAACTCCTCTTTCCTCCAAGTGATGGATAATTGAGCCATGGGATGATTGGACATTTGGCCAAATGTTATTCTGGGTGTTGCCTGTGAGAGTTTCTGGAGGAGATTAACATTTGAATTGGTAGACTGAACAAAGCAGATAGTCCTTCCTAAAGTATTATATGGCCCTCATCCAATCAGCTGAACACCTGAATAGAACAAAAAGGCTGAGTAAGAGAGACCTCGTCCGCCTGATTATACGAGCTAGAACATTAGTCTTTTCCAGCCTTCAGACTTGAACTGAAACATGGGCTTTTTTCGTTTTTTTATTTTTTATTTTTTTATTTCAGCATATTACAGGGGTACAAATGTTTAGGTTATATATATTGCCTTTGCCCCACCCGGTTTTGAGCATTCCTGCCTTCACACTGGAACTTGTGCTATCAGCTCCCCTAATTCTCAGGCTTTCAGAGTCAGACTGGAGCTCGACATTAGCTCTCCTGGGTCTCTATTGGAACTTGTCATGTCAGCCAATTCTTAGAATACACCTCTCTCTCTCGATATATATATGAAACAGAATAAATAGGAGGGATATGTAACCCTATCTCTCCTCCTCTCTCCCTCTCTATTCATAGATTATATATGAGAAACAGAACCAATAGAGATATAAGTCTCCATATATTAATATGTACACATATGTATGTGTGTGTATATATGTATACTGATATACCCTATTTTTAACCTATACCTCTTCTTATGTCTCTTATCTAACTCCCTACCCTTCCTCCAAGGTCAGATTCCATTAAATGACTGAATCAAAATAAAATTGTTTCATAGCTGATTCAGATAATACTGAAGTATTTTTCTTAGTAGGTGTGAACCTTTAGAAGAATGTGAAGAAAAAATGATGTCTATATTAGTTATTGAATATGTTGTTCTACCTATTTTTTTTTTTTGACAAAATGCCTTGAGGTCCTGTGTCATTCTCAACTCTACTGGTATCTTGTAATTTGTCCTCTTATCTATACCTATATAGGAAATGATAACTTTTATCTTTAACTTCAAAAGACATATTCCTAATTTAGCTACCCCAGGTAAAATTCACAGAGAATCTGCTGAACTACCACTGATATGGGAAACACTGATTCAAAAGCTGTTAACTTGTTAGTCATATTCTTTTATTATTATGTTTTTATTCATAGTTCAAAAGATGACAAATGCAAAATTTACAGCAGTAGCTGACAGATTCTTTGACAGTAGCAAAATAGTTCAAGTGAGTTATAAAATCTGCATGGTCAAATCGAATTTGGACAAAGTTTGATTTACTCTTAGAGGCAGTGATTACTTTTGTTGGGGGGTGGGGAATGCCACCAAGTTAGTCAGTCACAACATCTAATTTCATTGACATGCTTACAACCTTATAGGAAATAAAGCTTGGCTCAGTGTGAATTCTCAAATAATAGCTAATGACAGTAGAACACAAACTGTGTACTAGCAGTTAACTGTATATGTGGGATAGGTTAAGGAATACTGTTGTATCTAAGAAAATATTGTCTAAACTTTAACCACTAAGTGAAATTTTCAAAGGAGTCTACCTGGAGGCTAATATCTACAGAAATGTGTTCTGCACACATCTTCTCTTAAATAATACATAATGTTTTTGACCATTAGCTGACTTAGCATTTAAAATCACTGTCAAGAAATGAGAAGAGTAAATCATATAAAAATGAAGTTGGGAGAAAGAGAGAGAGAGGCAGTAGCCTGGAAGAGAGAAAGAGAGACAGAGAAGGGAAACCTTTGTGAAAATGTGTACTTCATTTATACTTTATTCCTGCAGAGTTAATTATTAATTGTGTGTGTGTATATGTGTGTTCATTACACAAAGCAAAGAACATTGGGCTGAAATGTGTGCTGTGACCTTAGTCACTGAAAATGAGAGCTTTGGCTAGACAATGTCAATATCTCTGTTAGCTCCAGAATTCTAATTCTGTCAGTGTTCATTAATGTAAGACTTCCTTAAAACAGAAATGTCAGTCTTTGAAGGTATTGCTTATAAATTTCAAATAATTTTATGGACAACGAAGCTTATCATTGAAACAAAACAATAAGGATACCATTTATAAAATACATAATTATTAGGTATTGGCTTAATGTATGTTAACATATCATTTTATTATTGAACACATTTTTAAATTACCTGGCAAAATACTATTTGTAAATGTTAAAACCCTATGTGGTTGTAAGTCATTATTATCTTTAAATATTCAGAGAGATATTTTAAAGAGTTATATAGCATTAAATTACATTTATCTATCTTCCAGGATCTCATATTAAATTTAGGTAGGAATATTTAGTAATTGTGGCTAGCCAACACTAAAGAAAAAGTGGAAGGCAAGTGGGCAGGTCCTTTTTCAATTCCAAATTTTATAATTTTTTGTTTCTTTTTATTTTTTTTATTTTTATTTTTTTTTATTTCAGCTTATTATGGGGGTACAAAAGTTCAGGTTACATACGTTGCCCATGTACTGCCCATCCCCCCAAGTCAGAGCTCCAAGCGTGAGGCACAAGTGCAGTTTTGTAACATGCACTTATAGTTAACTTATAGTGTAACCATCACCTGAATAGTGTAAATTGTACCCACTGAGTGATTTTTCATACCTTACCCATCTCCCATCATCCCACCCTCTGACCCTTCTGGGTCTCCAATGTCTATTATATCACTCTTTATGTCCATGTGTACACATTATTTAACTCTCTCTTACAGGGCAAACATGCAGATTTGACTTACTGTTTCTGAGTTATTTCACTGAGTAAAATGGTCTATAGTACCATGTATGTTACTTCAAAAGACAATTTCATTCTTTCTTATGGCAGAGAAGTATTCCATTATATATATATATGTATATATATACACACACACATACACACAAACACATTTTATATGTATATATACATAGATACCTTATATACACACACACACACATATATATACACACAGTCACACACAGTCACTACATTTTTTAATCCAACCATCCACTGATAGAAACTTGCATTGATTGCATATCTTTGCTATTGTGAATTGTTTTGTGATAAATATACCAGTACTGATATCTTTTTGATATAATGATTTATTTTCCTTTAGTTGTATACCTAAGAGTGGGGTTGCTAGATCAAATTATGATTCCAGTTTTAGTTTTTTGAGAAATTTCCATACTGTTTTCCATAGAAGTTGTACTAATTTACATTCCCACCAACGGGAAATAAGTGTTGCCTTTTCACTACATCCTTGCCAACATCTATTGTTTTTTGACTTTTTAGTAATAGCTATTTTGACTGGTGTAAGATGGTGCCTCAGTGTGATTTTAATTTTCATTTTCCTGATGATTAATAATGTTGAACATTTTTTCATATGTGAATTAACTATTGGTATATCTTCTCTTGAAAAATGTCTTTTCATGTCATTTGCCCATATTTTAGTTAGCTTATTTGTTTTTTCTTGTTCAGTTGTTTGAGTTCCTTATTCATTCTTGATATTAGTCCTTTGTTGCATGCATAGTTTCTGAATACTTTCTCCTATGTGTAGGTTGCCTGTTTGTTCTATTTATTATTTCATTTCCTGCACAGAAGCTTTTTAGTTTAATTAATCTCATTTATACATTTTTGTTTTTATTGAATTTGCTTTTGAGGACTTCGTTATAAATTCTTTGGTTAGGTCAATGTCCAGAAGACTTTTCCCAAGGCTTTCCTTTGGAATATTTATAGTTTCAGGTCTTACACTTAAGTGTTTAGTCCATCTTGACTTAATTTTTGTATATGGTGAGAGGTAGGGGTCCAGTTTCATTCTTCTGTATATAGCAATCCAAATTTCTCAGCACCATTTATTGAATAGGGTATCTTTACCGTGTGTATAACTTTGTCAACTTTGTCAAAGATCAATTAGCTGTATGTAATGTGGCTTTATTTCTGGGTTCTCTATTCTTTTCCATTGATCTGTGTGTCTAATTTTATACCAGTATCTTCCTGTTTTGTTGCTATAGCCTTGAAGTATAATTTAAAGTTGGGTAATGTGATGCTTTCAGATTTGTTCTTTTTGCTTAAGATTGCTTTGGCTATTCAGGCTCTTTTATGGTTCCATATGAATTTTAGGATTCTTTTTTTTCTAAATCTATGGAAAATGATGTTGGTATTTTGATAGGAATTGCATTGAATCTGTAGATTGCTTTTGGCAGTGTGCATTTTATAATAAATATTGACTTTTCCAATTTATGAGCATGGGATGTTTTTCCATTTGTTTGTGTCATTTATGATTTCTTTCATCAGTGTTTCATAGTTTTCCTTGTAGATATATTCCACCTCTTTGGTTATATATATTACTAAGTATTTTTTTGTAGCTATTGTAAATGGCATTGAGTTTTCAATTTGGTTCTCAGCTTGGTCATTATTGGTATATAGAAATGCTACTGAATTTTGTGCATTGATTTTGTATCATGAAACTGTACTGAATTCATTTATCAAATCTAGGCGTCTTTAGAGTTTTCTAGGTATAAGATCATATCATCAAACAAAGATAATTTAACTTACTTTTTTCCAATATAGATGAACTTTATTTCTTTCTCTTGTCTTATTGCTCTTTCTAGGACTTCCAGTACTATGATAAAGAATAGTAGCAAAAGTGGGCATCCTTGTTTTTTTTTTTTTTTTTTTGGATTTCATTGTGTTTCTTTAAAATCAATATTTTAAAGTCTTCATCTGTGATTTCATCTTCAAAGGTTTCATATTGGTTAGGATCTATTGCTGTCTTTTTCATACTGTCGGACTTGCTTCTCTGGTTCCTTCTTATCTGTATGAACTATTTTGTGTTTTTATTTTTGAATTTAATTTTGTTTGAATGGGATTTTCTCCACTTGAGGATGTGACAATAATGTATATTCTGTGTGGTCATTTGGCTTTGGTTCTTTCTGCTTTCAGTGGCAAAGAGTCTGTTTGAGTTTCTTGGTTATAAATATGCCTTTTGTGGTGACTTTCTCAATTCCTGGTTGTAGTAGTGATGTGTTGGGCATATGAGCAGGTTCATTACTTCCTGCAGGGCTGAGGTGGTAGAAGTCTCAGGAAGCTTAACTTGTTACCCAGTGCTGGGCACTTTTGTTAGCAGTGCTGTGCACTGTTTTGTGCACCTTAACCTCCAGGTCAGGAGGTAGCAGGTAAGAGCTGGCTGTGGCAGAAGCAGATGTTTAAATGCTTGATCTTTGTTTACCAGAAGCCCTCTGTTGATTCAATGGGCTGGTCTGTAGAATACACAGTGGCCAGAACTCCCTAATCAGCCCCTGAGGGGGTGACAAAGCTGCCTGGAGCTAACTGTCAAGCCCACCTTGTCAATCCCAAATTTTAATGTAAACTAAACATTTCATGTAAGAATTTATATGTAATTCAAAAAACATATATTAATGTGTGGAAAAACTCACACAGTTACATTAATGTAAAAAGTATGTTTTACATTTCAGAAATAAACATCTGTTTTGATTTTGCGGAGTTCCAATGCCATGTTGGCATTGTTGCTAAAAATGGAAAATATGAATTCTCCAATACTTGTTTTTAATATTGTTTTCATTATTTAGGTTCTCTTAAATTTCTGTATGATTTTTAGGATCAAGTTGTCAATTTAAGCAAACACTGGTTGTAGGATTTTTAAAGGGAATGCATTGAATTTCTGAATCAGTCTGGGGAATATTGCAATCTTTACAGTATTAAGTCTTCTAACTCATGAAGAGGGACTATCTTGCCTTTTATTTAGGTCTTTTTAAATTTTTTCCATTCTGTCTTGTCATTTTCCAGTGTATCAGTCTTGAACTTCTTTTGTTAATTTATTCCTAAATATTTTAATCTTTTTGATGATACTATTTTAAAATAAATCATTTTCTTAATTTCATTTTTGTATTTATCATTGCTAGTGTATAGAAATACAAATGACTTTTGATATTAATCTTGTATCCCAAAAACCTATTGAACTTCTTTCTTTGTTCTAATTGTATTTTTTTGATTCCTTGGGATTTCTATATACAAGGTCATGTCACCTGTGAATAGATACAGTTTGACTTCTTTCTTTCCAGCTGAATAACTTTTATTTATTTTTCTTGCCTAATATCTCTGGCTAAAACCTGCATTACAATGTTGTGTATGAATGATATATATCTTTGTTTTTCCTGATCTTAGGGAGGAAGAATTCCATTTTTCACTATTAAATGTGTTGACACTTATGGATTACCATTGATACTTTTTATCAGATTGAAGATGTTTCCTTACATTTCTAGTTTGTCATTTTTAACATAAAAGGTTGTTGGAGTTTGCCAAATGATTTTTTTATTCCTATTAAGATGATCATGTAGTTTTTGCCTCATTCTATTAATGTGATATATTACAATGATTAATTGTTATATAATATATCAAGCTCACAGTCTTAAGATAAATCATATTCAGTTCTGGTGCATTAGCCTTTTAAAATGCTACTGGATTTAGTTTTCAAATATTTTGTTGAGGATTTTTTGTCTATGTTCATAAGAGATATGACCTATAGTTTTGTTTTTGTGGGTTTTTTTTCTAGGGATTTTTTTCCTGGTTTTGATATCAAAGTAGTACTGGCCACAGAGAATGAGTTGGGAAGTAGTCCCTCTTCTTACATGTTTTTAAAGAGTTTATGAAAGATTGTGGTTAACTCTTCTTTAAACATTTGGAAGAATTCCCCAATGAAGACATCTAGGTTAGACTTTTCTTTGCAGGAAGTTTATTTTTTTAATTCTAGAAAATTTATAACTACTCAAGTGGTTGATTTCATAATAATTCTTCTTGGAAAAGTTTTGGTACTTTGTGTCTTTGTAGGAATTTAATTTCATCTACTTAACTAGATTTTTTGGCATATAATTTTTTCATCGTTCTTTTATCTTTTTTATTTCTATAAGCTTGGTAGTGATTTCCCCTTTTACATTTTTATTTTAATAATTTGAGTCAATTTTTTTCTTGTCACTATAGTTAAAGATCTGCCAATTTTACTGCTGTTGTCAAAGAAACCACTTGATTTTATTTTCTCTATCATTTTTCTCTTCTTTATTTCGTTTTGTCCTCCTCTAGTTTTTATAATTGCCTTCCTTCTACTTGGTTTGTGTTTAGTTTGCTTTTTTATTTTTATATTCTTAAGATGAAAAGTTAGGTTTTTAATTTAGAATCATTTTCTTTTTTAGTACATGTGTTTGCAGACATAAACTCTTGAAGCACTGGCTGCGTTCCAGATATTTTGGCTATGTTTTGTTTTTATTTTCATTCATCTCAAAGTATTAATATTTATAATTTCTCTTATTATTGTCTCTTACAGCCATTTGTTATTTAGGATTTATTTAATTTAAGTAATTTGTGAATTTCCCCGATTTGTTTCGTTATTGATTCCTAATTTCAGTCCACATGACCAGAGTAGATAGATATTTTATATGTTTTCAGTTATTTCGAGCATATTCAAAGTTACTTTCAGACTTAATAAATGTTCTTAATGAATTTTGAAGACTATTTCATATCCACTGGAGAAGAATATGTTCTCTCTTAATGTTGGGTAGAGTGTTCTATAGATTTCAGTTGAGTCCAATTAGTTTAAAATGTTGTTCAAATATTGTATTTCTTCATTAACTTTCTGTTTTATTGTTTTACACACTATTGAAAGTTAGGTATTGAATTCTCCAACTTTAATTATGGAATTTTCTCTCAACTTTAATTCTGTCACTTTTGTTTCATGTATTTTGGGGCTCTGTAATTACATACATATATTTTTATAATTTTTATGTCATCATGATAGATTGTGCCTTTTTACTTTCTATGTTGTGTGATTATACCATAGCCACTCCAGCTCTGTTCTGAATGCTATTTAAATAGTATCTGTTTTTACATCTTTTTACTTTCAATTGATTTGTGTCATTAAGATTTCAAGTGTGCCTCTTGTATGATAGTATATTGTTGGATCACTTTTTAAAATTTACTCAATCATCTCTGCCTTTGAATTGGAATGTTTAGTCCATTTAAACTTAATGTAATTGCTGATAATTTAACATTTATGTCTGCCATTTTGATATTTGCTTTATATATCTTAATTATTTTTCTTTCTCTTTTTTTTTCACTGCTTATTTTGTGTTAAGTGGCTATTTTCTGGTATACCATTTTCATTCTCTTGTTTTGTTTACTATATATTTTTAAGCTATTTTCTTAATGTCTATTGTGAGGATAACAACTAATATCTTAGTTTAAAAAGAAACCTAACAAAACAATCTTGATTTTTAAATATTTAAATAATATAACTTGGCAACTCTGAAGATCAAATATCACCTCTCCCCAGAATATGTTGGGGTTTGCTGCTGCTTGTTGCTTCTGTTCATTTGTTGTACTACTTCTGTGAAGTCTGTATTCTGTGCCATGTGAGGCCACTGAAGTCTCTGTTTGGTTATTTCAGTTATTAGCTAATGATTGGGCAGAGATTTTCTTAAATGCCTTGAACCATTAAATCACCCAGTTTTGCCTAGGAGTTCCATGTATATGTTGGGGTATGTGTTCAATCCTACACACAGTTTATAACCCTGCTTAGTCTTTACTTACTGCTTGAGGAGAGCCTCAAGGTCAGTCAGAAGTGAAAGATTATGATCTTCTCATGTCTTGCGTACACACACATACGCACACATACAGACACGGTCTTTTAGACTTCTAGGAATATATTGGAGTTCGAGGAAGATAACATCTTATTCTCCCATTTTTTCTTTTAAGATTTTGGTTAGCCTCTTTTTAGCCTCAACTGGTAATGTCATCTCAGGCAGCTTCTGTGTTAAACAATTGGCCCTGATTGTTTACCACAAATACCTTGAAGATAGGGCTTTTTCCACAAAGTGAGCTCCTAGAATCAGCTCAAATAAAGACAAAACTTAATAATGAAGCTAGGTGACAATCTATCAGTCAGGTTAAATAGTGACAATTCTTTGGGGGTAAGGCTTTTGTTGAGCTTCAAATCTTTCCTTCCTCCTCCAGTGGGTGCTAGAATGTTGGCTTTCACAGCTACCGCCATTGTAAGGGTGTTGGTTTTCATAGCCTCTGAAACGCTGGAGAAAGAGAAATGGGATTTCAGCAAGTTAAAATAACACAAAGCCCACTTGCTGAGATTCAGCTGTCTTTGTTTGTTTCTTTGAAAAAATGCCTTTCAGATGGTTTCAAGCATTTAGTAACTTTTGGAGTTCTGAAAAAGTTAAATTTGACAGTTTTTGTTAGTGTTCTTATCGCTTTTATGGAAAAGCAGATTTCAGATGTCTTTACTCCACAATGCTAGACCATCCTTCTGCTTTTGCAGTTTCTGTATCAAAGTTTATTAAATCTCTTGGCTCAAAAATATAGATAAATAGCTACTAAATACAAAGTAGAAAAATATCAGAATTAAAGGTTGACTCTGAGAGTGATGTAGAGGGGTTGTTGACTGGAAAGAAGGAATAAGAAAAGTTCTTGAGGATGATGCTAATATATATCTTGACAGCTATAGGCCATGTCAAAAATCAGTAAATGTACACTTAAAATCAGTCCATTTCATTATATGTAAATATAATGAATATTATATCAAAAGAAAAATTGTAAATGAATATTGAACTCTAGTAATTCTATGAATTCTTAAGTAAGTATTTAGGGGAACATATATTAATATCTGCAATTTACTTGAAATGTGTCCAAGATAAGATAGGTGGAGAAATTGATATGTATGTAAAAACACATATGTACACACGAAAGTTTAGTAAAGTTAATGGTATGCAGGTATTCACTGCCAAATCTTGCAAATTTGCCTTATTTTTTGAAAAAAAATTCATAATAAATTGGGAATAAAAACCTAAAGTGGAAAGACAGATACTAGTTTGAAACATACTTTTAAAAAAATAATGTCACAGTATAAATGACTACTATTTTTTACAGAGTTAAGAAAACTTTGGAAACATTTATAGAAACCTAAAGAGATAAAAGTCAATACTTGTGAAAGGGGCATAGCTAAAATCCTTTAGGAATTGAGGAAACACTTTATAAAAAACTATATCTCTCTTAAATTGTGGAAAGAGAAATTAGTATCATTTACAGCTCCATATAGGTGACATTTTAGAGATTTTTCTGTAATAGAATAAAAACATGAAACACTATTTTCCGTTTTTTAGTACCATTTCTGTACAAATATGAGCAGTGGTAGATGAATCAGATATCAAACTTTTATGAGACCAGCGAACACAATGGTTTAGTTCAGAGCTATGTAAAGATAAAATTGGTTCAAAGGAATTCTGTGAGGTGAAAATTGTACATAACAGTGTCAAAATGCAACTCAGTCAGTGTATACTGGAAGAATCTTTTTTCTCCCAGAAACTTAATTAGCTCATGATTTAAAATTTAACATAAAATATAATAGTTTTTCACCAGATTATTTGTCAATCCTTCGCAGAACTGCTAGATTGTAATTTAATATGATTGCATGATATGAAGTCTGGCTGTATGTGGTAAAAAATATATCAGCAGTTGCCACCACAGCAGAATCTATTACATAATTGGAAGTACAAAGTAGTGCCTTTGGAGTTGAGAAGAAGAAATTGAATAGCTGGCTTGTCACGCTGTTTAACAAAGTAGGAATCAGGACTGTAGGCAGTAACACACTGACATCACAGGTCATGCAAACTGTGTGGATCTCTCTACACCTGAGAGAGCAAATGGAGCCCAGATGCACAAGGCTGTTTGAGTGCTATTTAATCACTTTAGGAGATGTCTGTACCATGTTTATCTTCCTCTCTTTTATGGACAAATAGGAGCTCTTAGCACAATAAATGTACTGAATCTCTAGCCATGGAGGGGAAAAAAGGAACTTTGTGATAATCAGAAAAGACACTTTAATGCCTAGTATGTAGTACTGAACCAGGCATATAGTGACTCAGGAAATGTTTGTTGATTAAATAAAGGCATAAATAATTAATGTATTTTTTCAGCACACTTTTATGGAATATATAGTACTTGCAAAGATCTATGTTGGATTTCATTCAGAATGCAAAGTTTCATGGTGTTAGGTCTTAAGAAGCCTACAATTTACCAGAAAAGATGAATTATTACAAATATTTATTTCACAGTCAGAAATAAGAACTATGTGGGGGATATAATTTGAGTGCAACTGGAGCATAGAAACAGCTATGGTCATCTTGTAAAATTTTGTGGATTTAGTTGCATTTGAAAGGACATTAATATATTAATAGGAGTAGATGAGGATGAGAAACAGGGCATAAGCGGTAATTTAGGTGAAAGAATGGGACTGGAATGAACTTAAAATATTATTTTTAAAAATCAGCTTTATATAATTCATAAAAGTCAATAGTTCAATGATGGTTGATATATTTACACAAATAACTACCAGCACTATCATGATATAGACTATTTCTATCACTTGTAAAATTTCCCTTATGCTTTATATTAGTATCCTATTGCCACTAAAACAAATTACAATGAAATTAGTAGCTTCATACAACACGAAGGTATTCTCTTACACTTCTTGTGGTTAGAAATCCAAACTGAGTCTTCTGGGAATAAAAATGCTAGCAGGGCTGGTTCCTTCTGAAGACTGCTTGCCCAATGCAGTTTCTAGAAGCTTTCCTTATTCCTTAGCTTGTGGTCACACCTCTATAATCTGTGCCTCCCTGTAACACTTGTGTTTTCCTCTTCTTTTCTCCTACGCTCCTCCATCTGACTCCTTCTGAACCCACCCCATTGTGATCACAAAAGTCCCATCCTGGATAATCTGGGATAATATCCTTATCTTAAAATTCTTAATCATATCTGCAAAGTCACTTTTGTCATATAAGGTAACATTTACACGTAGGGAAGATTGTGATATGAACACATTTTGGGTGGTGGACATTATTGAGACTATCACATACACTTTTGATCTCAGTCCACTGCCCAAAACCATTGGCCCTGTAATTTACTAATCTGATTTTTACCATTATAGTTTTGCCTTTTCTAGAAAGTCATATAAATGGAACCATACAGCATGCAGCTGTCTATTGTGTCTGGCCTCTTTCACTTAACATAACGCTTTTGAGATTGATCCATATTGTTGAGGGTAACAGTAGTTTCTTTTTTTTTTTTTATGGTTGAATAGAATCACATTGTATAGATATATGACAATATCTTTCTTCACTCACCAGGTGATGGCCATTTGAGTTCTTTTCAGGTTTTGGCTGTTATGAATAAAGCTGCTATGAATATTTAAGTGTAAGTATTGTTTTCAAATGTGTTTTCAGTTCTTTTAGTTAAAAGCATGGGTGTAGAATGTTAGTGTGTATGGTAAAAACTATGTTTAACTTTAAAAGAAACTGTTAAACTGTTCTCTAAAGTTGTTATACCATTTGGCATGTTCAGCAAAGTATGTGAGATTCAGTCGATCCGCATCTTTACCAACACTTGTTATTGTTTGTTTGTTGTTATCCACTCTAAATGGTATGCATTGCTATCTTAGCATTCTTTTAATTTATAGCTCAACAATGACAACTAATGATTAACTTCTCATGTGCCTATTTGCAATTGATAAATCATTAATACAGTGTTTTTTCAAATATTTTGCCCATTTTTAATTGGGTGTTTATTTTTTTTTACTGAGTTGAAAGAGTTCTTTATGTATTCTGAATTAAGTCCTTTATTAAAAATGATTTTCCAAACAGGATTATCAGTTTTTGGATTGCATTTTCATGTTATTGTTTTTTGAATAGCAGAATTTAATTGTGATAAAAATACAATTCATCATTTTTATGTGTTTTATGGCTCTTGTCCTTTCTAAGCATTATTTACGTAACTCAAGGTGAGACTGATTTTCTTCTATGCTTTGTTCTACAAGTTTAATGAATTTAGCTTATATAGTTAACACTGCTATTGAGTTAGAGCTAATTATTGAATGTGGTATAAGATAAAGGCCGAAGTTTTATTTTTGTCTGTATGGTAAATTGTAAATAAAAGGTAGGGAATAAACTTAAAAGCATAAAAGCAAATAACAGAAAAATGTTTCTCAAATGAACTTTGTACTTTGTAATAATTTGTATTTTGGAATAATTTTATATTTACAAAATGGTTGCTATGATGAGCAGTTTTATAATATGTTTCAACTTGACAAGGTAATGGAGTACCCAGATATTTGGCTACACATATTTTGGTTGTGTCTATGAGGCTGTTTCTGGACGAGATTAGAATTTTAATTGGTGGAATTAGTAAAGCAGATTACCTCTGTGATGTGATTGGGCATCATCATCAAAAATCCTTTAAAAGTCTGAATCCAAGAGGGTGAGGGAAGGAAGAATTTGTCACATCATCTTACTGAGTGGGAACATTGATTCCCTACCATTGAACTGAGACTTACCTTTTTGGCTTTCCTGGTTCTCTGGCCTTTAGACTTAGAATGAACTCCATCACCAACTATCCTGTTGGTCTCCAAGTTTGCAGGCAGCAGATCGTGGAACGCCTTGTCCTGCATAATCATGTGAGCCAATTCTGCACAATAAATCCCCTTATAAATATAGGTATAGATATATACATTATATGCATCACATATAACATGTATTATAATTAATAATATAATACATAATAATATATAATAATATATTCTATATTATTTAATATTAAATAATCAATACATATGCATATTTAATGTATAAAATATTAATGTGTAATTTTTAATGTATAAAATATAAATTTCAATATCTAGTATTAAAGAGATCACTGATAGTCCATAATATAACCTGGTAATAGAATATGTGAAATACTTCCATTGGATACTATTGATCTACCACTTATAGAAGAAGCAACAAGCTGGATGACTGTACAGATGAGACTTTTGAACATTTTTGGAAAGTTAATAAATATAATGAGGTTGTCTGATTGCTCCTTAATGTACCTAGAAAAAGTCGTGCAAGAAAAGAAAGTGCTCAGGGATTTTAATTCCCAGCTAGAGAGCTGATAAATGATCTGAAAGCTTCTATGTGTGCCCCGAAGGAGACTCTTATCTCCTGTACAGCAAAGATTGTCATCCTATGACTGGTTGCATTATAACATATATTGAACTCCCAATCTCACGGGGTATCTACTGTTAAAGTGAGAACACTGGGAATGAATCAGATCCTCTAAGTTGAAATGTGGATGTGTAGGGAGACTTTGATGAATCTGGGGACACTGAATCCTTAAATTCTGATAAGGTATTTTTTTTTTTTTTTTTTTTGCCAATAGAAGCAGCCTTCCCAGTGAAGTTGGCCCTCTCACCCCTACTGCCCCTAGTACAAGTAGACTCGCCACTCCCAGTGCTAGCAAATTTCTCACTCCCAGTGATAGAAGCCTCTCCACCCCTATCTAAAAGATTAACCCTATACTGCTTGAGGAAACTGCAGTGCCCTCACCTAAGGCAACTGCCATACAATACAATACTGATTATCTTCAGAACCCATTCTCATCCTCCCTCTTTGTGCCTAGACCTATAATTAGACTTAAGTCCCACCAGGCCCATAACGATAAGGTACAAAGTGTGACCCATGAAGAGGTATACTCTGCTTCAGAGGAACTGCTTGAGTTTTCTAATTTATAAAAGCAAAAATCTGGGGATTATGTGTGGGAATGGATACTAAGTATGTGGGATAATGGTAGAAGGAATAAAAAATGGATCAGGACAAATTCATTCATATGGGCTCACTAAGCAGAGATTCTGCATTTAATGTTGCAACTCAGGGACTTAGAAAAGACTCTCATTGTTTATTTGTTTGGTTGGTTGGTTGACTGAAACATGGAGCACAAGGTGGCCTGCAGTGAACAAAGTGGAAAGGAAAATGCTGGACCTGCATTTGTTTAATGTAGAGGAGGGGACTCAAAGGCTTAAGGAGACTGAGAAGCTAGAGTGGACATCATTAAGACTTACTCACCTACATTAGGTGGGTCCAGAAGACATACCTTTCACCAATACTGTGAGAAATAAATTTGTGAGGGGATCCCCAATACCTTGAAGAACTCTGTGATTGCTCTTCTCTATAGGCCAGATTTTACAGTGGGAGTTGAAGCCACTCAACTGGAAAACCTAAATTGCAATTGTAGTAACTGAATCCCAGGGTGACAAGGACTGAGTGGTGACACTCAACAACTAAAGGCAATGTTGGCATGGTTAATGCAATGGACAGCAGAGTCAAAGCAGAAATGAGAATAGCCTGACTCATGCAGACCTATGATACTGTTTAATTGATCATGGTGTTCAGTGAAATAGATCAGAAGCCTACTAAATACTTACTTGGTCTGTATAAGCGGAAAAATTCTGGGTCAAGTGAACAAGGCTGACTTTAATCATAGAGACAGTGAGTCATAGCTCACTGTTAATTGACAGACCCCCAAATCCCTTTAATGAGAGAAAGTTGGATCAGCTTGAGGAAGGACCCTACCACATTACCAAAAATCTTGACTGTTAATTTTTCTCCCAGACTTCCCCCAAGGGATCTAAGACCTTTTATCAGAGTAACTGTGCATTGGATAAAACAAATAATCAGAACTTTTAGAGACTACTGGACACTGGCTCTGAACTGACACAGATTCTAGGAGACGCAAAACATCACTGTGGCCCACCGATCAAATAGGGGCTTATGGAGGTTAAGTGATCAATGGAGTTTTAGTTCAGATCTATCTCACGGTGGGTCTAGTGGGTTTCTGAACTTATCTGATGGTTATCTCCCTGGTTCCAGAATGCATATTTGAACTAGATATATATACATATAGCATCTTATAGAATCCTCTCATTGGTTCCCTGACAGGTAGAGTGAGGTTGTAATGGTGGAAAAGATCACGTGGAAGCCAGTAAAACTGCCTCTCCCTAGGGAAATAGTAAATTAAAGCAATAACACATTCCTGGAGGGATTGCAGAGACTGGTACTACCATGAAGAACCTGAAGGAGGCAGGAGTAGTGATTCCCACTATATCCTCACTCAATTTGCCTATTTGGCTTCTGCAGAAGACAGAGGGATCTTTGAGAATGATGGTGAATTGTTGTGAACTTAACCAAGAGGTGGCTGTAATTGCATTCACTGTACCAGATGTGGTTTTATTTCTTGAGCAAATTAACACATTCCTTGGTATGCAGCTAAATAAGCAAATGCCTTTTTCTCCATCTCTGTCAATAAGGCCCAATAGAAGCAATATGCTTTCAGCTGGCAAGGGCATCAATACACCTTCACTGCCCTACCTCAGAGGTATATTAACTCTCCAGCCCTATGTCATAATTTAGTTTTCAGAGATCTTGATCATTTGTCTCTTTGACAAGGTAATCACACTGGTATACTACACTGATGACATTATGCTGATTAGACGTAGTGTACAAGAAGCAGCAACTACTCTAGAATTATTGGTAAAACAATTGCATGCCAGAGGGTGGGAAATACATGTAAAATTTAGGGGTTGTCTACTTTAATGAAATTTCTATAGATTTAGTGATGTGCAGCACATTGAAATATCTCTTCTAAGGTGAAGAATAGGTTGTTTCATCTGTCCATTGCTACAACCAGAAAAGAGGCACAATGCCTAGAGGGCCTCTTTGGATTTTTGAGGCAACACAATTTCCATTTGGGTGTGTTACCCTGGCCCATTTACCAAGTGACATGAAAAGCTGCTGGTTTTGAATGGGGTCCAGAACATGAGAAGGCTCTACAACAGGCCCAGGCTGCTGTGCAAGCTGCTTTGCTTCTTGGAACCAGCCATCCAGCAAATCCAATAGTGCCTGAAGTGTCAGTGTGCAGGGATTTTGCTTGGAGCCTTTGGCAGGAGTGAAAGCCCTCAGGATTTTGGGTCAAAGTGCTTCCATCTCCTGCAGATAACTATGCTTTTGTTTGTTTGTTTGTTTTTGTTTTTTGAGAAACCACTCGGCTTGCTACTTGGCCTTAGCAGAGCCGAAATGCTCAACCATGGGTGACCAAGCTACTATGCCTGATAAGCTATGCATTATCTGATCCACAAGCCATAAAGCTGGGTGTGCACAGAAGTGCTCCATCCTACAGTGGAAGTTGTATATATGTAATTGGGCCCACGAAGGCACTGAAGGCACAATTAAGTTGCACGAAGTGGCCCAAATGCCCATGCTATCCACTTCCCCTACATTGCCCTCCCTCTCCTAACCTGCATTTGTGACCTCTTGGAGAGTTTCCTTTGAGCAGTTGGCAGGGGAAGAGAAGACTCTGCTCTGGTTTACAGATGGCTCTGCACCATATGCAGGAATCACCCAAAAATGGACAGCTGCAGCATTATGGCCCCTTCCTGGGACATCCCTGAAGGAGAGTGGTAAATGAAAATCCTCTCAATTGGCAGAACTTCAAGCAGTGTACCTGTTTGTTCACTTTGCCCAGAAGGAGAAATGGCCAGATATGTAATAAGCTATGGCCAATGATTTGGGTGGATGTTCAGGAACTTGGAAGAAACATAATTGCAAAATTTGTGACAAGCAATTTGTTAGGAGATATGTGGCTAGAGCTCTCTGCATGGGCAAAAATCATGAAGATATTTTTATCTCACATGAATGCTCACAAAGAAATGACCCCACCAGAGGAGGACTTTTAAAATGAAATTAATAAGATGACCCATTTCGTGGATATTAGTCGGCCTCTCTCCCCAGCCACCTCTGTCATTGCCTACTAGGCTCATAAACAAAGTGGCCACTATTGCAGGGTTGGTGGTTATGTATAGGCCCAGCCACATGAACTTCCACTCACTAAGGGTGACCTGGTTATTGTCACTTTTGAGTTCCCAATCTGAGAGTGGCTACAAAAAAAACATAGAGTTCTTGATACGGTATCATTCTTCAGAATTATAGGCCAGCTACCTGATGGCAAGTGGTCTACCTTGGATAGCTTTCAGCATGTGAGGAGCAGCATTTTGTTCTTACTGGAATAGATACAGTCATGTGTCACTTAACAATCAAGATACATTGTGAGGCCAGGCGTGGTGGCTCACGCCTGTAATCCTAGCCCTCTGGGAGGCCGAGGCGGGTGGATCGCTCAAGGCCAAGAGTTCGAGACCAGCCTGAGCAAGACCCCGTCTCTCCTAAAAATAGAAATAAAAATTATCTGGAAAACTAAAAATATATATAGAAAAAATTAGCCAGGCATGGTGGCGCATGCCTGTAGTCCCAGCTATTCGGGAGGCTGAGGCAGTAGGATTGCTTAAGCCCAGGAGTTTGAGGTTGCTGTGAGCTAGGCTGACACCATGGCACTTACTCTAGCCCGGGCAACAAAGTGAGACTCTGTCTCACAAAAAAAAAAAAAAAGATACATTGTGAGAAACGTGTAATTAGGCAATTTGGTTGTTGTGCAAACATCATAGAGTGTTTTTGGACAAATTTAGATGTGCAACCTACTGCATACCTGGGCCATCTGGTATAGCTCCTAGGCTATAAACCTGTACAGCATGTTACTGTACTTAATACTGTAGGCAACTGTAACACAATTTTCTATGTTTAGATACATAGAAAACATACAGTAAAAATACAGTATAAAAGATAAAAAGATGGCACATTTGTATAGGGCACTTACTATGAGTGGAGCTTGTAGGACTAGCAGTTGCTGTAGGTGAGTCAGTGAGTGAGTGGTGAGAGAATGCAAAAGCCTAGCCATTCCTGTACATTATTGTAGGCTTTATATACACTGCACACTTAGACTACACTTTCTTACATTTGTAAAAAATCTTTTTACAATAAATGAACCTTATCTTACTTTTTAAAGTTTTTTATAAAATAAAAAAGTTACCGTAACTTTTTTCACTTTGAGTTTATTTTATTGTATTTTTAATTTTTTTAATTTCAAAATATTAACTAAGGGGGTAAAAATGTTTTGATTATGTGGATTATAGCTTTTTATGTTATAAATTTTTAATTTTTTAAACTTTTTGACTTTTATAGTAACAATTAGCTTAAAACACAGATTATACAGCATACAGAATATTTTCTTTCTTTATATATTTATTCTATAAGCTTTTTTCTATTTTTAAAATTTTCAATTTATTTTATTTCTTTACTTTTTAAACATTTTTGATAAAAGCTAATACACAAACACACACATTAGCCTATGCCTGCACAGGGCCATGATCATCAATATTATTGTCTTCTACCACCACACCTTCTCCTACTGGAAGGTCTTCAGGGGCAATAACAAGCAGAGCTGTCATCTCCTATGATAACAATGCTTTGTTCTGGAATACCTCCTGAAGGACCTGCCTGAGGCTGTTTCACAGTTAATGACTTTTTTTAAGAAGTAGAAGTATAACCTAAAATAATAATAAAAAGCATAGTATAGTCAATGCATAAAACAGTAACAGTCATTATCATTAATCAAGTATTATGTACTATGTGTGCATATATACATATATATATATAAAATATGTGCTATACTTTTATATGACTGGCAGCACAGCGGGTTAGTCTGCACCATCATCACCACAAACACATAAAATACTCTATGCTACAATTTTATGAAGGCTATAATGTCACTGGATGATAGGAATGTTTTAGCTTCATTATGATCTTATGAGATCACTGTCATATTTGCAGTCCACTGCTGATTAAAACATCATTATGTGGCATATGACTGTACTTACTCTGAGTATAGATGTGCTCTCTTTTCATGCAATGTATTTTCTAGAACTACCATCCATGTATTTCTAAGTAACCACTACCATGGTATGCCATACAGCATTGCGCTTAATCAAGGAACTCACTTCACAACAAACCAAGAGTAGCAATGGGTGCATGCCCATGGAATTTACTGGTTTTGCTGTGTCCCCCACTATACTGAAGCAGCTAGTTAACAGAATGGTGTAGTGGCCTTTTAAAGACTCAGTTGTAGCACCAGCTAGGTAGCAGCAGTACCTGACAGAGTTGAGGCATGGTTCTACAGAATGCTGTATATGTTCTGAATCAACAATAAATATATGGTACTATTTCTTCCATAGCCGGAATACACAAGTCCAGGAATCCAGGAATAGAAATAGGAGTGGCACTACCCACTGTTACACTTAGTGATCCATTAGAAAAATTTTTGCTTCCCATTCCCACAACTCTATTTCTGCTAGCATAGAGAAGGAAAAAATTTCCCTCCAGGAGACACAAAAAATGATTCCATTGAACTGGGAGTAAAGACTACCATTCCACCACTTCAGATTCCACATGTCTTTGAATCAACAGGCAAAGAAGAGAATTATAATGATCTTGTTATTGTCCTTGTTTGGAGATTAAGTATGGCTTAAGGAGGTGCTTATGCCAAGTTGATTAGGACCTTTGGTGGCTAATTTTATGTGTCATCTTGACTGCAGTAACCTTTATTTCTAGGTGTGTCTGCAAGAGCATCCCAGATGAGATTAGCATTCGCATCAGTGGCTTCAGTAAAAAGATTAACCTTTGAAATGTTGGAATAATCCAATTGCTTGAGAGCCTAAATAGTACAAAAGATGAAGAAAGGAAGAATTTTTTCCTTCTATCTGACTGTTTGAGTTGGACATTGATCTCCGTCCCTCTGAATAAGACACCATTCGCTATTTTAGTTCTCAGGCCTTTGGACTTTGACTGAATTACACCACTGACTTTCATGGGTCTCCAGCTTCCAGATGGCAGATTGTGGGATACTCAGTCTCTCTCTCTCCCCCATATATACATTTTATTTATATATATAATATTTCATATATATTATATATCATATACCATAGATATCATAGGTCATATATATCACATATAACATAGATCATATACATCATATATAATAATGATATTTTGGTCAGTGTAGGACTGCATATATGATGGTATTACCATAATTATGTAGATTATATGGAGCTCAAAAATTCATATCGCTTGGTGATATTGTAGCCATTGTAATATTGTAGCTCAATGCATTACTCATGTAACATGTTTGTAGTGATGCCAGTGTAAAATAACCTACTTGCTGCCAGCCATATAACAGTATAGCACATACAGTTATGTATAGTACATGATATTTGATAATAATAAGTGACTATGTTACTGGTTTATGAATGTACTATACTTTTTATTGTTATTTAAGGAGATACTTCTTCTACCTTCTAAAAAAACAGTTAACCAAAAAACAGCCTTAGGTAGGTCCTTCAGAAGGTATTCCAGAACAATACACTGTTATCACAGGAAATATTAATAATAGCTCCATGTGTGCTGTTGCCCTTGAGCACCTTCCAGTGGGACAACCTATGGGGTAGCGGACAGTGACATTGATGATTCCGGTCCTGTGTAGGCCTACGCTGATTTGTGTTTTTGTTTCTCTAGTTTGTAACAAATTTAAAAAGTAATATTAATAGAAGAATAAATAGAGAAAAGCTAATAGAATAAGGATATAAAGAAAGAAAATATTTTTGTACAGCTATATAATGTTTGTGTTTTAAGCTAATTGCTATTACAAAAGAGTCAAAAAGTTTTTAAATGTTGAAAAGTTTATAAAGTAAAAACTGTTGCAGTAAAGTTAATTTATTATTGAGAAGAGAAAATAATTATATTATACAGGGTTGATAAAGTTTACAATACTGTACAGTACTGTCCTAGGTTGTCACATTCATTCACCACTCACTCACTGACTCATCCAAAGCAACTTTCGATCCTGCAAGCTACATTCATGGTAAGTGCACTATATAGGTGTACTGTATTTTTTATCTTTTAAATTGTATTTTTACTGTACTTTTGCTGTGTTTAGATACGTTTAGATACACCAGTACTTATCCTTGTGCTATAACTGCCTAAAGTACTCAGTACAGTTGCATACTGTGCAGTTTTGTAGCCTAGGAGCAATAGGACATACCAGGGGTGGAGAATGTTGGAAGGCTGCGTTAATTTAGCTATAATCAAATAAGGCCATGTTCAAGAAACTTCAATTAGATATACTTAAAAATGTGTGTTATTTTGTAAAAACCTAATTACTATCTACTTAATCATTTCAAAAAGTAAAAACTATTTGTTAATTTTAAAGTTAACTAACTTTTTAGTGCCTTTGTTGTATCTGCTTTTTGTTGGAAAGCATTTGAATATTTGGTTGCAGCATGAAGGTCCACAGGTTCAGTTGATCCTCTAGATGGGTATCAGTCATTTGTGACTTTTAGGACATCTTGAGTGAGGTTAAGCAGGAGAATGTAGATTTGCAGCAATAAGTAGTTGAAAAGCAAGAAAGCATTTTTCGAGCATGTGGCAGAAGGCGTGGGCATTCTATTGCATTTTTCCATATTTCAATTGGATATTTTTTAGCATCAGACAGTGACTTTAAAATGTCATCTACTGAGAACTCAATCAATTCCATCTGTGGTTCTTTAGGTGACTTGGTTATATCAGCTAGGTGAGGCTGAAATGCTAATTTGAGTGTGATGTCATGATTCTCAATGTCAAGTGAACCTTTCATTACATTGTCCGATTAATAGGTCTATAACAACTACATATTCTTCAAATGATTCTTATATATCATCCTGCTCATAAGTGAACTTTGCTAACTGGAGAAAATGTTAATCCAAAATTTCCTTTTGAAAAAGTGGTGTTTTCAAAATGATAGCTTTTTTTGAAATGTTTAGATTTTCTGCCATATATCATGTATAGACTTAGTTTTACCTTGCAAAGAAATATTCAAGTTTTTTGATTTGACATGATATCACATGGAAATGCTCCACTCCAATAGAAGTCTTCTTTCAATAATTCACATTGCTGATTCTGTTCTTCATAAAATTTAACTATCTGTTCTCACAGAGATAAAATTTTGGCTGACACCTGTTCCTGTGATAGCCAACACACTTTGGAATCATATGGCAAATCCACACTGAATACCTCATTGTTTAACTTTAGCATGTTACGAAACTGACAATGTTCCAGTTGCATTTGCACCAATATAGTTAACAATACTTATTACTTGTTGCAAAGTATCACTTAAAATAGGAGCTTTAGCACAGAGATTTTGCTGATGCAAGATTCAACGAAAAGAAATGAGAGCATATGGATTCATTAATACTTTTTTTTAATCTGCAATAAACCTTTCATGTTTTCCTGTCATAGAAGGTATACCATCTGTATATACACTTACTGAATTTACCAAATTCAGTCCAACTTCACAACATTTATCTTGAAAGTTCTTGAAGATATCTATCTCCCATGTTCTATTCACAAGAGTGCCCAAAGTGAGTAACTCTTTATAGCAAAGAAAATCTTCTTTGCTTTAAATCCTCTAATTTAAAATATTTGTGGTTCTTATGAGTGTTATAATGCTGATGAGCACTGAATTTCCTTAATGTTGATATCATAGAACCACAAAGCAAGCAAATCATCTTATCCTTAGCAGAAACAAGACAATATTGCAATTCCCTATCCTCGTTAAAAAAATCTGTTTTCTTCCTTCAGCGTTCTCTTGGTCTTCTTTGACATAATGGGCTGTTAAGCAGACAGAATTAAAAAATACTGTTGAGCTGTGCAACTATTCACAAATTCCACTTCAAACAGAAACACAGTGCACCATTGTCAGAGCTGATAACAAACTGACACGCTTGACCCCGTAAACTCTCACCAGGTATCCTTGTGTGGTAGTGGCACCAGTCAAGTGGGGAAAGTTAGAGCTAAATTATGACTATAGCAGCCAACCATTTAGCCTTTATGACTTGTTAATGTTCTAATTGTGCCAATCAATATGGGAGGATTGTTTCTTTGAAATTTATTTTATTCTTTGTCATTTTACATATGTTCATTTTGAAAATAAAATAAAAATATAAAAGATGAACAAAAATGTATTAATAAAAATAAAAAGATTTGTTCTGTAAAATTTGGATTCAGTCAAATGGCCACACTTAAGGACCTAGAAGGCCACATGTGGCCTTAAGGCTGAAGGTTCCCACCCCTGGGCCAGACCATACAGCCTGAGTGTGTAATAGGTTATAGGTAATAGGTTTAGGTAACAGGTTTGTGGAAGTACAAACTACAATGTTTGCAAAACAATGAAATTGCTTAAGAAGGCATTTCTTAGGATTTATCCCTGTCATTAAAGGACACATAACTATATATATATATATATATATATATATATATATACACATATGTGTGTGTGTGTGTGTTTGTGTATGTGTGTGTGTGTGTGTGTGTATGTGTATATATATAATGCTGATCTCTATTGGTTGTATTTCTCTGGAAAATACTAATACAGTTGCAAAGGTGGAATATTCCTATACCCCTGATCATGTTTACCAAATTTAAATCTGTGAATCTTCAATCTGTGTTTTTCTTTCTGGACTTTCTATTTGGCAGATGAAGAAGCTCCTGACTCCATTCTTTGTATTTTTTCTCTATGTATCTCACTTTCTGAGAAATTTCATTGACTTTTTCTTTCTTCTTTTTTAATACATTTTTAAATTAATTTCTTCCATCATAATTTCAATCTCCACTAATTTTTTAGGAATGCTGATTGTTCTGTTCCATGCATGTAATTATGCATATATTTGTGTTTTAGAGAGGTAATGATTTAGGTTTTTATTATCCCTCTTTTTCTTCCTACACCATCTTACTCTCCAACATTTTTTTTTTTTTTGGTCCTTCATGCTGATACTGCCTTTAAAAATTTATTGATGCTTGATAATCTGTCCATTTGAGAAAGAAACAGAGAGGTTGATTGACCACTTAGTGTAGGTGGGAGGGTTGTCCTAACTTGTGGGGTTTGGAGAGAACTGAGTGGAGCTTATACCAAACATGGAAATTTTGCCATTACCATTAAATTAGTCCACTGTAGAAACTTCTGATCCCTTGTCTGGTAGGAAGGTGCCATAATGCTGGTGGAGTGTGGAAAATCAGTATTCTTATTATTAGGCCTTTAAATAACCCCTGTTCCAAACTCCCAGTCATGATTCTTCTGCCATCTGCCATTCCTAACACTGCTAAGTCTTAGCCTTCTGGAGTTCCACTGGGCAATATAGTTCCTTCTTGTTCATACTCACCTCTGGAAGCACATTAGACTGCAGTTTATTCTGTCTATATCATTATTTTCTACTTTTCCACAGTCAGAATTTTATCCAAATGTCTCCCTTTCTAGTACTTTTTCAACACCTCCTTCTTGTTCTCAACATTATTATAGTTCTATTTATTATAATTTTTTTGATTATTTTATTTTTGTCTCAGGATAGAGTGGCAATTAAAGGATCTGTTATTGTTCTCTGTAATTCTACCAATACAGAGTTGATCAATAGGATGAAATGTTTTGATGGTTAAAACAATTTAAAATTGTAAATTATGACTGATGAGTTATACTCTTGCCATATAGTTATGGAATTTATATCTTTATTTTACAATTTCCAAAAATTCTAACCCACATATTTAAGTTTTGGGAAATGGTTAATTTTTAAAAATTCATATTGCCACTTTGAGTACCTTTTGACTTTCAGTCATTCAAAGTTAAAGCTTCCATTCAGAAGGTTGAATGAAAGTAGAGGAATTACTGTTACAAACTGAATCAAAAATAATAAATAACAGTTTCTAATTTTTTTTTCAAAAATAGAAAAATCCCAAAGAGAATAAACCATATATTATATAATTATACATAAGATAATATCATTATTCCACAATTATGTATTCTACAATTATGTACAGTTCACTTGACTATTATACCATGGATATGTAATGATTGAGCCCTACTTGGCATGTCCACATTTAGTTGTATGTGGGGCATGTGATCTATAGTAGTGTGCCTACTGGTACAATTTTATGAGTGAATATACAAGCGGAAAAGATACACTTTCAAAATTTCAAATCTAATTCCAGAGACTGTAAAAAAATATTTCATTCTGATGAATACTCTACAAAGAGTAAACCAGTGTGTAAAATGTGGTATTATACTCATTTGAATGTTTTTATATTTTTTCAGCAACAAAATCATTCCCCAAAATATAAAATATTTGAAACAACTTTTCATAATATTAGTTTCCTCAAAAAACATCTTGTAAATTACTGTTCTAAGTGAAGTTTCAAACCTCTCTAAACTTAATTCACATGCTTTCCAAAAAAATATACTGGAAGGTAGTAAGTTGTCCATCTTATTTTGCGTTTGAACTCACAATTTTCTACTATATTACTTGGAGTAGTGAGACATTTGAAAAATTGTATGACAAACTTTATTCAGTATTTCATTATAATTTTTAAAGATGATCATAAGAACACTGATAAAATTCTAAATTTGAGAAGAAAAGGACTACAAACACATCATAACAAATTTTGAAATGTTAATTTATTTTGTTGGGGTAGAGTACCTGAGTACTTTATTAATATTTTGTAATTTCACATACTAGAAATCAAGCTCAAAAAATATAAACAAAACTGTAGACTTTATTTAAAAATGCTATGTCCACTGTCCCCCAACACTGAGAATCCAGCTTTATAAGAATCTAATAGAATCAGGAACTGGATGGAGTCATGGAGTGATACAGCTTCTCTCTCAATTTCCTACTCTCTGGACTTACATGGTTTCCTGCTTCTGCAGTTCTCTGCATACCTGTTTCAATTTGTAGCTTACCTTTTCCTGCTTCTCCACGAATATGGCAGATGATGTGTCTGCCCCACTCCCCATCTCATTCTTTAGTCTTTATGTCTGGAATGCAGCCCATCATTTGCAGAGACTGATTGCCTCTCAGTTCAATTCCCTATCTCATAGTGTGCTATCTCAGGAGATAATCTAAGTTGCCCCACTGCCGTTAGGTGTCCTTTCCTGGTCCTATCAACTGTGCATAAGCACAGAATGTAAAGAAGGATGCTGAGGTGTCCTACTGTGGAGTGGCAGGCTGTGGCTGATAAGTTAGCAATGACTAGTCATAGATCTCAGGGAAAGGGAAACACACCATTTGTCAGAGAATGTGTTTCTCTAGCAGAAATAAACAGGACTGGGAAGATAGATTATATATTTAATTATTAACAAGGGAATTAATAACATCTTACTCTCTTATACGAATCTAGTCAATGTTGCTTGGTTTGCACTTTCTCCAACATGCTTTCCATAGTACAAATTATTTTGGGCTTACCTGCTATGAAGAAATCTCTCTAAGATTGCATCACTCTGTTATTTTGAAGAGATCATGAGAATTTGACTCTTTGGTTATTTTGTATTTTTGAGTTTTCATATTAAATGAGGTTGAATTCATGTTAAAACAATGATGAATCAAGAGTGAACCACATGCCTTTGTGCTAGCTGATGGAAGTAATTACCAAAGTTGTCTTAGGAGTGCCTTTGATAATGTTAGTAACCCCTTTGTAATATAGTTAATACCCTATCTAGGAAAAGAAGAGCACAGAAATAAGATTAACATAATAAATTCTCATCAGTGTGTGGCTTGAAGGTTTTAGGTGGGGCTTAAATAAAATCAGATTGTAGACAGTTATGAGATTGGAAAATGCAGCACCTCATATTGAGGAGATATTACTGAAGCAACAAGGATGATGGACTTTAGGAATACTGTATAAATAAATAAAAGCTGTAAACATGGATTTTTTGAAGTAGATATTTGACTGGGAGTCCATAGTGTTTACTTAATATCTGAGTTTTCAGTAAATTATACATACAGAGAATAAAAATTATCACTCCAATAGAATTTTTTAAAAATATTTTTAAATTAATCACACATGGATTAACTTTAAGTCAAGGCTTACTAGTGAGGGACAAATTCATATAGTGTAGGTATAAAGCTGACATTTCAACAGTTGATTGATGCATACTTATTTAATAATCTTTGTGTTACTTACAGCGACCAGGATTATGAATTTCAATGTTAAAGCCTCTACCATAGAGTTCATATTAGAATTTTCACTAGGAGACCATCAATTATTTTCAGTGTGAAGTATTAGGACATCTCGTTTTTTTTTAAAAGTGGGTATATATGAATGCCCAAAGTGTCAGTATGAGACACAGGCTTTATGATGGGACATCTCTTTTATGCTCTTTTGGTTGAAACTCTTGGTTCTTTTGGAAGGACATTTTCCTCTCATTTTAGCCTCTCTCATTTTTATGTGAGTTTTTCTCTTATTGCAACAAAAAATGCTTTTACATACTATACAATGCCGATTTGATAATGTATTTTCTTCCCTAAGTGCTGACTTGTGTCCCTTTGACACAATATACTTAGCATAGAGTGCCAGAAAGTAAAATGAATCAGGCTACGCACACAAAGAGTTTCATGGTTGAATAAATGAATTAATGAATGACTATGTGCTATACTCTCATCTAAATATTTGCATTGCCCCCAAATTCCTATGTCAAAATCCTACCCCTTAAAGTGATGGTATTAAGAGGTGGGACCTTTGGAAGGTGATTAGATCACGAGGGTGGAGCCCTCATTAATAACGTTCAGGATCTTAGAAGTCCCAGAGAGCTTGTTGGTCTTTCTAAGAGATTGAGGACACAGCAAGAAAATGCCATCTTCAAATCAGAATATGAGCCCAAACCAGACACTGAATCTGCTGATGCCTTGATTGTGAACTTTCCAACCTTCAGAACTATGAGAAATAATTTCTGTTGTTTAGAAGCTATCTAGTCCTAGGTGTTTTGTTATAGCATCCCTGATAGACTAAGACATTATACACTTCACTACCAGAAAAAGCAGTTACAATACGAAAATATTACATATGATAATTAAAATATACTTATATATAATAGAAAAACCTAGAAATATGCATTGGGAAATGGGTTTTGACATTTACCCTTTTTCTCGTGACTGCACTGAGTAAAATTCAGCAACATAGAACTTCCTCATGAGCTTCAAATGTAGGACTTTGTCCTTTGCC
Organism: Lemur catta; assembly: GCF_020740605.2. NCBI lineage: Eukaryota > Metazoa > Chordata > Mammalia > Primates > Lemuridae > Lemur > Lemur catta. Next base: position 250,197,596 of record NC_059128.1, on the reverse strand, counting down.
ATAGTGGCACCAGCTAGCCACACAGAGCAACAGATGGAGTTGTCTGTAATTCCTGTAGCAGCAGACTTGGTAGCATCCAATAGCTTTCTCCTTTCTCTTTTTTTTTCTTTCCGTGTTTTATGATATTAGTATTCAAAGTAGTTTAAAAGATAATGCACTTTTTAAAACAAAAGCACCAAGAAGTGATCTTAGATCTTAGAATTGAGACAGGCATTGCTCAATAAAGAGTCATAAGCCCCAAACCAAGGTTTCTGATAAAACAAGAGAAGGTAGAGAAACCAGCCAAAACTAGTTGGAACCCAGGTGTCACAGAAAATGACCTCAGGTTACACTCACTGCTCATTATGTGCCAGTTATAACGCATTTGTAAGCTAAAAGAAACTCCTACCAGTGCCATGACAGTTTACAAATGCCATGGCAACTCCCAGAAATTGCCCTATATGGTTTAAATGGGAGGGGATCCTCAACCCTGGAGACTTTCTACCCCTCTCCCAAGAAACTCACAGACAATCTTCCCTTTTCTTAACATGCAGCCAAGGGATATTCATAAATACAGGCAGCCAACAATACACAAACTTTGTTCTGTCTACGGGGCAGCCACTTTTTAATTTTCTTTCTATCTCAACAAACTTGCTTTTGCCTTACTCTGTCAGCTCACTTTTGAATTCTTTCTCACTTGAAGCCAAGAACCTACTTGGCCTTCAAGCTGGACCCCAGTTTTGAGGTCGACTTTCCTGTATCGGAATGACTGAGCAGAGAGTACAAGATTATGCAGGTCATCAGAAAGTGGAGCTGGGATCAGACCGTGGAGCTGGGATCAGACTTTGTGCCTGATTTAGAGCCTGTGATTTCAATTGCTTTGCAATACAGATACCAACTACAGCACCTACCACAGATGAAAGTGACTTTAAAGGCGGAGAGAGGCCACAGGCAGCAAAGAGGGAAAGGTTTCACCGAAATCTGTTAAAGCCTTCTTCACATTTCCTAATCAATCAGCAGGAGTTTGTTATCTAAGGCCTGTGGATTGAAAGAAATCAGATAAGCAACTCATGATAGCAGCATGGTCCATGGATTTTGGAAGTTGGTAACAGTGCTCATAGGGCAAGTCCTAGGAGATTGGCTGCTTCAAAAGGAAGTTGGTAGTTGTTTCACAGGTAATTAACAAGGGAACATTTAGTGGAGATGAGGGACTGCAGTGAAACCAGTCACTAGAATTGTGAGTTTCTTCATGTTTTACTTATGGGTCAAGGGAGTAAGAGTAATGAGGAATTCCTACATGCTTAATGTTAGAATTTTTCTTCGTTTTAATTAACCTTCTTAATAAAACAGAACATAGCTCATCTATTTCATTGATGTCTAAGGTTACTTGGAGAGATTCCACCCAACTAATTAGTGGAAAAATCCATGAAAATTTTCAGGAATTACTGAGCTATATATTCAAAACAACTATTTTATATTCAGTGGTATCTCGGTGGAAGATTCTGTGCTGGAGGGGCTATAAAAAGATGACACACAAAACCTGACCTCAAAAGGGATTTAAATTTACTATGGAGGCTAAGATATATGTAAAAATAACTGTGATGCAAAGCATTTAAATTGATAAATTAGATTACCATATAGCTAGAATAAATATTTTTAGTAATTAGGGAGAAAAAGTTAGCAAAGTGAGAATTCAGTTGTTCAAGGTTAGAGCAGCAAAACTGATTATTAAGGCATTTTAGCAACATTGTGATTAGTAGGATGATTCAGTTTTGCACCAAAACCAATCTGACCTTACAGAAATTAAAATCTCAGTCTCCTAATAAGGCAGAAACTATCAGATGAGAAATGACCAATTATCAGTCAATGCCCAGTCTCTGGCAACTCTACTGCTTACATAAAAAGCACATCCTCTAATACAGTGTAGGAACATTTTGTCAGACAATAATGTTTGGAGGCATTAAAAAGTACCTGCTACTTTAAAAAGTTGTGCCTTGGCAGATAGGCATCAGGCTGCAAAATACGGATATAAATTCAAATTGTTTTGAAAACCTGCTCATTAGCGTAGTGTAAAAGCAAAGGTTACTTGTGACATACTGCCTTTGTTATATAATCAGTAATTCTCACTCTCTCTCTTTTAAATATTTATTTCCTTCACTAATTTTAATATCACATAGATGGTACTCATAAACAAATACGTGTGGGTGTTTGTTTGTATATATAGCATTTAGTATATGCTCTTAAAGAAAATCTAAAGAAAATCAATTTCTTCCAACACCAAAAATCATTTCATCTTTTTCTATTTCTAAGAATATATAATTGAAACATAGTTGTAACCTACAGAATGACTGAATGTACAGTTTTGATTTCTGCCATTGTAGCAGTATTCTACTGCTGCAAACTAGATTAGTATAAATGCAGTGGCTTAAAACAACACAAATTATCTCATTTTATAGCCCACAAGTCCAGTGGGCTCCACTGGTTTCTCTACTCTAGATTTCACAAGGCCAAAATCAAGGTTTTGGCAGGGCTGTGTTTCTCTCTGGAGGTTCTGGAGATGACTTTACTTCCATGCCTGTTTGGGTTGTTGGCAGAATTCAGTTCCATGCAGTTGTAAGACTGAGGCTCCCATTTTCTTTTTTGGCTGTCAGTCGAGGGTGTCATTTTATCTTCTGGAAGCTGCCCACATTCCTTAGCTCATGGTCTCTTTCTTCCATCTTCAAGTCATTTATGGGTTGAATCATCTTCTGACTCATCTTTCCTCTACTTCTCTCTGTTGCCACATCTCTCTGACTCCATTGAGAATCTTCTCTGCTTTTAAGGCTCCAGAGATGATATTGGGTCCCCCTGGATAATGCAGGGTGCTCTGCCCTATTTTTGTCAGTTGACTAGTAACCTCATGTCATCTGCAAAGTCCCTTTCCAGCAATACCTGGATTAGTGTTTGACTGAATAGCCAGGAAATGGAAATCTTGAAGGAACATTTTTATAATTCTTCCGGCCACATCTGTTATCATTTATCTGGTTACTTTAAAAACTATATTTAAAATATAATTTATGTACAGTCATCCCTCATTATCCACGGGTCCCAGCACCCCCACAGATACCAAAATCCATGAATGCTCAAGTCTCTTACGTGAAATGGCTTAGTATTTGCATGTAGTCTGCACACATACCCCTATATACCTTAAAGCATCTCTAGATTACTTATAATGCCTAATATAATGTAAATTCTATGTAAACAGTTGTTATACTGTATTATTTTTTATTTGTATTGTTTTTTACTCCAAATATTTTTGATCTGTGGCTGAACCCACAGACATGGAGGACCAATTGTACCACCACTTAATTAATTGTGCTAATGCACTTAAAAACTAAACTACTTCAACATAAGCTAATTATTTAGTATCTTTATTCCATGAAACACAAATCTTCCTAAAATTTATCTTATTGGTATATATCATGGTATATATATCATGACCTTAGTTACCATGACCTAAAAAGTCCCATTTAGGCCTATGTACTTGTAAGAAAATAATATATTTTCCTAACCCTATCTAATAAAAATAGTATCTAAGAAAGTGTAATGTCTTTTTTGTTCCCTCGACTGTCTTCACTAATAACATAAATCAGTTTTAAAATTTGTGAAATTTTAAGGAAGTCAGATAACATTAATACATAACTTATTGTATTTACTAATTATTTTACCAAAATTCTTTATGCTAAATCTCAAAAAGCTAAATGATTTTTCCAAGATCAAATGACTGCTATTTAGAAGCAATATCATATCTTCATCTACATACCAAAATATTTCTTGGTATAGATTTTTTGTTACTAAACACAGAAAATATAATTTTTTAAATATTCAACTGCTCACAATATTATTGGATTAGTCTTTTTATCACCTTTTAAAAGTGCTTCAGGATGTCTAATATTATAATCCTATGTGCTTGTAGTCACTTCTTTCCCTGGCTCAGATGTTGTTTAAATTTATTGAATATATTTTTTATTCAGTCATCAATTGTCACTGAACCATATTATTATTAAATCTGACACTTATCAATTGATAACTCTTAGGGTGACCTTGTGACTAATTATGTAACTTGATTAAAATGATAGATTTGCTATGTTTTACTTCAGTTACTTGTGAGTTTAGTAAGAAGATCAAAAGGATTAGTCTTGTTAGTACAAAGCTTTCTCAAGTGCTTCTTTTCCTTGAAATTCCAAGCTTCTTTTTAGTAAAAAAATTCTAAAAAATGTAGTATGAGTTATTCGATATAGTTATACTTGCTGCTTTATGTGAAACTTTTAAAAAAATAATTATGTAATCATAACCTTTTCAGTAATTTTAGACACATTTAGTTCTTATATAACACTAACTTATTTTAGCTATTACAAACCTATCTATTCAAATACTTTGTATCTTTTATTTTTTTCTTTAAAAAAATCTGATTACATTACTCCACACCCATGTAATTCATTCATTTATTTATCTGGTATTTATTAAGCAACTCTATTATACTCTATTTTAAGTGTTTCGGCCACACAATAAAAAAGACACAATTCAGGCCTTCAGGGTATTTACATTTTAGCAGGCAGATAGAAAATAAAAAAAGCAGATTAAAAAAAAAAACTCAAGGTTTTAGAGCATTTTAAGTGCTATGACCAATACAAAGCAGACTAAACAGAAAGAGATCAAAAGGGGACAGGTGTGCTATTTCGCGTAGTATGACTGGGAAGGGACTCTCCAAGAAGGTAGCAATTGAGCAGAGACCTGAATGATTGTGGAGACCTGAGCCAGAAGAGCCAGGAAAAGAGCTTTACAGGCAGGTCAGCAAGAGAGAGTAGGAATGAGCTTGGATGCAAGGGGGAACAAGCACGTTAGAATTTCTGGGCCAGGGAAAGTAAGAGGTTGCTAAGAGATGAGCTGACCCACCCCTAACATTTCAGAACTGAGCCAAGAGTCCAAAAGAGGTTAAGAATCATGTCAAAACTTGTAAAATTTATAAATCAAGCTGTGCTAATGGCCTGGCCAACATTCCCACTTCATGACCTGTTCTCTCTTCCTCATTGGCCAGGACTGTCACCTATTGGTCTGAGAGCATTGATTGCTCTGTTGAGCTGGGCAGGGGGGAAACTCCGTCTGTGCCTGGGACTCCTGGATGATAATCAGGCCCACTTACACTCATGGTACAGCCTGACCTGGTCCAATTCCACAGAGTGCTGAAAGGGGGCAGGTTTTCCTCCCCATGTCTAATTTTCTGTTTTGAGATTTCCAGACTACTTAAAACTCTTTCCAAAACTACACCACCTCACGGGAGGAAGCAGCATAATTACCTGCAGCACCTGGCCTCTTAGATGCCCTAGCCATTCTCTGCTTCAGTCCTACATCCTCCCCTGGCATGTCCTCTCCTCTAATTTCTGTTTTATCCATTACCAGACTTTCAAAAAACCTTCAAAAGAGACAAAAAAAAAATTGTGTTTGGTGTTTGTGATGTTTGTGAAATATATCATTTGCTAATGTACCGGAGTGTTCAAGAGCAGTACTGAAGATGAAGGTTGAGAAGTCTTCAGGTTCATGCCTTGTAGCAGTTTTAAGGCTGCATAGGAAATTCAAACATTAATATTTGTGTGGTGGGAAGTATTTGGAAGGTTGAATCTAGACTTAGATTGAAAGCGTGTCATAGGGTCCCTCCAATGAAAATGTTTCCTCACCATTACCTGGCAAATTGCATATTTCTTCTTTAGCAGTCTTGACTTGATTCCTAGTGAGTGTTGCATTGTGTCTTTGGTGATTTTAGGTTGTAAACTCCTCTCACGTGGGACATCATCTATGAGAAGAATTCTGTGGCACTACTTATGACATTTTATATATTTTAAAATTTTAGTTTATTTTGAATCAATTTCAAACATATGAAAAGTTTAAGACTGTATAAAAATAAAATCCTTCATTTTTTTTCCTCCAACCATTTGCTAGCAAGTTCTCAAAATCAAGCTCCATAAATTTAAAAAACTTTATTATTTCTACAAATAAGAATATTCTCCTATGCAATCATAGAAATAACCATCAAATTCAGAAAATTTAGATTTATACAATACTATTATTAATACTCAGGAGAGATTGAGATTATGGAGAAGTTTTAGTTATTTGTAAAGATAAAGATCATTAATTCCCTTTGGAGTTAGTGGTTGAAGTACAATAGAGGACAAGACTATTACAGGAGAACAATAAATGGAACTGATAGGTCAGTGTATGAAAGGATTGTTTTTATTTGTATTGAAATCAGCAATACTTATGACAGATAATTATAATAAAGCTAAAATCATGAAGAAATCAGAAGAAATAATCTAGAATTTAGGTAAACTCAAGGGAAATTGTAGGGTAGTTATAACAATATGATATTCAAAGTTGGATTTATTATCATTAGAGATAAGACAAAAATGTTCTAAAAGTCTATAAAGGGGCACCATGGACAGTCTCCTTGTATCCATATCCAGAGGGGAGAGACTATGGAGAGAAGATACAGCCACTGCTTGGCAGGACTACAGGGAAGGAAGACCTTCAAGAGATAATCAGGTTTCTCTTGGAAAAAAGGCAAATAGAACTATCGTTTCTTTTTTTTTTTTTGCCTCCTTAAATTTGTCTTGTTATTGTAATCCCAGTTATGCATTTAATATTACATGCATTATATTTTATTGAAGAATTTTTATATTTTGCCTTGAGAAGTTTTTAGTATATCTAGATTGCTTTGTTTTTAGAAGTTTTATGAACTTTCTATACAGAGAGGGTCAGAGAGAGAGAGAAAGAGTGAGTTTATGGAGAGAGTACTAAAGAGTAGAAGTAACTGCAGTCTAGACAAAGCTTTTGAAATCTCTATATATCTGAGATATGAAGTCACCTTTGATTTGTTTCTTAATACCTTTAAGTCCAAACTGCCAGACCATCGTCTTGTATTTTCTATTTCAAAAGTATATTGAGTCTGCTTTTCTCCAACTCTCACCCTAGCCACCATCCTAGTCTAACAGCATCATCGCTTGCACCCTACTGCTCTTCCTCATTCCAGTTTTGACTTCTGCACATATTAGCCAGCTTAATAAAAACATATCAAATTATATCATTTCTTAAATTTTATGCTTCAACTTTATCCATTATCCTCAGAAAAAATTTAAAACTTTACTATGGACAGTAAATTATTACATAAAAGTTCTGCCCATTTCTCCAATGTCATTTCCTGCCCTTTTCTCCTAGTCCCCAACAATTCAGTCACGTGGACTTTCTCTCAATGCTAGACGTATGCCAGACTCTCTTCAGCATGGAGATTATCACATGTTCTATTTCTTTCTCTGCCCCTTCCTCTCTCCAGCACACATACAGTTACCTGCCCCTGTTCTATTCATGGCTAATTCCTTCACGTACTTCTGGGTCTTTTCCTATGTATCACATTCTTCTTTGAGAGATTTTTCCTCACTATTCTCTACCTCTATTAATTAGTTATTTTTCATCTCTGTATTCAGGGTGTTTTCTTCACAACATGTGTCTCTCATAAACACACACATTATTTGATTTACTTATTGTCTATTTCCCATACAAGAGTTAGCTGGCAAAAGGCAGAATCCACATGTGTTTTATTAATTAACAAGTGCCTGGTGTCACATAATTGGAACTTAATAAATAATTACTGAATGCCTGAGTGAATTAAGTCATATGGATGGGAGGGTGTTAGAAAGTGAGAGTGTTTTGAAAGTGAAACAATACTCGGTGCAATGGAGACAAAAAAAAAGGTTATGAAGGACTATTTGATAAGACTAAGTAGGAAAGAAAGAATAATACATTTATTTATTCATTTTCTTATATATTAAATTTATAGCAATTACTTATTAAACGCTTTCTGACAATGTATAAGGCATGTTGAGTAAATTTTGAGCTTCTGTCTTCTAGAGAACAAAAAGTTTTAGATTCTGAGCCTAAGAAACATTAAAAACACAGGAAATAGAGAATTTCAGATGTCCAGCTCTAGATTTATATTTTTAGAGATTTGAAATCTGCATTCAGAATTTTAAAAAATCAATGATATTAATCTGCATAAAGAGAAATAAGGATATAATTTTATGGAAGACTGATATTCATTAGCCAAGAGACTCCATCAGATAAAATGGGTTACTATATTACATATATGCATATTTTCAAGTACAACTAGTACCAATGTACATCAATCATGATATTGATTAAAGCAACAAAAATGGGCTCTGTTAAAATTAGAAGAAAATAAATTACTGGAAGTTTATTGGATGGCCAGCCTAAATGATTAGAGATTGAGAGAACCTAGCTTAGGAAACTGATAACAATCAAATGAGGCTGGGACCTTGAATAGAAGCCAAGGTCAAGGAGCTGGATATCAGAATATCACCACTAGTGAGTCTGCACCTGGACACCCACCCTGCTGTATCACTCTGAGCTTAGCCTCTGCCTCCAGTCTCCCATGGACATTTCTGCTTGGTTTTATTTACTTTTGTAAGATTTAGTCTCTCAAGCTGTTTCCTTTTTGATTGGTCTACTTGCTCCTCTTCTAAAAGTTTATTTAAATAAAGAAGGGGGTGCATTACTCTCAACAAGGCAGCATCGCAATAAGTGACCCTTACTTCCCCCAAATTGAAGGGTGTATATATTCTGAGAATTCTCAAATGACAATTGTTCCCTGGTCACATTAGGGTGTGTTTCTGCATCTTTGGTCAGTAGAATTGTAATGAATACAAAACCAGTAAAATTTTATTTGCATGTTGGCACTGATTAGTTTCATGTGGGTATGGAAATTTGTAGCCAGTGTTTACCAGGCACGGGCCCTCACCCTTATGTTTCATATTCTGTCAGCATATAAAATCTGCAGGCTCTTATTGACTTCTCCCCGTGGCATGCAGTGTGAAATATCTGCTAATCTTTCACTTTACTTTCCTCAACAAAGACTTAGAGCAGCTACCACATACCTAATTCTAAAAATTCTCTAATTTGTCAAAATCACTGACAGATCGATGATCCAGTCTTCTTAAGTGCTAATTGTTCAAAATCTTGTAGAAATAATAGCCTAAGCTGGACACATGGGTCTAGCTTTTATGACGGCCAGATGGATAGCAAAGATTATAATGGCACCTAAGCATCTGTTAAAACTAACTATATCAATGATCTGTGAACCAAGCCATGCTTTTGTGATGGACTATTACCACTTCAGAGGCATAATTATAGACTATAAGGTCAAACATTTACTTTTATAAAAGAGCGCCTAGGAATAAAATTATACATTGCCCTATAGCATTTTAGGATGCTATCAAGTAGAACTATATTTGTTTGATAGACAGTGAGGGACTTCCTTTCCTCCTGGAGAAAAAGGCGAGTGTCCCAAGCAATTACCACACCTGGGGGAGGAGGGAACACCCTACCAATCTACCAATCAGAACTCAGTGTGTGAGCTGCAAGAAAATGTTGAGGATTCCCCAGCTTGTTGGCCAAGCAGCACAGCCACAATAGGGTCTGGAAGGTGACCTAGAACAACCTAAGGCTAATTATCATGTCATTAGCTTAAATCTACATTGCCATCCACCACCCGCTCCATGAGCTTTTAGAGAGGCTCGTGGGAGATCTCTATGCACAGTAAGACTCAGGTCCTATAACTCCCAACTGTCCATCAAAGTGGTTTGATGGTGATGTTTGAACCACGAGAAGGGCCCAGCCAAAGCAATGTAAAATAGGATCCCAGATCATAACCGGGGCCTTCCTGTTATGACAAGGGGCCTGTTTGTTGTCTGTAGTGAATGTATCTTACTTTTTTCAATAAACTTCACCTCATGCTAGCCTTACTGTGGTGTGGCTGGTCATTCTTCAGCCAAGAGCACACCAGGAACCAAGAACAGATAACTACAACCTGACATATTCTCTGCAATTATAAAAAGAAATGGAACAACAATGACTCAAAGACATTTAGCAGGTGGTACTTCTCTGTAGTATGAAAGAGGTTGCAGTGTTCATTGTATTTGCAGTTTGCAAATACTGCTTCTCAGTAAAGCATAGCAATTATTTGTTTCAAGTCTGAATGAATCACATAATAGGCATAAATCAGATAAATGCACTTTTACCCTGGAGCCGTCTTCAGGGGGTACCTAGCGATGGAGATCTGTGACAATGGACACACTCCAGTAGCTCATGAATCTTATCTGCTAAATATAGTAGGCAACGGAGTCAAAGATCAATAAAAAGATTAATGGTTTTAATTACTCCTATGTAACCAGTTGTGGGTAAAATTTTACTTTCTACTTTCACTGAGGGTAAAACACCACAGTCAACCTTCCAGTAAAGCTAATTTGACTTTCTGCTTGGTAAATTGCTCATTGGCAGTCCTGTAATGAGCCTGCTCTGTGTGTGACTGAACACTGAGCATGCCTCTGCCTTCTAAAATCAGGGGAAAAAGGCCATAAAACTGATGAATTACACATAAACAATTTTCTTGTGAAAAATACTAGGAAATAAGACAATTTTCAGGCAAAAGTTTCCCTGCTTGAACCATATGGAGAAAGAAAAAGAGTACCCGATGAGTGTTGTGTTTATGGCACCACATAAGCAATGCTAATAAATACTGACAAACATCTTCTGAAGATATACAGAATAACTGACAAATGAAATTATTTTCTTTCTGACAAAAGAAGGACAAAGACAAGAACCTCAGTCTGTATGATTTGCTTATGATTATTAATGTTTGGAGAGAAAACTAGTTAATAGGCCATGTTTTCTAAGTCCACATTGAAGAATAAGTGGGGCTCTGAAAGGTTTCTAGCAATTCTTTTTAAATTATGCCCTGGTGTGCCATCAGCTTTATTATGATAATTCCTCGGGTAGTGCTTCTATAAAAGGAATCAAGGTACTGCATCATAATATCAAAGCTCTATTGGGGAGAATGTTTAGAACCACAGGCATAACTTTTGTTAGTAAGATTTTTATTTTCGTTTTGGGGTTGCAGAGGGTGAATGCTGCTATGGTAAAAACATAAAGTAATCATCTTAAAATTATTCACTTTAGCACATTTGTCTATTTGTATTAGCACTCCTCTTCCCAATTAATATAACACTAAATTAGGCTGTCAATGTCAAATATTAATAAGTTGCTGAATACAAATGCTCAAGAATGTCTGTGTTAAGGGTGTAAGTTCAGAGGGCCATTCAGGCCATAAGTAATGAAAGTCCAAGAAATTATTTTAGGCAAATCCATAAGCGTGATATTTCCTATATGGTCTTAAAGGAAAATAAAGACATTTCACAGAGCAATGATTTCCAAACTGAACTATGTTGGCTTATTTGCTCAATGACTGCCCAAACCATGTGATACAAGTGAAAACTTGCTACTCTGAAACTGTCCTTTATTCTTCAGAACAAAAAAGCAAGTATCTGCAGTGTTGTTACATCTGAATGCTCACATGCAGTTTGGGTTGCAAGATATTCTCTGGGATACAATTCTCATAAAAGAAAGGGAGAAGAAATACAATTAGCCAAAGAACAAACTCAAATTGTAATACAGGCTCAATCATACTCAGTCAAACTGGTGGGGAGATTTGGAACAAACTTTTCCTGTTACGCTTACCTAGCTTTTATACTGTGGTTTTACTCAGTCACCAAATGTGTGCCACCTGAGGAAACACATGTTCTTGGGTGAGATCTGCAACTGAAGCAGAACCTTGAATGAGCTAAGCATGATAATGGACTCTTGACTACACTTCTTACAGCTGGGCAGTAAGTCCTCCTTGAAGGAGAATCTAGTTGGCATATCTCTTTCAGAGCCTACCCCTTGGGCTGCCCAAATGCCATTTTCCCTGTCTGCTCAGGAAATGATTCTACCAGAACTCTAGTGGGCTTCTGATACTGAAAGGAAGGTCAGAAAAAGGAGATCAATGGGAGAGATTACAGCCCTCACTGCTGCAGCTGGTCTTGGTGCTGCAACTTATTTTCTTTTTTTTTTTTCCCTTCACTATTGTGCATTCTAGATTCTCCCTTAGCCTCAGGTACAACTTCTGCCTACTTCTCCTGCTTCAGTGGCTTATCTGGGGAAGTTCTTTTGGTAACAAATTCCTTTAGGGTTTGCCTGTCTGGGAAAGCTTTTATTTCTCCTTCATTTATGAAACTTAGTTTGGCAGGTTACAGAATTCTTGGCTGGCAGTTATTCTTTTTAAGAAGACTAAAAATGGGACCTTGGTCATTTTTGGTTTTTAAGATTTTTGCTGAGAAATCTGAGATGGGTTTTACTTTGTAAGTTTCTTGATGCTTTTGTCTTACAGATTGTAGGATTTTCTACTTAAGTTTGACTTTGTCTAGAATGAAGACTCTGTGCCTTGGTGATGTCCTATTTGCCATGAATCTTCCACATGTGTGATGACCCTCTTGGGTCTGGATGTCTAAATCTCTAGTGATTCCTGGCAAGTTTTCCTCCATTATTCCCTCAAACAGATTTTTCATGCTTTTTGTATATTCTTCTTCTCCCACAGGGATACTTATGATTCTTAAATTTGTTCACTATACATAATCCTGTATTTCTTAGAGATATTGTCCATTTTTATCAATTATTTTTTCTTCATTTTTTGGCTGACTGGGTTAATTTGAAAGACCTGTCTTCAATCTCTGAAAGTCATTCCCCTGCTTGATCTAGTCCATTGTTAAAACTTTACACAGTATTTTGAAATTTGCTAAATTATTCTTTTATTTACAGAAATTCTATTATATTTTATCTTAGATTATCTATCTCTTTAATACAGTTTTCATTCATCTCCTGAGTTATTATTTTGGTTTCTTTGTATTCTTTGTATTTGGTTTCTTTCCCATCAGTCCCATTGATCTTACTTTTGATCCATACTCTGAATTCCACATATGACATTTCAACAATTTAATTTTGGTTGAAGTCCATTGCTGGAGAGCTAGTGTGATCCTTGGGAGATGGCACAACAGCTTGTTTTTTCATGTTGCCACAGTTTTTATGCTGGTTCTGTCTCATCTGGAACCTTTTCGCTCAGCTTAAAACAGATAGCTTTGCAGTACACCTGCTCTACTCTGCTGGGAACTCTGTTGCTCACTGAAGAGGGGTAGAGTTCCTTGGAAGATGTGCCTGGAGTCTACTCTGTAAGATTGACCAGGCAGGAGAAGGGCAAACGTGCTGTAAGCCTGTAACACTGCTGCTCTCCTGCGTCATATTATTCTCCTGTGGCTGTCATGGTATAAGCAGGTGTTGGAGGATATTCATCTGGAGAGGTGGGCTGTTCCCCAGGCCACTGCTGAAAGTTCAAGTGAGGACGGGGCAGATCCTTCTCCATGGAGGCAGGTGGACATAGGGGTTTAGTCCTCCTAGCTCCCCTGGTGGCGGTGGCAGTGGTGGCTGGGTGGGGCTACTGGCCGGTGGTAGTGGGTGTCAGGGCTGTGGCCACTCACCCCGCTGAGATGCAGCAACAGTGGTGGTGGCAGTGGTGGTGCTGATGTGGTGTTTGCCCCACCCAGGACTGGTGGTGGCAGAGCTACTCAGGTGCTGGTGGCACCAGCTGCACTGCCCAGACTGTGGGGGTAGGTGCTGTGTTCTGTGGGCATGTGCTTCTCCTGAGAGTCCCATGGCAGTGGTGGCTGGGCAGGGCTACCAGGTTAGCCACAGTGGGTGCCAGGTCCATTGGTGCTTGTTTGCCTGGGTACCCTGGTGTCAGTGGGGGGCACATGATACCCACCCGTGGGGCACACAAGTGTGCCTGGCCACCCCGCTCCCTCTTTGTCCCAGCAGGGGTGATTAGGAGGCATCAGCAATGGATCTGACCCCTGGGTATATGCAGCACTCTGGCACTGGGACCTCATAATGATGCCTGCTGCAGTGCCCAGGGTTTGTAAGCCAGTGGGACCCCACTATGCCTTTTCTCCAGAGCAGTGTCCTTGCACAGTCTCCAGTCAGTTCCCTGTATAAGACCAGAGGCCTGATGCAGTGGCAGGGCCCTTCTATAGCCCCAATTTCAATGTCCACAGGGGAAGTGTGGAGCCCTAGGGTTCTTTCCTCTGGCCCTTCCCCACATGTGGGCACCTTCCCTGGTACCTCCAATTCTGCCAAGTGGGTCACCCCACTTCCCTTTCCTTTAATTTGGGTGCCTCTCATTGCCTGTTGATTCCCAGTGCTCTATCTTAGACAATCTAGCCAAAGGTGAATATATACTCAACACTTTCAGTCCTCTCCATGACAGCAACATGTGCAGGCTGCTTCTACTCTGCCAACTTGGCCTCTCCGTCCTGAAACCTTATTTTTTAAAAATAGAAAATCTGGGTGGAGATATATCCATTATTACTGTTGAATTAGTAAGCAAAATACATTTCTTCCCTTCAAAATATTTTAAAATAATACTGGGCCCAGAAAATTTTATACATGATTTCTACCTGATACATAGTTTCAAACTTAATCAAACCAAAGAATGGAAAAATTTCTTCATGTAGTGACCATAAGCCTAATACCAAAACTGAAAAACATCATATAAAGCAGGAAGGTGACAGGCTGCTCTCATTATTGAATACAGATGCAAACACATTTTAAAAAAGACAAAATAAAGTAGAGTATGTATTAAGATAATAATATAGCCTGACCAAGTTGGGTTTATTCCTGCTAGTAACAGATTATTTTAACTTCAAGAAAAATCTACATTGTAATTAACTACATTAAAACATTAAATGAGCAAAATGGAATGGTCATTTCTGTTGATGTGGTAAAAACATTAAATAAATTCAGCATCTATCTGTAATTGAATGAGTTCACATAGCTGATATCTACTATCACTATTTCTATATAAGAGAGGGAAATATAAGAGAGAGAGAGAGAAACTGAGATTCGAAAGTATGAAACAGAACTTACTAGTTGTTAATTACCTGAGTAAACTTATGACAAAACCATACAAAAATGCAGATTCATTTTTAGAAACAATAAAAAGAGTTTAGCCAAACTCCTTATAAAAGTTAGACATATACAAGTCAATTGCAGGAAAACATTATAAATGTGAATTTTAACAATGCCATTTGAAAGAATAACCACTGTAAAATAAAATAACTGAAGTATCTAAGACTCAATCCAACAGAAGCTGTAGAAAAAACAGAATAATTATTAAATCTTTACTGAAAAACACCGAGAGACCTAAACTCTGTTGTCTGGTAGCCAGCTTCCAAAAAGGACCTCAGTGATTCCCTCCTTCTGACAAACATATTAGGTATAGCCCCACATGTACTGGGGAGGGTCTGTGTGGTCAATGTATGTGATACACATTTGAGCATATCTCTACCAAGTTTAGGTTATAAAAGCTGGTGGCTTCTGTTTTGGGTGATCTCCCTCTCCCTCTTGGATCACTTATTCTGGAAGAAGCAAGCTGCCACATTTGAGCAGCCCCATGGATACAAGAAGAAATAAAGTCTCCAGTCAACATCTAGCTAGACACTGAGACCATGTAAGTAATCCTGGAAGCACAATCTCTTGCCCTAGTAAAGCTGTGAGATAACTACTGCACTGGCGAATAGCTTGACTGCAACCTCGTAAAAAACCCTGAGTCAGAACCACCAGCTAAGCCACTCCTGGATGTCTGATTTTCAGAAACTGTGTGAGGTAATAAATATTTATTGCTTTAAGATGCTAAATTTTGAAGTAATTTGTTACACCAGTAGATAACTGATATGCACATCATATGCATGGATAAAAAACATTATCATAATGTCAATTTTGTCTAATTTGATTTATCGATTTAGTGATATTCTAATAAAAACCCCTAACGGGCTTTACATAGAATAATAAGTTCTGGTTGTAATATTCATATGGAAAAGAAAAGGACCAAGGGTATCCGGGACACTCATGAAGACAAAGAACAAGTGAGGGAAACTTGCCCTACCAGAAATGAAGATGCATTACAAAACAGCAAAAACAAATTTAATAAAGAGAAGAGTGAAAGAGAACATGAAGCCCAGATACAGAATTGTGCATAAATGGAGCCTGATATATAAGAGGCTTGGTTTTACATTTCAGTAAAAAGTATCAGTAAATGATGCTAGAATATTTGGTTAGACTTATTGAAAAGAAAAAGGATAAAAGTGGATAGCTACTTCATACCACAAGGAAAAATAAAATACCACTTGGATTAAAGACCTAATTAAAGGGAACAAAACTTTAACACTGTTAAATAAATGTGGAAGACCATTCTTAATAGCTTAAGAACAGACACCAAAAATACCAAAAGCAAAAATAAAAAAGGAAAAGGTGAAAAAACTCAATTTAATTAAAATTTGGAACATGGTTAATTGCAATATAAAAAGGATGGAAAGCAAGCCATGAACTGTAGAAAATATTTGCAACTCACAAACAGTAGTAACTTGAAAATACACATACAAATCCTTAAAATAATAGATAAGAAAAGGAAAACAAAAGTGGAGAAAAAAATAAATGCAATACATTCATGAGGAATTCCTAGACCTTGATGTATATATATATCCTAACAAACTTATGTGGAAAAGATGAACCTTATTAATAATCAGTCAAGGCCAGGCACATTGGCTTATGCCTGTGATCCCAATGCTTTGAGAAGCCAAGGCAGATGGATTGCCTGAGGCTGAGAGTTCTAGGCCAGACTAGACAACATGTCAAGACCCCATCTCCAAGGGAAAGGAAAGGAAGGGAAGGGAAGGGAAGGGGGAAGGGAAGAGGGAAGGGAAGGGGAGAGAAGAGAAGAGAGGAGAAGGGAAAGGCAGGGTGTGCCTGTATTCCTAGCTATTGGGGAGGCTGAGGTGGGAGGATTGCTTAAGCCCAGGAGTTCGAGGCTGCAGTGAGCCATGATCATGCCATTGCACCCAGCCTAGAAGACAGAGCAAAACCCTACTGTGTCTAAATAATAATAATAATGATGATGATCAGGCAAAGCCAAAGAAAATAGCTACATAAATTTCATAATATACCAGATTGGTAGAAAATATGAAGGCTGAACATAACAAGTGTTGCCTCATGAGAGAAACATAAACTGATCAAAACAACTTGAAAAACAATTTATAATTATTTGGTAAATTTGAAGATATACATACTATATTAGTTTTCTGTGATAACAAAGTATCACAGATTGAGTAGCTTGCATAACAGAAATTTATTTTCATACAATTCTGGAGGCCAGATGTCCAAGATCAAGGTGTTTGTGGAATTGGTTTATTTTGAGGCTTCTCTCTTTGGCTTTCAGACAGCCATCTTCTCCCAGTGTCTTCACATGATGTACTCTTCATGTATGTCTGTATCCTAATTTCTTCTTATGAAGACACTAGTCATATTGGATTAAGGCCCAACCATATGACTTCATTGTACCTTAATCACCTCTTTAAAGGCCCTATCTCCAAATACAGTCACATTCTGAGGTACTGAAGGTTAGGACTTATGAACATACGAATTTTGTGGGGATATAATTCCATGACACATACAATTTGAACCATCGATTTCATGTACATCCTAGAGTAATGTTTGAACTCATGAAACCTGTATATAAGTGTTTATAGCAACATTGTTGTAAAATAAAGAAATGGAAGCAACACACAACTAAATAATAAACAATGGAAACATAAAAATGTACTT
The DNA here is from genome assembly GCF_020740605.2 of Lemur catta. NCBI lineage: Eukaryota > Metazoa > Chordata > Mammalia > Primates > Lemuridae > Lemur > Lemur catta. The sequence continues at coordinate 250,179,989 of NC_059128.1, read as the reverse complement.
TAAATGAAAAATGGATAGTTACACACTGAAGAAATATGCAAGAAAAAATAATAAATAATTACAGTTATATACACGAACCTAGATAAATAATATAAAGTTCTGAGCAAAAATAAAAGCATGTCATAGAAAAATAGATATAAAGTCCAAAAATTTGCAGAACTAAATGACATACTCTTAAGAACAAACACACACACATATGTTTTAAGAACATAAAGAAAAGTAAGTAAATGTGTATTAGTTAGCCTTCATCCCATAACAAATAATTTCAAAATCTGTGGGTTGCAGTTTGGATTGGGCTTGTCTGGGATGGCTCATCTCAGGTGATACCATGTGGAGCTGGAATACTTGATCACACCTTCATGGGCAGCTGGAAACTGAGTTTCTCCTGTCCGTATCTGGCAGTAGGCTGGCTATTGACATGGATGATGAAGTTAAGTGTGCTTTTCATGATCCAGCTGGCTGTCCCAGGTTTGTTCATGTGGTAATGACCACAAGGTCCCAAAGAGAAGCCCTTGCACAAAGAGAGGCCAGGCCTTACCATGCAAGGCCTTTGTAAGCCTCTGTTTGCTTTGTATTTTTAAAATGTCAATATATTTAGTCATCATTCTTCAGAGAAGCAGAACTAAGAAGATGTGTGTATGTGTGTTTATGTATAATGGAAAAAGGTTTATTTTAAGGAATTGGTTCACAAAATTATGGAGGTAGGCAAATCCAAACTTTACAGGGTGGACTGTCAGTCTGAAGATCCAGGAATCAGCTGATGCTGTAGTTCAAATGCAAAGGTTATTGATGCAGAATTCCCTACTGCTAAGGGATCAGTCTTTTGTTCCATTTGGGCCTTCAAGGGATTGGATGAGAGTTACCCACATTATGGGGGGCAATCTTTACTCAAAGTCCACTGTGTTAAATGTCGATCTCATCCAAAAACACCCTCATGGAAACATCAAAACCAATTTGTGATTACATATCTGGGGACCACGGTCCAGCCAAGTCGACACATTAAATTATATAACCATAACAGTCAAATTGGCCAAAAAAGTCATATAGCCCCAAACTCTACCTCTTCAGGAGAAGAATTAAAACTCACATTGCAAAAGAGTACAGTATATAAAAATGGGAAAATGTGTGACCATTTTCATGGTACTATACCACAGAATGGTAAATAATTCAGTATTATGGTTATGTTTGTGAGGCAGGAGAGGAGAATAAGATTTAGGGATGAGGAAGGAGGATGCTTATGGGTACCGATAATGTGTTATCATTATATCTGGGTGGTAGATATATAAGTGTTTGTTGTATTGTATGTACTTTATGTTGTAGATGTTAATATATGAATATCCATAATAAATACTCATATGTATACATACATACATGCATATGCAATTTAAAATCAAAATAGCATGATCTGTATTGTTCACACCTCATACCGCAGAAAAGTTTATGTCTTAGGTAAAGAAAATCATGGCTATTTCGGATATTAAATCTTGATCCAAATTTATCACAGTAAAAGTACATCCTGCATGTATATCCTTTTGAAGTAAGAGTTATATCATTTTAGAGAGCCTTTGCTTTCAAATCACATAATGAAGCCTCAGTACTAAGAAATAGCTCATTTTAACAAAGACAACACTCACAAAAGTGCACGTTACCAGGTTATCATTTCTATTTTTTAATTTTTTTGTTCATGAAATATTGAAGATAATGTCTTCACAAAGACATTATCTTTCATAATTAGATGGCTAGTGTAAACAAAACATGCACATTTTGTAGTAAGAAATAGAGACTTATTACTAAGACATTCTTGTTTCAACCAGATACAAATGGATAAAACCTAAATTCAGTGTAGGTAGATTGTATGAATAGGCTATTAGTTTGCTTAAGACATAAAACATAGTATTATTTTTCTTTTGAGGTAATTGGTATGAACCAAAATGTGATTGAGTTACCAGAGGCCACTCTTATTTAGTGCTTTTTTCGTAACTAGAAACTATCTGCCATTAAGATTGAGACTAACAGGTAGTGAGTGCTTTTTGTCTACCATCGACTTGCAGATAGATCTAAGTAAATCACTTAGTTTTCAGGGCCCTAATGCCCTCCATTTGCAAAATCAAATTTCTGATCTGAAATTTCTCTCAAATGTACATGAATTATGATTTTTCATTCATGTGAAAAGACTCATTTTTGTACTTTGTAATAGGGTGTCATATCATTTCACTTCTAATGAGGAAAAAAATTTCACTGTAAATAGCAAGATATTTTTTTTACCTCAAATTTTCCAGCATTTAAAATCCAAATGGTACATGAAATATTCTATAGCTGTAGATAAGTTACCATTTGTTGGGATCTGTCATTGATTTATTTTTCACACACATTATCTCTCAAAAAGTAGTGAGAATTGTTCAAATTCCATGCTGCTTTTCAATTTATTTAAAGGCAGCTGTGAATGAAACCAAAGGTGTGTACATATTTGTATTTTTCATACATATTCATAGTTTCATGGTATACATTTTTATTGGGTATATGAATAATTGCAGGCTCGTTCCTCCATTCAGTTTATTTACTGGGAAACCCATTAAAACTCTATTTTATACTATGATATAGTATATATGATCTATATATTCTATTATAGGTGAGTAAATTGCTATTTGGGGAAGGAAATGAATTATTGGAAACAAAACTTAAAGAAAATTATTCTTTTCAAAAACAATAAACCAAAGCAATTTGAATTAAAATGTCGTTGTCTAAGAGCCATGGTAAAATGTCTTGGGATAAAGACAAAAACACCAAAACATTAAAATAAATAAAACTCAACAGAGGTTTCTGAGCATATAACCTTCCAAATTGGTTGGAATGAGAAGTAGTATTGTGTGGTGGGTAAGAACGTGGACATCATAGCCAGATTGCCATGATAGGGTTTAGAATAGTGACTTAAATGTAAAACCACCATGCTTGTGTTTGCCAAACTGATGTCCAAATGGACTCAATCTTTGACAGAATGGAGCATTATGATAACTTTTGCATATAAAATAAACTTTCCTTTGACATACAAAACAAAGTTATTGAAAGGCAGAAAAGTACATTTTTATCAGACTGTATGAAACATTTATTTTGATATATTTAGTTTTAATGTATATAATCAAAATATCCGAGGAAACACCCACAGAATGAACAGAAACATACCTGCTTAGAGGTGTCACTTATAACTACCTTTCGTTATGAGAGCTGGCATAGCCTGAAACGAGACTTCCCTTACCTGATAATGTCTGAATTGTCCCCAAAGAGGAAGTTTTATGTTCCCCTTTTATTATTTTATATCACTTAGAGAAAATATGACTTAAGAGACTTGTCTGTCAAATAAGACATTTTTTGATCACAAATCCAGTGACAAAGATTTGCATCTGCTTGAGACACATTTCAAGAGTAATCTCAGGGGTCAGTGACTGAGGCCAAAGAGAGAAAGAGATAGTAGGTGACCTCTGCACGCTGCCACTTGCATAGTATTAGACATTGTAAGTGACAAAGAACTAAGCTTTTTAATATTTATTGAAAATGTGCTAAATATTTTCTAGCTATATAACATTTCAGCATTCTTGAGGGAGATGTTGTCTGCCAGTATGTGTGTAAAGTAAAGCTGCAGGAGTAAAGAAAAGACCATTGCAATTCTGGGTACAATCTTCAGCCCCAAGAAAAATTGTTAATTTCAGGTCATGTGGTATTTGAATTACACAACATGAAAATTTTTGGAGGGTGCTGTGAGTATTATTGTAAATACTGATAATTATGTCCTATTAGTGATAGCAACAGAATTATAAAATATAAAATATTAGAATGATAAATTGCTTCAGTAACAGGATTTAAGGTGAGGGCAGTGAGTACTGAGTTTGTATCAATGTTGAGCTATCGGTGGAGAATGGCAGTATGCATGTGTTCTAAGGAATCTGTGTTGGGAAGTTTATGAGAATATGACAAAATAAAGGAAGTATAAACTTAACCTTACTGGTTATCCAAAGGCACTCCTAATGAAAAGACTATCATTATCCCACTGTGATAACAGTCCTTTTGAGAGGAGAGAGAAATAATATTATAAGATGCCTTGTACTAAAAGGGGAATAACTGGTAAAATAGCAAGAATTTCTATCAAGAGTTAACATTCTAGACTAGCAAAATGTCAGTTTGTACTAAGATTTCTAAAAGTCTTCTAAAATTACACTTAAATATTAATTTTTGGATGTAAAGTTCAGGATGCATTTATATTTTTCTTCAAATATTTTTCTGTATTTTTAAAATTTTCCACAACTATACTTTTCTATAAATAAACTAATTTAAAAATATTTACTTATTCCTTTTATCTAACTGCAGTTTTGTATCCATTAACCAACTACTCTTCACTCCCCCTCTCCTCAACCCCTCTGGTAACCACCATTCTATTTTCTACCTCCGTGAGATCAACTTTTTTATCCCCCACAGATGAGTGAGAACATGCAATATTTGTCTTTCTGTATCTGGCTTATTTCAATTAACACAATGGCCCCTAGCTGCATTCACGTTGCTGCAGTTGACAGACTTTTATTCTTTTTTATGGCTGAGTAATATTCCATTCTATTTGATAACACAGTAAGGAGATTATAGTAAATAATAATTTATTGTATATTTCAAAACAGCTAAAAGAGAAAATTAGAATGTTCCCAACACAAAGAAAAGATAAATGTTTGAGGTGATGGATATCCTAATTACTCTGATTTGATCCTCACACATTGTATACATGCATCAAAATATCACATGTACCCCAAAATATGTACAGCTGTTATATATCAATAAAAAAACATAAAAAGTAATTATATACAAAAGAACTGTTAATACAATTAGCTCATGTGCAGTATGCACGGATTTTGCATAATAGACCCATGAAAGAAAACATCTGAGGGATCTGTCAGCAAAACTACATCAAAATCTTTGGCCCTACTGCTCCTGTACCTCAGCTGGTTCTTTTGTTAAGCTCAATAACCTGTGTTACTATAACCTGGAGGTCTGAATAAATATATTGCTGTGTAAGTACACATAGGATTTGGGGATGAAAATGTCTGAAGGATAAGGTAGAAAATAAGGCAGCCAGAGGATCATCTTAGGTTGAGTTCTCTCTAGGCAGAGCCTGAGACAAAGATGTGAGTGAAGGAGATTTATTGAGGGAGGAAATGCTCTCTGGAGAAGTGGAGTAATGGAAGAAGGAAAGGCCAGAGAAATAAAATCAGGCAAAGACAAGATGTTTTCTTATCTAGAGACTAGCTTCTGCCTCATCCCATAGGAGACTTGGGAGCTTGAATTGCACCACAGAGTTGGTCTCATGTGAAACACTCTGTGTCAGTCAGTCATGTTGCCTCCTCTGTTTAGGGGATTAGTGAAGGATTAGCACCCCCTCCCCAGTTAATGAAATACTAGTGGGGCACCAACAATATTCACTATAAGACATCTAATTTTTGGTAAACTTAGCTTTTTATTTTGTGAAAACAACAACAGGAAAACAGGATTTTATAGAGGAAATAACGTGGACGTTTGAATCACACCTAAATAATGAATTATGAAACCATCCCATTCTAGTCTTTGTGCGTGTTACTGGCCTTTGATGATCCTCAGTTTTCTCAATTATGAGATGAGCATAATAATGATGCCTATTTTATGGATACGTACTGTCAATTAGATGTATTTCCAAAATATCTTGGAAGTGCCTGGAACATCCTAGGTGCTCAGTGAATGGTAATTATTTGCCTTGTGACCTATCGCTTGTGTTAAAGTTGTTAATTCCTTAAAATTAGCTTATATTTGTAGTATCTGATAGTTTGATAAGTTCTTCTGTACACATTTTTGTATTTAAACTTTAAAAAGGTTCTCTGAGGTCAATAGAGCATGAATTATTTGTTATCTTTTACAGGTCAGCAAATGCAGGCTAAGAGAAGGAATATGGGTGATAAACTGTATGAGTTACCAACTTCTGGATAACAAATTACTTATTAGCCATAACAGCTTAAAATTCCACACATTTATTAGCTCACAATTTCTGTGAGTCAGGAATCAGAACATGGCTTTACTGGATTCTCTGCTTTAGGGTTTCTTAGAAGACTGAAATCAAGGTGTTGGCTAAGATCTCTCACAAGACTACAGTTATGATGTTGGTAGAGGTGTAGTTATCTCAAATTTCAATTGGTGCAAGAGCCACCTTCTAGTTCACTCAGTGGTTATTGGAAGGACTGTGGACCGAGGATCTCAGTTCCTTAATGTAGGCATCTCTCCAACATCATCAAAATGAGCAAGCTAAGAAAGCAAAGGAGAAAGAGAGAGTGTCAGTAAGAAGGAAAGTTCTAGCAAGAGAGAAATCATATCTTTTGTAACCTAATCATTGAAGTAGCAACATATTATTTTTATTATATTTTATTCTTTAAACACATGTCACTGGAGCCAGCTCATACTCAATAGGAGCATATTATACAAGGGTGTGAATATCAGGGGATATTGTGAGTGATAATCAGAAGCTGCCCACAAGAGAAACCAAAGGTTTTTTTGGTTTTTGATTTTGATTTTTACAATGTCAGAAATTGTGCTAATATGTTAGATAATATAATCCTCACAACCTTGGCAGATAGAAATTTCTATTTTCTTTTTACTTTTGGCAACATGGAAGCTTTGACTAATCAATTTTACAGGGTCACAAGGATAGTATGTAGCAAATCTATACCCAAATCCTATGATGCAAATAGGAGGTATATGGAATGACTTCTCGTAGGTATCAGGAACAACATCTGAACCATTTTTATGCTTTATGGAGTATCTTGTTTTATAAAGTTAGCATTCAAAACATATACAAATAAACAGCACAAAACACTAACCAGTTATATTTTCCTGTGTTTTCTCCATTACTATTGTTGAAATTACAAAATAAACTTTTCCAGATGTGTTGAAAGTGGATAAAATAAAGAAAATTCTGTTAAATGACAAATAATGTCTTCAATGATTTTCTAACTCTTCAACATGTGGTGGGAAATTTTTCCCTTCTAACAGCAGAGTGAACTGAATTCTGCCCAACATGTCAATGCTTATGATTGCTTTATTATGCAGTCTTATGCCACTCATGGCTTATCAGATTTTAAATTATCATATAAATTTTCATAGTTAGACCATATAGGAAACATTAGTTTAAAAGCATCTAATCTTATTTTCAAAGTTAGATAAGAAACAATCCACACTTTAAAATGAAAGTGATACCCCTAAGCTGGAAAGTGAGAGCCTAACAATATTATCTAGACTAATCACCATTAGCTATCAAAATCATAATACTTGCAAAATAGAAACACTGGTTTAATTAGTTGTAACACCTGCAGGGTGAAAAGATCCAGAAACTGCTGCTTTATGGAGAAATGGGGACTGGCAGAACACAGCCCAGTTTTCATTTAGCAAATCTATAAATTAATGTAAAAATATATAATATAGTGAATTCAAAAGCCATTCTAATTATGAATTCTATTCATATGTCTATTCTTATGGTAACAAGTCAGATTTTTTTTCCTGTGTTTTCACCTACCTTTTTTGATATAACTTTGACATCATTTCAAATTCATTCTTTTCATCAACCTATTCATTTCACCACAGGTGGCTCAATAGGTTTCATTAACATCAAAGAAAGCAACAAAGAAAAATAAATTAAACTACAAAGTAAATTTTATGTCCCATTTGGAATTTTTTGTTTGGCTAATTTCATATTCTGTTGACAGTCTTGATTATGCTTGGCTGCACCCATATTTTTCTACCCTACTAGATGGTCAACTACTTGAAAGTAGGGAATGAATCACATTCTCTTGTTTTCCTCACTGCATCTGACGTAAAATCTTGTATCTAAGTCAGGAATCAATAATTGTTAAATGAAATATATTCTGTTGAAAATTAAAAAATTGACAGTAATCTGTAAGACTTTTAATATTCCAATAATAAAATAAGTGAATCAAATTAGTAAAAAGGGCATAATAAAAGAACTTTGAAGATTCAGATATTATATAAAACATAGACATAGGAAAGGGATATTGTACAGAATAAAAAAGCTTAAATAAAATGGTTGATCTACATAAATGCTTTTGCATAAAATGCATCTGATCAGATTCAGCCAATGTTTCTATAAGAGTTTCTCTGTAGCTTGCAGAATCATTAATTATTCAGTTGCATTGGCTAATGAACATTTAAAAATATTCAACCTCACTAATAATTAAACAAATGAAAATTAAGGTAATAAAATTTGATTTTCACCTATAAAATTCACATTTTTTAACTGTAATAATGCAGTGCAAAATTATGTAGAGAAATCTCACACACACACACACACACACACACACACATTAACCCCACAGTCTGTGCATATACAGTTAGGTTAAAATAACCCTAAAGCTCAATACCAAATGAACAAGAAAATTATTATATATTTTTATAGTACAATAAAATTATTGAAATGAAGACTTTTAATTATATGAGGAAGGAAATGCTTATCATCTGTTTGTTGAAAAATGCAAGATAAAAAGTTTACCAATGTAGTTTTAACTGTTTACATTGCACGTACATAGGGAGAAAAATGTCATGAAAATATTATCAGAGATCACCTCTAAATGACAATATTGAAAATTTTTGTCTTTGTATACCTTTATGAGTTTTCAAAATGACATATGTAACTGTTAATATTCAGAAATAATCTTAATATTAGAAAATGGAAGTGCAATGTAAAAAATACTTTTTAGACAGTATATAATTACATTAAACAAGTTATTTATTAAACTTTGTTATAATCCTTTTCAATTTTTTCCCTATAAAATCTTAAAAAATGTGAGAATTTGGAAGGAAGCAAATTTTCAAATATTTTAGGGGTGAATTCCATATATACTTATGACTTGAATGAAAGGTGTCTAGGTAGTTTGATGGAAAGCAAATATGAAAATGTAGGCGGCAGAGACCAGATGCTTCTATTTTCAGTTTGAATATCATTCTCTTCAGTGAGAAAATGTATAGATACCAGTGGCAAAATTCAGCTTCTATACCCTCCTTCAAGTCATGCAACATTCTTTGTTAGGGAAGCAAAGCTATCGAAATTTTACAGAAAGTTACTTTAGATAATATTTCTTTTGAATTTTTTAAATGCTTTTTGGGGGGAATTTCTATAATGCTATAATTTATTAAGGAAGTCATCTCAAAGAAAAATATTAAATTGCTTTTTTTAAATGCAATATTTATTTAATTTTTTTCTAGTACCTATAATTGAAGACGTTTGAGATATTATTCATTTAATCAATTATTTTAATTCATATATCTAAATGCACTAACCTTGGAAATACTTAGTAAGCATGGGAACATTGGAAATAAAATAAGAAAGAGCATACTTGCAGAAAAAGAAAACAAAATCATGAATTTGTAAGTACTTATGTGAGTCCAGTGTTTCTTTAAGGAAAAACAATGTTTTCTATACCAGGTTGGCCTAGTACCAGATATGGACATGTAACTGAAGCTGGTAAACACTTTCTTCTAATAAAATAATTGGTACAGGTCCGAAGATAAAACAGTTACACAAGCCGAGCTATCTATGGTTGTGTGTGTTTGTTTGTTTTTCACAAATTTATTTATGAATAAATAGCCCAAGGGAAGACATTTTCTTTTTACAAAATCTAGAGCTCCTGCTGTTGATGTGTGCACCATGTGAGGAGTTTTCTTAAGAATGAACCAACACAGAAGAAAGTATAAGAGAGAGAGAGAGAGAGAGAATTCTCATGGCATACGTAGAAACCAGTTCTAGACATATCTGAATCCTCAGTTGCACCTACCACTATATTGATATGAAAGTAGCTTAAACTAACTTTATCACATGAAACCACAAAGAGTCTCATATTCAGGACTATCCCTAATCTATAACAACAACAATAGCAAAAAAAAAAATCTATATTTTTGTTTTCCCACTAATCGCTTGGGATGGACTCAACTCTCTATAACTATAGTAAAGTTCATGTAAAAAAATAAATAAATAACAGGTTCTATAATAGCCATGTTTCTCAGGCAAGTGTCACCAGGTCACAAGAAGAAATAGTTTTGCCATTTTATGGTCTACACTAGAGGTTTCTCCAGGTAGTGATACCATCAGATAAAATAGGTGGGAAAATGTGGATTCCCAGAAACTCCTTGTTTATTTACGCAGGCTATCAAAGTCAACAGGCAAAAAGTATGGATCATGAACAAGCAGTGTCATTGCAATGCCTTAGATTTAGGTTATCAAATATATAACGTCCAATTTCCTTAAGTACTAAGTTAGATGGTTGATATCTCTGACATTTCACTTTGACACTTCTTCCTTTTGTTTTTTTTGGTGAAGGTACATCCTCATTCTTTCAAATGCACATTTTGGCTTGTGATTATCTTTCAAACCTTTTTAGGACAATTTTTGTGAAGCCATAGATAAGTCAAAAACACGTTATTTTTTAATATGAGTTCTGTCATGGAGTCAATGCAGCACAGAAAAGCTAGAAATATCAATGAAGTGTTTGGGAAGGCTGTGGCTAATGAACACACATCAATGGTTTGAGAAGTTCCATTCTGGTGATTTTAATCTTGTAAATGAGTCATGTGAGTGACCTGAGACCAAGGTAGATAATGATGAGCTGAAAGCTGCAGTGGAAGCAAATCCATCTCGATCTACACTTGAATTAGAAGCAAAGTTTGGCGTTAAAATTCCAACAATATTGGACCATTTGAAACAAATCAGCAAGGTAAAGAAGCTGGATAGATGAGTACCACATGAATCAAGTGAGTATCAAAAGAGAAATAATTTCAAAGCTTGCCTTTTTTTGCTGTCACAACATAAAGGTGAACCATTTCTACATCATATTGTTATGTGTGATGAAAAATGGATTCTTTTTGACAATCACAAGCATTCATCACAATGGTTGGACAAAGATGAAATGCCAAAACACAGTCCAAAACCGAATATTCGACAAAAAGCTAATGGTGTCTGTTTGGTGGTCCAACGCTGGTATTATCCACTACAGCTTCATGAAACCTGGTCAGTCGATTACAGTGAATATCTACTGCAACCAATTGGACTAAATGATGAAGATGCTTGCAATTAAGCAGCCAAGATTGATCAATAGAGACAGGCCAATTCTTTTGCAAGACCACATGTTGCAAAAAACAACACTGCTCAAACTACAGAGGCTGGACTTAGAAACTCTCTGTCATCCACTGTAGTCGCCAGACCATGCACCAACTGACTACCACTTCTTCTAGGCTTTAGACCACTTCTTGTGAGAAAATATACAATTCTTAACAAGCTGTGGAAAACACCTTTGCAATTTCATTGCCACTCGCTCTCCAGGCTTCTTTGCTGCTGGCATAAGCAAGTTACTGTTAAGATGGCAAAACTGTGTGGATAGTTTAGGTACATACTTTGATTAATTGTACTGCTTCTTGTCTGAGATATAATAAATTAAACTTGATTTGAAATTGTACATTTCTTATTTAATGACCTAATAGCCCAAATCTGAACATTTATCTGTTGCCCACTGCCAAGGTTCCTCTCAGACCTCCCTTTAGAGTGGAGTTAGGTAATATAAATATTATTCCACTTCTTATTACCATTTGCTACATTTACCTGTGGCTTTTTGTATTATGATCTTGGAAATCTTAGGTAATTTACTCCCAACCAGGACAACTAGGAGTGGGGCTTGTACAGTGTTTTCAGCTGTTCTCACTTCTATGTGAAATTCTTTCTCCTTATCCTGTTTGTTAGTTGGTTGTGAAAGTACTTCCTTCTTTACCATGCTGATCATGACAATTCAGTACAGCAACAAAGGAGTCATGTCAGTATGTTTTCTTAGCTGTAGGTCTTTACTTACATGCAACATGGCAATTAAGAGCATGAATGCTGGAATCAGATGGTGAGGTTGGAATTCTGGCCAAACCAATTACTAGCTGTATGATCCTGGGCAAATTACTAAACCAGTTTGTACCTCAATTTTCTTATATTTAAAAAGGGGAGAATAAGAATACCTAAAACAGTGATTTTTTTCAAGATTAATTAAATTGTACTTGTATTCTTTATTGAAACTATGCTTTTATTATTGACATAATAACAATATTGTAATTATTATTATTACCTTTATTATTATCATATCTTTGGCAATGTACATACATTTTACATCAGAGATCTACAGTTCTTAATCTAATACAGTAGAGTATACTCTTCATTTTCAGTTTGCATAAGAACAATAAAGAAAAATGTGTTTTAAAACTTTATGTTAGAGAAATGGAAGGACAGTGATTGAGGCACAGAGAAGTTAGTAAGTTGGACTAAAATCACTCAGGTGGTAAGTGGTGAAACCGGATTTACGTATAGGAATTTGACTCTAAAACCCACATTTTAAACTATTTTGCTATATTATATTCCATCTACATATCATAAGTATAACATATTCGTTACACTTTCAAGATTATTAATCTAAAATGAACTCTATTTTATATCTATATGGACATTTCATTTTCTACTCTAAGGGAGACAATTTATAAATTGGTGAAAGGAATTTTTTTATGACAATTAAAGTGTTAGAATTATCAATTAAAACTAGAAGTCTTTTGCAGCACATGCATTGGTAAGATCTTTAAATGAAGTTACATTTTATTAGTTCTAAGGAGTATCCCTTACATGTTTTTGCTATTAAAGACCATTGCAGTGTATCATAAATCAAACTTTACAAAGTGTTTTGATCAATTATATGATAATATAATGATGAGTAAGTCTTTATATACAAACATTAACTCGATAAAAACCAAGGTTAATTTTTTTAAATAGTAACTTGAAAATATTCTATTTGATATATCACAAATTAAGGAATAGGATTGAATGAAAGGTAACTGTTTAAGTCTATCAGTTACTGAGTCTATTTCAACTTTGCTTTCTGGTTGTGGCAAAGCAGAGATAGACCCAGACCAAAACTCCGTTTATCACCTGACATCCAAACCACAATGTGTCCTGAGTGCACAGAAATTATCGTCATTTCAGACTCAGTATCTGGTAACCTCATTTCTTTTCTCCAGTGCAGTTACATGGTAAATGATTTCAGGTCCCTTAGGAGAAGGAAGTATTTAGAAATATATAGTTGTAGCATTGCTGTGGGATCCATTTTCAAGTTGTGGCATTGCTACAGCCTCCTTTAAAAAAGGAATCCTGGTATATACACTGGCTGAGGTCTGGGCATTAGGTTAAAGGCCATGACTATTTATTGAGGTGATTCAAGTTAGACTTTTGTTCATCAGACCTATGATTTTTGTTTGTTTGCTTTGATTTATTTGTTGTTGTTTTAGTTATACATATTAAGTTGGATTTTTGGTCAATTGCCAATCCATTCCAGTCCTAGGACTACCAGGATCAATAAGCTACCACAAAAGATGTCTGATGGTCATATTATTCTGTTAACTGTCCAGGCCCTGTGGTCACGATATCCACCATCCCAAGACTGCTACTAAACTCGAGGAACACTTTTAGAGGATTTCCACTGCAGGATACAGCATTTAAAGGATGAAAAGGTCAGCTGTGGGTAATATGCAGTGTATTTCTTACAGCGAGGTGATTAAAATTTTAAAACTATTTAATAACCATTCAAACATTTACTTCCCTTGAAATTATATTTGAACACTATTTGTAAATCTCTTTCTGCTAATTTCCTGAATTTAATCATTATCTTTTTGGTACATATGAATTGCTGCACAATGTCAGTGGCTACAGAGTCCTTTGCATGTGAATATAACATAGGCACTCCCCTGCTATGTTCTCACTGACTTGTCAGGGAATTGCCCTATAGGACACAAGATGTTTATTGTCATTGAAGTTCTTTGATTTGTGTGTAAATGTATAGTAAAGGAACATAACACCCACCCCCACCCCCACCCCCCCACCCCGCCTTTTTTTGCTATTCTACAATGCAGCAAACTATGGAAACAATACATTTTTCTCCTTAAGTTTTTCACCAAATTATATTTCATAGCTAAACCTAACCTACATTAATATTAACATTGATAGTCTTATTTATCACTCATTTGTGTAAATGTTAAGAAATATTAATGTGTTAAATTACAAAGTGTTGATGGAGATGTTATGTAATATATGATATATGCAATACTCCTTGACTCCAAATGATTCAGATAAGGGATGGTAGATCTGCATTTTGTTTCTTTCTTTCTTTTTTTTTTTTGAGACAGAGTCTCGCTCTGCTGCCCGGGCTAGAGTGAGTGGTGCCGTGGCGTCAGCCTAGCTCACAGCAACCTCAAACTCCTGGGCTCAAGCGATCCTACTGCCTCAGCCTCCCAGGTAGCTGGGACTACAGGCATGTGCCAGAGACGGGGTCTCGCTCTTGCTCAGACTGGTCTCGAACTCCTGACCTCGAGCGATCCACCCGCCTTGGCCTCCCAGAGTGCTAGGATTACAGGCGTGAGCCACCGCGCCCGGCCATTGTTTCTTTCTTAATTTTAATTTGATTATTATTTGCCTATTTTTACCTATCCTAAAAATTATACATGTATTTCTTATAATCTTCTATGAGTATTTGTGAAACAAAACCTAACTTTGATCTTATTTGTTATTTTTATTTGCTTACTGATTTATCAATTTTTATGAGAATTATGATTTTTTAGAATTATAAAACAATATTTTAAAAATAATAACTATAATAAATTTACTGATGTTGAATCCTATTTTGCCCTGTCAGAATTTTAGCTACCAAATTAAATTAAAAATGTAATTTCAATACTTTATATTTTATCTTATGCTTTTTAAAAATTTTTATATAATTTGCTTTAAAGCATTTTTAAGAATATAGATGATCCCTTTCTGTTTTGTGTTGTTTTCTCTAGAAGTCGATGTTTTTAAGCTCTAAGGCCTATAGTCATTTTCAGTTATTTATTTTTCAATAATATTGGGTTTTACAGATATTTATTTTCCTACTGAAATGGACAACAGATAGAGTAGTTAAAAGAAAAGCCAATAATAGGTGATATAATGTGGGAAATTTTAAGTATTTTTATAAACCTCAGTAATTATTTTCTCCTGATTAAAAGTCTTATTGACACTTTTTTTAGATACAAACCAAGCCAACTGTGTTAGCGTCTTTATAAAAAACACTCAATAATTTGTCCCAATATTTTGTCTCCAAGACATTTGATTCTCCCCACTAAGCCACAGTTAATAGACTTAAAATGGAAAAAGAACGGAAAGAAATGTACCCCCTCTTATTTGAAAACATTGTCCTCTCTGATTCTTCTCTGATCTTTCCCAAGGAACAATTGCAGCCAGCAGCATCCCTGCCATGGTCACATCTGAGCTTTGGGATCGTCACTCCCTCCTGTGGACAATGCCAGTAATGAGTGTGAGTGTCACCTGGCGCTCTCTGTATCACCTCCACCTCGTGCTCTCTCAGGCACTGAACTCTGCTCTGAGACAGTGAAATCTTGGTCTCTCACCTTACTCCAGCTTCCTGCTTCCAACCTGTGAAAGCTCTCATAGGCGTCCTGATGTTTTCTCTTACATCTGACAGACACGAAAATTGTAGAATTGATGCCATAGTGTGACAAACTTTGAGGTGAAACCTGAGGGAAGTCAATACTTTCTCATCTTTATCCCAAGGCTTCTCCTCCCACGAGGAGTGTAGACTTTGTGTCCATAGAGGCGAAGGGAACTGTCCTTCCACTCTCTGAAGGTTTAATCTCTGGAATAAACTTGACAGTAGACACATTAACAGGGGAAAAGGCATACATATTTAGGGCTCCCACAATGTATAAGACTATAAGAAAGGCCAGATGGTTGAAGGTGCAATAGCATTTTGAGCTACTAGAAAAAAAACGGGTTTAAAGGCTTCTGGAGGGTGGTGACAATAAACTATGGGAGGCTGAGGGAAGGAACTGCCTTGGAGCAAAGATTGTCTTATTATGTAGATAAAGTCTCCTAGGTAGCAGCTCTGAGAAAGAATAGGTAAAAAGTCTTGATGAGTGTGAGGTCCTGGGCATGGTGAACTTTTAGTCTCCTCTCCCGTGATACAAGTTAACCTTTTCTAGTTAATGTAGATTACAGAAAAGGGGTTCACTACCACTGTGTTCCTTCTAGAGGAACTTCCCTTAGTCAGATAGGGAAACCAGAGAAAGGCCCTCCCCGTGTTTTGGGAGAGGCAGAAGGGAGAGAGACATGGTGGGGTGAGGAAGGGGAAGGTCGGAAAGACCTGGCAAGGAGGCTGGTTCTTTAGTTCAAAGTACTCGCGTGCAAAACTGTTATACTTTGGGATATTGCTTTCTAAGCCTCAACAAATCTCAGAATATCTCTCTTCCTTCTTTCCTGGGAAAGCTAGGAGTAAGCGGGGAGTAACAGAAGATTGAGTTCTTCTCTATATTATTTCATTTTGGCAACTGTTGCCAGGGCGCACCATGTGGGTGATGGCCTGCCATGTGGGTAGTGGGCAATGACATGATGGGCTTTCGGTCTATAGTCATGTTGTCCTTCCCCCAAGCACTGCTTTAATTAGTGAACATATTAATGTCCAAACCCTGCAAGTGACTCATTTTTTGTGAGGAGGGAGAATTTCACCTATCTCAGCAGCTTAAAGTGAATATTAAGGAGCACTTTTTGTGGTACCTCCTGATTGCCCCATTGTAGGGTACCCCAGTGCCCCTGCTTTCTTTCTGCGTCCTCACTGAAAATCTAGAGTACCTTGACTGCTCTGTGATCCACCAGCTGCAGGTTTTTCCCAGTAGGCTTGAATGCAAACCAGGACCTTGAACATTCCCAGTCACTGATATGCAGCCCACTTTGTACATAATAAGTTTCCCTAATAAATGCTCCAGACCGATCACTCTGGTATCTCCTGTTTCTTTGTTTGGAATTCCAACCAGTTCCACCCTTGGGAGGATTTGTGGGACTCTCGTGTGGGAATTCCCCTGCTGCTCCTTTTGGAGTGACTTCAGCTTTGGGACTGGCAGAATGAAACACCCATCACTGTATGCTTTGTTGCAATGCAGCCATTTTATCCTAGAGAGAGCAGTACTGTAAGGTTTTATAAGATCTCAAACTTTTGTTTGCTTTTAATCTCTGGCTTATAATTATACATACACGTGTGTGTGTGTGTGTGTGTGTCCTGTGAAAAGTCTGCATCAAATAATAACTTTTCTGTCTCAAAAGCTTTACCCTACTTCTTGACTATTATTGTTCTTCATCCTTAAGCATCTGTTACCAAGCAAGTAATGCAAGCAGAGAAGCATTGAACACACAGCAGGTTAAGTGTTTATTTGGCTACTCATTTAAAAGCTAGACTGCATGGGGTAGAGTGTAGAATGGCCACAGCTCTTGCTGTCCAACATTCAATAAGTGTGAGCTGATGTGTTCCCGTTGAACTCAATTGCATAACTCTGCAACATTTCACAGTATTTAGAGACGTGTTAAATATCTTTAATTCAAAGTAGAGAGGCGCTGTCTCTAGAAATAGAGTGGATGCTGTGCAAGGAGCCATCAGTTTGTGACCTAGATTTCAGAGTTGGGAGCATCCTGCCTCACAGAGTCTGTTAACAGTGCCCACAGGGAAAATACAAACAAGAAACACCTGAGGTTCAAACACAGGCACTAAGTTGAGACATTTACATCCCAGATATCTTAATTTTAAAAGACCTTTTATTGAAATGAGTTAGAGGTAAATGTCCTAGAGCCTGAACCGGAGAGGGTCCATTAGCACTTGCACCGGGGCATCAGCCTTGATGGAAAGAAGAAAACACAGAATTAAATATTCTCACCAGGATTTCTTAATGGGTCACCGGTCTGTAAGAATACAACCACATAGGGAAAATTTACATGTATATTTTTGCACTAATTTAAGAAGCAAAGAAGAGGGGAAAAAAGGAAAAGAGTCAGTTAATTTTCTAGTTGGAATTGACTTTGCTGCTTCTCTGAGGACAGGATGAGGAAGGCAGTAGGATGTAAAATAAATCTAGTCCTGCTCTGCCGGCTGGGGGACGATATTGCTATGCTAAGAGTTCTGGGGGTATAATCCCATAATTCAGTGGTTTCACTCCAGTGCATGTTCCACTTCTTTTCCTGCTGAGCTCATTTACAGTCCCAAACCGTCTCTTCCTGTCACTTCCCATTTGTGTCGCCAATTTCCATGTTTTTTCTTTCCTTTAGAGATAGGCCCTGTCACAGCCCATCTTACTTCTGACTTGTTGTCATCTTTCCTCAAGCTGTTCCAGCCCCTTTTTTCTGCTGTCTCTCTCAGTTGCCGTCACATAAAGGTTAATGAGGCAGACCTTCTCCTGGGTGAAAATGCTCCGTATGGACTTTCTATAGTTTGGGAATTGTGAGCATCCTTCTTTCCCTGTTTACCGTGCACTTCAATTTCAGGAGTTGTGAACCAATTAGGGCTTTCTTTAGTTATATTGATCAACGTGATGAAGTTGGCCTTCGAAAAATCTACAATATTCAGAGACTTTCTGTGAATCACTTCTTTTGTTTCCCTTTGCTGCTTTACAGTAATGATACTGCTATTCATCTGTGTGTGCTTGTGTATGCACAAGGGCCAAAAGTTTGGAAGGATGACCAGAGGCTCTGGTCACTCCTGTCATAATCATTTAACATGTGTTAAGAAATATTTTAAGAAAGAGCCAACATCATAGATTTAGCTAACTATGCAATTGAGTGTGAAATCCAAAATTTCAAAATCCCAATTTTTTTTGTCTATCAAGCTTTAAAGGAAAGCCATTAAAATTGTCCTCTCATGATTATGGACACAGGATTATGGTTAGTGTTATATGCTCAGTCTCTAGAAGCTTGTAAGACTTATCATAATTTCATTTAGAATAGTTTTCCCCAAATCCAAACTGATCAATTGCATTTCATGATTAAAAAATAATAAATGCATACTCGTTCAAAAACAGACATTATAGATGTGTGCAAAGAATAAATTAAAACTTTTTTTAGGGTGCAGTGGCTCATGCCTGTAATCCTGGCACTCTGGGATGTCAAGGCAGGAGGATGGCTTGAGGTCAGGAGTTCGAGACTAGCCTGAGCAAGAGTGAGACCCCTTCTCTACCAAAAATAGAAAAAATTAGCCAGGCATGGTGGTGTGGTTCCAGTTACTTGAGAAGCTGAGGCAGGAGGATCACTTGAGCCCAAGAGTTTAAGGTTGCTGTGAGCTATGATTATGCCATTGCACACTAGCCTGGGCAACAGAGCAAGACCTTGTCTCAAAATAAATAAATAAATAAATAAATAAATAAATAAATAAATAAATAAATAAAAGAAAAAACTCTTTTTAAAAAATTTCTGTAACAGTTGTTGTTTCTGGACATGTAGTCACCGTTAAGTACTTTGTGAGCATGTGTGTGCAATACAGACACATATGTAAGATAGGTATATAGTATCAAAGATGTATTTTTAAAATATATATATATATACTAACATTGTTTTAGAATGCTATATAAATGTTATATACTGTTTACTACAATTATTTTTTTCTACTATTCCTTTTAAGATTACTTGAGTGGTTACCCTGCTTATCCAACATTATATTGAAAACTCAGCTATATATGATAATATTTCATTTATACACACATTCAGACTTTTTATTTTAAGGGCTATTGTAAGTAATGATTGAGAATGTGGATCTTGGAGCTAGACTTTCTGGACTCAAATCCTGGTTCCTCCACTTATTAGCTGTGTTACCTTTGTCAAATTGCTCAGCTTCTCTTTGTCTTAGTTTTATTATCTTAAATAATAAAGATAAAACTCATATTTTCTTCTTAGGGTTTTCATGAAATTTAAGTATGTTGATGCATGTTAAAGAACTAAGCAAAGAGTATGTTCAGTAAATATTAAGTGTGATTATTGTTACCATTATAGCCTCTATCAGTAAGCCTAATTAGTATTTTCAAGTTCTTATGTATTTCGTTTAGCTCTTGGACAAGGCTGCATATGTCTTTTTGTTTAAAGACAAAGAGATACTTTGTCATTTATTATAAAATCAATGTTATGAATTTGAAAGTGATATTTAATTTATCTCTTAGTTTTTTTTCTTTTAATAAAGGACATTCAAAACTCATATAATCCTCCTATACAGCTCTCTACAAGCCCATCATCATCTCTGATAGCAAAATTTTCCAGATGTGATGCTGTAATAATTGTACCTTTTGTACAATTGCTTAAACCAGAGTTTAAGCAATCAACAAATAGTAATTATCTATGTACCTGCAGCAAATTAGAGAGTTGGGGCAGGAAGGTGGGGGAGATCCTGACTTCACTGAAAAGGATGGCATCATCCCTAATGTGGTTATGAACAAATTAAATGGTATTATTATTTTTTCTAAGGAGAAGAAACTAATTTTGGAAGTTTGGGTTATGAAATGTTATTGGGGCTTAGAAAAGATCTGTAATGGAAAGAGGCTAAGAGGAAAGGAATTTCATTTTCCTATAATAGCCTTTGTTTATTCACGTCTCTACCCTTGCCTTTTCAAATCTCTTCAATATAAGCCTTAGAAAAAAAGTTAGAGGCACATGGAAATAGGCTTTTTAATTCTACCTTTTTATAATTCTGAGGCTACAACTGACCCTCCTCAATATGGTCTTCCTTTTTAACATTAATTACCTTGTTATCTGAGAGATGCAGCAGCTCTCCCCTGTCTGCTTAGGAAGAGTGCCAGCAGGGCAACAGTTGGAAGAGAATTACCATGATTGTTTGGGGCTTTAGAAAGCCCTCTCTGCTGTCTATTCTTCTTAGACTCCCAGTGCAGTCACTTGGGTATGTTTTCTAATTCAGTATTCCTGTGTCCACTGTCCAGTAAACGTATGTTTATACTGTATGTATATAACCAATTATACTGTGGCTAGAGGCAATGTCTCTTCTGGATTCTTCATATGCCAATGATTAGAAAACCTGGTGTAGGACTCCTGGGCATGCCCCCAGTCAAGAGGTGAGGTGAAAGGTTTATTCCATTTGCCTACATGTTTTGCTCATTCAGATGATTGTTTATGACCACTGGGGTGAGCAGGCATCCTGCTTTGTGTTCCCCAATATTAACGTTTTTCCACTCAGCAGGGACTAGTGCTTATGTGCAAGAATGTTAAGATTCAGAACCATTATAAGGGTACTGAAGTGAACACACCCAGTCTATTTACTTAGTTTGATTATTTTGACTGCATCCATTTGTCACTTCAGCT
Source organism: Lemur catta (assembly GCF_020740605.2). Lineage (NCBI taxonomy): Eukaryota > Metazoa > Chordata > Mammalia > Primates > Lemuridae > Lemur > Lemur catta. Next base: position 250,158,745 of record NC_059128.1, on the reverse strand, counting down.
TAAGGCCAGTTTGGCCAATTTGATTAAATTGAGTGGTTCTTTCACTGAAGTGACCAGTCAATGCTAACAAATTGGTTGTGTTTGTAGAAACTCATTAGGTTTTATCTCTTGTATTGTGTCTGCAATAGATACAGAATCAAGAATTTGACACAGACTTTGCTTTTAGCTCTTATGGCAAGGGGTGTGGAGAAAGGATCATGTCTGGAATTTTATAGATTTGAGACGGGGAAAAATAACCATTATTGATTTAGGCTACGAGCTAACCCTCAGGTATTAATTAATATCAAGGCAATCATGTTTGTGATTACATTGTGCTTTCTTGAAAGGTTTTTTAATAAGCACTTGGTGTTAGTCTCTAGTTACTCTGAGCACCTAGGTAGTCAATTAATGTGTGACCGGGAGGAAAGTAATGTCTCCAGCAAGTGTCATGCAAATTGTTTTTTGGAAGAAAAGAAACTGCTTCCTTGCCAAGAGGAGCAGTGCTGACCATCAACATGAGTCTGATATTTCAGTTTCATTTATTTCAAACTTCTTGTTTGCTCTCCCAAGGGCCACGTAACTTCAAGGCTTCTGCATGTCATCTGTGTAATTGCCGTAATAATAATCTGGTATAAAAGTCAGGAGCTTTTTACTATCCAGGAAAATAATTTTCTGGCATTTTTGCATTGTGACCAAGCAACAGTTTTAGCTGCGAGCTACATTAATCACAAGGAATAATTTATATGAATAAATTAGAGAATAAGTCTAGCACCATCTTTTTGTGCTATTTTTATTTGAAATGAAATGTACTCATCCTAGTGCTAGTTGCCTGCCACTGTAAGGCATGCTCTGAGACCAAGGAATGCAAAGCGAAAATCCATGGTGTGTCTGTTAGGAATCTCTGACTGCAAACAAGAGAAACTGAAGCTGACTAACTGAAACAAAAGGTAATTTCATGGGTTAATTTATGGAGCTCACAAAAATAATTGTATGCTGAGAAAGCAGGGCAGGAACCAGGACAGGTTCCAGGTGGCAAGAAATGATGTACCCCTTGGTCATCACTGCTGGAACAAAGTTATCACCAGGTTTTCCAGTCACGTTTTCAATCTTGGTTGACTGTACCATCAGAATGCATCAGAGGGAAAGGTTATTCCCTAGCACAATGTTGGAATGGTTACAAGAATAGGAAATGGTTGCTGGATAGTAAACATAAGAAATGTCCTTTCTATATTGAGATGGGGTAAACTTTTTTGAAATAAGAGTGGAGGCTGGGTGTGGTAGCTCTGGCTCGCACCTATAATTCCAGCACCCTGGGAAGCAGAGGTGGAAGGAACCCTTGAGCCCAGGAGTTCAAGGCCAGCCTGAGCAAGAGTGAGACCCAGTGTCTACAAAAAATAGACAAATTAGCCAAGTGTGGTGATGCATGCCTGTAGTCCCAGCTACTTGGGCGGCTGAGACAGGAGGATCACTTGAGTCCAGGAGTCTGAATTTGTGGTGAGCTAAGGTGACATCACTGCACTCTAGCCAGGGCAACATAGCCAGACGCTGTCTCCAAAAAAAAAAAAGAGTAGAAAATTTCAATGTTATCAATCTCCAACTGAAGTTTGAGCTTTCTGGCATTCTGTCACATAAAAATTTTTACTTCTCGCAGAAACAAAATAAAACAAGATGAGTAGCTGAATACCATATATTATTGTTCTTAGGTGGGCTGTGGTAGCTTTGCTATTTTTCTTAGTAAGGTGAATGTTTAAAGTAAAGGAAAAACATTTTTAATGTAAATTTGCGTTAAGGAGGAATTTTTGTTTGTTTTGTTTATTTCCATATTCACTAATACTTAGTACAGTACCTGGCACGTGTACTTTTTAATACCATGTTCAATAAGAGACCTCTTTAAAATTATTGCTTGTTCATTCTTTGATATACCTGCCTCCTTGAAAAATTGAGAAGAAACTATCCTGTATAAAACGTAACCAGAAGATATTTGCACTTCAGTGTTTATTGCAGCATTATTCACAACGGCTAAAATGTGGAATCAGCTTAAGCGTTTATCAAGGGACAAATGGATAAAAAAGATGTGGTGTGTGTACATGATGGAATATTATTTAGCCATGAAAAAGAAGGAAATTTTACCATTTGCAGAAACATGGATGGATTTGGAGGACGTTCTTTTAAGTGAAATAAACCAGGCACAGAAAGACAAATATTTCATTTTCACACTCATATATGGGACCTAAAAAAAATTGATCTCAAGGAGGTAGCGAATAGAATGGTGGCTACTAGAGACTGGTAAGGGTGGTGGGAAGGGGCAATGAAGAGGTGTTGGTGAAGGGGTAATTCTGTTAAATAGAAGGAAAAAGTTCTAGTGCTCAATAGTGCAATAGGGCAACTATAGTGAACAATAATTTATTATATCTCAGAATAGCTAGAAGTTTTCAAATGTTCCCAACATAAAGCAATGATAAATGTTTCAGATGAATCACATCCCAAGTACCCCAATTTGACCGTTATATGTTATATGTTTGTATCAAAATATAACATGTACTCCATGAATATGTACAATTATTGTGTATCAAGAAATAATAAAAAAATATTGCTTATTCATTCTTTGATATGCCTGCCTCCTTGAAAACTTAAGAAGAAACTACCCTTGTCTAAAAAAAAAAAGGAAAGTTTTAATTAGATTTTACCATGACCCATAATGTTAGTCTCAGGAGAGTAATCCTGATGCTCTAAACATGCTTTCCTAGAATTTTAACCACTACTAAATTTGGGCTATAAGGTGAGAGCAAGACCATTTTCCCATTTATTTTCAGGATCCTAGGACTGTTTATGTGATTGAGTATGTCCACCTTTAGAGAGGCACATATGCAATATATGATATTTCCTAGACATCACATTTGATTGTGTCTGTCCCTTGGGGTCTTGAAAATTCCACTTCATTGAAAAGACAAAAAGAATCAAAGTAGAGTTTAACCCACAAAGGGAAGAAATTGTTAACTGGCAACCCTCAAACATAACTGATAGGATTGTGAACAAAATGGTCACCTTCCATTGTAGCATTAGTGTGTATTAGCGGAAGGATGGCATAAATGTGGAGATTTGATCTTGGATAAGGCTGTAGGGATATGAGTAAGGAGACAGCAAAATAGATAAAGATGACTCCAAAGTTTGGCTTGCGCAACCAGGTGGATGGTGGAGCTTGCACTAAGATGGCAACTGTATGAGGAAGAGCAGAATTGGGAAAGAATAAGCTGACTACCACTTAGGGCCACTGGGAGTGACCGTTCCTTACTTTTAATAAGCTCTCTTAATAACAAATCATCATCAATTATTCTGGCTTCTCTGACAATTCTCATTCTATTGTAAATGTTTTGTTTATGTGTATCACAGCTTTAAGTCTTAAATATTCTGAATTTCTGCTGGGGTTTGTCCTATTTTCAGGGGGAGGTGTCAGTAGTGAAGCAGATTTTGTCAAAGCCCCTGTGTTTCTGCAGAGCCGTGGCGCTTCCATCACACCAGGATATCAGAGTATCCTACTTTACAACTCACATGTTTAATAATACATTTTGGCAGTTCTGCATCATTATTTTTTTTTATTCAGGTATAAAATTGTTCACAAATAAATGCTTGGCAAGGGCTGGAAAATCCGACTTAGTATTAAAGCCAATGTCATTAAAGAAATATAAAATTTACTTAAAAAATAATCTTAACTAAAATCTGAAGCTTCATTTTCCGAATGTGTCTATAGTCAATATGGTTGTAAAGCAAAACTTTTTTCAATATAAATAAATTCTTTTACTAGTTTTCTTTTCTTCTTCTTCTTTTTCTTATTCTGCATCAATCCCCAATGCCTGTAAGGAATATGTTCCCTCAAAGAACATCAGAGACAAGTTCATTCATCCTTTACTGTATTCACTAAAAATAAAATCTCATCCAAAACGAGGTCTCAGTAAGCTATTTATGTATGGGTATGTTTGTTTCAGGGAAACCTCCAAAATCACCACAGAGATATAGTCTTTAATATTAATTGATCATTCTTACATCTGTCTGCTGTATTAAGAATTTATCAATCTATCCACTAGTGCTTATTGAGTTTCTACATACCCTACACTGTACTAGATACTCTAGAAGACTGAGTAGAGAATTCAGACTTAACTCTGGCCTTGAATGATTCATAAGTTTCTGCTTGCTGAATCTTCCAACCCAATATTCTCCATTAATAGAAAGTTTTTCCAGTGGTGGCATGGGTTGTAGGGCTGGGTTTTCTTCATATCCATCCTAAGTCATTGTTATTAGAGCCAAAATTAATTATTTAAAATTAAGAGATAAAAGATGAACCCTTTTAGATTTTTATAAGTAAAGTGACCATGTAATCTAGCCTCAAAATCAGCACACTGAGAGTAAAAGCAGACAATAATAAAAATTATACCATAAAAAATAGCCAAACTCCAGGATTACCCTAGGGAAACTAGGACATAGCGTGGCTTGACTTATAGATGGTTTATTTTTTGAATAGCCTGGCTATATATTTTTCATGACCTAATACAGGTTATTTAACTATTGTGCTGCTATTATTCAATCTGAAATAAGTAGATAAAGAATTAAGTCATATAATGAATATCCAAAAATTAAAACAACCAAAAATTGCCCAGTAAGCCAAGGTAAGGCAATTATTTTCCAAAAATACAATGTTTTGTTAAACTATTATTAATTCACCTACTCAAGTTTCCCCATCTAGTTGAATATCATTATCTTATCTCTCTGTAAACTTATGCATGGCAGGGAATACTCTTTATTTTGGAATTTTATTGACTGTTAAGTCTTTATCCAAAAACCTGGGAAATTGTTGCTGTAGAAAGAAATATCATAATGTACACAGCAGCTTCCTCATTTGCAATTACATTAATTATGATCTATCAAAAGCAAGAACAGTGACTGCTATTAGATATTTTTTGTAAACTCTGGTGCATGCTCTGGAATATTTACATAATACTAATCTTCTGCTGCCTAGATGGTCTCTGATTCTGACACAACCACTCCAGTGTAGGCTTCCAAGCCCCTATCACTAAATTCTAGTTATCTTTAGCTAAAATGATATCATGGCTTTGTTTTCTCAGGCAGAGCTTATGTTCGTTTCCCAAAGTCTGTCTTCCTTGGAAAATAGAACGACTCTCTCCTAATATTGTGGAGCCTACCACAATCTTGCAGACAAATGCTGGATCTTTGGTCAGGCACTCCAAATTTTAGCTTTGCAGAGTATATAACACCAAGAAAAATTTAATTAAAAGCAAGATTTTTCTGTGACTTTAATCTGAAATTATAAAAGAAAGCTAGAAAATTGAATGATAATAAAGCCTACACCATTTGAAAATTTATTCTAACTGTATTTTAAAACCATAAAATTTTAGGAAGATGTATTAACAAAACTATTTCAGTAAACCTATTTAATTAGAAAGGCCTAAGGAAGCAAATTTTATGAACTAAGACTTCAATAATTAAAACTCTAGCATTAATTTTAGGTCTCAGACATCTACTGTGAGCTTATGGAAGCAGATTTGGATGACATACTTCTCAATAAGCATGTCTATGACTGCCCGTAAGAGTATCTATAAAGAATATATTCAACTTCTACTAATATGAATTATTTAAATTTACTCCTGGAAATATCATCAGCGTCCTTCAAATTAAAACCTTTGGGGTTTCTTTTTAAGTCATACTATCTATTTGTAAGGATTGATATATTTCATAATATTATTTTTAAAAGAGTTCCCAATTTACAAAGATAAAAATTATATTTCTAATAAAACAAAATTCATTTTATTTTTCTGTTCTTCTATTGGTCCTTTGGGACCTTTTATAAATAATAAAAGATACATTGTGGAAACTTAATAATCTATTTTTCCCATATCTTGAAATACTTTGCTATTTCTCTGTCCTAGGAATTTTATCATAACTTGCTGGTTTTTATGAGTTATTTTAATAAAGATTAAAATAATAAGGAAACAAAAGAATGGTAGAATCAAATAGTAGGTCAATACATGAGTAAAATAAATTATCAACTTTTAATTATAATTCAATTTTTCTTTTTATAATCCCCCAAATATTGTATCATGATTCCAAAAATTCTAAAAGAAGTCTGGTGCCACTTTCTCTTTAGTATTTTTGTTTGTTGATTTGCATGTTTTAAGTTTTCATTGAAGAGAATTAAGAACTTAGAATTTAAAAAATTTTTCATCTATACTGGCAGAAAGTAGAACATTGACAGAACAAGACATTTCAAGATTATTAGATTAAAAAGAAAATGATTGGAAAGTCTCTATCTCAGTGTTGCAAAGTTTCTCAACATTCTTAAAAGCAGATTATGTTTATTTTGTATTCACTTTAAAATACTTACATATATGTCTTAAAATATTTTTAGAGGAAATAAAAAGTATTTTGCAATCAAAAAAAAAAAGAAAATGATTGCTGAGTAAGCTGCGTTAGAGTCTAATGATGATGGTGAAGTTGAATTTGAAATCTCAGACTATGTATCTTTAGATGACCATAAATTTATATGCATTTTCTTAAACTCAAGAATGAATCAATAAACAATTTTTAAGGACAAGAAAGGACATATGATATTTTTATGCAGTTTTTTAGTCAATAGAATATATTTTATCATGCATTTTTTATAATAAAGACTTGAGGCATGCCTTTTAGCTTAAAGCAGTGGTCCTGAACTTTTTTGGCACCAGGGACCGGTTTCATGGCAGATAATTTTTCCACAGGCCAAGGGCGTGGAGTGGTGGTGGTGGTGGTGGTTTCGGGATTATTCAAGCGAATTACATTTATTGAGTAGTCAAATCTCTCTGCTAATGATAATCTTTAAGTATTTGCAGCTGCTCCTCAGCATTAGCATCACCACCTCAGCTCCACCGCAGATCATCAGGCATTAGATTCTCATAAGGAGCATGCAACCTGGATCCTTCTCATGTGCAGTTTACGGTAGGGTTCATGCTCCTATGAGAATCTAATGCTGCTGCTGATCTGACAAGAGGCGGAGCTTATGTGGTGATGTGAGTGATGGGGAGTGGCTAAATACAGATGAAGCTTCGCTGGCTCCCCCGCTGCTCACCTCCTGCTGTGAGGCCCAGTTTCTAACAGGCCGTTGACTGGTACTGGTCCACATCTTGGAGGGGTTGAGGAGTGCAGGCTTAAAAGACATGTGACAATATGTTTTATCTTTTGTGATGTCTGTTTATATACATGCTTCATAAGTGAATAAAGGCTGAGGCTAATGTACATACAAGGTGATAGAAAGAAAATTGATAAAATTGAAAGTGGAAAATAATTTATTGGCTTCTTTAATTGGTGGTTGTAAATCTAAAAATTTAAATGTTTTGCAATTATGAGCACAGATGATCAACATTCTCTTTTTTAAAAAAAATAAAACTGTTAAAATATTCAAAAGCATTGTTTTGATAAATGCAAGAAAAAGAACAAGAGTAGTTGCAAACTAGAACCCACTTGAGATATATTTAAAAACTAGAGTCAGTATTTATAAGATTAAGATATTAAGATCTATACATAAAAGTTGGTGAATGGTCAGATGCATTCAAAGGATGTGCATTTTGAATGTATACCTTCAAAATCAAGAAAATGTGGAATAAAAAACTATAATTTGCTATTTTTAAAATCTTATTAAACTTTCTAAAAAGTTGTTAGCTGATTTTTATTATACATGTATTCTTATATCTATAGAGTATTCAGAACTGAATTAAAATATATTTATTTTTAAAAATGGGTAATTTGACTCAGAGGGTAAGTGATGACTAATTTTTCTGGCACACTAGAGTTAACTTGTTTTAACCAGGCCCATAATGCTTTAGTATGTATGTTTTTGAAGAAAATAAATCTCTAATTTTTATCATCCTGCCTTTTTCCCCCCTCTTCCAGATAATATTAAACAGAAGAATGTGATTATCATGTTAAGGAACTGTGGGTCATGTGTACTAGTACACTTTGAGAGCTTAGATGATGTGATATGGTGTTCATAATACAGGCTTACTAATTTGAAATGGGTAATTCCTACATATTGAGTTAATCAATCATTGGAATATTTACATTGTTGAATGTGATTGTGGTTATGACAGTGATTAGGCCTAAAATGTTTGGCATTAATACACATATATGTGCAATAAATACTTGACATATGTGTAAATGGCAATATTTGAGTTAACAGTCTCCTATCTGAACTAAGGTATAACTTGCACTATGCAGTCTGCTGCTCTCATTGTCATTCCAACATGAACCAGTTTTGAAAGAAGCTGCTTATATAAGAGGTCATTAAAACATTTTGAAAGGATTTACTATAAAATGAAGAGAGCCTAGGAAACTGAATTTTTATTTTTTCACATTACCAGTAATGATATGTGTGAACAAATCAATCCCTCTGAGCCTCTTTATTTGGTCATTTGCAAAATGAAGGACTATAATATGACCTCTAAATTCCCTTCCACCCCAGATATCTCTATATTGGCATCTTAGATGGCCCTGGGACCACCTAAGGAATTCAGTTTGTATCCACCTCCTTTCTAGCTCAGATTTGACCAACATGAGACTCAGTAACTCCAGAAATCGCTAGAGTTGGCTGGTCTACAACTTAAGCAGCTTCTTCTCTCATTCTTGTTCTATTTCAATCCCTTTCACTTTTCTTTATATGAAATGACTGATTAATGAGAGTCTTTTTCCTTAGACTGTGTTCCATGAAAATAGAACTAAATTGGGTTAGTTCACTATTATAACTCTATTGGCTAGTACAGTTTCAAGCATACAACAGAACCATAATAAATATTGATTAAATAAAGTACATGAATTAATGAACAAATAAATGTAACAACAGAATATTATACCTTTTATTTTATCTTGTTTTCTTCTCTGCTAACAGAAAAAAAAGGTTATAGAAATTCAGGTAGCACAGTACAATATCAACTTCTAGGGACTTCTGACAACTTATAAATATTATTCCTTTTTTCCTGCAAACTAAATCTATTTCTCATGCTTGCTTGCTTGCTTTCATACTCACACACAAACAATCGGATTTTCTTGATTTCTGACTCCAATAGAATCAGGTCAGCAGTGAGGATAGAAGCAATAAATCTCTTTATCTCTGCTGACTTTTATGGAACTGACATCTCTTAAAATATTTTTCTTGACTTTGGTGCTTTTTTACTGACTGATTAGGCAGTAGGGCATGGCAGTCAATTGAATCTCCCAAAATCTAATATTAAAAGTGGAAAAGGAAAGACCTGAGGGGCAACAGAATAAGTGAAGAGTACTAAAGAAGGTCCAATAATTCTTTTCCAAAAAATCAGAAATTGCATTTAAGTGTTAGTCTTTCTGTCTGCCCGAGTAACTGTCTTTGTGTCTCTGACATTCTCTGTTTTCTATCAAGACAGCATTCCACCTTTTCATGTTAGTAAGAGACTCAGCTCCTTAAAATTGATTGATGATAAATGTTTTATAAAGTAAAATGTACATATCCAATGCCAAGTAGGAAAAAAAAAATTTCTCCATTATGATGGAATATACAAGTTATCTAAGATAAGGAAAAGTGTGGAACAAGAATGTAAGTTTCAAAAAATTGTATTTGTGTTTTAGGTTACAGTTTTTGATTTGGGCATACTGCATTACTAAGAATGAATAATGAGTAAAACCTGAAACATTAAACTGCAGGAGAGATCACAAGTACTGTTTCTTTCAATTCCCAGTAAGTAGGGATACAGATGACACCAAGGGCAGTAATTGAATTACATCCAGATGCTTGAAGATATAATTAAATTTTTAAAAGCCACACAGAGATTTTGCTAAACTGTCATGTCACTTAGCCATCTTTTTATAAATAATTTCCAAAGTAGCTTTATTTAAATCCCCTCGACAATATGAGAAAGGAAAACAAACAAAACAAAACAAAACAAAAAATCAAACAATAATGAAAACTACTCTTTGCTCCACCCACAAGAAAATAAATAACTTCCCTTCTCTTACGAGCCAGTGAACATTTGTACAATGATATAAATACTACATAGTATAGAAAGCATGAAAACTTCATCTTGAGAGCTGATATCTAAGAGCTTCTAATTTCTTATCCTATTCATGCAGTGTTTTAATCTGCACTCATAGAGGGGGCTTAAATTGGAGGTTGTCAGAGCACTTGATAGCTTCTTGTTTATTTGTCCTGCAAGGTCCAAGAAGGCTTGGAGAAGAATCATTCAATTTCACTTTCTGTGTTTTTTATGGTAACAGCTTTCCAAAAATAACCAGTAGGTAACATGAAGAGAAGTCATCAAGAAACAGCTACAGAATGAAAAAAGTTAATTAGCCTTTAATTTTCTTTCTATAAAGATTTTCAATATTGCAAAATTTGTCCAGCTTTGAATTTAACATGCAGAACTGAAAAGG